>NC_136820.1:25674601-26874601 GCF_951394365.1 Tetrao urogallus | reverse complement strand
CTTATATTTGACTCTGAGGACTTTCCAGCTGCATTCCAAGTCCTACATCACACCTCTATGCCCTTTGTGCAGTATTTTTGTAGTTTCGAGTGCCTGAAAACTGTGTTAGTGGTATGAAAATGAAGGCATGTGCTTCTGGACCCACTGTGTGACATGAAGGCACATAAGAATTTTGAAGCTACAAGGCCTGATGAGACAGTTTCATATGGCTATGTAGGGTGGAGTCTTACCTATACTGGCTGCTATACTCCTGGCATGCAGTATCACTCAAATTACACTGAGAGAGAAGGGTCCCAGAGACCTCTAGGTGATATAGACATAAGCCTGCCAGAGAGACTGCAGCAGTTCAACAGCAGGAACCAAAAGCAGCACTCTGCTGAAGCTCAGTCCTTGGGTCACTTTTATTTCCAATGCAGAATCAGCTTTTGGTATGAATGAGTATTGAGGTTGTAGGGACAGCTCAGTGAGTGCTGGCCTTGAGTGAAAACAGCTGTAGTTGCTCAGAAAGAATCACGTGATTTTTGACTGAGTTTGTGGTTTATCACCTATAACATCCATCACAAAGAGTTCCTTGATACCATTCATTTCAGATGTTGTTCAAGGAACTTTCATAAAGAAATCAGTTATGTTTCAGCTGAGTTTCACTTCTCTCACTAGCTGGAAAACCAGAACGTCTGCTACAATTCTGCAATTCTTTTAGCTGTTAATCGAGAACACAAAACTGCACTCAGATTGGGCCCCATGATCTTCACTTACACAGAACTTGTTACTTGTAAGTTAGATACACTTCTGAGATATTTACAGGACTGCATACTAATCTCATTTCATGCTTTAGCATCACAGTTTAGCTTTACTGAGATGAGAACAGTATTAATTAACACATTAAAAGACATTAAAATAAACAAAAAGGAAAACAGGAATATTTACTTGTGCTGGACGTAGCTGGATGTAGTACTACAGGAATTCTTGTGTGTATATCTGAGTGCAACTGCAAATGTACTTTCCCTGAAAACTGCAGTCAAAATTAACTTATGTCTTCATGTACTTTCAAATATAAAACAGAACTTAATTTGCCACAGGAAAGTTGATGTGAGAGACTCTAAGACTAAAAAGTATTTTGGTAAACAATATTATGCTGACCTGGAAAAAAAATAGCATCCATCACCCCACTGGAAAACATTTCATTCAGAAAGTTTCCATTACCTTTAATGATAAAGAGCAGTGCAACATTCATTATCTCTGTGAAAGACATCTAACAAAAGATAGGGACACTCTGAATAATACGGAAAAAAACAGCAGCAAGCATAGGTGTTACGGATCTGATGTCTTCTTCACACTGTGCTCATTCTAGAAGTGCTACCTAGTGTTTTGAGACACACAGATGCTACCTTAGCTTCAGTTTTAAACCTAAGCCTGGCCTGATCCACAAGGAATCTACCTGGAAGACAAGGGATCACAGTGCTGGAACACTGTAACGGAGCCAGGCCCTATTAGCCCTGCTGAACCCCTAAAGTTCCTCACTGGCCCTGAAAAGCTACAGGAGGCTTCAACACTATGTTTTGCAATCCCCTGCATGTGTACTGGCACCAGAAAGGCCTGCATCCTGGAAGCTTGGGCCTGGCACAGTCACTGGCTTGGATGCTGAAATAGCACCCAGCTGTTTCTAAGTTCAGCCTGGCTTTGGAAGGAGCATAGCTGCGTTCACACTGCATGCTGCCAGAGCTAACAAGGCATGCTGGAACCCTGCATGCAGCCAACCATGGCATCTCTGCATTTGTGGTGGTTTGTCTGGGCTGTGGGCTATTTACCCACAAAGTATTTACACAAGTAGCCAAAACGGTTGGAATGCACTAAGAACTTCATAATATTGCTGGCCTACTGCATCACACTGCTTTCCTACATGATATTTTAGTAGCCATGTTGCTGGAAGGAATTCACTTGCAAATGGTGCTTCTGTTCCACATGATAAATGGAAATCCATAGAAAATTCTGTTTCTTTCACCCTCTCAAACCATTTCAATAGATCACCAACACTCTTCTCTGCAAAAAGGAAACTGCTAGCTTGATGTTTCAAATAATTAAGTCTTTAGCATTCCCTAAGCTTCCCCTCCATTCCATGTTCTCTGTGTGCCTGCCTTGCTTCTCTTTTTCAGTTTTATTATACTACCGTTTGCTGCAACATGGGTTATCTGGTTTCCCAAGAGCTGAACAATATTATCTATTATATTAACATTACTCAGAAACATTTAACATTCACTGGAAAAGAAAAATTAAGAAGCATCATGCGGCAAGGTAAAATTCAGATCTTAATGCTCTTTCAGTTACGTGGAACTTTAAATAAATCTTTTCTCCCCATTCAAACATCTGTTCTCTGCTGAGCATTGCTTACGTAGCTCTTACGCTAATCCTCAGTCAACAGATTCTATAGGAGAAAGCAGGAAGCAACAAGAGACCACAAACAGGAATCTTTCAACCGTGAAGACTGAATCTAAAACAGTGGGGATTCAATCACAACTTCTTAGAACTAAGAGATGACCTCAAATCCTTGCACAGCTGTTACAAGTGCTGATCTAAAGATGAAATTTAGCATTTAAAACTGACCTAACGTAGTTTTACACAGGATGGCAGTTAATTGAACAGTATATTCTTAGATGCATCTAGAAGCAAAGGAATGAAAGAACAGAATGAGAGGCAGAGCAGAATTCAGCAAGCCTGATATGATGTGCCCATGAGAAAGGACAGATGGGTTTGCACTTTTACTGATAATCAGCACTATGCTCTCAGTTTACTGTCCTCTCAATGCAGCTGAAGTGTTCTGAAGGTTTTCTAGTTCCAACTCTCAAACTAGTTCAAACTAGTTCAAACTCTCCACACTTTAAAGTCCCCATGCCTTATAAGTACAAACATGGAAGAAACATGCATTGCAGTTGATTCACTTAAGCGTTTGTATTAAAACAGTAATTTCTCAATAAACTTTTAATAACTATAATTTGTACAGTACCACTAGACAACAACAAGAGAAAACAAAAACAAAAAATTGTTCGGAGTTCTACATGCAAAAGAGTGTTAGTTTCATTTATGTAAAATAACCCGATGAGAAGAAAATCTGTGATCTGCTTAGGTGAGGGAAGCAATATCATCTGTGCTCTTCAACAGCTATTGGCTGACAACCTGTCTCCTCTCCTCTGCTCCCTGAGTGCTGTGATCAAACTGAATCAAGGAAATGGGTCTTTCACTGCAAAAAGAAGCTTAGGCAGGTCCCAGTTCTATCTGTCTACAAACACACAAGACCCAATGAGTCAGGAGCTTCAAACCATGCATCACTTTGCCTTTTGCAAGCAAAATCAAACAGAGTGGCCTATGGCTCTGAATTAGCCACATTGTCAGCACGTGGAAACAGCAAAAACTGGGGTCAGGGTCTATATAGGCACTCAGCATCAAGATTATACATAGCTAAACTTACAGTTATAATGATTTGTCTGACTGCATGACTAGCTGCCACTGTAACTCAGATAAAATAAGTTAATGTTGATATGACAAATGACAAGATTTAATTTTTCCTCTAAAGCTCTTAACACTCACCACTGATGTTCTAATCCTGCGGAATCATCCACGCTTAGGTTTAAATCCGCACTTTCATTCTGTTAGTCTACTTACTGATGCATTTATTTACTACTTCAGAAAGTTTGCAGAACTGTTGTGCAAGTGTGGCACTAGAGTTTCTCCCATCCACTACAACTTTTTGCCTATTCCTTTGCCTTCAGACACATCTCATGTACTATCCCCAACTTCTCAGAAGAATCTGCAGTCTTATGAGGGAGAAGATGTATAAATGCAATTACTCCTTCAATCCACTTCAGGAGCTGACATCTAAAAAGATGTTGAATGCATTTGTAACTGAAGCGCCAGGAAGCAGCATGCTTTACACAGAAAAGGACTGCTGATGTTTTCCAGCACCTGAGTGGTTATGAGAGTGAAAAAAAATCGTGCTGTTTAACCCCCTTCACATAATTGGGGTACAGTACAACTCTAAACTTCTGCACAGACCGCTAACAGAATCTCCAAGGAGCAACTGGGAGCAATCAAACCAGAACCCTACTGCTCCCTGAGCAAACAGAAATGGTAGTTTCTGACCTGGCACGCAAACTACATAGCTAAGTCATACAGAAAGAATGCTGCTCTACTTGGCTTCTCTTAGAACTGGGGTTTCATGATAGTCAGTCAAACCATCAGGGAAACAGATTGACCAGCACATTGATTAACACTGTGCATGGGACATGGCACGTGATGCGAGTACACTGGAACCAATTTTCTCTTTCACTGCAAACTCTTCTGAAACTAACACTTATTGATATGATTTACTTCATTTCCTCTTTCTCTCTATGAGGGTTACAAAAGACTGACAAAAACTTAACATTTCATTTATGCGTTTGTCTTGATCCTTTAAGATCTCAAGACAAGAAATACTACCAACACAACTAGACACGCAAAGCAAACCAACCAGCCAACAACAGCGAACTCAAAATAGAAACTGGAGCCCGTTTTACATTTAGTTGGAGCCTACATAGCATTCTTTGCTGTCTTTTTCAGGCTGATCAATTGCAGGGAGAACAAGCCACAGTAATAAAAGTGGGCACAATAAATGACCATGATTCTGTGATTAAGGACATGAACCATCAGAAGTCACACATAAGGTATGAAGAAATCTGGAGGTCTAGATCTTCATTTTTCAGCAATACCTGGGGACCTATCTGCAAACAACAGACCCAGCAAAATGAGCAGAACTATTAACATTAAGTATGTAATGACCCACCTTTCACTGTGCATTAAGCTGATTGTTAATAATTTCTACACAAGGCAGATGACCAATAGGTACTTCACTGAGTACTCTAAGAGTTACTTTATTCTAAAAACAATTATTACGCTTCTAATATGGAATAATTATTGCAGAATGCACAATTAAAATAGGAAATTACTCTGCTTAGTTTCCTGATGCAGTCAAAATTGAGGATGACAGCCAGTGCCTCATTTCTTTTGTAATCATTTGAATTTTTTTATTTCTCTATTCTCAATACGTATAATTTACTAGAAGACAGTTGTGGATAAATACAGTAAATTTGCACATTAGAAGTTTACCATGCACTTATACCCTGAAATTGAGTATAAATATATCTGAGCTGCACTGCTTTCTGGTATTAAGAGTTGCTAGAGATAAGTTTCAGCTGACATGAAGATGTGAAAATGTGACAATATCACTGAGTTTTTTAAACCTATTTTTGCTCCCATGTGAGTGCAAGGACCAGATCAATTGCTATCGTTCCTCCTTTTTTTTTTTAAATATTGGTATTATGTGCCTGCGAAGTATACCAAAGAGTATTAAGCCATAAATTTAGAGGCATGGGTAATCTCCATCTTCTCAGAGCACAACATATATAGAATTGAAAGACAGAGCTGCTTTTTTGGTTTTTTAACAACTGAAAAATAAATTCTTATAAACAGTGTTTTATCTCAAGAACATAAGAATGGTAACGTGTAGTCACAACATGGTACACGTAGTCTCAGAGCAAAATATTTCAAATAAGTGCTATTTGACTCACAGTTGGCTGATCAGCAAGTAAACAACAGTCCTTTCCAGATAAACTGCGCACAAATCTTTCACTGTTTATATACAGAAAGACATAGATATTTAGACACACGTAAAACTCATTTTAAACCACTTCTGATTACACTGATTTTTCAGAAGCTGTTTGTGAAATAATACAAGAACAGCAAATAGTATCACCTTGTCCTCAGGCAACAGCTTCCGCTTGACTACTAGTTTTCCATTTATATTTGTGAGAACACTGAGCAAAGAATGTCCTTAGGAAAGAACCAGGTAAGTACTGTAAATAAGTATTGTATGCATCTCATGGAAGAAGTTGAGTGGTGGGTCTAACATCACTCTGCAAATGAGCAAAACTGGGGATATATGCAGTCCAGTATTTAATCTCACTCTAAATGCAGATTCACTTCATTTCTCTGAAATTATTATCCAATTGTTTTGTAATATGCATTTGTTCTTCTAGCTTTAAAATGGTATTTTTAAATTTAGTGGCCAAATACTATTAAAGAAAGTGCCATATGGAACACCTGCTGTGCATGGTTTATAAAAGACAATATGAAGACAGTTTCTCTGACACGTTCTACCCATAACCAGTCTAGAGTGTTAATGTTAGGAACCCTTCCCTTTGTAGAACAGATGGAAAAAGCAGAGGATGTACAAAAACTCACGAAACCTTTTTCACACCTATGCTGTCACAAATATGGTTCTAAAGTTCAAACCAACACCTCTCTCATTTAGATGCCCTATTTGCTGATATCGTCAACACTCAAGAGTCTGCCTCTTTCTTTCCTTTTCATCAGTGCAGATGTCAGGAAGCAATGCTATTATACCTGAGGGGGAACAACGCAAGGGTAGAGAACAGAAAAAATAATCTTCTCTATAATTCCTCACGAGATCTTTTCACATCAGTGGGTAAGAAATTTGATTAACAAAACAGGTATAGCATGCACAGCAAAACATCTTAGAAGAGGCGATCTTTTTTCACTACACTTTGAGTCAAGACCACGATCAATACAGTCTGCATATCCCTGACAGATGCACAGCCCTCTCAAACTGTGCTTTATTGCTCTCAGAGCCTGGCACACTTGCTGAACGTTTCCCAAGCAGCAGTGATGCCTACGAAGCTACTCACAGGATGGACCTGGGCACTGTTTCAGTGACTGGGAACAGACAGTTCCCAAGTTGACGTAAACGCTTGCATAACCGGTCAAAATACCCCTCATTTTGCCATGGCTTACAATAGCCGCAGGAAAAGCTACTGTGAGACTACTGCTAGAAACATGCAAAAGGTCAAATGTCTCCACTGCTCTTGACTACACGGTTCTTTGTTTAACATTCTACACTCTCCAGGCTTTTGTATTTTAATGCTTCTGCATCCCCTGGCATAATTGTTTCTTTAAAGTGATTTTATAGTTAAGCAGCTGCAAAACATCCTGAAGAACCAACTTCAGAGCCATGCTGCTGGAGAAGACTTTGAAAAAAGTATTAAAGAGTCTTTGAGGATATTTCTTGATGTTTAGCATTAGCTGAGATACAAGCACATTTTTCTGCCAACTCATACCAAAAGCTTTCAGCACCAGTTTAAGAGTGACAAGAGCTGTTATTATTCTGCTCTTCCAGAAAATGTTACTTGGGAAATCATTAGAACAATTTAGCAGCCTTGTAAAGGGTGCAGAACAGAAGAATGGGCAAGACAGGCATGCTTGAGACTACTAAAGGGGAAAAAAAAAAAACAAACAGCCCTGTAATAGGGTTCAAATGGAATTTTACTTTGCAATATGTGACTCTCAGCCTCTACTTTCTACAGTGATATAACCTTATGCAAAAAAAAAAAAAAAAAAAAAGTGTAAAGAACTAATTTTCCATATGGAGAACTGATTTTCTTGAATGTGCAAAACTTTAGTAGTATGTATATCTGAATCTCAGTTCTCATGAAGACAATGGAGGAAATCCCTTTCATCTAAAAACACTTCTTTCATTCTTAAGAAGTAGGCAAATTCCAGTTGCAAGCAACTGACTTTTCACTACACTGTCTTTTGAACCCTTCTGGAAATAACTTTCACATACGAAGCTTAAACAGTAAGGTAGCTTTAAACAAGATTTGACAGCATTTAACTGCCACATCACCTTCAGATAAAACTTGCCATGGGAAAAACACAACTGGTTTTACCAGTTATGGCACCTCACTACACAAGAGATCCCCATAGCTTTACGGTGAATTCCTTTTGTATCAGTATTAGCATAAATCTCAAATCATAAAGTCACTAAGGTTAAACCAGTAGGCTAATAGGGTATTCAAAATGTTAACGTCTAAATAAGACGTTCCTAGACTTCATGCTAAATACTAGAATCAAAACTGCAGCTCCTCAGCTAGTGCCAGGAAGAAAACACTATCAGAAGGAACTTCCACTCCCTGGAACTCTGAATAGAGTTGAAAAAGAGTAGATTAACAGGGAAATCAGGTGAAAGACCATAAACAAATCCAGCCTACTACTTTCTCTGCCCAGCGCTTTGGAAAAGTGATCAAACACTTTCAACAACAGCTTTGTTGGACCAGAACAGCTTACTTCCAAGAAGTTTGCTCTGGAACAAGAGCAAGTCCAAATTAAACTAGATCCAATTAGCACAGAAGTCAAGGAGGAAGATATACAAATAAAACATAAGGAAAACAAACAAATGAAAAACCTGAACAGGTGCTTCCCAGAAAGAAATTATTGCCTTGCTCTACAGCAAGGCTTGTGGATAAAGGAAAATGGTAGTTAACCAAACAGAAGAACTACACTCACACCAAGCTCCAGAATATCAACATGGTGTCATCTGGGACAGGGGACTCCATGGTGCACCTCTGAGATTGTCTTTCTCAGCTATAAATCAGAACTGGATGCACTGAGGCAAAACTGAACGCTCAAGGACTCGTACAGGCCCTGAGCCCACAGCACCAGGTGACAGGAGACTTATTTACACTTGGTGCTGAATGTGTACACAGTACTACAAGCTAAGAAAAGACCACAGCACCCTTCATACTCTTCTCTTACTAAAAACTGATTAACTAATTTTCTTCTTTTTATTCTAACCCAATGTATGAGATTGACAGCACTCACACACCAGTGTGATGGATGCAGGTCTGGTTATCGAGATCAAACAAAACAAGCTCCGAATGAGAAGTATTCTGTTACAATTATTCCAATGTCACCAGCTGTAGGTGCCCGCTGTGCACCTGACCCTGCGCAGGCACCAGAGGCACGGCCCCGGGGTCACAGTGGCGGGCAGCCCGAATTTTAACCCGGCAGCAAAGCCGGAAACCACGGAGCAGAAGCGGCCGTTTTCCTCCCCATCCTCCCCGCTTCCATTGGGCACCGAGCCAGGGAGGATGTACGGGAGGAAGGGAGGCAGAAACGGATAAATGCAATAATCACGATGAGATAACCGCCTGGCGGGAGGCAGGGGGAAGATGCCATCTTGCACCTCGCCGATTTTAACCCGGAGGGCACCAGCGCCTCAGGCCCGGCCGCCGCGCCGCCTCCTTCCCCCCTGGGCGGGCAGGCGGGCAGGCAGCGGGGGGAGGCTGCCCGCCACCGGCAGCAGCCGGCGGAACCCGTTTCCCCAGCAGGTCCCAGCGCGGAGCCCGGCGGGGCCCCCTTCTCCGCACTCACCTTGCCCGCGGCCGAGGAGCGGAGGGCAGGGCCGAGCCGGAGGCACCGCCGCCACCCCTCCAGGTGTTCCAGCGCCGCCGGCGTCACGGCGCCGAACGGAGCCGCCTCTGCCAGCCCCGCAGCGGGGCGGAGTCGCGCCGCCACCCGCCCAGCGGCCGAGGCGGGAGGGCGGTGGCTGCCCGGTGCTGGCGCCTGGGCCGGCCGGCCGTTTCCTGGCGCTGGGCTCGGCCCGGCGCGCTCTTCCTCCTCCGTCCCGGCTGCGCCCGGAGGGAAGGCGGAGGGAGGGGCTCACGGGCTGAGTCTGTCGGGGACTCTTCACAGCGTCTCGGCTGAAAAGCGAGAGCCTCTCCTCGTCGCAGCCTTCTGGGGCTGTGGGTACCGCGCGAGGTACGACGAGGAAATACTGAAAGGTGGTGACTGGCAAAGCCGCCAGTCATCAAGGGAGTGGGATGGTCCTCCGGGGGAGAAAACAGGTGGCAGCCTTGGGACGGAGAGTGTGGGTTGTGGGATGGGGTCGGAAATGGGCTAGTAGGGATTTTGGAGTGGGCTGCTTCAAGTGAACTGGGTTTGAAGCTGAAGTCTGAGCCTAACACGAGGGGAGAAGTTGAGGTGATGCTTGACAACAGGCTGAATAGTTGGTAGGTAAAAGGAGAAACAAGGGAGCACCAAGAATGCAGGGGGGGAAATACCCCTCTGAAATGGGGCATCTTTAGCTGCCTTGAAGAGATCTGTGAAATCAGTGCAACAGCAGCAGTGGGAACAGAAGTGAGGAGGCAAGGTAGAATTGGTGGGGGCCGAGGAACGGGGTAAGGAGAGGATGAGAAGAGAAACCAAAAGGAATGGAAATAAGGACGCTGATGGGGGGGGGAATACCTGCTGAACCTTACAGTGGCCTGAAGCTTTTGTGTCAGCATCTTGGTGTTTCTATGAGGTGTAGCTGAACCACTGTTGGGAACCATATGTCTAGGTGTAGAAATGCAAAACCTACAGCAATAGAACTCACTGTCAGATAGTGATGGCTGTATAATCTGAGGAGTTCCATGCCAGGCATGGAAGGTTGCAAGTTTCCCTCCCTTACTCTGGTCAGAGCATGGACAGCAGATTATGTCTAAGTGAGGTGTACATAACATAGTGTGCTGGCAAACTGGTGTACACAAAATAGTGTGCTGGAATGGATTTCTGACAGGAAATAATGTCGTTGCTTTCCAGAACTGCAGAAACCTCAGTTGAATAGCCTTTGTGTTTGTATCAGTAATACTGAGCAAATAATTTCATAGGAAGTAAGTTTTTTCATGGCAGTCTCAGTCTTGAAGAAGAAGGTATACTTTTGGCATACTGTCTCGTAAACCTGCTTTCAGACATCTAATTTCTGTTTAGATTTTGTACGATAGACAGCATTAGCTGTGCTGATCATCCAGAGCTTTTTAGATAAAATGCAGGAAAATAAGGCATTTTTTGAGGTGTAGTTTATCTGTCTTTAGTTAGATGAATTTAATCATTCTTTGGACTGGATTTCCCATGGGAATGATAAGGCAACAGGCTAAGGTGTATATACTTTCATTACAGGCATTACCTATTTAATCGTATTAATTCTTGTTATTACAGTTTAGGAGAAGAAACTATTCACAGAGTTACTAATGAGGGATGAAAAGTCTCTCTGCCATGGATGAGAATCTGAGATAACTTCAGCAGGATTTGGCATTGTTATTTAGTAATTTTTGCTCATCATCAAACACAAGAGAACTCTGTGTCTTTTAATGCAGTTTATGTGTGCAAACCACCCAGACTGTAAAAGGGTGGAAAAAATAGATCTCACTGCATGTGAAGTAAGTAACTTGTTACTTACCAAGATTCAAAAGAAGATTTTATTTGGTAAATTTAAATGTAATATTTTTGTTAGGTGCACCAGAGTGAGGAAGGAAGGCAAATAGTCCTGGAAAATCCTTGATTCTGAAAAACATACTTTTATAATTTAGGAACTATTTTATGCCAGCAGTTGTGTATGTGTATGAATATATCTAGAATGGAGGTTGTAGATTGGCTCATTTCTGTTTACATGAGGCTAGCATTTTGCAAGCTGCAGATACTTCTGGAATTATCTGTCTTAATCTTCTGAATTATTGTCTGAGATCACGTTATAAAATTAAACGATTAATTTTAAATCTGTTTTCTTTATGATGTAAGCATTTCATAGTCTTTTAGAATGTTTCATATGGCTTATCCCTAGACATGAATGTTATAAATGTAAGCAAGTGCCATCTGGTTGTTCTAGCACCTTTCTTATCTCCCATGGAGATATTTTTAGTGCAGCCGAAATACAGAAAAGAGTTACTGCAAATGATGCATGAAATAAGGTTTACCCACTAATTTTCACAAACTTTGTTCTTTAGCAAAGCTGAATGAATACATAAAAAACCCTGAAGCTCAGTGCTACGTGAATTCTGTTAACATTTTTTCCCATTGGAGCATCAAAACGCTCTTGTTGTTCACCTCAACTAAACAATTGATCCCCTGACCTTAAAAAAAAAAAAAGTCTGGACTCACCATTTTTGCTGATTTGTACAACACTATATTCACTTGCAAACTGATTCCGTGAGCAACACTGTGAAAATTATTGGAAGATGCAAGTAAAGTACAGCCCTCTGATATATCACTATTGGCCACACCAAAGTTGGAATGGTCGTGGTTTACTGGGAGACAGCCAACCCTTCCATCTTGCAAACCTAGAGCTTCTGTAAGGGTGAACTACAATAAATATTAACCCACTTCTTGTAGGATCTTTTCTATATCTAAGCCTTATGTTACACTGTGTCCCAGATGCATTTAATTTGTAAAAGGATAAATAAAGTTTGGAGTCATATGTTGAGTCAGTGACACTCACCTTCCTGTCCTTTTTACTGTATTTCTTTGCTACTAAAGCATACCATAAGGTCAAGCTCATCACTTAATTTGTTATATTCTAACTGCATCTGCATTCAGTGTTATCTATACAGTATAATCTTACAAACACGCAGGTTGTTTTTTCTCCAGATGATGACCTGAAAGATCCCTTCCAGCTCAGACAATTCTATGAATTAGTTACTTATGAAATCTATGTAGAATCAGATATCTAAGAAACGACAGTGAAAGTTGCTCATCTTTCCTGACCTAACATTATTAGCTGGTGGTTGAACTCTCACACTTGCCATATTTTTAAATCTTTCTGTAACTCTTCATTTACCTTCTGGTTCTCATCCGCACAAGGAAGAACAAACATTTCACGCTGCATTCTGTGAAACTATACTTCCCTTAAATTCCCTATGGTCCTTTATATGAATGTTTTTGCTCTTTTCTGTGATCTCTGATCTGTCTAATAGTCTTTTGTCTTGACAAACTGCTTGCAATGTCTGGAACATCATTGCTGTTTATAAATGGCATTTCAATCTCTAATCTGTTTTCAAATTTCTTAGTAAAATGTATCTATCCAGTTTAATCATGCTTAATTTTTCAGTTAGCCTTCTGCTTTTCTGTATTAATTTCTATAGTTAGATAATTTAGCTCTGTAGGGCATTTAATGTGCATTTTTTGTGTGCCAGCCCTGTAGATAAAAGGCCAGAAAAAAAGTACAGCACATTCATTTGAGCAGTAGTATCATGAATGGTAGAAGCCAGCACATACAGGAAGAGCTTCTGGAGAGTACTAAGTTCCTACTTAGAAACAGAGGCAAATGTAGACCAATTCTAGTCATCAGTTGAAGAAATTATGTAAGGTAATGTAAGGACTACTTGACCACTTCTATCTGTGGCAAACAGGATTACAGCTTAGTTATCTGCTGAAAACCTTTATCCTATTGGCAGCTTCAGAGATCACATAATTATTTGTTCCCATTTCATAAACTGGAAAATACATACTAGGATACTGATGTCCCAGAAATGATTTGGAATTAAAGGTTGGAGTGATGCCAGCATCTCTGAAGTTCAGAGTTGGACCCAAATTCTGGCAAATAGAAGAGGGTCAGCCTGAATAGTACTTTTCACAGTGTTTAGTAAGCATTACTTTCCTCTACTTCTGCAGGCTTAACATGGAACAGGTGTGAGCACAGGGATTTGCCTGCATTTTTCTGCATGAAGGATTAGTTCCACACTAGGCACCGTCCGAAGTCCTAGCTTTTAATATTGCTGAAATGGAGATTAACGTAGGTATTCTTTCATGTAATTCATGATCTCTGAGGTGTATAATACTTCTATTTCCACTTGTCTGACAATGAGCAGTGTTGTTATTGTACTTTATTACACTGTCCTACACTGATACTTGTATAGTTGTCATTAACAAACTCCTTGAATCTCCTCGATGCATCCACGAGAATTTTTCCATTCAAAATAAAAACTCTTGAAACAATTAAATTGTTGAAATATTTTTGTCCATTAAGAATATAAGTCACATCATTTTTGAAGGCCTACTGGAGATGTTTCATATGTTAGGCGAATAAAAACCTATTAAAAAAACTCTAACAGCTGTTGTGCTAGGAGCTGTAGACACTGCATGCTTTAACAAGTGTGAGAATAATTCTGTGTCAAAAAATAAATCTTGCAACATAAACTATTGCATGCAGCAACAGAGTCTGATGTACTTTTAACTACTATCTTCTTCTATTATAAAATTCTTCTATTATAAAAGGTATACCAATTTAATTTTCTGAAGAGATATCTTTAAGAGATATTTGTTACCACTTAATACTGTGGCTTGTTATCTGAAATTCCTACTGAGAGCATCCTCAACAATCCAAACTGCTGTTCATTTGAAATATTTTAAATCTTCCAAAATGTGTTAGTGTTCAATTTTGTAAAGTATTTTGAAATCTGCTTGAAAATGAATTAAAATGAAATCATTGTGCTTGAAAAGCTTTGCCACATGTGACAAAGGATTCTTAGTGTTAAAACTGAAGTAAAACCAGACATCATGTAATCTTGGATTTGAACTGGTTGTATTATATTCTCCTGTGCTGTATAATCTCTGTGCCCTCCAAGGCAGTCTGATCTGGCTGGTCGAAGATAACCACATTGAGATAGATGTTTTTCAGTTACTAGAGGATAGATGACATACTTTATGTTATTTTTACAATCTTATAGAAAAAAAATCTGTCATTGCCTCAAATTGAAGAAAAGAACATTACTGAAGTTTCATCTCTTAAAACCCTGAGACTTCCTGTCTGAGGAAAATACCTTTAACAATCTTTTTTATTATTATTATTTCCTTATCTGAATAGCAGTTCTGGAGGTTGCTATTCTAAAGATAATGTTTAGTGTAGTATAATTTTTTTGTGAAGTGAGAAATATCAATTATTGTTGAAAATTCTGTTTTCCAAAATTTTTCATACACCTTTGAAAATCACTTCTGGTTGCCATAGCAATAATATTAAATTAGACCAAAAAAAAAAAAAAAAAGGAAAGTTTTATGTGTGCTTTTAAATAGAGAAAGTATTCTTCAAAATATTTCAGCATCTCTTACTGAGCAATGCAATGATTTTTAATTTTTTTTTTCCTTCTCTTGGAAACATCATAGATTATTTGCCCCAGGAGACAAGCTGTACTCTCACATAGATCCAGTACCTTCTGTTTTGTGCTGCTCCTTTTTTCTACTGCATACATGTACATATATACATAACTAAACATGAATAGATTTCTTGCATGTTATTGATGACATTGTCTTCAGTTTGATTCTGAGAAGGCTTTCAGTATCCTCAGAATGTTTAACAAAGCTGAAAATGTCACAGGTAATTAAACTGTTTTGCTCACAGGGTTGATGTATCATAAATGAACTCATTCTTGCTAAAGAAAAAACAACATTGTTTGGACTACATCTTAAAAAAATATTGAGATTCAGCTTCTATCTTACTGCAGGATTTCAAAAAGATTCTTGAACTTCTCAGGTAGTGTTAGCAAAAAGGCTTAAAATACCCGTACAATTTTAGAGAAATCACATTATCTGGTTTATTGTGGAAGCACACTAGATTGATTATTTGTCATTTTGAGTTAACAATAATGGGCATCATCTTATACTTTTAGAGATAAAGGCTGCTAAAATTTGCTGCTTTCTCAGCTCAGTGATATTTACTGCAACAGTTTACTGCTGTGGTGAAAGATGTCACCTTTTCCATTATCATGTCCCTTTTAGATTGCATCCCAAGTTATTCATTTCAATTCCCATTAGGATAAAACATAGTTTGTAATACCTATAGTTGGTAGTTAAAAGCACTTGGAAATGCTAAATATGTCATATTTTCACAGCTATGTTTGTAATCTATGTTGTAATCTAGTGTCTCTACAATTAAAGAATTCTTTAGTCTGAATTCTGAAAGGTATAGTCAGGGCTGGTTCCTTTCAGCACATTCTTGATCCGTGAATGATGCGTAATCTGCTCAGCACAGAAATTGGTCAGAGACTTGAGAACTATATTATATTTTTGCTTCCATGTGGTCCACACTAACAGCTCATTTTGACTTCTCCTTTACAGTTGTGTAAAGAAAAGAGAGCTCTGTCTATTCTCCTTCCCAATGAATCCGAGTGGTGAAAAATGTAACTGTGCTATTTAGTGGATCTAAGCGTACAAGGTCTAAATAGCCTGCTCACTGATATAAAGGCAAATCTGATAGAGGAACCCAACAGTGGAAATTGCAGTTAAACATTTTACAGTTAGGGATTTTTTTTTAATTGTCAGTATTTGTTATACAGATCAACAAGTAATAATGTTCTCTACAGCACGTTTTAACAAATGCATTTACTATGGTTAAGTAGAAGTTTAGTGCTTGAGCCATTTAAACATTACTTTTGGGAGCTACAGGTCCAATGCAAGTCTTTATTACTTTTATGGCTACTGATTCAAGTTCCAGTAGTCTTTCTGTTTATTTAATCTTAGAATCACAGGCCCAGTGGGCCCACTTCAGTCCATTGGAAATGTGAATATATTTATTTGACTATTTTTTCAGGAGCTCCTTAAAACCAAAATGCAATCTAAATGGTCTAAAATAAACATTAGTACTCTAACTCAAACTAAACCAAGACGCATCTAGAATATCTGTAAACTCTTCTCTAATGTTAATAATTCTCTTTTGAACCAGGAAAAAAAAAAACAGAGCCAAATATTTAGGTTGAGTAATGCTGAAGACATTGAAGTATTCAGCTGCACCAAACATGAATTATGATATAGGGCTAATAATGTAAAAAATCAATTAAAACATCCTTCCTTCCTTCTGCTTTTATATCTCCCTATATGAATCTTTCTGAGAGCTACAGATGAGTGTGTATAATTGCGAATATCTTTATTAGTCACTGATTGCAGGCCTCCTAAGTTACTGTGTCTTGTGGCAGGGAAGGGAATTATGACCCATGGTAGAGAAAGGCTGAGTGAACACCCTTGGAGAAAAACTCACTGATGGTATGCAGATGCATTAGATTGCATAGGTGCCAGGAGAAGCTCTGAAATCTCCTTCAATATATTCAATATTTGGCTGGAAAAAAACATATAATTTGTCTTAAAAATGCAATTTGAGTTTAAAATTATTTCTAACAATGAATTAGGCCCTAGTTTGTAATTCCATGATTCTAAAAGTATTATTACCAGCCATTGAAGATAGTTTGGTTAGATGTTGTAACCCATTTAGCTACAAATCCTATCAGTATTGGGTGAATATCAGCGTGCACATCCTCCCTCCAGGACTGCAGTTTACATAGGTGAGACACCAAGTTGTATTTTTATACCTGAACCTTTTTTTTTTTAAATGATTCTAAGAAAACAATTGCTCTGGTTTTGTTTTGTTTTGGTTTGTTTTTTTTTTTTTTTTTTTTTTTCTTTTTTCTTTTTGAAGGAGTTAGAAAGTGGCAAAATAATTTTCTTTCAATTAAAAAAAAAAAAAAAGCATTTGTGCTTACTTTGGAACCTTGCCATGGAATTAGGGTTGATTTGCTGCTTAACATGCATGTATCTTAACTAGTAGATGTGCATTGACTTAGCTCAAGACAGTCATCATATAGGAAATGTCTGTTATCTATTCTGTAATATGATTTAATTATGATAAGTTAATTTAAGTGTAGAATTATTTGCATTTAATAGAATTATTAATCAGTGACATAGTTTAAATCTCAGAACAACAGTATGCCCTGTCTGAAGGAACAAGAGAGGAAGCAAAGCACATGACACATATTGTGTCCTGAAATGGTTGTGCTGTACCAAGATGGAAGTCAGATTTCATGGACAAGTTTCTAAAGAGCAACAAATGTCTTTGTCCTAATTTCAGTCATTCTAGAATTTTAGTTCTAACAGTATGTCATGTCAATGGGATACAGCCTTTGGAGAAAATAAAGCAAATTTACCTTGTATCATGTTACTTGTTGGAAACAAACTTTATAATAAAAATGCATACATTTCAGTGTTGTAGATATATCATATATCTACATATGTGTAGGTAAACATACTTTCTCCCTGTCATCGTAGCAGGTTCAAATTCTTCTATTATATTGTTGTGAATGTGAAATGAAAATGAAAAAAAACTATCAAAAGACATTCAAAGGTCCTTAATGTACCAAGCATGTCTTGTCCGATACGGAGAATCACAAAGAGGTCAATAGGTCTTGCTTTTGTAGAATTTATACTCAGTGGGAATTCAATGGAAGTCCTGATGTTTGACCTAGATAGGAGAGAGATTAGGTGCTGTATTGTGGCATTGCAATCAGCATGTCCTTATAACGTGAATTTTTGTTTCCTCCATGTTAATATCTTGTGACTGAAAGGAGAGTCCACAAGGCCTTTGTTGCTGAGGGGAAATACTGCTATAATGTTGCAAGGAAACACTTGCATTTTATGACTTGTTCTCTCCACTGTTCTGGGAAAAAATAAAAGAAAAAAAAAAAAAGCCTATTCATTTACAACATATAAAAGTCTTCTTTTCTGTTTCAAGAAATGAGTGTGGACATGCTATTCTGTCTTCTGTCAAACTTATAATCTTTTATATTCTTTCAGGGAATATAAAATTTTTTAACTCTATTGCTGGAAAGCAATAGTATATTAGAAGGAAAGAGTTATTCAATTTTCTTCATAATGGCTCTTTAAAAAATTGTAGGCTATGATTATTTTGCAATAATGCAGACTTAAATGATAGAAAACTTTCATCCATAATGACAAACATCTCATCTTAGGTATTTTCATGTAAGATTTAATAAATTTAATAAATCATAGTATTTCTCTTCCTGTGGTTGATATTCATTAAAGGAGCTCATAATTTCTAAACTCCAGTCTGCTGAAAATAATGAAATTAGATCAATAGAGTTATGTTTAATGGCTTGTGTTATGCAGCTCATCTGAAAAAGCTCTAAACGTACATTTTCATAAGGTCTGCATTACTCAACTCATTGACTATAGTGAGATGATGAGCTAATGCTGTTATTTTTAGTTCCTGCAGGTTTTATCCAAGGCACGTTGGAGATAAAGAGCTAGAAGGAATGACTGTGCTGAATGTGGAAGTAGAATGCATTATGAATGATTGTAAGTTCTGGCTTTCGGGAATGAGAGTTAGGCCGTTCTGAGTAGTGTTGCAATTGCAACTTCCTCATTTTAAAGACTCCAGTTATTAGGTTTGGGAATGCTGCCCACGTTCACATTTTCTCAGAATATATTGATTGGAAGGAGCAAAGAAATTGCCCTGCTGAACTGGGCCTGTATGTTGTCCTGAATCTTGCCATAGCCAACATTAGGAGAACATGCAGAGAAATGTATGGGAGCTAGTTGGAGTTCACACATAGGTTTCAGAATAAACTCTGATGCCTCACTTTAAGACTGTAACAATGAAGTTTTCTTCCTTCTACCAATTTGTTATTTACATTGCCCACTGTAACACTGATAACCCTTAGGATTACAAGGAGGTAGAATGGAAGCTCATGTTACCGTCACATTTTGCTTATTTCCTTTCTAAGAAAATACCATTATTTTCAGACTCCCTCTGTTTTCTTTTGTCTTTTATTCTCTTTCACTCTCCTCAGAGACCCTGTAAATCTGCAGTGCTCTTCTCGAGACAATATGTGGGATCAGATGCACACCCAGAGCAGGGAGAAGGTCACTTCTGTGGTCATCTCACAACCTTCTAATACATTGTGGTTTTATCCAGCTCTTTCCTGTGCCAGCTGCCAGTTTATCCATTTTCATGAAAACAGATACACATTAAACAGAAGCTTACCTTTTTTCCCCCTTACTGTGAAGCCATTACTGGCTTTATTAACATGATGCTGTGAGAATACCCAGTCATCCACTTTGATCAGTATTCCTTACACTTCCCCACCACCTTCTTTGCACTTTATTAATTCTGTTTCCAAAATGTAAAACTCTTATAATTTTTAGGTTAATCTTAGTGTCATCAAGGAGTAGTGAATTTAGTAAAGGGCTTTGAATTCCTATATGCAAGGTACTGTGCAGAGAAATTGGAAAATGATAACATTCTAAAATTAGTCAGATGGATATTTTTTTTTCATTCAAAGGACATTGAGGCTGGGCCAAATAAAGCCCTTTTCAGTGATGTTTCTTTACTCTTCCTATCTTTGTAAAGATGTTTGCAATTTATATGAAGAAACTGGTCAAGAGCTTCTTAAAGGACCTTGTTGGCTCAAGTCCAGAGTATTCTAAATAATTAGAAAAGTAAGTATGGGGATGTGCAGGATATTTTCCAAGGCACAAAGGACAGTTAGGTAACCAACTCCCAGGACAAATCTAAGGCTCACTGCAATCTGTGCCACTTAAAAATCCCATACCTTTGTAACTTTATGCACTCTGAAAAAGTCTGAAAAATAATAATAAAAATTAACAGAGAGCTGGAGATGTAGATTGTGTCAAGATGTAAGACTCATAATTACAGCACAGGAAATGGCACCAGATTATGAAAGATCTTTGGCCTGAAATGATGTAGCAAAAATCTCTAAGCATCTGGTTAAAGAGGCCTATTAACAAGTGCCTGAATTTCTACAGGCTGGCTGTGTTATCTTACATGGAACATTTTCAGCAGATGAGAGCAAGCAAGTGTAAGACAACAGCTTTGATTTTTCTTTTGATAAGTATTGGGAAATAAAAGACAGTTTGAATTTATTTAGGTGGTGCTCCATAGCAACTGCCCAGTAAAAGCATTTTTTGGGGTATGGCGAAAAAGGACGCTATGGCTTACTAGAACTGCCTGGTCTTGTGCTGGCCTGCATCTGTGTGTAAATGCTGTACAGAGCACAAAGGTGAGCAATGTTTGTTTTGTCTGTTTTGTTTTGCTATATTCAGGTAGGCATGGCCTTCCTGCCAGGTTATTAAAAGAAGGGTAGCTAATGCAGAGATAGAACATTTGGACACTGCTCTGGTTCCAGTGCTACCCAGGTCTCCTTGCTGCATCTGTGTTCTCAGCATCCCAACTGCGTGGCATAAATGCCCAAAGTGTAGATAAGATTTCTATGTTTACTCTTTAGTTCATTAGTGTGATTGCCAACACACACAAATATATATATATATATATTCACCAGAATTGTCTATTTGATTTGATTCAACTTTATTCTAGTCTGCTCTTACATTCATATCAAATTATATATGTTCATAATAACTTGCACAAGAAATACACATATGTTCTAGTGTTAATGAAATCAACTTTTTTCACTTCTAAGGTCCATAAATTTGGATATAGTGAAGCTAAATTGACATTAAAAATATGACAGAATTAATCAACTCCATTATTGCATTCTAACGTACAAAGAGAAATTCCCTGTATGGAATGTCAGTATGCCTCTTTTGTGTGAGATTGTATCTTTAATAATAAAACTTATTTTTGCCTAGTTCTTTCCTTATATAAAAGGAACAGAAAAGAAACTTGGCCAAAAAAATTGCAATATAATATAATAATATAATGTATTATATATATAAAAAATCTATCAGTAAAGTCATAAATGGATGGCCTTATTTATATGACAAATGTTGCAAAACTGTTTTCAGTGAGTTGACATTTGCCACACTATTTATAATTTATTAATAATGTTTTTGTAATTGTTAGCAGCACAGCAGTATTGCTTGGGCACTCAGACATCCTGACAATATATGGTCCCTTCTGTATAAATATGATATAAATAAAATGAAAAGCAATCTCTGTCTCTAAATAATCTTAGCAGGCAAGGCAGAAAAGGATAGTAGAAAATGAATATTATTACAGAGAAATGAAGTGACTTATCCGTGGTCCCATCAGATGTGAGAAGCTGGAAATAGAAGACAAGTCTCTCGAGCCTCAGCCATCTGAGCCTCGGTCTAGTGGTTTGTTTGTTAGTCTAATCTGTCACTCACATACTCCTCTAACCCATACTTCTTTAATTGCAATCTGCACTAACCAAAATTTAACAGATACATTTTAAAGGCTATTTTTAAGTCCTGGGTTGCAGAGAAAATTCTCTGTATTCACAGGCCTGTGGTGATAAGAAAACACTAACAAAGTCTCATAGGAAAACAAATGTTTAGGAGGTCATATAGATATATGCTGACACTGATTTACTTGTGACAGTAGGGAGCTTCATGTTAAGTGTGTGTTTACAATTGGTTTGCACATCTACTTTGACCATTTCCTGTGGGACAGAGCACTGCTCTGCTTGGTGGTGACACTGACTTCAAAAATGTTTATTGGGGAGCATTACTGCAATTATTTCTGCTTTAAGTGAGGAAACCATTGAATTTCCTTGTCTTTCTAGTGTTAGGCTGGACGAGGACCAAGGAGAATTTTAGCTGGGCAGCAAAAGGGACTCGCCTCAAAATTGACCACAAATTCAGGGACTGATCCACCACTTAGTTGCAGTTGTCTTCCTGAAAATAAACAGGAATGTAAAATGAAAGAATCAAGGGAAACTGAATGTAGTCCTGAGTAGGAATGCTACGGGAACGGGGAAAGATAACTTTTGAGCAGATGATTTGCTGGAAAGACAGAATGGGAAATTTATAAGTGGGAAGCCCTTCCAATACATTTTTTAATTGATTTCCGAGATTTTTTTATTATTATTATTCTTTTATTATTCTTTTTTTTTTTTTTTTTTTTTTTTTGTACTAATTTGTTATGAAAGGGATGAGTCGGGTACTACATTTCTTTTTTAAATGGAAACAAGATGGCTTGGATCTTAGCTGACATCTGGAGTTTTTGTCATTGGTGTAAATCAAAGGATTTTAAAATACAGGAGCCAATGGACACTTTCACATGAGGATAAGCCAGAAAGTGAGCTGGAGATCTGTGAAAAAATGGCTGCAAATCCCAGTTTTGAAGTATCACTGATCAGGATGATGGGCAGCATCCCTGGGAACTCAGTGTGCTGGGAAAATTCCAGCAGAGCCTCGCAGAGATAAGGAGCCTTTCAGAAAGGATGGGGCTTCTTTTCTTTCTTTCTTTTTTTCTTTCTTTCTTTTTTTTTCCATTAATTTATATTTGTATTTTGGCATACAGAGCATGTTACAGCGCTTTGTTTTTATAAAGCTGTACCCTAAAAAACATTCAGTGCATTTTCAGCAAAGGAAACACTACCATAAGATATTTTGTTTGCATGTTATGACACAGTGATAGCTGGCATTACAAAGCACTATCTGTGTGCTGTGGGTGTGCTGCATGAAAGCCTGTACAGAATTCAGTGTGAAGAAAATGAATCCCTCAGAAACAGGCATTGATAAAAGCATGGGGAAATCAAAAAGGTAATATGGACAATATTTCCCTTTTGGAGAAAAGCACTGTAAAATGCGGCTGCCAGCTCTGAGGAATCCTGACTTAGCTTCTGCAGATACAAATGCTACAAATCCTGCCATATTAATTGGATTTCTCCCGGGGAAGTTGTTCCGTCCCTCATTCACCTGGTTACAATCCAGCTGATGCAGCAGTCGCCATGGCAACGGCTGCTCCAACATCTGAACCTGTACAGATATTGCTGGGTACCGCCCCTCACGAGAGAAATGCTGCGGGTGGGAACTGCGCGACCCGACGTTCGCTGCGCTCGCTGCGAGGCGGGAGCGGCTCTGCGGGGTGAGGCTGACACCTGGCGGCCGCCTCTGCAGCGTTCGGGGCACGTCCGGCCTTGTCTGAAACGGGTGGTTCGGTTCCTCAAATCAGAGTACCTCGGGTTGGAAGGGTGCCATAAAGATCGTCGAGTCCAGCTCCCGGCTCCACACAGCGTCATCCCAAATCCGAACCCTGTGTCCGATAGTGTTGTCCTAACGCTGCTTGAACTCCGGCAGCTCGGGGCCGTGCCCACCGCCCCAGAACCCTTTCCCTAACCACGTGCCCCTCCCCTGACACGGCTCCATGCCGCTCTCTCGGGCCCGGTCGCTGTTACACGGCTCGGCGCTGCCCTCCGCTCCCTGTGCGGAGCTGCTGCCGCCGTCAGGCCTCCTCTCAGTTCCTCTGCTCTGCGCTGAGCAAATCCAGGGACCTCAGCTGCTCCCTTCCGGATCCTTCACCATCTTCGTGCCTTTCCTTTGGACACTCTGATAGTTTTATATCCGTTTTGTACAGGAGTGCCGCAAATTGCATGCAGTACTTTTCCTGTACGTTATAATTGTTCCGTGGAGCTCATGGCTGATGTTGCACAATAAAAACATACCATTAGAAAATCAAACATGCTTTGAATTGGAGCTTTCGATTCTGACTTCCCAGCTAGCTCACGCATAAAGTCTGATGTATAGGAAAAATTCAGTGGTGAACACTGGCCAGTTAGGCACGCTGCTGGACTCTGATTTTGGAGTGAATCAAGCCTTTTACATTTCTTTAAAATTGGAATTTTCTTTTTTTTTTTTTTTTTTTTTTTTTTTTTTTTTTTGTGAGGCAGAGAATGAATATGTAGCAAATAATCTCTTCTAGGCAGAGCCTATCTGAAGCTTATGACTTATTAAGCATCATGCATATGACCAGTGCTTAAAAATACCATAAATAAATCCAGCGAGAGGACACACATAAATCCTCAGTACTATCTATTCTTCAGACACTAGCAAGGGCACAGTGAAATCGTGGGGGAGCTGCAGGTGCAGCACAACGCGGGTAATTCCTGAAAGCCTTGTGCCTGTCAGCTCCCAAGGGCAGACGGAACATCTCAGTGCTATGGAAAGGATTTCTGCAATGACAAGTGGTTTGTGTGTCTCCTTTGTGGGGGTACAGCATAAACTCCCTCTATTTAGTTTGGTAGCTGATGGGAGAGAGAGAGTGAAGCTTTAGCTGCCCTCCATTCTGCTCCATTTTCCTTTGAAAAGTGTTCTGCTGCTGGCATTATTAACTCTGAAACTCCCCATACAGCTGTGGGCTGCGAGGACTGGATCTCCTATGCGACCATGGAAGAGGCACAAAGGTTTCCTTGTGACTACTCGCTCTTTTTGTGTCCCTACAAAAGCCTGCTCACAATGTAGTATGCTGTTAATAGCTAAAGCACAAGATGTGGTAATGTAAATGAAGCCTGAGCAGCTGAAGCGAAGGTTTTGGGGAAACTGGGGTCTAAATGATTGTGCTTTGTCTTCCTTATTGAGTCACTGCCACATGACTTTTTTGGCTTAATCCCTTCATAGCACTTTATGCAGAGGCAATCCGTTCAGATGTTTAAACACGTATTCATTATATGCTGTATGTGCTCAGATGTCCTTGCATGTGAATATGGCTTTGTTAATACTCTGTCCTCAAGTATATATTTCACCTGTCTGTGTGATTACTGAGGAATTTTGGCAAAGTTTTGGCTTTGTTGCAAGACTGTATTCCCATTCCCTGAACTAACATTATGTTCTTCTCATTAACAGATACAAAAATGCACTTTTTTTGTTGTTGTTGTTTACTAATGAATGTTTACTAAGAATTTGCAAAATCTCAGCATGGAAGCAAAGGAACTGAGCATTATTGAGGACGTGTGTGCAGTAGAGATCCAAAGAGCTTTGGGTTTTTCAAAGAAAGGAGAATTGGGGGCCCCTGAGAAGTGTACGCATGCCATGAATGTCCCTTCTGTTTGTTAGCTCTGAAGCAGTGTCAAAGAAGCTCCTATCTGTGACAGGCAGACCTGACAGACAGCATTGTTCATTCGGTTTTCATTCAATATAAGGGTCACAGATCCCAGTGTCAGGATAAAGTAAGACTAAGTAAGTGGTCTGATTGATCCTGCACTTCTAGGACATGTCAGTCTGGGATGTGGGTACTAGATGTAATTCAAATTTTACAAGCATGGGATAAAGACTCTGAGATGAAAGTGAAAGATAGGAACTCTTTGTTAGGGTGGAAGCAAGCCACAGTAGCAATTTAAATCTATTTCTACATATAAAATATGTGGCCTGCATACAGTTCCTAATTTTCATTTTTATTTTCTATGACATCTTGCCAAGTTGAGGGAACAGTAGTGAGACAAACTGATGCCACAGAGACTGTGAAAAAAAAGGGAGGTAAAGAAATCTGACATCCTGGCACTGTGCAAAAATCCTGATAGATTCATTATCTGCCACTGTGGAACCATGCTGTTTCAGAACAACTGTCAACCTCACCATGCTAATTCTTTTATTCTGGTAAAATATTTCTGTTCTTTACCTGATACATTCTGCTGAATTGGGCGTTTGTGGCTTCTAAAATCAAGAGCTACTGGACAGAAGCAGATGGAACGAAAATGGACCATAGTAAATTATTATTGTTACAGAGATGTGGGTATGTGAGCCTAACATGGTCTCACATCACTGTAGTTCTTATTTCAAGGAGCCATATACAACAAGGAATAAATACAGTGGACAGCATTTTCCTCACCAGCCAAAGAGCCAAAATGTCATTAACTTGAAATGGAAAATAGTCCTTTAAAATGCTCAGCTGCCCTTGAACCTCCCTAATCAAGTGATCCCCCTGCACTGCAAAGAAAAAGAATTTTCTTAACAAATGTTTCCTGTGAAAAGCTGTGTGTATAACCAAGCCTAAGGGGGTCTTTGGAACTTGATGATCCTTGAAGTTCCTTCCAACCCTTGAGATTCCTTCCAACCCTTGCCATTCTGTGATAAAACAGGAGAATCACTGACACACAGAAGCAAATAGGGATTCCCTAGTAGCATGTTTCTGTTGCCCTTCTTCCATCCAAAGACCCTTTAGAATCAAGCTAGAGCAGTTACACACAAAACTTTTAAGAAACTCAACCAACACAAGTGTTTTTCATTAGACATTCATAACGAATGTTGAATTGCCTTGTTGTCAAAGAGCAGCTCACAGCACGTTTCAGTTTGCATCTCAATGCCAGCAGAACTTATGTTTCCGTAGAGAAGGATATATTTTGAAGCAAGCGTTCCAAATGCTTATGCATTCAGCTATTAATGATAAAGTGACTGTGAAGTTATTGTCTAGACAGTGGCTGAGATTTGAAGGCACCTCTGGAAACTGCATTGCCCAAGATCCTCCTCAAGATACGATCAGCAGGAACGGGTTGCTCAGATTCTGTCCAGCTGGGTTTTGAGTTACTCCAAGAATCAAGACTCCATGATTGATTTGGGCAGCCTATGCCTGTGTTTGAGGATCCTCACCTTAAGAAAGGTTTTCCTTGTGTTTGGAATTTCTCATATTCGAATTTGTGCCACTTGCCTTTTGTCCTGTCAGCGAGAACCACTGAGAAGTATGTGGCTCTTATTACTCCGGGCACACTCTTCAGGTCCTTATGGACATTGATGAGATCCCCCCGATCCTTCTCTTCTCCAGGCTGAGCAGCCCCATCAGAGTAAAGGAGGCAGTCTGGGAACTCTGCATCTGAAATCAGTTCTGGAACTGACATATTTGAAAAAATTGAAGTGAAATTCCATGCTGTGTCTCTGTAGTAAAAGCACAAGGGTCAGGACCCAGTAGGAAGATAGGTTAAAGTAACTTCAAGATACTTTTGTGCTCCTTTAACCTTGGATTGCTGTGGGGTCTGCTGAAAGCTCTAGCGTAATCTATTCAGCTAAAATTGTGGCTCCTCTGCACTGTCCTAAGGGGATGTGAAATAAGATTGCATGAAATAGAAATGTCATGGCTGAAATAGCCACAATGCTCTTCCTCTTGTCCCCACTCCAAATTGTAGCATGCTCATTATACTAGAACTTGAGAAAGAGTGTTAGGAACAAGGCTTTTTTGCTTTTTTTAGAGCTTCTACTAAGGAAATCTGACATATTTTGAGGGATTTTTAGGGCCCCTTTAGACCTCTGCGTTGCTTCTTCATGGATAACAGTGAAAACAAGTCTTTTCTGTTTAATCCCTCTACGTCTCAGGTATAAAATGCTTTTCTTTTTACTTGTGCCTAAGTAGTAAGCTTTTTAGATGTGATTTGGATTTTATTCCATGTGTTGGCCCTAGCTGAGAGGAGTCTAGGTTTTTCTCTAGGATGTCTAACAATGCTGGAAAGTAAATAATTAGGACAAAGCAGAATGCTTGACTTTGTATTAGGTAATTTTACTTTTCAGGTGTGAAAAGTGCAGGAAGGCTAGGGGAGGCAGAAAATGACTCATTTTAACTGTGGTGCCTTCCAGTTCTGAGGACATCATTCGGAAACATCACCACAATGTAATGTAAGTCCAGATGTCTAGAAACTTTCTCTTAAGAGCACTCTGCTCAGTGGCTGCCACTGTAGGGTGATAATGCTTTCCTTCTCATCCCAGACTGGAATTGCATCTCTCTGTCCTGGTAATTTTGATGCAGGTTGTCTTGGCAGATTCTAAATTAAAGGCATGCTAGGAGAATTACATAGTCTTTTAAATTCTTAAGGTTTGCTGTTTTTGCCAAATGAGTATTCCTTAAATTAGTTCATTTCAAACTAAACTGTAATGAAGGTCTCTAAACACTATTAAGGTAGTACATTTCAATACCTGGGGTCTGCTTGTATGAGAATTAACTAATATCCACGTACATGTAATGAGAAAATCAGGTCTTGCTTTGGTCAAGTGACACATCTGTTTCTCCACATTTTCAAATAATAGTAAAGCTGCGCTCTTAAATATTTTACTTTCACACAGTTATTCAGTATTTGTCAATATTTCCATTGTTATTCAAATCATATGTCCTACTCTTGTATTCATGCAGCAGTTAAAATTGTGATTGCTGGATTATAGCAGTCTTTATCATCATAACTGAATTTTTTACTTTGAATTAACTCTAAAACTTTAATGCTCCATTAATGTACGATACATTGGATATAAGACAGATGATGAGATTTGAATGAGCTCATATCTCTTGATCTTTTTATCTCCATGCATATGCATGGAATGGAAACATGGTTTTGAGGGCAACAAAAGTTGGAAGGATAATGCAGAGTAAAAGAGTATTTGAAACTATTGATTTAAATATTGAGAAGGAACATATATATAAATGATGACATCCTTGAAATCCAATGGGGTTGAAATGACAATAAACATCGACAGCTACAGAGAAACAATTGGTATTGCAACAACTTTGGAGCTGAGATTGTGAAAAGTTTGTTTATTTTCAGTTTAATCAAAATAAATCAATTCCTCTTGTGACACCCCAGATAGGTCTTTGTTCTCTGTCTGCGA
Source organism: Tetrao urogallus (assembly GCF_951394365.1). Taxonomy (NCBI): domain Eukaryota; kingdom Metazoa; phylum Chordata; class Aves; order Galliformes; family Phasianidae; genus Tetrao; species Tetrao urogallus. The sequence goes on along the minus strand of NC_136820.1, from coordinate 26,845,828 downwards.
AGGAATTCTGTCTTCCCTGTAGATGGAGGTGAAATTCAAGAGGTAAGTTGGTGTCTATGTGAACTAAGACAACTGTTCTTTTGTTGTTGATGTTTGTTTGTTTTTAACCTGACAAATTCTGGACTGAATGAACAAATCTTTAAATACCGGTAAAAATACTTCCGCTCTTCAAAGCAGAGGTGATAAATGCTATCTCTCCATGACATTTATGAGCTACATTAAAAAACGATCAAGCTGTAATTATATTATGTGTCTGAAAAATTGTCAGAATTCGTATACGGAAAAATAAGATTCTCTTGCATCTTTCCTTGCTAAGATTTTTCACAAGCCTGTAACAATTCAGAAAGCCAGCTTTACTTGTTTTCTTGCTCTTCTCTCAGATTTCAGGTTTTAGCTTTTATACCTTTTTATAGGATGAAATCAAGTGACCTTCCTTCACTTCACCTAGGTCCTCATCTCCAATGGGCAGTGACTAGTCTGAATTCAGTGACTACATTGATTATTTTATCAAAGGTAGCAGTAAGAATACAGCAGTTAGGGAAAAAGGTTTCAAAACAACTTCATACAATTATCTCCATGAAATATTGTTTCCTGTTCCTAAAGGCAGGCAGATCTGCGTTCTCCAACCCCCCTCCTACTTAAAGTATCTGCTTAAACATACCTTTATGTTTCTGGCTATCTTCTCTCGGTATTGAGAAGCTCCCTGGCAGGCTGAGACTGTTCTTCTAGGGCTAATGAACTTCCCGTCACCCAAGTGTTTACCAAGCAGGGTCTTATTGTGTAACTGATTATTTACCTTGTTGTCTAAACACCTTATTGTCTAACCCCACAAAATGACAGTGGAAGTATCTGGAGTTTAATGTCCATATTAAATGTGTATGAATCAGATCAGTGTTTACAATTTATTGCAGTGCATTGCTAATTTGGTCAATACAAGTCATTCAGGCAAACCAGATTTCTCTGAAAGATCAGGCTTACTCACCCCTGTAGTTTACTGATTTTTTACAAGACATGCTTTAAGAGTCTATTTTAAAATCTGAGGAGTAAGGATGTCTCTTTCTAATTTAATCTGTCTCTCCTGGTGAGCTGATGTGTAGTGCACAGTTGACAGACCTCTGAGCAATCGCTTCAGTGCTCTTGCTCTGATTTTTTTGGGCTTTGCTCAGTGATATTAGGACAGTCTTGATTTCCAGTTTATTCTTTTGGGGTTTTCTATTGAGCTCATGACCAAAGAAACAGAGTGACATGCAGTAGAGCACGGAGCAGCACAACGAACAGCTGGTATGTGTTTGTTCTCTCATCCTCTCCTCAGGGGGACGAGTGTGCACTGCAGAATGTTTTCCTTTGGAATTATTTTTAATACTGTGCTAATAAGAGACAAGCAAGGGTAAAAGCAATGTGCTTGGTGTTCAGAGTATGAGCAGTGAGACTGGTTATGTCCTTATTTTCTTGCTTACCCCAAACACAAATAAGCCTCCAGGAAATGCCTGTCTACTGCACAGACAGACTTTGCTCTTTATGGAGAATATGTCTTATGGAGGATATTGTCTCTTCAATACTGCAGGGAGAAAAGGCTGACCATTTATTTATTTTGATTTAGTAGAGCAATCTGAAGGAAAGCCCCCACCCCCCAAAAAAGTATTTATATATTTCAAGATCCATAGGTTGTTGTTTTTCCAAGAAAAGTTTATGTTTCTAAATACAGAGGAGTAACACTGCTGTTTCAGTGAAGCCAGTGACAATTATGCTTATCTATAGTACAATCTCTGCTTCTGGAACAAAATGGAAACAGTGAGCAGGGAGCAGGGAGAATTGTTCTTTTGGAAACCATCTTTGTAATGGCTCATTACATAGTGTCCATGGCACCCTGTTTGGAGTAGTAGAAATGGACTGCAAAGAGATTACTCTCATACTATTCTCAGATACTTCTCTGTATCAAACAATGTTTCCTGAACGAAACCTTTCCTAAATCTTGTGATATTTAATATAAAAAAGAAGGATTCAGTTGTACCTACAATGTATCGCTGTAGTAACACAACATGAAATGATGTTTTGGGCTGGCTATTGCCAACTGCTTCCCACTATACTCTGGTTATGGGCCTCTGCAGTAGACTCTGCATCCCCCCAAGGGCAGGGTCTGGTGTCTCTAGCAATGCTAGTTTAGCTCTATGCATGAGTCTGTGATGAGTCAGAATAATACAGTGGATGTTTCTCTGTGTTTATACTTCCATAGGTACTGGAGTGCACCAGAGGATTGCTTAGTCTACAGCAACAGCATGCAACACTGAGCAAATGGTGTCTAGGATCCATGTCTGTCCTTACACCATCAGGACTGCAGGGACACTGGGGCCAGGTATGAGGAGCAATTCCTCTACTGTTGCCAGTCCTTCACAGCTCAACACCTGCCTACAGTTGTAGGCAAGAGAGTGTCACCTGGGAGAAGCTCTGCTGCTGCAGTCATGCTGCTGTCGCTGCCAGTGACGGGTCACATATGCCTACCTGTGCTGCAGTCACGTCTTCATGCAAACTTATTCCTAAAGACTTCAGTTTTCTCAGTGTTCCCTTCTCAGCAGAGAACACAATTTGCACTTGACGTGCAGCACTGGGCCAGCTCAGCCTGGCTTTGTTTTACTGCTCCATAATGGATATGCTTGTAAACTGATGTTTCTATTCTAGAAGGTTAATAATGATTCTTTCTGGAGTGAAATTTTATCCATAGCAAAATAATTACAGTGAAATAGCTGGGAGTACCTTTCCAAGGCAGCAGTTCCCAGGCATTCTCTGCAAATGGGAGAAGGATGATTTCTGACAATTTGCTTTTGATTACAGAAAATTAAGTTCTAGTTTCACCCTCAAACATTTATCTCTCTGCTGCCTTGTTTTGGAAGATGAAGCTTTGCAGGAGCTGAACAGTAGGTCTTATTGATATAATCTCTATTTTACCTAACAGGTCATTTACCCCCTTCCTCTCTGTCTGCCTCCCTTCTTTTCCTTGCTTTGCTGCTGCTGGCAAGCTAATTAGGCTGCTCCCACAAGAAAAATTCATCCAAGGCCATAACAGCCATATCAGATGGAAGCTAGAATAAAACTCTCCACAGTATAGCCTTATAAGTGCCTCTCAGCTTGTCATAATATTTCCCTGCCTGCTTTTTTTTTTTTGGTTATTCCTTACTTCATAGGGAAAATTCTCTCATCCTGTGTTCTATGAAAGTCAATTAATTAAAAGAAATTATGATGCATGTTTCCTGAAATATACTCCTTTACTTCCTTTTATCCTTCTTTCTTTTATACATTGTAGGTGCTGAATCTCAAGCTTTGTCCAACAAAAACACATTGTATATTTCTATATCTTTCCTATTATAAATCCTTAACCTTCTACTAGACTAATATATTAAAATTCTTCAGACACGGAGAAGCAATGTTCATAATCTCCAGTTCATTATCTTAATTAGATCTGTCTTGTATTATCCCACAGTTTAGTCTCATTACTTTAAAGGTGATCAGCCTTAGAAGAGAATGTGAGCAGAATTTAGTGAATTCTATTGTGGCAACATTTCTCTCAGATCTGGCTTTGGATCTTTCAGGTGCAATAATGATAGTGCTGCTGGTGTGGTTAATTAAAAATTGCATTTGAATGGTATGAATATTCATTTTGGGGAATGAACACAGGATTAACTCAGAGGGGTAAAATGTCTGCAATGTCCCAAGGATGTGAAGTGAACCTGGATCACATCAGAACACAAATGAATCATTTAAAATGATGGAAATTCAAAATCCTCCCACCCTGGAAACTATTAGTAGAGTATTGTCCAGGTTGAGCCTATCTCTTAATGTGACAACATACATTAATGCTCATCCTTCAGTAACAAATTATATGACATATATTTGACATACAGCTCAACCTAAGAGCTATTACCTAGTGCTAAATCTTCGCTAAATAATTAAGAAAGGCTACTAGCTTTTTAAAATTCTTAGGTTAAAGTGTTACAGTTACATCCATTAGATCCAGATTACTTTTAATATCTTTGTGTGAAAGATCAAAATTGGTTTCCCAGAAGGTGATTGTGACATGCAGGATGCTGCTGGGGAGGGTGCAGACAAGAACTGCTGAGACCTTTGATAATGAAGCACTCTGTACCCAAACCTCTCTGGCAAAAGCCAGGACTTTAATATTCTGGGCAAGGATGTTAAAAATGTATCTTTTCTTTGTCTTGTGAATAACACCATTGAAAATATCAAAGTGGTGTTTCTTTTTTGCCCAAATTTATTTGTTGTCATTTTTCCTGAACAAAGGAAACATCAAATAATGAACAGCCTCTGTAAAGCTTATCTGGTACTGCAGGATGCTTAAAAAAATGAGACTACAAACTAGAGACAAAGCTTCTTTGGTGTAAGAACGTTGTGTGAAGTTTAATGGGCATTTGCCAGAGAATATTTTGCTGGCTGTTAGCTAGCTGCCAAGGGATTCACGGGATGCATGTTCTAGAATCAAACGCTCTGTGAATAAAATGAGGTCAGTTAAGGTAATTTGCATGGTGCTTTTGACTGCAGCATCTGGGAGGTCCTGGCTCACTGTGCAGTCAGAGATAGTGCAGTGATGTGTGTCCTCTCCTCCCTTGTCCTGCATCCTTCTTATCTAAGACACTTCTAGTTTGAAGTCTTCACTAGATGGCCACCTGGGAAAGCCCAAATCCACTCATCACTTATCCCACTCAATGCAGAATCTGGCCTTCTTTCTCCAAGAGAGAAGCAGTAGCATTGTGTCTCAGCAGCCAAGCTGTTTCAATGAATAAAGGGCATAGGGGCTTTTCACAGGAACAATCCCTTGCCCCTGTATAATGAAGACAAATAAGAGTAGAGGCATTCTACTGACTTCCATATTTTCTTGTTAATGCCAAAGAGATTTAGTCAGCCTTTCTGCAGGGAGGATGCAGCAGGAACATATGTTGTGTTTTGGGGCAGATTATTTCTACAGTGGGCTTCACCAGCTAGCAGCTTAACTCTGACTGTTGGATAGAAGAAGGGAGAAGAGAGCTCTTTTTGCTACTCCTGTGGATCCTTTAGAATTGATGTATAACATGAAAATAGTATCTTAATTGTAAGTAAAGGCAAGATGAAAAAGTATCAAACAACTATAATCATTATTTAATTTTCTTTTTACTAGCAGTATTGTTCCTTGTTTTTCTGGCTGAAAAAAAACTTGAGGAATAACTCAGGGCCGCTGTGTCTGGATATAGCATACACAAAAGCTATAATTTTCTTGGTTGACTTGTGGGGAGCATTTACATTTCTTAGTCACAGTGTGTGTGCCTAGTTACACCGAAGATGTAGCAGACAGGGTATATATGCCTGGTAGATCTGATATGGGGCCACAGCTCCTTTAAAGCTACAACTACTTGATTCACTCTGGATTGCCTTTGACATCATAGTCCTTATACAGAGAAATCCTCTGGCTGTAGAGAGACTCAAACTCTTTCTGAAATCGGATTCCTCCAATGTCTAAATACGAACAGAAAGCTGCTTAAAATCTCCAGCATTGCTCATAGCACATTAGTGCAAATGTATGCCACATGCAAACTACACTGAATAGAGTAACATGAGGGCTTAATTTGCCCTGCTAATTAGACTTGAGAAGGAAATTGTGGCCAGACAGCAGCTGTGGGAGGAAAGAATGAACAAACTCAGACTTTTTATTCATCTGGTCATGCTATTCATCCCTGTTTTACTATCTGGCAATTATTGCCTGTATATTTCTGTTGTTCCTTAAAATCTATCCTGCAAGTGAATCTGCTTATTGAAGAACTGCTGCTTTCTTCCTTCCCTGTGGTTTTACCCACTGTGAAGGCCAGACTTGAGGTGATAGAATACCTGGCCTTGCATTAGTGCCTACTGTTTTCCTTAGGTTTTCTCTGGAGAACTAATCACATTAATTTATTCATGGAATGTCACGGTGCTCAGTTCTGAGGAGGGGCTTGTGCTTGTCTTTTGTACCCTGCTTCTGTTTTGTGTACTCTTGTGGAGCCCATGTGTCTACTGCCTGATAGTTAATCCCACTGATAGTGTGATTTAATAAGAGGGAAGAATGATATGGCTGCATCCTGCCCATTATGCCCTTAGGAAGGAGATTTTTATTCGCTGTTAGATGTCACTGATGGAGCATTTGGCTTCCTTTCATCAAGTGACAATTGCAGTTTTAAGAGTACAGTATAGAGTGCCACTTTAAAACCAAACATCTCAATTCACAAGTGAGGGAAGGATAAAGTTGTGCAGCTGGAGGATGTTATTTCTTCTCAGCAGCTGTCATTGAAAAGGCATGGGAATGCTCTAGATGTCAGGTGTCATAAATGCTCCATCCAGGGTTTGTCACGTGCTGGGTAATATAATGTGAAGTGTTGAAAAGAAGTTTCTGTATACATTGAAAATCTTCTGTAGGCGAGCTTGCCCTGAAATTTGCTATACTGATGTTTAGGAAGCCAGAAATTAATATAAGTGAGATCAGTGGCAAAAGCTGTATGTTTTACCAGAGTTGTGGAGGCTTTTTATGTCACTCAAGTCAAAATGTGCAGCTTTATGAATGTCCATGACAACTCCTTAACTCCATGCTGTAACTCTCCAAATCCTCAGGTGTTACCTGCTCCTTCTAAGGACAGATGCATGCATGCAGTGGGGGGCTGTGAATTAAAATGGGGAAAATGGTATTCCAATACAACACAACTTTATACTAGAAAGGTGTTATATTGCATGCCCCATATACACTCTACTGGCAGTTCTCAAAATTTCCCTTATATTCCTTTTTCTCCTTATTTCACAAACCTCATTACTGAGATAGGGGGACAGCAGCTGAAGCCAAGAAGAGCATCCAGGTCTTTTAACTTGCTTTTTGTTTCTTCAATTTTCCTTATTTTTCAAGAATTCATTCAGTGTGATCTGTGCTTGACAACCCCTGCACCATCCACATATAGAAACACTGATTTCAGTCAATGAGGAAAAGTATGAACTTATCAATTTTTAGGTCCAATGTCTGGTGACAGCGGGGGCTACAGAGGGCAAGATTTGAATCTTATTTAGTTATTTCTTTGGCCTTGGACTCTGGTATTTTCTGTAATGTCATTCTCCTTTTCTGTCAGCAATGGTTGGCTTTCTCTGTCAGTTATTGAAATCAGAGCATCTTTTCCTATTCCAGCTGGCATTTGCCAAAGGTACATGAAATGCAAATGGATATACAGAAGAATGCTTTCATTTGTAGTTATGTCAAGTGGAGATGTAACACAAGAAACACAAGGGTGTTTGTTGATGCAAGGACCACCAGGCACTGTGCACTGGAATCTTGCTCAGAGGAAGCAAGCCAGATGGGAAGAGAAAAGAAATCCCCAGCTTTCAAGTGTCACATCATCACAGGTGAGTCTAAAGAATGAGAAGCAGCAACTTCTTCTAGTCCCTTCTAGTTTGTCTAGTCTGCACATAGAATCCTCTGATGATGTTGTCTTCATTTAATCAATTTTTAGATCAAATTATGAAAAAGTAACTTGATGTGCCTCCGTACACTGAGTTCATATCAGGTTCTATGAGGTCAAGATTGCAGGGCTCCACTACAATCTCCCTTCTGTGCTCGCAAGCATGGAAGATTTGAAGTGCCAGCAAGATCAAGACAGGCAAGGAGAGTGAGCTGTGGAACTACTAGTGACATTTTTCTCATTTTGCATTGCAGACAATAAGTCCATGACTGTTGTGAATGACTGGAATAATCCTCTGCATGGGAAGTCTCCTAAGGAAAAAGGATTTCACTTGGTACTATTATAGTTGCCTTGGTTTAAAGCAGAGACAAATTCAGGACTGAAGATTTTATGCTAATTATCTTTGTACTTCAGTCAATACAGAAGGAGCAGATTGGATTATCATCAGAAAAGCTCACGTGGTTCGATTTACCTGAAGCTATACTCATTGTTCAGAATTAGACTGATGAAAAAGAAGGTTGATTGGACAAAACCTCTTTTCAAATTCTATGGCTTGAGAATCCAGTTTAACTGATTTTTCTGGAAATGTGTCAAAATAAATTTGAAAGAAAATACTTATAACTACTAAAATAACTATTGCTATTTCATGTGGTTATGAAGCAGTCACAGTGATATGCCTTTAAAATTTTTCTTATTGCTTTAAGCATCCATCTAGATGCTGTGAAGTATTTGCTTATGTAATATCAAAACACTTGTTAAGTTTTCTACCCTTCCTCCTCATGTCTACTTTTTGTTATTTAGAAGAACACTACCTGAAATATTTAAAGTGTTTTGAAATCATACAGCATAGAGTGACTTAGCATGACTTGATTTTTAGTGACAACTGCCTTTATGTTTGCTGATGTTCTCCTGTTCATAGTAGTTGGAACTTTTTGAAGCTGATCATTGTTTTTCAAAATGTTCACCTTTGGAGATAGCAATTTCAGAACTAAGCTTTTGTTGATATTTGAGTGTGAATCATCTTTGAAATATCTGAGGAGAGTATTGGCTTCTCTATTTTTAAGTTAAGGTGGAATGAAATAGCAAAGGACAATTCATTCACTGCAAAAAGAAAACCCTTATGTAATGCATGGTAGTGATAGCCACTGAAACAGGCAGAACTGTGATAGTTACAGATAGTTATAAGTTTCTTTTTCCATTCTTCTGTGCTGAAATCATAAATTAACTTTTAAGATATTTTTCTTGCAGAATGTATTGGGTTTTGTAGACTTTAAAAAGTAGTATCTGCTAACATGAAGGATGATTTTCTTAGTGATTCAAGAAAATGTTGCACATAGGCACATATTAAGGATTTTGAAAAGCTGTTCTATACCTTATGCAGCTTGATGAATACAGTTGTAATGAATGATACATAATGCATGCAGATTTGAGGTTTGTTTCCAGTTTTGTATAAATACGTTGACCACTTGACTGTCTATCTGTTCTTACAATTTTCTGTGATACATTTGTATTGTATGTTGTGAAAAATGAGTCTTTTAAGATGAAAGTCTGGCTTGATTTTCATACAACAGTAACAATGACATGAAGAAAGAGATACAAAAATGCAGATCTTTTGAATGTAATGAGAACAGGCTACATTTGTATTATTTCCTGTGCTTAAGTTTCATTACAGTAATTTTCCCAATGAATACATCGCACAGTATGCTATTTCCTCTTCTCATTACCATCTTTGTCATGGAGAAGAAGTTATAGAATCTTAATGATTCAGTTATTTAAACCTTTTTGATAGTCTCTGTATTTTGAATGACCTCTTTGTTTTACCTTTTCCCTAAGGTTACTGAGCTTGAGAATAGGAATTACTTTCAAATCAAATTACTCAACAGTGAAAAGGGCAAGGTAGTTTAGACTGCTATTATCACAATTACAGAGATTCTAGAAAGGATGAGAAGAGGGAAAAAAATAAAAGAAAACAGAGTCTGAATCTTTCACTAGATCTTTACTACAAAGCAGTGGTAATTATTGTATGCCAGTGCAATGCAAAGCTCACTGGAAATCATAGATCCCTATATATCCCTAATATATATATATATTAGTACTAAGAGATTGCTTCAGGTGATATATTGGAGTATTGTTGGCTTTGCTGTCAAAAATCTAAACACTCTACAATCTAAAACCTGGGCAATCACCCAGTGATATCTAAAAGATTTGTCATCTTGAAAAATTGTATAAATGTGATTGATCACGTGAATTTGATATATTTCAGGAATGATAGAAAGATGTGACTTTTCCGTGTTCAAATAGGAGGAGAAAAACAGATCTCTCTACATTAGGATTCCAGGTGCTGGCCAGTGAAGTTGATTGGAAACTGCTTGGGATCCATAGGTCTTGAGGGAAAACTGATACGTGAAAAGTATCTGGTAAAAAGTAAACATGACATGATGGGAAGTTGCCCCACAGTGTGACTCTGCCAGCCAAATAACTTTCACAATTTAAAAGCTTGACTGAGTACCCTGTGGTGCTTCACAGTCATCTAAGATCCTCAACTGAGAATATCAAATAATAAAAGCCAAGATTAAGGATTCAGTACTTGCCAGCATCGTTAGGATCCTGAATGTGTTCACTGATCATTCTAAATAGTAAATCCACATCAGAGGCATATGCCCTGTACTTTCTATAATGTTCATTTTCCTACACTGGGCAGGAACATTGCATGAGAGATTCATGAAAAGTGCATGAAGAGGCAAAGGATTTATCTGCAAAGAATTTTTATAGTACTGGGAAGTTATATTTACACACATTCTCCAGTTTATTTGAATAAATAAAGTGGTGTCATGGGACATGCTGCAATACTGATGAGTTTTATACTCATTCATCCTGAGAAGTTTCAATAGATATAGTTTGCCTATCAAATGGATTTAAAATTGTATTGTCACTAGCTTGCTTTCTGCAATGATTGCTCTTGTATTGCAGCTCCATGCCTCAATAGACACTTAGATTGTCCATATCTGCCACATTGTTCACATGAGTCTCCCTATAATCTGTAATAAGCAACCCTTCATTTTAATATTAAAACACAATTTTAATTCCATTTAATTTAATTTCAATATTAAAACACAATTTATGCTCCTACAATGATTATTAACTTAGGGAAATGGCAGCCAAAATGATATTTTGCTGTCTATTCTCTGTTCTTTCCATGTACATTGCATGACATGCAACTTAGTCTACTTAGTCTACTTAGTTCAACAACTCAGCATAGTCAAAAAAGCATTACAGAAGGGATGTTGTGAGTACAGTTGCAGACATTTTCATGGTTCTTATTACCATGCTACTCACAACTATAATAATAAACATTGGCTACACTTGGCTTAGCTATTATTTGAAATTCATATGATCTGAATCCTAATTTTCAGGACAAAGTGTGACTTTAACTTACTACATCATTTAGGCATGTAATCTGTTTAAAACACATTACCTTAAGAATGAGTGCTAAAGGTTCTGCTGGATTAGTGTTCTAAGACTTGGTTAAATATACTGCAGTCTAAATTTTATCAGAAGTGAATCAAACTCTCTGCAATTCTGAATGTAAATTCCTCTTTTTACTTTTTCTAGTTGAAGTTATTTTAAGCCATTTCAGCTTGGTAAAGGCTACTGAAATAACAGCTAGATTAATGTGTGTATGGACGCGTATGTTTTACCGGTCCCTTCTCTCATCTTCTTATAACCACTGAAATTTTTGGCCTATTCCAAACAGTCTGAGAGAAAAACAGTAATCTCAGAGATACTTTAAGAAAGATGTAGCTGGGTGGAAAAGCTTGCTTTAAAAAAAAAAAAAAAAAAAAAAAGCTACAGTTTGAGTCCTAATAACAGATCAAATAACAGAGAACACAATTATAAAACCTAAATCCAGAGGGAATCATCAATTTATGTTGCTACTTTTTTTTGGTATGTTGTTTAGTTGAGTTCCAAGGATGACAACAGTTTCTTCTGGGAGCTGTTGGCATGGTGATGGCAGGTGCTTTCTATTTAGAGTTTTGCAACAAAAACAGTGTATTTTAGTTCAGTGTGATGGAATATATCGGCGCACTGTTCCTGTGTTATCCTAAATTCTGGAAAAGCTTTACTAGGGATGAGATGTGATAGGGACAACGAAGGAAAAGAGGCAAATCTTAGACTGAGCTAAGACAGTGAATTCACTAAATTGCTTTGTTGATTTGTTACTTAGTTACCATGCAATAATTTCACAACATTTTATAAAGGTTAATTATACCTCATATTTTATGCTTCAGTTCTCACTTGCTTCCACTCTGTCAAGAAGAAAAATAAGATACGGGGAGATTAAATAGATGACTGAAGGCTCTGCTTCAAGTCTCTGTTATATCTCCAAAGTGCTCTAAGCAAGGTACATAGGTACCAGAAACACTGCAGTCATTCTAATTAAATGGTCTTTTAAAGATTAAATTACCCTTGGCAAGTACATTGTATATACTGTAGATATATCCTTAGTCAGGATGATGATAAAACTCTGATTCCAGTATATATAGTTAAGATGACACTCTGGAATTTTGCCATTTCTTTAAATATGACCAGATTTCACTTGTAATCCTTGAGAATACACTGGTTTATTGTGCTAGATTTTGGACATGGGCTTTTAAATACTTACGGTATGAGAAACTCAACTCAACTCTAACTCTTCTTTTAAATAAAGTTAAAATTTAATGAAAGAACCCTATACACTGAAATGGAAGCATGGAATAGCAACCATTTATTTCAAATTTAATACTTTGTAGGGCTATGCTAGCTTCACAATACCTTAGTACATTTAAAGAACTAATTAGAGCATATTTATTTGTAGTCAGCAGAAAAACCACTTACCTTTCTCTTTGTGGTCACCGTCTTCTGATTTCAGTATGCTTCTAAGCATCTACTGAAACACCCAATAATTGAGTTTTAATATTGGGAAAATATGTTCATGTTTAGTAAAGAAAGATTGTGCACCCTAGTCCTCTTTATGAATCCCTCTAAAACAGTGGCTTTAAAGATTCCTAAAAAGGCTAGGAAATTAGAAGGATATGAAAGAATCACTTTGGAGAAAGATTTGTTTTTCCAAATTAATATGATGAAGGAACGTTTATCATTTCTCACCCTTTGTTTTCTACCCAAACTAAATTCAATCATCTATTTAAGTCACACTTCAGGATTTGCATTTGAGTTTGATGGCAATAATAAAGTGAGATAAATTAAATTAATATTCTTCTTGATACAATTAGTTTAATAACTTTTCCATTTCCATTCCCTTTTTATCTGCTTTATCACAATTCGATAACATACTACGGTAAACCAGTGCTTCAATAAACTTCTCTCTGTGCCCAGCATGAAGAGATTAGGATTTCTTTTATTGCTCAGATTGTCATATCTTGCCTTATATAGCACCTTTTATTGCAAAAGGAAGCCAGGCGCTTTGATATAAAGAAGAATGACATTTCTCAGAGTCGATATGTGTGTGCTTCTGTGGTGGAACAGAGACCTTTTTCACAGTCACCAGCAAATGCAAGGTCTTGCATCCAAGTGCAACTGCAAGCACAGATACAGATTGGATGAAGAATGGCTTGCGAGCAGCCCTTAGGAGAAGGATTTGGGAGTGTTGGTTGATGAAATATTCACCATGAGTTGGCAATTTGTGCTTGCAGCCCAGAAGGCCAACTGTATCCCAGGTTGCATCAAGAGAAGTGTGACCAGCAGTTCAAGGGAGGTGATTCTGCCCCTTTACTCTGCTCTCATGAAACCTGGAGTATTGCATTGAGTCCTGGAGGTTCCAGCGCAACAAGTACATGGAACTGATGGAGCAGGTCCAGAGGAGGGCTGTGAAAATGATCAGAGGACTGGAGTGCCTCACCTACAGGGACAGACGGAGAGAGCTGGGGCTCTTCAGCCTTGAGAAGAGAATGCTCCGGGCTGGACCTTACAACAGCCTTTTAGTTCCTGAAGGGGGCCTACAAGAAAGCTGGGGAGGAACTTTTTATCAGGTCAGGTAGAAACAGGATGAGGGGAAATGCTTTTAAACTGGAAGAGGGTAAATTTAGACTAGATATGAGGAAGAAATTCTTTACTGTGGGACACAGGAACAGGTTGCCCAGTGAGGCTGTGAATGCCTCCTCCCTGGAAGCATTCAAGACCAGGCTGGATGGGGCTCTGAGCAGCCTGGCCCAGAGGGAGGTGTCCCTGCCTGTAGCAGGGGGTTAAAACTAAATCATGTTAAAGATCCCTTACAACCCAAACTGTCTTATGAGTCTATGATTCTATGTTGTACAACCAGTAAGACAGAATGCTCTGAGAAACTGGAGAGGGATGTAACAGCCTTGCTGGGGTCCTGGGACCTCCATGACACATAGGGCACATACACAAATGCAGATACATGTGTACTCACATATATTCAAGGTTTTGATACTTATATACCACACAAAGAGGTTTTCTGCTTTTGTAACCTGAATATTTTGCCTTTAGCTGGATGGAACATTAATTATCTGCAGAATGAAATTTTCCTTTTAATGTGGGGTCACTGAACAGGATAGGACTACAGTGCTCTGATGCTACTGCTGCACCCATTGCCAATAAACTGCAGCCTCTGTGCATTCTGAGTGACAGAGTTGCCATGTTGAAGTGAAGCAAGTTCCACACTCTCCAAGATGACCTTCCATGCTAGGTGACATGAAGAGTTTTCCTGAGATGTTGCTAATATTTCTCAGTGCAAGTCAAATATCATTTATATACGTGTATGTATACAAACACTCCTTTTTTCTTTTTTTTTTTTTTTCCCCTGAGTAATTGAGTAATTGACTTCTTTCTTTCCCTTTTAGTTTCTGCAGGACTTGAAAACCCAGCTAAGATGTTCTTCTTGACAGGAAGGACAGATTTCTGTGGGAGCTGGGCAGTAGTAATTGTGTTGGGCCAGCATCTATTAACACTGACAGTTTAAGCCACTGTGTTCATAATTGTCCTCTGTGTGTTTACAGAAAAGATGAATATATACACACACAAACCTTTCAAGCCCATGTGTGGGCTGCTTAATAGTTTATCAAGTGTTATCAGCTACTGTAGTCCTCCCACTTATCCTTGCTACTACTGCCGAGTGTGCCTGGAGCAATTTTTAGTGGAAGAGTTATTCATTATGTGAATAGCCAGTGCTTTTGGTTCTCAAGGCCATGTCAGGTGCACTGGAAGGCAAAGAAGTCATTTCAAGGAAAGCATTTCAGCCTCTTGCTCCATACCAGGCTTCCACACGACCCTGGTCAAATCTTTTATATCTAGCTTTTCATATGAACTTCAGCTCATAGGCTTGGATCTGTAACAGGACTGGCTCTGGGAGTAGAGGTGTCAAATATAAGTTGGGTACCCAAAATGTGCAGAAAGGTGAGACTCTCAGGCAGGGACTACTTTTGTTTGTGATCCATGAAGAACAGATAATTAAATCATTTTCTTTGAAAGTACAGTGAGAGGATGTGATGGGCAAGAGTGCCCTGCTTTTATGTGGTAGTTTTGGAGGTGAAATCCTTCCATTGAGGAGAAGATCTGGGTAAATAAACTTTCTATGTGTTTATAACTCTATATTTTTATAATGCTCTGCTGAAATAGTTTTGATTTCATCGAGGAAGAAGAGCTCTCCTGGGGAAGCCCTGACAGGCTGTTTGCTCTGAACAACTCTGTAACATCTGGAGCAAAATGCATTCAGCCTTTGCAAAAGAACATAAGCATAAAAATAATGAAAGAAATTGGAAATAACTAAGATTTGTAGATATTTAAAAAAAGTAAAAATGAACAACTGAAACAAATTCTACTCTTTAAGATTTTTAGAGTCACTGATATTTTGGTTAAGGTTTCTCAGGACTTCTGGGCTCTCTATCAGAACTTCTTTCTCAAACCGCTCATTTAGTTATTTCTGTTTGAGGGTTGCTTGTAAAATCTCTTTTTGAATACCTTCTTCTAGCCTTCCTCAAGAATGTTTTCATTCTACATCCCTTTTTTTAAACTTGTTGCTTGAAGTTATTAAGAGTTAAGAGCTCGGACAGTGACTTCCTTCATCTTCCTGGGGAGAAGCTGCACAACGACCCAAGGAATTAGTTCTGTCCATCAGACATGGTCTGTTCTCTTTGCATAAATTTCTTCTATGTTGAAAACTACAGTCATGAACAGAATTAATAAATTAATGCAAATTTGAAAGTCTACAAAAATATTCTACAGGCCACCACACAAGACTAAAAATTAGAATACAGAGTTGTCAAAGCTCTCCGTAACTTGATGATTGATCCTAGAATAAACCCTAGGCTCCCTTCAAGATCAAGTACCACACCTATTTGCTAAAATATATTCACAGGAATATATCTTGTTTTTACATGTATTTAAAAACTTTAACAAATTAAAAATGCTTGAGTCTGAAGGAAACAAATGATAGAAAAGAATCATGTTACAAAACAATGAGTTTTTCTTATCCTAACAGAGTGACTTATCTCAGTTAGACATTTGCCCAAAAGCGGTAATTTAATATCTATCAATTACTTCACAATTTTTGGTCGTTCAAAGTAAAACTATTTCACAAAATGAGAAATGGCTTGATTTGATGCTCAGATATTTTTCCTGAAGAGGTATGCTGCTCTCAGATGAGTTTTTTTGAATCTGTTAGTCTATACACAGACTTTGGTGAGCCTCAATGGGCTGAGAACATCATTGGATCAACATGAAAATTATTTTGGTTTGGATGGCACTCTTTTCAGACTTAGCTAAATGAATTTCCTATTTACTTGGCACTGCCTAAGAACATGGATATTTTGGCACCTGTGGATCAGTAATGCAAGGTAAATATGTATGCGTTGTAACTTGGTCAGATGAGATTTTTTTTACTTACTAACGATTACAGTTCCCACTGAAACTGCTGAGCATGACTATCACTGTTTCTTAAAGTAAATGAGAGCAGTTAAGTGATAGCAGGCAATAAAGAGGGAATACAATGGGTTTGCTACTGTGGACACTGACAGCAGATCCTGGCAGCTCCACATTTCTGGGAAACACGCTCAGAGCCTAAGGTTCAAATGAATAGAAATGAGAATCAATGACTGTGAGAAAAACAAGCAGAAAGGACCAGAAAAAATAGGAGACAAAGAAATATCTGTGGCATGACTGAAGGAAAGCCAAAGGAAAAAACAGCAATGTTGGGGCAGAATGATTGCTAAAAAGGCAGATTTAGGATGCTGAAAGAAAAAAAACATTCTATTGCTTGTTCCTGCTGCATCAGGGATTTATGCTTGTTCCTGGTAAAGAAAATGGGTTATACCAGGGCAATCACAGAGTCTGTCATCAATTTATCCCCCTAACAGCCAATTCAGAAAACCCCAAATATCTGGTTAACTACCTGGATAAATAGAATAAGGTTGTAAAGAAAAGAACAATGTTTCCAGCTGTGGAATTTGCTAGATAGGCTGTGAAGCTGAGTTTTGCATAAGAAATGCATTTATGTTGCATTTCTAATGCAAATTGCCTGTATTTCACATGGACAGAATGAATCCTTTCTGGCTTGATCTTCAGCTTTTCAAATCAATAGAAGGACTCTAATATATTTTCAATAGACTTTGGAGCAGGCTCTTCCTTCCATACACTCAAAATGACTTACAATCAATTTATGGCAAAAATCCTCTCCAGAAAGCCTGAAAACTACAAATATGCAGTTTCATGGGAAGCAAGCATCAGTTGCCTAAAAATAGACTCAATTTCAATATACTGATCCAGATGCCTGCCTGTGAAGAATTTACTCCCTGTGCAAATGCTATCTAGCTTTCAGTAGCTTGAACAAAAGAGGCAGAAGACTATGTTTAAGGAAGAGATGCCAAGTGCCTCTTTTTATCAAATGTTCTCTACACCAAAATGGAAGTACTCAAGAAGTTCATTTTGATGACACGTTATTTCTTCCCTCATTCCCACAAGTAACTTGTCAGGTGACTGATATCAGAAGTATTGCGGAGAAGTGGATCAGCCACTTACATTCATACAGATGGGTCTGTAAAGAACCTTTTTATATAGTCTGTTCTAATGCAGTGAATGCAGTGACTCTTTTTTTTTTTCTTTTTCTTTTTTTTTCTGTCTTTATCTCTACCTTGGATTTTGGGAGAATTTGCAGTTTCTGGCTGCAGAGGCACATTCCGGATGTGTCCTGTCTATTTGTTGAGCTAAAATTTGGGAGAAATACTTCTCCTTTGTGTCCACACAATAAATATGCACAGATACTGGCTGAAAGTGGGGACACAATTTGCACCAGGAGGTCTGCCTGTCTGAACCATTAGGGTATGAAGGGAGCAGAAGTTTTGCAGAGTTCAGAGCTCCAGTACTGCAGATACAGACTCACAACGCTACATTGAGGAACAGAGCATGTATATTAATCCCCTTGCATCTCTAGGGGAAGTTCCAGTATATGAAGGGGATGGCCTGAGAGATTCAATGAGCAGAGTGGGCTGAAAGAAAAATATGGAATCACAAATCCAAAAGGGCACAGAACATTTTGAAGTTCAAAAGTACAATATGAGGAGATTATGTATTGTTCTGAGAGGCATCTGGGGGAGTAAGAGGAAGAGCAGTTGGCAAGCCATAGTAGAAAACTACCAGAGCAATCTATGAATAGAAAGGGAGAAATGCATGAATATGAAGGATTGGTATTCTGGTTTAGGAGTTCATAACTTAGTGCTGTGCACCTGACTCTTTGCAATGTGAAATAAGGGAGTTTGGGGAGTCCTGATTGAGGTTGAGAGAGGTCATGGGAGTCTTCTGTTTCAATAATGCTTTTCTTTGCTATGTCAGCTAAAGCCCATCACACTGCATCCGTACTGTGAACAGCCTGATGGGACAGCAGGAAAATTGGTAGAGATACTGACTAAAGAGTGCCTGTAACATTTAACAGTTCCGTATTTAACTTTGTAATGATGTTGCTATCAACCCTAGGGGTGAACAGGAAAAAGAACAAAAGTCCCTTTTCACAATTTACAATCTGTGGTAGTGGTCATGAGGTAGAGCAATGCCAGGAACACTTCTCACAGCATCAGAAAAATTCAGAGCAGTGTCACCCCTCCTATGACTGAAAGAGAGAATGATGATTTTCACCGAAAAATACCTGCCTCAAGGACTTGCCACCAAGGGTACTTGGCCAGAGCCCGCAGCTTCAGTCCTCTTGGAGAATACAGCCCAGCAAGGGAAATGTCCAGAATGATGACAAGAACTGTTAAGGTACCATATGCTCACTGTGTACCCAACAGTGCAGCTCATGATAAATCTGTGCTCTGGAAGCTGATGGAGACCTTACTTATCTCCTGTAAATGATAGGAAGGCAATCTCTTTTCTTTTTATTTTGCTAATATAAACCACAGATTTCTTAAATTTCTGAACCCCAAAAAATAAAGCAGAAAGATATCCAGGCATTTGTATACCAATGCAAATGCTGCCAGCATCCTGCTGCTACAGACAGGGATTTCAGTGAATTGGTAGAGAATTGAGCCAGCACCTACTGTAAATGCACCTGACAGCACGAGCCGCCTATGATCGTGTCTTTCCTTCTCTCTCTCTCTCACTCTATTTCTAAGCACTCCTCACCATCTCCACCAAATGTTGATGAAAAATTTTCACAGTTTACATCCTCAGTCCTCCAGACTGTGGGAGAAGTGCATGGGGAGATCACTCCCAGCTGACAGACTGGGTGCTCCCCACATTTCTAGACTTCCTGCTGTAGAACTGGAACCTGCAACAGGCAGATGAATTTCACTTAGGGTGGGGTCTTACATCAGAGTGAATGGAATAAAGGCAACTGGAGAAAAATATAAAATGCGTGTGTAATAACTATGAATTTGTACAAGGTAAAGATTATTCTGAATATCCTGTTTTGTTAGAGTACAAAAATTGTAACAGGTTGGGTTTTTTTGTTTTGTTTTGTTTTGCTTTTTAAGTCAACGAGCACATAGATCCTAGGGAAGAAATACATGAGAAAATGTTTCTTTTTTTTAGTTATGATTTTTACTGTTATTTTCACACCCCACTTCAGCACTAAATCTGTTGCTTCTAGGCAGCGAGTGAATCTTGGCATGTTCTACCCCATGAGTGCATGCTTTGATGCTGATAGTTCAGCTATGGACTTCTCCTTTGTTCCAGACCAGATGTTCTGCTTCTCCCTGGTAATGGTTAACGTGGCGCTACCTCATTATACACCTCTCTCTGAAAATTATGCCAGTGCTACTTCAGAATCAGCCAAGAGCCGTGCTGAATCAATGAGACAGCTGGCACCTTCCCTGGGGACAGAGCGCTTTACCTTTTGGATTCAGGCAGTCACTATGAGCTGAGATCCAGGACGCCGTGAATGATTTTTCATAGACAGGTGAGAACAAAAGAGCTTTGAAAATCTAATTCAATAGAATCTGAGAACATGGGGGTCTATTGATTTAAAAAAATACGCATACATCGTCCAGTTGCATTTTCATCTTAATTGATTTTTGTATGAGATGGAAGAGTGAATTCTGTCAAACAAAAGACTCCATAGAAATTTTTTCTTTACATACCATTAAGTAAGTAGATTTTTGCATACACAGCAGCTGTGTCGTGTTTGCAAAAATCAAATAATTCCTGAATAAAGCTCATAAACTGTAAATTGATCTCTTTGATCTTGTCCATAACATATGCTAATCCTTAAATATCCAGGGAAGTAGAGGATGAGATAATGCAAACAAAATAAACACCTGGTTAATATAAACATTTGTAAATTGAGGTTTCAGGCCAGCTCACTGTTATTATATTTACTTTTGGAAAAAAAAAAAGAAAACAAAACCCTCAAGACTTTAAAAGGAGAGTTTAAACAGGAGGAATTTGGCTTTGTTCAGTGAAGTCTCATTAAAGAGCAAGTTGGAAAATTCTGAAAATAAATGAGAATTGGCTCCACTTAATATTCTCCTTCCAGTAAGTATACCTACTTTCACAGGATGTACTTGACAGAACCCATCATAAGAAAAGCATTTGGTTTCTACAAAGACTGTATGACTAAAGTAGACTGCAGGATTCTCAAGATAATCCCTAACACTACATACAAGACTTCCTGGCTGATTCACATCAACTGGTTCAAACCATCCTAAGAGCACTCTGTGCATTGTGCTACTCCCCTTACCTCCCACTCTGTATTTAATTTAGGAACATAACGTTGAGAATTTGTTTTTATTGCTACTTAAAAGTCTCTTGATCATGTTGGATGCTCCAAAAACAGTGATTAATAATAGTTGTTTCTACTTCCATGAGAGAAGGTCTTCTAACATAACTAGCTATGTTTCTGATGTCTCCCTCTGCCAGGGCAGTGTGGAACAACATGCCCTATTTTTGCTAAGTTTGTTGAAATTCATGTTAACATCTGATTTTAAGAACATTTGCTCATTTCATCCCAAGGGGTTAATTATTCTTGAATGGCCAGTGTCCAAATCTAGAAAACTCAATGCAATAGGGATGCAAGTGTAAAGTACCAATGAAATCTGGGCTTCTGCCATCGTTTTCATCAGGAAATGCACTGCCTGTGTGATTGCTGACAGAGATCTCTCTGTGTTTCTTTCTTTCCTGACTTTGGTATTCAGAGCAAGTGCTGATTTTGCTGAATAGAAAGAAATACAGCTGAGTCACATGTCTTGAAAGTGGCTGCAGGATAAGACCTGGAACTGCATTAATATGACAGCCATCCTTCACAATAGTTTTTCTGCATCCTGTAGAGATCCTGCCTGGCAGAGAAAGCTATTTCCTCTAAAGAAGAGCACTGTGGTTGGTTTTTCTTTCCTGCCTGGATTATCTCCAAACTGCTTTTATTTCGCTTAATCAAAACCAACTTCTGCTCAGAAATGAAGAAGGAAATTTAGATCTCAAAAAAAAATGATGGCATTTGTTAATTTCATACAAAGCCCATTAATTTCTTGCAAGTATGTAGGTCATCAGTATACCCATGGTGCTTTTTATCTCAATCTTTTTCAAAAAAAAAAAAGAAGAAAAAAAAAAAAGGCTTATACTTCGCAACATTCCTGTGAGGCAGGTAAATCTTTTCATAAAAGGATTATTTCACCAGTTACTGACATACAGGCACCTCTGGGTTGAAACACTGTGGTTGTTTAACTGCCTGTAGCCACACAACACAAGAAGTGAGGGGACAGGAAATGAAAACCATCCAATCCAATTTAATTTTAAGGAGCAAATAGATAGGCAGAACGTAAGGTTCACAGCTGGGATTTCACCAGAGTAGAGGAAATAAAACACCTTACAGAAAAGTGGCATAGTATCTTCAGTGATTGCGAATAGCAGGATCTCAGTTTTAATATGCTATCTGAAAGACAGAATCCTCTGCAGCTCATGGCTCCCCATGTTATCCTGAGATAGTAGCCTGAGTATTAGTGTCAGAGGGGAAGATGCAACCTACCAAATCACCATTTTTCCCCTTGGAAGAATCTTGATATTTCTTAGAGGTTCACTATGCAAATACTGCCCAAGCACTGCTGATGAGTTATGACAGTACTGCAATGCAAGGTAGCAGAATGTAGCAGATGCTTGAAAGTGGCATTGCAGAAATATGCCAGAGGAAAAATTATCTTCCAAAAAAGTTTATTCCTTTTCCCAAGAATCTCACAATCCATATCTACCTGTTTATTCATGATTCTGTAGTGATTAGAAATGTTTTGGTATTTTAGCATCATTTGGACAATTCTCATCTGGACGAGGATTGCTGCCCTCAAGTATCATCCTTATCCAGTCACAAACTGCACATTACAGCCCTGAGGGGACCAAAGGTGTTAAGCAAAATGTAAAGTGGTAACCATGGGGACAAAAATACATGGCTTGCTCATGTTTGATTGTAGGAGAAGAAACCGGAAGGAAGGAAGATAAGAGCAAAGATTAAACACTTGCTGCATTCATGCTGCACTTGTCTTTTTTGAGAGATACTGTGGAGGTGCGGCTGCAGAGCAATTATTCAGTGCTGCCAAGGAGAGCAGCAGCTGTGCAAACAGCTGTACACGGACAAAGCTTGTCTTATGGGAAGGGTCTGGCTGGTGGCAGTGGGGTGGGACAGGGCAGAGAGCAGCAGTACCAAGTGAAATCCTGCCCTGATTACAGTCAGAGGTGTTTGCTTTCAAGAAAATTGGGATTTCAGTCAAGATGTACTTTTGTGGGTGAGAAATGAGAAGGCAGGATATCTTATTCTTAATTGCATCCTTGCATACTTGTCTTTTATTAGAAGCGCGTTTGACTTCTTCAGCTCTGAAAGATATAATATGTCAGTAAGTAAAAAGTGTTCTGAAGGAAAATCAAGCATTTTTTTTTCCATAAACAATTCCTTGGAAGCTGCAACAACTTTGTTCTGAGCTTGAACTACCTCTTTTTCTGCACTACTCTTCTATAAATCATGCATTTATTTCTGACTTCCTTGAGCAAACCTAAGCGATCTACTGTCTGTTTACGGGTGGCCTTCAAGCCTCCCGCATCAGGATGCAGCTATTTGCCAGCCTCCCCAGTATGTGTTTCTTAGGTCAGAAAATCTGCTGTCTGCAGGATATCGTGATGAGAACATGTACGTTGTATCTCACGTGCAGCTTCTATGTGTTTCCAGCAGGAAGAATTTATTTTTAAACATAAAAAAAAAGCCTGGCTTTGTAAGGTTAGGGCACAAAGCTCTCAAATGCTTTGCAGTTTAAAGAGGACAACACTGATAACTGCAGAAATTTCAAATAGATATTGATTTCTGAGTTGCATAGAAAAGAACCAGTGTTATTTATTTCCTGAACTAAAGGAGTAGAAACTGAAATACCCATTGGGTAATAAAAACAAAGACCTCCGAGGACTTAGGCACAAAAACATTGACCAAGATAATCTACACAGAGGGGGAACATTTAGTTTGAAGCCTTCACCCTACTTATAAAATGAGAAATAAAAGGAGATGTGCCAGAAGTAGAAGATGAGTGGTCCTGATAGCCTCAACACAGGAAGGAACAGAGGTATAGCCTTGAAGCACAGAGCTGGATACCCCATTTACCATGTGGAGAGTCTAAGATTCAGAGTTTTCACAGGACTGCCAAAAAGTGAGAGCTAAAGATGTGGAAAATGATGTGTGCTATCCATAATTCAGTTTCAGTATTATATAATGGAACTTAGTGATGATATAATAGCAGCAGAAATGTCACCAGAAACTGTCAATGTAAAAAAAAATATTAACTTAGCTGTCTTTCCTTTTATCTCATAAATGCCAAAGTCTATCATAGCATTCTTTAAAAGATAGAATTCTTGTTTTGAGTTTATGATTTGGTGTTTGGAGGGGATACTTGAAATCCAGTATCTGAGATGGTGAGAAAGGAGTCATTTTGCATGAGGAACTTAAAATGATTTTGATGGAGTTTTGCAGAATACACAAAGCTTGTGTCTATTACAAATTAGTCAAGTGGTGCCTGGGCCCTGCATGAATCAAATCTTCTCAGTTTCTTTGATGTATAGTCCCATCTCTTTCCCCTCTTTCCTACTGTGTGAGCTACTTTATCTTCTAGTTTGTCTGGTACTTTGTTTACCTTCTTTATAGAGAGAGAGAGAAAAAAGGTCTGAGGACTCATTACTTTATCCCTAAGGCAACATTGGAATGAAGACAAGGGACATCACTGTTGAAAGACAGTAAAATGATGGGATGTAATGAGAAATACACTTAGGGAATGCCAGCTAAAACTCATAGCCCTCTCAAGATAGTTGTAGCACAGAGCATCTTGCATTTGTCACAACCAATCATCCTAAAATCACTATGATATGTAAGAAACCAACAGTCTACAGTAATGCATATTTTATTATATTCTCTATGAAGAATACCAAAAGAAGTACTACAAAAGCAAAATAGATTTCTGATTAAGAACAATAAAAATTTAGAAAGTTAAAATGGGATTGTGGGTAATCTGAAATTTCACGTTATACAGGTGAGATAATTAGGACTAAACAGGCAGTTTAGAGCACGTTGTCCAATTATTAACTAATTTAGGAGTTTTACAGATCACTTGTTACTACTTATTTTCTCCCAAATAATCACACATATACTCAGCAAAGCCAAATGGGTGCTGTAATCAGAAGGTATGAGATGGAAGAATGCTATGACATGGCAGCCTGGACCTGAAAAGAGAAGACTCAGCAGAGGAACTCCTAGAGTCAGACAGGGGGCTGGATTCAAATTTGCTGTCCTCTGCATCATTAACTGAGTTAACTCTGGGGCTTTATGCTTTGGGAGAGAACTTGGGATGCATCCAGTGAAGGGTGCATTGACTTTCCTTCTGTACTCTGTGCTCTGGCACTATGAATATGTGAGATAGTATCAAGGCATCCCTTGGAAAGCCCTGATGCTGTCAACCAAGAGGATGTGGAGACCCAGGGCATAGACTGCTTCCAGCTGTGGTTCTGGAAGTTTGTGGAAGTGTGGGTTGACCAGCTCAGCTTGACCTAGCCATGACCAGTAATGATCCAGGATGTCCCTTTCTGTATTTTTTACATAAATTCATAACATTGGAAAGCTACTAATGCTGTTAGATTGTATTTATAAGGACTGAACATTTTACATCCATGCAAAGATAACCAAGGGGTTTTGGGATCATTTCTGAGTTGGATACTTCATGGCAAGCAGGGGATGAAAAAGAAGCACACAGGTTTCAGAAGGACGGAGAGGGTCTCACCACCCTTTCAGTATAGTACAGAAATAGCTAGCTGACACTATTAATTCATTTTATATAAGACACAAATACTAGTGACATTTTTGTGTTTTCATCCTATTATTATTCAGAGCCACACTACACAGCAGCTGCAGCTTCCAGAGTCCAGCTGAGGCTCAGCACTATGAACTAATCTCACTGTACCTTCAGGCATCGTTTTAGCTCTCATTTTTTCAGCTTAGCTGAGACAAAAGTCTGTCTTCAGAGTCTGGCTCCTCTGCTTTATGTAGGCAGAAACATTCAAGCAAACTTAGAATCCCAGAGCTGCACAAGTAAGTGACAGGATCTGCACACATGGAGGAACCTGCTGTCCTGGCACCCCCTCCTGCAGGATGGAAGAGGAGATGGGATGCTTTCAGCAGGCTTTGAGGCTCTGTTGTTGGGCCAGAGGAGGTGATAAGAGACTGCAATCTGCAGGTTGCCCTGGCTGGTCTGTGCATCCCCTCCTTCAGACAGCATTTTACCTGCCAAGACTTCCACTTGTGTCCCTTCCCCACTCCTCTGCTCAGGCACCTATTTGATTAATCTTACCTACCAATACCTTGTGTTTTTACCATTGAGCTATCTAGGAGGCAATATTGCCACTTACACAACTTTCCGAAGGCATTGGTGATGTTTTCTCTTGCTATTTATACTCTTTTTTGCTCTCTTGCTTTCTTACTCTGTCTCACTGCTTTCTATGCTTGATCTTCTCTTTGAGCAGGACTGAAGCAGTTGAAGCACACACCTCAACAGCAGCCCCTGAGATGAGGTGCTACACTACAACTGAACCTATGCACACTTGCCCTCTCTCTGAGACTTTCTGCAGCAGTTTGTCCCATTTTCTTTCCATGGTTTCATATAATGACCAGCATCTCCAAGCCAACATCTCTCTTCACTACAAGCATCATCGGAGATGTACTGCACACCCTCTAACATCTGTTGCCAAGCCTCTCACAGGTTGTCCTGTCAGTAATAATGGACAGAAAAACTTGTTTTCTTGGGAACAGTGAAAAAACTCCTTCCCTTTGATTTCTAGCAGATCTTTGTTGACAGCTGCCAGTGTTCTAATGAACAGATAACTTTTTTTGAAAGGGCATACAGTAGCAGACACCTTCCTATCATTCACTATCTCTTTAAACATTTTGGCAGCAGTTCCATGCATGCTCTAGTTTTTTCATTCACTTTTTATCCTGTTTCTTCTTGAGTAATGTCACTTTCATACAGCCTTTCACTAACAGCTTGTCTAGCATCAGCTGATACACAGTAGTACAGTATTTCCATTTTCAAGAACCTGCTGCTGTAGATAATGGGAACCCTTTCATCAAACAGTATTCTTTTTCATCTTTTGTTAGTCACTGAATGTAGTCCAATGACCTGTTCACTTTCCTTTACAAAGAGCCTGTTTACAATCAGAGATCATTTCTTGCTTTCATCTCACTTGTTTCTTCCATTTTCAGTCTCTTCCTTTGCAATGACTATGTCCCTTCACCTCTCATTGCTGAGTTGTTACCTCTTCATTTAGAAACGGTCTCATATGGTCTCATATCTAATTTTTCTTTTCTTGTCACACATAGACAGCAGTGCGTACAACGGGATCGGGAATTGAGAAATTGAGAATTTTGGCTCTTCTCCCCCCAGTAGAAGAAAGCACAAAGTTAGGGCAAAAGAAGCTCAGCCAAAGTTATGCTACTGCTGCAGGTTACAGTTACAATATTTGATAGGGTGAGAATTTTTCAAATTCTTTCGCAGTGGCCTCTCAAACATGCAATTTCAATTTTATGTAAGTGATAAATACAGCTGTGACTTCTACTTTCAGTCGAAAGCCATATGTTGGGTGAATCTTGGGTTGGAAAAAGGAGATTTCTGATTGAATATCAGCTCAGCATGCTGTTCCCGTAATTAACACTGAAGAAAACTCAGATCTTGTTTATCAGTGCTTGAATGCCTTGAAACATAGCGATGTGCTGACAGCTGGGTATCCGGTGGGAATTTTGGGTAAGAAATTGATACAAATGGAGTCGTTTTTCTTCAGGTCTTTTGCTAATGAGGACAATGGATGAGTGAAGTGAGCAGTGCATAACTCCACAGGTATTTTATTTCTAGGTTTGCTTATTGGCAGCAGTAAAACTTGGAACTGGGAATCTTGTCAGCAGTGCTACACAATAAGTATTAACCCAATAATCTATTATTCCTCTCCTGGAAGAGGCCAAATGCTAGATAAATTTGAATTAGTGCTCCAACACTCAACTCTTTACCATATTCAGGCTGTTTGTCATGACACCCATTAATTTTGATGCCTACTATGACATCTCCGTTTAAGTGAACAATGAGTGATCCAAGAAACTGGGGGCCTTTAAGTGCTGGTGTGTTGTACAGTCAAAATAGGCATCAAGAGTAGGTGTACGGCTGCAGTTCTCAGCCACTGAAATCTCTGTGCTAAACAGTGAATGGGAAATTGTCTTGTCTAGAATTGGAATGGCAAAGGTATCCCTGATGTCTCTGTGCATTATATTCTTCATTTACTTTTAACCAAGTGGCTGAGGTGAGCCTCTCAGATGAATAGATCCCTGCCCCAGGGTGCTTGTAAAAAAAGCTTCTTATTTACATCAAGCAGCATGTGAACAATTCACTGCTGGAAGCACCTCAGCTGTGTTTGCAAATAACTGCTGCTGTCTGGCAGCAAATGCTCCTGGTTCATTCCCTACGTACATATGGTGATATTATGTACGACATAGATGCCCGTAACAAGCAAGGCCTTTACATTACTCCCGAATTGGTGATTGCTTAACATTCATCCTGGAGAAAGAGCAAATGGCTTTGGAGTTTGACCTTCAAGGTACTTTCAGGCTGGGATCTCAGATCATTTATATATTTTTTTAGAAAACAGCTTCTAATTATGAGCATTAAGTGATTTGAACTTTAAGACTAGCATTTATGTGCCTGATAATGTATCTGAAAGCAGCATCAAGCAAAGAGTTTGCCTAGATAGTCTCATTTAAAATCCACAATTAATGATTTCAGCATCTGAGAGGACAGAAGAAATTGGTTTAATTCTCCTTAACTTTAGTTGCCTGGAATATTGCATCTAATCTATGTCAGACCTCCTTTCTGCAGCCGGTGGGAGAGAGATGGCATCTTCAAAGCACAATATGCTCTCACTAAAGCAGGAGCCTAATTGGTGCCAGGAAGCTAAATCAAATGTCAAAATGCTCTAAAGATTTGTGCCTGGGTTAGGCAAGATGAATTGCCCTATGGAGTTTCTTGCCTTAGTCCTCTGACTGCGAAACCCAGACAGTGAGCTAAGTCTACAGGCCAAATCTTTCATGGTTACACATAGATGTGATGAATTGTAAATCAGAAATGATAGCTATAGAAACACTGCCCAAATTAGATCCCTTTTGCGTATTTAACCCTCTGTACTGATAATGCTATTTAAGAGAGAAGGATCAGCTGAACAGACACTCAGAGAGTAGATGCTCCTAGTTAATGCCCAAGGAACATGAGGGGCTGTGAAGAATATGAAGCATTTTGCATTTTACCAAAATCTTTGGAAATTAAATCTATAGCAACATCCATCAGCACAGTGATGTTATTAAGGTTATTTGATTTGAACATGTACAATCCGCAGCCTAACTTTGAGGTTGGAGCTGGTCCCAGCTATGAATAACTAGAGCTTGTTTTTCTACTAAAGTTAAAATATGTTCAATCCCATACATTTTCCAATTTACAATTCTCTTGTACAACCAAACTCTGCTTTAGCTATTGCTGTGAGAGTAAGTCATTCAATATTTTGAATCTCTGCACATGCTGAATATTAAGACACATTAACACCTCATGCAGCTGATAGTGAAGAAGTGTGCACTATGCGACTCTGTATTTAAGGTCTGTTAAATGTCACCATGTGGATTTCACAGACATAATTATGCTTCCAACTCTGCCAATTATGGCTCCAGCTACATCCAGAAGGCTATACTTTTCAGAAAACTGCTTTTGCAAATGATGCCATGTTTTCCGTAAATAAGTAAACATACAAAACTCAGATAATAGTGCATTGAAAAAACTCAGATAATAGTGCACTGAATCCAAAGGGCAGATACAGTTTTGTCTTTAACACTCTTCCCCAGAATATATGGTTACAGCAGGGTTCCCAGCCTTCCTTTTGTGAGAAGACACCACAGTCAATGTGGGATATGGAAGATTCCCTTTTGGGTTTCCAGTCATCTCTGCAGTGTCACAGAAGCATTCACTACAGAAATTACAAGAGCTGGATAGAGCAAACAGTGTGAAATCAATTTTGCTTGGGAATATAAGGTTTTACAGCACCCCAGGAAAAGGTGATGTCATTTGTCCACACATGAACATATTTCTCGTCTTAAACCATGAAGACTTATGCAGACACATGTTTTCAGTTATCAGACAATCAGTAGCTCTTACCTGCCTATACCTGCCAGACACAGCTGAATGCTTGCCTGGAGGAATACAAGCTGTCCCCCTGAAACATGAAAACATGTTAAATGTGTGCATAATTTAAAGAGTGCTAATAGTACCATTGATGCTTGGTATTGCTTAAGTGAGCAGCTAAAGTTGATGCTGAAGGACCCCAGGTTAATCAAAAATCTAAAACCCTTTTCACACACAGGTGTGCAAAAAAGATGACACTTTTTGAGTGGGTCTGCAGAAACGCTGTGGGGCTGCCTATCACCACTGCTTGTAGGGTCTCAAGAAACCCCACAGGGACAGCAAGTAACTTGCAGCTAGGAATCTACAAAGCCAAAGTGCTACTGCCAACCTGTTTTCTTAGGTAGATAGTCATCAATTTTAAAACAAATTATTTTACTCCCTCCCTCCTATGTACACGCACTGCTATGGTCTAGGTTCTGGAGGGCTGTGCTGTTCACCAGCTGTGTGCATTACTGAAGACCAGTTGCTGCAAACAAAAAATTATTAAATTATAGTAAAATTATTTGTTGTTTTATTTATTTTATTTTGTTATTTTTTTTAAGCTGTTGTATTTTCATAACACTCTCCTCTACCCACATATTTCTTTTTTCCTTTGCAACTGTGGCTTTTGGGTTGAGGCCTGCATCTTGCTGTAGTGGATATTCTCTTACACACTTTGCATTAGCAATTTCCTGCTTCACTGCTCCTCCACTATGAGACAAGCTTCAAGATTTAGTGATCGTATAGTGGAGTTGGATAACAGCACTTCCATTTCCTTTTACAGAAATTGGCATCTCTTGCCTTCTGAGAGCCCTAGTCACTCAGAGGCACCTAAACAGAAATTGCAACACAGAAAAGAAAGAGTAGCACCAGATTTTTTAACAACAGCGTCTAAATTTTTTCAATTTTTTTGGGGGGGGGGAGGTGGGGGGGAATATAAGAACAAACAAACTGGTATATTTGCATTCAAAAGAGGTCTTTTCAGTCACTGCTGTTCAGCAAAAAATCACCAGGAGTATTTGTTTTTGCTTTTGTTTTCGCTTTTGTTTCAGCCCTCCTCTCTTGGGTAGACATCTACTTTTTGCAGTTCTGTTTTATGTGGGGAGGTTATGGAAGAGAAGGTGGAGCCCTTCATCTCCTCCTCTTCTCTTCCCGTAATTTACTGCAGTTTTGTCTGTTCTCCTTTAATCTAGGTTTTAAGCATGCAGTGCTGTTCACAGCCTTGAAGCCTTCTGGTTCAGTGAATCCCTTCTGAGTCACGGAGGCTTGTCCTGCCAAGGACTGGACAGAGTGGGTCAAATGGTTTCTTTCAGTCAGATTTTCTACTTCTGGGCAGCTGTAGTTTAAGGACTGCTAGACAGACAAAAGCTTTGTTTAGACCAAAAGTCTATCTCTGGATGATAATGCAGAAGGAAAGTCTGTGATAACAGAATTTGCCAGCTTCGGGTAACCAGTAATTTAAACACTGGCTGACCTAGAGAGAGCAGCTGGACTATTGTCATCATTTAATAACATGTAATGCCTCTATCTATCATAAAGTTGTCTCTCTTTCCACAATTTCAGATGTGTAACCTGCACATCCTTTGGTGATGTGCTCAGGTATTCACTTACATCTTGACCTCCATTTTCCTTTAATAATACTTCTTTCTCAGTTCACTGGGTGAGAACTCTTGCACTGAGAAAAGTAGTACAAAAATCATTGCCTGCTTACTTTCTCCACATCATTTTCTTCCTTTGCTGTTGGTTTTACTAGGAGAGGAGCTTGGTTTTTAGAAACTTCCCTTACGTGGAAACTGTAGCACAGCAGACCATTTGTGAGTGGTGTCCTTATGATTTTTGACCTGCTCACTTCCTATCTTAAAAAAAATACTAAATAATTATTTGTCTCAATCACAATTTCCAATTTGTGATGGAATACAGAATTCCTAAGATCAGTATTGATAACTATGTATAAAAATGGCGTCACCCTTAACATCTATGGCACTGAGGTTGGTGTACATTTTAGGTTATGAAATCGAGTTGATTGCTCAGCAGTTTATAATATTCCTTTAGGACTCCTGAGTGAACATTATTGAGTCCTGGAACATGATTTGTTACGACTTATTTTATAATTTGTTTCAAAATATTTTCTAACATTTCAGTCTGAGACACATCATCATATTCTTCCCTTGTATGAAGTACTTCAGTACCTGAGCCTCCCTCGGATCCTCCACCATGAACACAACTGGAAAAATTCATTAAACATTTCCAGCCTTATCATCCATGTGCACTCCTTTTACATCTTGATCGTATATCTGCCTGACTAACTAGCTGGCAGGCTTCCTATTTCTGAGGTGTTTAAAGAGAGCTTTTTATGAAACATTTTTATGCCTTCAGCAAATTGTTCCTAAAAATATTTTGGGCTTCTTCGTGGTTTTCATGGTTTTTACTTTAACTTGCCAGTTGTTTTTTTTTTCTTCTTTTTTCCCTCACTTGGATTAAACTTCCTTTCTGTCGTTTCTACATTTAAAAGTTTTCTCCATCCTGTTGTTTACTCTAACTGACTTGTGATTTTGTTCCTTTTGAAGATTTCCTTTGATAGTTGTTACTGGCTTACTAAGAGACCTATGCTATGACATCTTAAAACAACTTCCACGCTATATAAAAACGTTTACCCTTTTGCCTATTATGTTTATTTTCCCCTTCCTCATATTACAGTATTTTAGGTAATTCTCTTTCTTGAAGATAAAATCAGTTCATGTTAATTCTTTCAGCTCTTTTACTCCTATGGGCATAGTCACTGTGCATGCAGTGTGACAATATATTGCAACCCTTTTGCAGGTTGCTTTGAAGCAGGCCACTTACAGCTAAGTCAGTACTGGCTTTTTGTCTTGTGAACACAAACTGCAAACAGAAGTGTGCAATGTCCAGAGCATAGGATACAGCAGGCACCTCTGACACCCTTCTGTACAGCAGTAGTCCCCTGGGACCTTTGAGTACCTCTAGGAAGATTCTTCTAATGTTTATCAGCTGTCTGGACTGGCTTTATCACCCACATATGATCTCATTCTTTCTCTGTACTGAAAGGATTCTTCTTGATTTACCCACCAATATCTGTGAGAAGAAGGGGGGAATATCTAAACTGAATAAAAATGAAGTATCCCCTTGGGGTATTTTGTTCAATGAGGAGAGAAAAGTCCTCAAATGTCACATGATTGTTCCTTACAGATACTTACAAATAAAGAGCCCTTTTTTTTTTTTTTTTTTGTTTTGTTTGTTTATTTCCCTAACTCCCTAACTATGGGCTGTAGACAAGGAATGGACTCTCCCAGTTAGTCCCTGAGAGCTTTCAGGTCTTATGTTTACTAATTACCTCCCAAAGCTTCGGATGTTCCCAACCCATTTCCGGATTCTTTGAAACTGGGCACTTAGAAGTTTGCCTGGAGCTCACTGTTCTGGAGCTGGGACTCAAGTCAAAAAGGGGATACCTGCTTTGTGTTAAAAGGTCTGGGAAAGACAGCTAATTGGATCTTTGATTAACCTTGGCATGTTATCATGGAAATGAGGCAATTCTGTATCTAGGGACTGTCACTCATAAAATCCTTTCTTAATGGGAATCTTTGAGTCTTCTGAGGGACAGAAGGAAGAAAGGAAGGAGTTCATTCAGCACAGCAGTCGGGTGCCCCATGAAGTGAGATAGATGTCTTGCCAGAGCTATGAATTTGGTGAAGATGAATGTCATTCATTTGCTTAAAAAGAGGGGGAGTTGTGACATTACAGAACATAGGAAAGAACAGGAGCTTTTCCATAAATGTTGACTTTCTTTGAGTTTTATTTAAAAGTTACCTACAACTTTCTGGATGAATCGAAGACTTGGTTCTAGTTTGACTTTGCTTTCTGATATTGATTTCAAATATTCCAGAGAGCTTCAAAATCTAACCTTTTTACCTTTGTTACTTGCTCAACCACACTTTTAAGTGCATCGTTTCTGTGGTTCTGAGCATGGTACTTGAGTATTTCAGAGTAAACTTTAATTCGTTGCCTAAAAGAAGATGGTTTGTTTATTATTCTTCTCCCTTTGATGTTGATAATGTCATGGTCCACAACAAACAGGTCCCCTTTGCATAAGAAACTGTTCAGATGCCTTCAGAAGTCCATCACTGTAACATGCGGCATATAAATAATTGGACAATTATCTGTGGCATCAGAAACTGGATTATCCGTATGCCTGAAAATTTAATCTCTATGGAGTACTTTCTTAACAATGCAATCTTGATTTCTTGTCCTTAGTGCAAGATAATATATAGATATCCCCAGTATCCTATTGCTCAGGGAACCCTTCTACTGGAGATATTCAGTCCTCTTTGGATAGATGCTACCCTTAGATGAAACTTACTTTCTCTTTGGTAGCACACAGCCAAAACTGTGCTAAGATTTGTCTATGAGTAGTGCTATTCTGTCACTCCAAGTTCCCTCAATGTGTCACATTTATCAGGGCCAGAATTGTGGTTGCCCTGAGCGTATCCCATCTGCTCAGAGGGCAGATAATTGTACAGGTGATACCTGTGCATTAAGTGAATCAAGCAGCTTCTGCTTTCCTTCTGCTCTCATTAGATATTTTGCTCCAAGCTTCTGCAAAGGAGATAGTTAATTAAGGGTAATTAATCTTTGTGGTACTCAGCACTCAAACAGAAAACAAACAGCTACCTATTTATCACTTTCTTAGACCAGCTTTATACCTGATCCAGTTGAAGACTGCTAAATGTGTGGATGTAATTCAAAGTCAGGATTTAAACTACCAGGTTTTACTAAATTTTAGTCAACAAGGGCTTAAATTGAACAAGTTCTAGAGCTGAACTCCATACATCTGTTTTATGTGAGTACACTCTGCCATGCTGGCAATGTTTCAAATTTAGCTGAACTTAAAGCCTAATTGAATTACATAATTCCTCCTGTCACCACACATACTTAAATGCAATGCCCCTTAAAGAATAGTGACATATCGACTCTATGAGTCTGACCTCTGGAACCCAAATTTACTCCTTCAATGTTTGAAACTAGCCAGCTTGGAAAAGCAGATTTGATTCTAAACAGTCTGCTGTTACTGCAGAGAAATTTTATACTGCATATCTGAATCTGGAGATATCAAAACCTGAGAAAATAGCGAATCCAAATCTGGCTGTGCACAAAGATTACTCTTTGGTTAGCATGTGTTTGGCCAGGGATACTGTAGTCATTCATATTGAGACTGTCCTCCAGATCTGTAAAGACAAAATGAGATTTGCAAGGCTCAATTTAACTGGGGAGCTGGAGTGATCATGGCCACCTTGCTTTAACATTGCTGTTTAAATCAGGCTCCTGTCAGCATCTGATTGTCTCCTTAAATCTATGTGTGAATATAAAACCACGGACACATCTTCTACCCTCAACAAGAAGATGAATCTTCCAAAAAATGTGCTTCTTACAATTATGTTTTATGATCCTATTATCTTATGAGTGGTACAATACATAAGCTCAGCTCCTTTGAAAACAGCGTAATATATACTATCGACAGATGACATGAAACAACACATTTGTCAGCGTACATCTACATGCAATATAGGCTGGAAAGTAAAAGATGGCTCTGACAGTAGGTTAAATGGTTGATTCTCCAAATCAGGAATCCCAGTTTAAGACCTGTTACATAATACCTGACTGGCATTGAAATATAATTTTAGACATAATTATCCAGACATGATTTTGGTGCTGATGGACAATTCTGCTTTAGCAGCCTGGAGATTATTTTCATACCACAGTCTTTTGTAAGTTTTCTGCACTTTCATACTCCTGGACAACAAGCAACTAAATTCCCCTCAGCTTAATTTATGTCCTCTAAATGTCTTTGCCGTTGATTCAGGCCTTGTTTAACTGAAAACAGCAGCTTCTCTGTAGGATGTGGGGTGGTGAGTCAGCTTGGGAACTGGACTGTCTAGGCTATGAAATGCAGTGTACAGCACCAGTCTGAGCAGGAACCAGTTTGCACCTGCTGCTAGAGTCACTGCCGTTGCTACTGACAGCCCTTTGTCTTGTATGCCCTTCCTTCTTGAACACTTTTCCCGTTTAAAGAGGATATGTCCATTCGGATATGAGTCTCTGAAATTGACCAGATTTGTTTATGGATGATGTAGGTTTGTTCACTTCCAGGCTTAAGAAGCCCACTTAGCTGTTGGTCGAAATCCCTTATCACTAAGGGGTTTATATTATAGACACATCTAAGAGCTCTGCTCAGGTACCATGATCCCATTGTAAGAGTGAGCATCAGATTGCAGCAAGGGAAATCCTTATGGATTTAGAAAAGAAGTCTTCATGGTGAGAGCAGCAAAGCACTGGAATAGATGTGTGCATCATGGTGAAGTAGAAAAAGTGGTTTCATAGAATCATAGAATCAAAGAATCATAAAATCATAGAATAGCCAGGTTGAAATGGACCTCAAAGATCATCGAGTTTCAACCCCCTGCTATGTGCAGGGTTGCCAGCCACCAGACCAGGCTGCCCAGAGCACATCCAGCCTGGCCTTGAATGCCTTCAGGGATGGGGCATCCACAACCTCCCTGGGCAACCTGATCCAGTGTGTCACCACCCTCTGTGTCAAAAACTTCCTCCTAATATGTAATCTAAACCTCCCCTGCCTCAGTTTAAAACCATTCCCCCTTGTCCTATCACTATCCACTCTCAAAAGTATATCCTTGGTGTTAAATCACATGGAATAGTCATGGAGCAATGTTAAAGCAGTTCTCACACATGGGAAAGCCTGTCTCAGAGTCTGTCTGAAGTAAGCTTTGGAGCATGTTTGAGTGATATCTGAATGTTGGCATTAAGAATGACAGGTGGAACTCCATACTGGCAAAAGCTGGAATTTTGTTCATGAGCAGAGCAAAATGTAGTTCAATACGTAAGATGAAAAGCACTCTGAATTTGTTATCTTAACTTATGGACTGCTACAATTGGGTGTTTATGCTTGGTGAACGTGAAGTTTAATGTTGGATGCATTTTGCAGTCTTATGCTAAGCCACAAGGTGGCACTGGAAGATTGTAATAATCCATTGTAATTAACATTCTCCCCCCTCCCACCCCCCCAGTCACTCCTACCCCCCTTCCCTCATAAATCTTATACAAAGAAAGAAGGATTTTTCACATTAAATGATGCAAACCATGGGAATTGGTTACTTCTCTTTCGTCTGATTTTTGGCTTCACATCCCAATAATTTTTAGTAAAGTTTTCTCCAGAGTAAAATAGAAATGCATCTGTGTGCAGTACAGCCATTGCATCAGCACAACAAAGTAACTCGACAAATCAACACGCCTTTGTGTTTAAACATGTATTCATTAATATTGGTGATCCTGTCAGCTGTCCCTCCTTTTGCAGCCAAGTATTCATACCTCAGCAGTAACTGCATGCAAAAGTAGGAATTTCATTTCCTCTGTAATTTCTTTGATACATTGCCTGAAGCTTTCACTCCCCTTGCAAAGCAAAGTGGAAAGCCTATTTCAGGTTTTCATCAAAGGCGAAAGTTCTTCCAAGATTTGTCCATTTCTAACAAAGATTTCACAACATTCTGTCCAAAACATCTTGAATTTTTCTCATAGAAAATGTAGGCTTAGATCAGCAAAAGCATTTGATTATTTTATGGTTGTTACAAGCTGAAATTTGACACATTTGCATGAAGTTTTGCAAAAGACATAACCCTTTCCCATAATCTCACATTTCTTTTATATTCCCTAAGTATAAAACAGCTAGACCCAATTCTAAGTTGAGTAAAGTAGCAAGGTGAGTGGATGCCTGGCTGAAGGCCATCCTTTGTACCTATGAACATCTGAAAGACACAAAACCATAATGAAGTCCAGAGGAATTCTGTTTTAACTTTTGTATACAAAGGAAAAAAAAAAAAAAAAAAAAAAAAAGGAAAGAAGAAGATAATGAGTGTGACTCAGAGAACCCTTCTAAATAATCAAAACCAAAGCTGTGCTAGGATCTTTTTTAGCCCAAATAACGGTAGTTACAAGGTAAGATCTTGTTCCTGAAGTGCATGCAGCCTTGTCTGGTTTTAAAGCTATCCCCTGCTGGCCTTAACATCTTGCTGTGTGAAGTCACCTCTTAGACGAGGGCTGAGACAAAACCTGTTTTTAGAAATTCTTGTCACTGCAAGAGGTATCTAAACAAGAATTCTTGTAAGGGCTTAACACTGCCTCTAAACTTCCATTTCTCTGACAAGGAGCAGACCGATAGACTGAGTGTAGGTGTCTAAAACATGAAAAGTAGAAACTCCTGACTTGTTTCTTTATAGCTCACTTTGCCTTGCAAGACCAACTGCATGAAGCTAGGTCATTAGGGAAGATAAAATATCATCCTCGCTCAGATTCTGCAAACGATGAGTTCCCAGAAAAATCGGTATGGTGGTAGTTTACAAACGCTCTGCAAAGTAAAAACTGTCTGAAAGTGCTTAGAACTGCACATATCTCATTAAAAACTCACCCATGAGCCCGCTTCATCTTAGCTACTGTCTGTGGCAGCAGTATTTGGCATGAAGAGTCCCATATCTGAGCTCAGCTCTCAGGCTGTTTTAACTGAGGTAATCTACCCCTTTATCAGCTCTTTCCTTAGAAGAGAAGAAGGTTTATTTCGGATGTCAACAATTCTAGTCATTCACCATCTGTACTTTTCTTGATGTCAACAGGACTGTGGGGCTTTTTACTGCAATGCAAAGGAACTGTAAAGAAGTGAGCCTGGAGCAGAGAACTGCGCCAGGTGCTGCATGTTGGGCGTATTTTCATGGTCTTGGCACAGAACTCAAGTGAGGGAGTGATGTGAAGGAGCTGCCCTCAGAGCCTCTGAAAGTGCTGATGGAGGGGACAGCCTGGCATCCTGCCCTGCTTGTCTTCTAAAGCCACCACTCCATAGAGTAACAGGTAAATGCTGTCTTTGAGACTGGTAACCTGGCACTGCTGGAGTGTGATTGAGAAAAAATAGCAGATCAAAAGACATGAGAGGATCTTCCTTTAGTGACAGCAATGTTGTGTCATGGAGTTAATTCCTACTTCAGGCACGTGTGGTATAGAACTGTGATGTCCTACCTTGCTCTCAGGTAGCAATTTTGCCTTTTCCCCTTCCTCTATGGAGTGGGCTTTTGCCCCAAATGCTCCGAATTTGTACAAAGCACTTTCTGGACAAGCCTTGAAACGCTGTGATCTCCCAGGAACAGCTGCTATAACAGTGCCCTCAGCTGCAACTGTTCATCCTTCCTCTGGCCCTCCCAGAAGTCCAATAACCTTCAGATCTTCCCCACTTCATTCCTCACCAGCACACAGAAAGCAAAGACTGATGGCATCAAAGACTTTTTCCTCCATCAATTTCTACTTTAAGACAATTTAACTCTGTCATATTTTCACTCTCTCACATAAAGATTTCTAGCTGACATTATCTACGTTGCATTATCATGCAGTTAAAAATACATGCAGAAAAATTTTAATAAAACTTTTGTTATCAGGTTTTGTGATTTCAACAATTGTTGCTATCAGCTAATAATCCCTTGAGTGGCCATCGTGAAGTATTCCAATAATTGGATTTTAATTAAGAAATTCACTTAGTCCTACAGAATTTTAGAAATCTAATTACGTCTCTAGGAAAATCACCCAAGTTGTGGCATTTTCTGGACATTGTTACTCTTTGTTCAGTACAGACTCATTCCAATATACTTTAAATTATTATTTTCTTCTTTTTTTTCTTTTCTTATGGTTATTATTAAAACTCTATTTCCTGTGTTGCTACTGTAGAAATTGTCAAGATTTAATGGATGAAATAAACATGGAATACAAATAGAAATCTCTATTATATCTATTGTGTTAGAAAAGAAGTTCTCCATGCAAAGAAGATTAGAAAGCTTTTTTTACTTACTCTATTTATGATCTTGAGATATTTTTTTTCCTGTGGATTTAAAGGCATTATTAATGGGCCGGTAGATAAACTTGGCTATAACTTTTATTCTTATAGACAATAGTTTATGTCTCACCTCATCTCAAGTATTTTGGGAAAAATCCTGAGTGTGCACAGAGTGTCACCTGTAATTAGCCCAATGAAGCCTGTAGGCTTGGTCATATTTATATCACAGAAGCATTGAGTGATCCAGACACTACTGTTAGTACATTACCTTTTAGTCATCTTTGATGCTGCATGCCACATCTCACTCCAGCATTTCATGATTCCTCCTGACATAGTGACAGGAAAAATAATTAAGAACACCATGAATTCAAGGTGTTTCTGTTGAGGTGATTGGAGTATCCCTGTATTTTTCCATATGTAATACAGAGTAGCATCACTTTATGGTACGTTTTAGTAAGTAGGCAGAAATCAATGTAATAAAAATAGAAGTCTCACAGAGATTTTTTAAAAAATATTTGGATGTACAAATAAAATATACAGTCATATTATGACCTTGAAGGAATGGAAATAAAATGTGGCAAAGGATCTGTTTGTAGTATTTATACCGACAATAAAAATACTCTGAACATGAAGATTTCCTTGAAACCAAACAAAATCTATTGAAATTGTGAAGAGGGGAAGGGATAAGAAGTGAAGGTCTGATGAATGAATGGTTGGCAGCATGAAGAACATTTCAGTAAGATTATTTACATGAATGATATGAGGCATCTGGCCCATATACTGTATAGTACAAATATAGAAAAGCTGTGGAGGCCATAATCTGTCACTGTTGTGTATATGCAACTCCAGTTGAATTCAACGGTACTTCAGTGTGCATATAGATGAGATGATATTTGCTCACTGCACAGGCTGATTTTTTTATTTATTTAAAGACAGTACTTGCTAACATTTTGTGTATCCTTTAAAGAGATGGGACAAAGCTTTTATAGACGTTAACCAAACCAAAATTCCCAACCCAGGCATTGGTTGTAACAGTGAAACACTGAGAAAACTCTGGTTGAGGGCAGACTGAAAAATTGTTTGAGCTGCATCAGGTTTTTGCCTTTTTGGGCTTGCTTTATCACTCAGTACTCCAGCCCATCTTGGCTTCTTTGCTTTATTTTCTTTTTATGTATATACGTATATATACATACATACATACATACATACATATAAAGGATTATTTCCAAAAGAAGATACTTAGGCTCTTTGAATTGTATTGCATGACATCCAGATCTACTGACTGCTTTCATGTATAATGTGCAGGTGGGTTAGCTACATCGCACAGCAGGTTTAGCCCAGTCATTTGATATTTATCATTACAGCACTGTGTGTTCCTCTAGTGCCTCAAGCAATTAAATCATGTGCCCATCTTCTGTTGGAACCTCCAGCAATTATTAATCACTTGCCATTGTCTTCAGATTTTCTGCTTGTGACCCTTTCAGTTCTGAAAGCTGGGAAGCTTTCTTCGCAATAACAGGGAAGCTACCTAAAGGTCAGAATATATTTCAAAGCTTTAAAAGTAGTCCAATTGCATTTTAAAGTCTAATTGGACTTTTTAAAAGTCCATTAGTAAACCCAGAATTTGTGATTCTTTAAAACCTCACTGGCTGACACCACCTTGCTGGGGACCTTGTTGCTAGGATTGCACGCAGTATCCAAATGGTTAGAATTAAAATTAACTTTTAAAAATCTAATATTTCACTTAAGCTGCTCTGCCAATATTACAGATTCAGATAAAAGTCAAATGACTATGTCGAAAAATCCTAAATGTCAGATAAGCAGTGCCATTCCCTTTGAAAAAGTATCACAGGTTCACAGCTGGAGTCCTTTGAAACCCAATTTATGATTTTTTTATTTTTTATTTTTTAGCAGAAAAGACCAATCAAAAAAGATCATTCTTGCTTCTTTCTTTTGGAGTGACAACAGAGGGAAGCGATCCAACTGGCCTTTCTGAAGGAAAGTTTGGTTTCTCTGTAGTTAAGGAGCTCGGGTTGGGAAGTCAGCTGAAGTGAGAAAGCCCAGAGTGAAGTGCTGGGTCAGCCTCTGCCTGTTAGGAAATGGATTCGCTCCCTCTTAAGACCTTTACCTCAAGAGCCTTCTGATGCCTCAGGTAGACAACATACAGGCTTGTTCACCTTGCTGAGTTTCCAGGGGGAGGGGATTTCAGTGAGCTGAAATAAAGAGGAGCCACACTTATGATTCCAATGGAGCCCCAGGGTTCTACTGCAGAGCTCACCTAACTGGGATACAGGATCTAGGGGAGAAAGACTGAGGAGACCTTAATTCACCCAGACAAAAGAAGAATTCCTCTCCAAGGTCTACTTCCATACCACCTCTGATATGAAGACACTAATGATCCAGTCTTGGAGAGGTTGAATCAAGCTGTGCAGGCTGCAGGAAAGAGCCTTCTTGGAGGAAGCTGTATGTTCCTCAGCAACATGCCCCCGGCAATCAGTCAGACTTTGCGTTTGCTCCTCCTGTTCAACATGAACCTGGCAGTCTCACATCTAAGGTAAGAGTAACCATGCTGGGTCTACATACATAAAAGCTGCATCTTGCAAAGACCCATAGAGTAGATAATCCGTGAGCTCCACTCAGCTGATGGCAAGTTTGTTCTGTGCTATGAGAGGACCATTCCTCTTTCTATCTATAGATTGTGTACTAAATGCAGACAAAGCCTCTCAACTTATAAGAAAACAGGAGTGGAAAAGATAGGAAGGTGGTAGTTAGCAGTAAGGATAAGTCAGCTGTGATTTTTTATTTGTTACACCTTTGAAACAAGAAGTCCCCAGGCTGCTGGAGCCCACATGGTATTGCAGGGGCTGTCTGAGGGGCAGGATGACAGCATGATTCCTTGCAGGCTGCATGCTTCTGTTCAAAGCCGTGACGTGAGCGTCCCACATGTCTGACAGGGCTGGTGCTGGAGCCATATGGAAGCGTCCGTCTTCCAGGTGTCTGGAGAAAGAATGGCCACGGGGGGAACTATGGTGCTGCCCTTCCAGAGGGGATTCACCACCTTGCCCACTCCCCTTCTATGTTAGTATTCCAAACTCAGGGCCCGAGATTAAAACAGCATTTTACAATTGGTCCTCAAGCCTCAGACTGCAAATGCTAAGTACAAGGACATGCTCTGAGAGAAGCAAGGATTTGGCAGGACAGCTGAAGTCCTCCCTCCCTCCAGTTCCCCGCTCCGTGCAGCATGCTGGCTTGCTTCTTGGTTCCCCTTTGGGAGGTGATAAATCTGAGCTTTGCTATCGAGGCTGGGGATCTGGGAAGGCTGCCCTGTGCTGTTGGTGTCCTCCCCTTCACCCTGTCCCAATGTCACATTGGTAAGACACGGGCTGGAGAAAGGAGGGGGGGGGAGGAGGGAAAGTGGGGGATGTGGAAGAGGGCAGGAAAAGAACCCGGAGGACTTGTGAAGAAGAAGGAAAGCAAGGTCGATGAGACCTTTCTCCTTGCATGACAAACGGCGGGATTCGCCGCAGCACCGGGCAGGGATGCGCCTTCCAGCCTCGCTCCGAGGGTCTGCCCAGCCACAGGTTTCTGCCGGCGGGGGGAAACCGTCCCTTTAATCCCGGAGCTCGGCTCCCGCAGCCGTCACCCAGATCGGTCTGAGGGCTGAGCGGCTCCGCGGCCGCACGGGACACCCCCGCGGGTAGAGGAAAAACTGAAAGGAAAGAGAAGAGGCCGAGGAGCTCCGCAGGCGCCGGGCAGGGCAGCAGCGTGGCGGGCAGCGCGGGCGCGGCAGGCAGCTCACGGCTCGCTCGGGGAAGGCTCTGCTTCATCACCCCATGCAGAAGAGAGGATGGGACGCCGCTGAACTCCCCTTCCTCCCTCCTCCCTTCCCCCTCCGCCGAACCAGCCTCCCCCTCCTCCCCCCTCCGCCGCTCTTTCTCACTCCCCAAGCAGTGAGGCTCGGACAGCGCTCGGCTCCGGCGCTTTATTTTAGGATGATCGGCCAAGGTCTTTGCAGATAGATTTTATCGGAAGTTAAATAGCGGGCGCTCGCCGCTCCCTCGCCAATAAGTCATTTCTAATAGAGACAAATCGCCCTGGACGCCCCGGAGCGCCGCTGCCGCCGCTCCTGCCCGCGCCCCCCGCCGAAAGCGAGCGGGCAGCCGGGGCAGCTCCCTCCTCCCGTAAGTGTCCTCCTGCTCGGCGGAGCCGTGCGCGACTGTGTGCAGAGAAGGGGAGGCAGAGGGGGGGGAGAGCCCGCCGACCGCCCCGCCAGTGCCTGCGCCGGATGCCCAGCGGCCGCGGGACAGCCCGGCGCGGAGCGCGGCGAGGAGATGCGCAGGGGCGGGGGGCTGCGCCGCGGCGCTCGGCCCCTCTAGGCTCGCCCATGGAGCGCCCCGCGGAGCCGTCGGATCCCCCATGCCGTACGTATCCCCGCCGCGGCCCCCCCGCGGGGTGCGGGGCCGGAGGAGGGCTGGGGCCGGGGCTGGGGGGCAGCGCCCGTCGGGGCGCTCCGGGGCGCGGCCCCGACAAGGAGCGAGGCACGGAGAGGCGAGAGGAGGGAGGTGGGCGCTTGGGCTCGTGGGGGGTCGCGGAGCTGTCCGGTGGGCCCGGCGATGAAGCTCTTCACCCACGGGGAGCAGCCAGAGCCCCGCTCCCCTCACCTCCTGTCCTTGTCCGCTGTGCCGGCCCCCGCCGAGGGCGGGCGCGCAGGGCTGGCGATGGCATCCCCGGGCCGTCCCGGCCGCACTACGGGGCTCCCCAGCCCGGCTCCGACGCGGGGAGCGCAGCCGCCGGGCGCTCCGCAGCCAAGCCCGGACCGGGAGGTCACTTCGCTCTGCCGCCGGATTAATTAGATTTTAATCGTTTTCCGTTCCCTCCACCCCCATCCACACACCCCGTCTCCTTCTTCTCCCCCGCCCCCCCTTCCCTACACACCTCTCATCCCCCCTTGTCTCGAGCCTAACGTTGCCTTGTGGTCATGAGGTCTATAATTTCATTTTTGTCTAGGCTGGTGAGAGCTCCGCTTGTTCCATAAAGTGGATGTCAGGTGGATCTATGTTCTGCGTGGAACAAAGAGGCAGCGAAGGCAGCGCGGGGGAAGTTTGAGCGGCGAGGATGCAGGCTGTGTACTGGTGCGCGGTCCTCCTGCTGCAGCCCACCCTCTACTTGGTGAGTGCACGGGCCGGCAGCGGGGAGCGCCGGAGAACCAACAAACTCACGGCAGCTGTCGGCAGCCCGCGGCCGGGCAGGGCCGGAGGGGCGCGGGGCTCTGCGGGCGGCTCCCGGCGGAGGAGCGGAGGGCACGGCCGGAACTTCTCGTCCCCGGGGAAGGGACGCGCAGCCGGAGGGCAGAGGGCGCAGGGTCCCGCTGCCACCTCCGGGCCGGGGCTCCCGGTGCCTGAGGGGCTGCCGCGAGGCTTCCATTCGGGCTCGGGACCGGAGCAACT
This sequence comes from Tetrao urogallus, assembly GCF_951394365.1. NCBI lineage: Eukaryota > Metazoa > Chordata > Aves > Galliformes > Phasianidae > Tetrao > Tetrao urogallus. The sequence goes on along the minus strand of NC_136820.1, from coordinate 26,800,842 downwards.
TCGTGCCCCACCTCTCGGCAGCCCCGGCGCCGGCACAGCGAGTGCCCCCGCATGAAGCGCCGCTGAGTTCCGTGGCAAACCTCCTTTAGGGTTCTCGGGGGAACGCGGGTACACAGAGGCGTTATCTCCGTTAGCGCACACTTCGCTCCCTTCGCAATCGCGAGGAACAAAACCGGGCAGGCTGCTCCCTGCAGCCCGCGCCGCTGCCTGCGGTGCTTTCAGCGGGCGAACGCCGGGCGGTAGTTCATCCCTGGGGCGGAGGGGATGGAAGAGACCCTCGGCCAGCGGCAGCCGCCGAAGCACCCCGACTCCCGTGCGCGGGAGGCTCCAGCCGCGGCTCCGGCTGCGGCTGCGGGGCGGCGGGGGCGGGGGCGGCGGCGCTCCCCGTTCCACGTCTACCTGCGTTGGCGCACCCGCGCCGCATGGGGGCGCTGCGGTGCAGCGCTGCGCGGCTCAGCCGACGCTGGGCAGCCAATCGCGGGCGGGCGCGGGGCTCGGCGGGTCCGCACGCGCTCTTCTCCCGCGGCCGCGCAGCTCTGGGGCCCGAGCCCGTCCCGCGCCCTCCCGCCGCCCTCCATCCCCAGGCGTCGCCTCCTGCCGGTTGTGTGGCGGAGGGATGGGGAGAGCCGGGAAAAACGCGCGCGGCGAACAATCCATCAAAGAACCGGAGCGAGATCGATACGTCGTGTTAAATTTTAAATGTGTTTGCTGGCAGTTAAACTGCTCTCGACTCATTACAACAACAGCGCTGGATTTATTCTAATGCGCCGCAGTCTGAACAACAAGCGCATTAATTCTCCTTTAATTGTAAACTGGGAGCATTTGAAAACCATTCAGTGTGCAAATTATGCTGATTCAATTACCGTTTAGTTACAGACTTCATTACCTGAATGCTTTTTTTTTTTTTTTTTTTTTTTTTTTTCGGGCTTGGCATCAGTGAGCAAAGGAGACGATATATATATATATTTAGTTTCCTTTGAAACAATGAGAATATGGGAAAAAAAAAAATCGGGAATAAAAGGCAAAAGGGGGGAGGGGAGATGCGCTCCTCGGCCGGAACACCCAGGGGGGTGCGGAGTGTTTCTCCGTCCCATCGGCTCCTCTCCCTCTCTCCGTCGGTCCCCACTTGGAGATGCCGGCCCCTCTCTCCCCTCTCTGCATTCAGGAGTCAGTCGGAAAGTTCGCGTTGGGCCCTCGCAGTGATAAAGTGATCGCGTGGAAGCGCCGAGTTCTGCCCGCAGCGCCACGCAGCAGTGCTCGGTGTTCTCCCTCTGCTTGGACTCAGTTCGGAATTAGATTGCCGGTGCCCAGCCTGTTAGGAAGGGTAAACGAAATGACGACGCAATCAGCTTCCCACCGAGTTTGTGGCAGGACGTCTGTGGGCGAGAGGACAGCCGTCCCCCCTTCCCGAACCCGGCGGCATTCAGCGAACGCCCCGAGCCTCCCCGTTACAGCACTGCCACTGTGTGACCCCCCCGACCCGGCGAACTACTCTGCTCTTCTTCCACCGTTCAACCTTTTCCTAATGAAATCTTAGGGAAAAAAAAAAAAAAAAAAAAAAAAAAAGACAAAAAAAAAAGACAGAGAAGTGCTTCTGCTTTCCCTCCCTCCTTTTAATAGAGCCGTATGCCATTCCGCCTTATTGCCTGGGATTTATAGAGGTCATGGCTGACCGCAATGAGTGGGAATTTTGCTTGGCTGTATTATGCTTATTGATAAGAACATTAAGTAGCCTGTGCAAGACGTGTTTTCTCCTTGTTCTGAGCTACACGGTGTAGTGCAAATATTGCATTTGATTTGTGCAGGGAGCGCGCTGCCTTTGGCCTAAACGGGTGGCTCTGTATTTATGCGGTAGAATTAGGAGTTAATCTCCACGGGCCACAGTGATTTTGTTCCTTCAGATTTAGAGAGCTGCACAAAAATGCCACACTCGGATGGATTTACCCCGAGACACCTCGCTGTCCTTTCCAAAGCATCTCGGTGGTATTCTAATGAGTAATGTTTTCTCAGCTATCAGTGCTGCGCCCAGCTCAAAACTGTCATTGAGGAAGCATGCAAATATTTAGAGAGAAAAGACCACTCGGAGATTGGAGACTTTTTTCCCTTCTTTTTGGGTTTCATTTCTGTCTGTACATAAGGACACCGGCGTCCTACACTATTCCTTTCATTGAAACCTTCTTGTTTAATTCCCACTTAGCTGATGGTGAATTTTCTTCCTGACACCACGGCAAACCAAAACCCCAAGTTGTCTTTCCCAGCTTTTATTTCCTTCTTCCTTACTTTCTTCTTCCCGGGGTAGAAGCAACGTGCAGAGGTGACTACAAAACGCACAGCAAAGCTGCTGGTAAAGCCGGCAAAGCTCCCAACCACTTGTTTCTCGGCGGGCCACCTCCGGAACGGGCCAAAAGGCCGAGGCAGACCGTTCCCGCAGGCTGCACGGAGCCACTCGGTGCGAGCGGGGCCCGGCGGGTTCCCGGCAGGGGCAGCTCTGGCCCCGTCTGCCGCTCGCAGCGCGACATCCCGCACCGCCCGCTGCTTGCGGGCCCCGCCACGCTCCTGGCTCTGCTACACTGCAGATTCCGGTGACAGCCTCCCACCCCTTGCGAGGAAGGAACAGCAGCTCGCGCCTCTTCTGCTGGGATCACCCATCCTGCTCTCTGCCTGCTCCCTGCCCGGAGCAGCGGGTTTGTCGATTAGGCTCGACAACAAGCGTTTTCTGGTAGGGAGATTTTCCTCCGTGCAGCACTTAAACGGAACAAGGGCAGATCATGATTCCCCCCACCCCCACACGCACCCCCGACGTGGGCTGCGAGGAGGTTGCTCCGCGGGGGAGCTTCTCCTGGGCTCAGTGTTTTACAGGGCGACGGCGTTGACAGAGGTATGTGCAAAAAGCCTGCGAACCTCCTCTCGTGTCGGTGGGATTTTGAGGTCCGTTTCACACCGATTGGAGGCCTTCCGACAGCCGAGTGGGGCTCTCCTGAAAAAATGTCGCGAAGAAGAGCTGTTTCCAATTGTTCTCAGCGGTGGCACACTCGGTGCGGTGTTTGCTGAAGGGGTAAGCTGGGGGTTGGAGGCTCCGCAGTTTGTGTACATTTAATTTCGCTCCGTGTCGCACTGTTTGCGGTCATTTCACCCCGGTTAATGAAAGCTATGGAGAACGTGCAAAGATATCACGTGCTACGAAGATAAGTTGGTTTTTTTTTTTTTTTCCATTTTTTAAGATAGTTGCTAATTGCGTCCTACTTTGATGTGGGAGGGAAAAAAACAACAAACCAACAGCTCTACAGGCAGCGAAGATAAAAGAAAACAAAACAAAACAAAACAAAAAAACAAAAAAGAGGGAAGGTATTGTCCTGTCATAATCACCACCCACAGTATTTTCTCAGAGGCATTCGGTGCTGAAAGCATTCTGCTATTGCTTTTTATTTTTTTCAAACAAGCGATTTCTTGCATTTTTCAATTTGACGTCCGAGGCGTGGAGGGGGGAGAGCTCTTGGCGGGGGCTGGGGGAGAGAAGTGGCTTTTTTGTGCTGGGGAGTTGACATGTTCCTGAGACACTCCCGCTACCTCCTCCCTAAAAGAGTTTGGGACGCATTTGCAGTGGTGTAGGGGAAATAGTTACCCTTTCGGAAGATGGGGCACAGGAATAGAAATCGGTCTCGAATCACTTGCACCTGGTGAAGTAAACTTCCCTGTGCTCTAATTTTCTGTTAGGCATACAGTAATGGCTGTAATAACTTGGCTGAGACAGTGGCATTGGATCTCCCAACTTTCAGTGCATTTTTTTACTTTATTCTGTTTGCACACTTCCTTCATTCCCAACCACAAGAATCGTCCTAGGAGCTTAAGCAGGGTTTCCTCTGCACTGAAATTTATTTTCCTGCTGCTTAGCACATGCTGCTTTCATCTCTGGAGAAGGCAGTTCCGAGTTGTTTTCACCTTTCAGGCACGCACCTGAATAGAATCCAGTATCCCCTCCCCTTTGAATAGCCAAAACTTCCAAGTTGGTACTTAGAGGTATCCATTTTAAGCCCTTTAATACATCCCTGCATCTCTAAACCGCCATTTTAATTAACAAAAAGCCAATTTCCCAGTCGTCTTGGAAAGTGCGGTGAAGCAGGTTAAGAAACCAATTGCTCGGAATAGCCAGCACTTGGAGAAAATGAATGTGTGAGCCATCCTTCCTTGCATAGGATTGGCTTCTGTTCTCTCGATTGGGCTTGGGTGAAGTTATGCTGTGATTTATCAGATAGTTTAACTCTCAACTCTCTCTTCTTATAAGTCAGCATTAAACTACCTCCTGGGTGCTTTGTAAATACAGCTTTAGCATTTTTTTTCATGCAGCAGATTGACATGTTGACGATTCTGCTTTAAGGAATGTGACAATAAAGTGGAAAACCAAAGGCTGGCAAGCACTTCATCAAGGATAAAAAGGTTCTGCTGTAAGGATGTCACTCAATTTATTGTGAAAGTCGAATGAATTACGTTTAATGAAACTGCTCCCCAGATGAATATTACCAGCAATTTCCTGAGTTGGCTCTGTCAGATTGATATGAGGAAATGCCAACCCATATCAAAAAAGATCTCCAATCTCAATTACTATGCAAGCTTTCGAAGAGCTCCTTTTTATTGATATGATATATATTGGCGGGTTCTCAATGCAGTGGAAACTGCTCTCTGTTCCACAGGACAGCACTTTTCCTAGTTTATAGTTTAACCCTATGTTTTTTTCTTGCTGTATTTTAAACTTCTGAGAGTGTTCTTCCTTTGGTGTGGAAACTGCTTCTCGTTCCCTTTTCCGTTCTGTGACTTAGACTGAAATTGTGCTTCTTGCAGAGAGAAGGGGTGATGCTCATTTGAGGAAGTTTGTTCAGCCTGGGTGTACAAAGGCGAAGGTCAAGAAAAATAACTTGGCTGAGACAGTGGCATTGGATCTCCCAATTTTCAGTGCATTTCTAGGCAACAATCCAGAGCACGCCAATATTTATTATGACTGGCAGTCCCAATATTCCCGCCCTTTCTTCCTCATTCCTCTAGGGCTTCTTTGGACAAATTAGAAATTCACTAAGCTCACTAAGAGAGAGAAAAGCTCTTATGTCGCCTCATCTACATAAGAATTGACTTTGCGAGAGGCTTTTCTATTTTAACTATGACACAGGTCGCTGCTTAGTAACAGTTTCTTTCCCAGAATCTGCCTCCATAGTCTTGTTTGTGATTAAAGGAGGAATTCAGTCAGTTTTATTCTACCACAGCCCAAGCTGAAGTGGAGAGAGAAAGAGAAGGCTTTGAAGGACAGCCGGGAGGTTCTTGACACTCTGCAACAGGACAAGATCATGGGCATCTTTACACGTGGATCTGAGCCACCTGCATGTAACAGTAAACAGGAAAAAGAAAGAGCTTATCTTTGTCCTGTTTCGAGTATATTTTGGTTCCCTTCCTCTTCTTTCTTATTGGATCCGCGTGCAAAACATTCTTCAGTGCACTATTAGTCCACGTGATTTTTTAAAAAGGTTTTCTTTTTGTTTTCTCTCTGTCGGAGGCTTTGGACGTTACAAGTTGGGGAAGGCTGTGAGGGGGGGAGACTGGGGTTTTCAGACGGATCGATACAAGGCTGACTTGCAATACTCTGCTCTGCGGCTACCTCGCCTGCTCCAGCCGCCTCCAGAGGCTGGCGCACCCTTTCGGCCGCCCCCAGCCGCACGGGCTCCGTGGCCCTGCCATTCAGGACCTTGGAGAGCTCCGGGGCCGACAGGCTGCGGCGTTAGCACCGCGGACAGCGCCCGAAGCCGCCTCTCTTCCCTCCCCCACGGAGCCCCGCCGGCGCCGCTCTCTGTGTGCAGCCGGGGAGCAAGCCGGGCCCTGGAAACTCCTCCGTCACAGACACCCCGTCCCGAGCCAGTCAGTATTTCGGGCCAGTGCTGCACAGACCATAATCGAAACCCTCTCTGGACCTGGAGTTTTGTTGCCTGCATCACTTTTCCTAAAGGAAGAAGTGGATGGGTGACAAGAAGGTCCATGTATTTCCTGTTGCCGTGGACTGGCTTTCTTTTAACAGGGAAACAGGCTCTTAATTTTCTTGAGATACACTGATTAGAGGGGTAATGCTTGAGTGGGTTGGGGAATAGGGATGAGATTTTGCGTTTAATTATCTAAGATCCCCAGTATGATGCCTCTGGGGTTGGGAAGGTTGTTCTGTGATGCTTGGGTTTGCCTCATGCCATCCATAGCACTTCATCCTCTTTTTTTTGGGGAAGATTAGGGACATCTGAAAGCATCAGAATCAAAATGGGCTATGGGACATGACTGACACTGAAGTGTGAGAGTAAGAAATGATTAATTACTACCAACAATTCCCATCTTCTGGGTTGTAGTGGAAAAAGCTCTCTTGCATAGCCAAAAGTTGACATTACTTTCAGGGCAGTGGTGCTCTGAGGCAACCTCAAGGGACAGCCAGATTAGCTCACTCCACTTGCTTTTGTTCAGACAGCCAAGGCTGGGGTATATTCCAGCTCCCTACTCGCTTTCATGAGGAGGTAATCACACACAAGATCCTCCACTCCTGTAAATCCCCACTCACTATTGACAGAGCTGTCCTCTAGAGGTCTGCTACCTGAAAAGCACTTGTCACTGAAATACTGACAGTTGACAAGGAAGGTATAAGTGGATGACTTATGGAGAGCCCTTCAATAAAGAAATGTGATAGGAATTGACTGGGCTATGAGGATAAACAACCCACAGTCTCCACCAACCTCACAGACAAAACTCAAAGTCATTTATTCTTGATCCATATTCTCCCATGAATATCAGTAGTGATGGGTGGTACTTTTGCTGGATGTGATCATTTTCCAGTCTGTTTTGATTAAACCGTGTTCCCATGAGTGGTGCCTGGAAACTGTATTGTCTGCTTCAGAGATATTGCTTTTATCTTCCAAATGCCACCCTCATTAATGTCAGTGTCTTGCAGTACACCTAGTGACAAATGTCTCAGGAACGTTCATCTGCCTTGCACGCTGCATCCATCTCTACAGATGCCCTGTCTCTGCCTCTCCAAGGGGCAGTTCAGTAATATTTTCTTCTGGTCCCCTGTGTCTGCTTTAAAAGGATTCGTTTGCTAGTTGGTCTCTGTCTTGTCCATTCCCATGTTGGTTTTACTGATGTCCTCTGGGGTATCACCTCTTCTGTTAGCTGTTTCGTCACTTAGATGACAGGTTGACCAGTGCATCAGTGCATAGAAAGATAACGTGCTTTTTCCACATCTGCAGTTTGTGGAAAGAGATGAAACGAGGCTTAGTTTGCTTTCTGAGTGACTACCAAATGCTAATGATACTAGTGCCCTACTGTCCTCAAATCTCATTTTCTAATCCAGGCTCATTTACTGCAAATAAATCTAAAGAATGAAGAGCCTGGTTGTTTCTTTGTGTGTGCAGCTCAGTTGTTTCTTTGTGTGTACAGCCCAGTTTTTCTTTTTGTGTGACCTTTTAATCACTCTGCTTTTTGCCAAACTTTTGAAAAACTACAAAGTAAAATATACCTATGCTATTTCTTTGTGCATTTCCTTAAAATTAGATGATTCCTGGGACAGAGTCCCTGGGATCAGCAGACTCAGTAGAAGTATAGATTCCATCTCCTGTTCAAGATTAAGTGTATCATTTCTATCACTGAGGATTGGTTGTTATTATTCAGGTGCCTCTTCAAATTGAAAGCATAATTGACAGCACTTCAAAAATTGTTACTAATGGAATTTCTATTATGGAAAGTTCAGACCACCTGTACCATAATATTTTTATAAACCATTCTTGATTGAACTTCAGAAGAAAAATTCTACTGTTAAGCTATTTTGTCAAGAAGTGTTGTCATAGGCCTTCAGGTACATTAAACTACTTACATAAAATTAATGGACTGCTTTTATTATATTTGCAATTTCATACATAGCATTTGAAGCCTTTCAGAAGAAGATATGGGCTTAAAAAAAAATGATATTAAAGCTGTGCCCTCACAGTTGTTGCACAATCAATAGCAATATTGTAAAATACCAGTCTGTTTAAAATCAGAATGTTACTTGGTAATTTGACTCTAATTTAGAGTAATTTCTGTTCTCACTTACTGCAGCTACTCTGTATTGCATACAGAGTGTTTTCTTAAAGCTTACTCTGGAAACATTTTGGCAACAGTGCTAGGTAAAACATAGCAATGCTTTTGTAGCTATTTGGTGACAATTGCTAAGTTCATGGATCTTCAAAGAACAGGAAAAAAAGCAGGAGTGTGAATACAGAGATGTGCATAATAAATACCAAAACCTTGACCACTAATGAAGATGGAATCTGTCCTGCTGCCTTCATCTATAATACATACTGCCTTAACAAGACACACAGTTTTATATACTTACTTATTTCTTATATCTGCTTTCACAAACAGTTCAATTGTCTTCACAGGACCGCTTACAGTAGATGGTAGAGTAATACATATTGCAAACAGAAGTACAAGAATATGACCCTTTTGTAATACTACCTACTTATATCTGAATTATAAAAATAAATAAATATGATTTTTAGCAGTTATGTGCACAAAGGATATTCTTAACTCAGTGAAGCCACTTCACTGAGCAGTCATTTGGTGTGAGTAAGGAACAACATCATCTGGCCTTTGATAAAACAGTGCTCTGTGTGAATCAGCTACTGTATTTTCAGCTTCTTTACAGTTAATCAAGTGGTGATACTCTTCTCTTGATGTGTACTCTGTGAGTAGCTCTTCTGGCACAGATAGTACCAGTCACTGTAATAATACACTATTCCACAGAATCATAAAGGTATCAGAACATGGCTTATGTTTGTATCTTTAATGAAGTTAATATTTGCTAACTAGAGAAGAATGTAAGCCTTGAAAAAGTTATTGGGTGGCTTAGCAGATTGTAATGATATGGTTCAGTCTTTTAGCGTAATGCAATCCAAATGAATATGGAAATGTGTGACTAAGTAGGTTATGGGAGGTGCGGTGCGGCTGCTTCTTTTATTCTTCACAGTGAATGGAATATTCTGAAATTGTGGGGTTGCATCTGACACGTTAGAGTAGATGCCAGTGCTTTGTGACTGCTTTTTATAAAACACAAGTTTAAATGAGGAAAGGAGAATTGCTTACATGGGCTTCAGTGTTTTGCTGAACAAGAATCATAAGTGAATGCAATAAGTTTTGTTTTTTAATTTCTGCTTTTAGGATATAATTTTTTCTTCTCCTGTGCCAGAAAAGATCATGCATCTATGTTTTTTATGAATCCTACAGTGTAATAATTTACATCTGGTCTACTTCGAATCTATTACAGAGTTGTGCTTATAGGCAAGCATTACACTACCTATCATCCCTTACCCTGAAAATATTTCCTTTATTATTTTTCGCAATAATTATTGGATAATAAGCTATTTGATAACAAAAATTATACATTGTTGTTGAATAATATATTTTTTTCTACCTAATTCTGAATTTTAGAAATCGTGAGATATGATTTATTCTACTAATTCAACTTGTGTATAGTCTGGGAAGCATTTTTATCTTTGAAATGAAATCCAAAGTAGGCTTTTCAGATAGATTATTCATTTTTCTTTTTTGGTAAATGTGTTTTTGGAGTATTCAAGCACCACTTACCGTTTTCTAAAATAACAAAGATATGCAAATGGTGGCATATCTGAAGAAGCCGACCATGTGTGGCCTCTATGCAGTATTATATCTGTGCTCTAGATTTGAAGTCTAACTGCTATTTATATATGTCTTTTGCAGACTAGTGCAGTTTTCTCCCCTTTCAGAAAAAATTGTACCTGACAATCGTATTAGTAAAAAAAAAAAATTATCATTATATTTTCTTCCACAAAAATGTTGTGTATTTGCTGCTCACACTGTTCAGATTTGTGAGAACTTTTCCATCGAATACTCTGTTCATAAAACAGTATCCTTTTCTTGATTCCCATTTTTATAAGGTGGTTGGGAATGATATTTTGTTACATTATAGTTTGAGTTTCTTTGTTTGCAGTGGCTATTTATAACTAGCACAGAAGAAAGAAATAAGCATTTTAAGAAATATGAATGAACATCTATGTATGTCTATAAGGATGTAAGTTTTTTGCAAGTGATATTCATTGTCTTTGGTCTGAATAAGTTCATTTCCTGTGTAGTCAGAAGGAGCTGAATGGCTTCTATACTCTTTACTTCAAACATTGTTTCATTCATTGTAGTGTGCTTTAGTAAATTGATCAAGAAAACTGGGATCCTGCCTTTGGTCTGCCATTAAACTCTTCCTTTACATCCAAGTCCTTTTGTGCTTTGGCAGAAGTGCTCAGTGGCTACAGCATTCCTTCACTGAGAATAATGACTAAGTGGTTTGTTCCTAAACCTTTAGGTTTTGTTTTAGCCAAATAGAACACTGTTATTGATCTCTGTCTAGCAAAAAAGAGAGAGAAAAAAAACAAACCCTACGTTGCTAACTGTTATGGGTGGATGATTTGCTTTAGCTCAACAGGTGGAGCTGTGACTTCGCTAGCCTGGTGATTCAGGCTAAAATTCAGCTATCTGGACATGTCCCTGACTCATGTTTGCTCACGTATTTTACATCCCCTAAAGTTGCATACACTTCTGTTCCTCATGCAAAGTTGTTAATCTCCTGAACTTCAAAACACTGCAGGAAGTGAAAGGCATATGGGCTCATGTGGTTATCAAGAAAATTTGTACATTGGTGGGAATGCAGTGCTTGTAGGGTGCCACTATGAAAGTTTAGTTTTCACTCCAACTCTGCATATTAATGGAGAAATTAAATTGAGTCCAAGACAATACTGACATTTATGCCTATTTGAGTATGGTCCACATTACATGATTGATTTAAGATGAATTCCTAAATTCTAGGATATTCTGGGGGTAATCTTAGCTACTACATCTATACTTTGCCTTTTTTTTTCTTTTTCTTTTTTTTTTTTTTTTTTGCATCTCAGTCTGTAAAAATATGAAGAATAATTCTTTTTTCTGCCTGCTTAGAAAAGGCTATTTACAGTAGATTTATGCTAATAACTTTTTATATAGCAAATTAGTTGCTTATACATCCTATAATTCTAATTTCATAGAGATGTACTTGCACATCCTAAGGGCCACACTCCACGCTGTTCTTTTTTCCTTACTTTAGCTGCAGCTGATTATGTGGTTGGAGAAAAGCGTGAAGGATCCTTCTGTGATGGAAAACATTTCACAGAAAAACAGCTTGACATTTGTTGGGATAATAGCATGAGGATCCAGCTATAGAAGTTCACACTCTTCAGAACATTTCAATTCTCCTGTATTGTCATCCTTTTTATTTCTGTATATTTTTTCAATGCATGTCTATGTAAATATTTTTTTCCCAATGAATAGTTACCTAAGGACTTTTTGTAAGGACTGTACATCTCTTAGATGGTCAGAAGTTGAAACATAATGCTAGATATTCAGTAACCACATCAGAAGTGTTACTCGTACTGCACTTAAGTGGCAAAGTCAAGTAGAGAACAAAGAAAATAGTATGTGAAGACTCACGTCACACCATATCCTGTAGAACAATAATCATTGCGATTAGATGAAACAAACAGCTCCCAAGCAAGCTCCAGCATAAAATATGCTGAAAACACTCACAGAATGCTCATGCATAAAACAAAACAAAACAACAACAACAACAAAAAGCAACAGAAATCAAAATAGTAGAGGTCATTTCAGGAACAGAAATGTAGGGTCAATTAATCAAATAAATTGTTCGCTATTAATAATGTGACCAGCTACAGTCAGATTCCAATAAATATGCCCCGTGGGAATGGAAATTTGTTTCTAGTGAAATTACATTGATAAATTTCTCCTAGCTTCCAACGTCTTCTGTGCGTCTATTTCGGAAACAAACACTGTCATAAAGATGGCCTAATGGAAAACAACCTCAACTATCTTTTTAATTGAGATAGCAATCTTTGACAACAAAAGTAATTTTGGAGTTATTTACGGATGTTAAATGTATCACTGCATAGACAGAGAAATCTAGCAGGAATGCCAGCATAAAAGTGACCTCCAGTGGTTATAAATATAAACTTGAGGTTGTGCTTTTTTTTTCTTGCTTGTTTTGGCTTCATGACAAATAAACATGATATGAGAGCTACCATTAAAAACAAAAATTGCATTGTTCAATCTGTTTAATTAGCTTTTTTACTTTTATCACCTCTATTTTTACTAGAGGACTTGTTGGGAATGGTAGAAAAAGTGTTATTAGCTCTCAAAAAGATGAACAGAGTGTTCATCTTTAATGAAACACTGTTGGTTCTAAAATATGAATGAGTCACTGAAGTTGCATAGAAATCAGTACAGTAATTGAATGACAATCCTAGCTCAATTTCCTTCTGAGAAATCAAAGAAATCAACAAAAACTAAATAATTCAGTCCAAATTGCTGAGCTGGCACAAGCTTGACTCTTTAAATGCTTATTTCGACCAGGCTATTTAAGAATCATTTACATAACATTTAATGACTGGGACAAGGTTACACACAAACCTAACATTTTGACTTTGGTCACAGCTTTGGATCAAGGCTGAAAACTTAGGGCTTTCTTTTGCTTAGACAGTATTACTGCCACCAAACATAGCAATGAAATCCCACAAATGTTCAAGGTCTAAGAAAATGACTGTGCAGAAAGCTTCCCCTACAAGCATTATTCTTTGTTTCTCATTGTTGTTGTCTTTTCCTGTCACAGCTTCTAGCTTTAATTAATGAACTATTTCATGATATTCATAATTCTCATTACCATACACTCAAGCTCTGGTCTTCATTAGTATGGTGATTTCTGACACTCTGAATATCATCTTTGGACATTTTTGCATGTGGATGTCCTCAATATGCAGTATCTCTTCTGTGGCTGATATGCCAGGCCATAGCTTTTTTGTTTGATCATTCTGAGCTCAACTGCCACCTTCAGTTATGCTCTGAAATACCACAGCTGCAAGACACTAACAACATGCAGCTAAGCTCTGCTCCCAGATTAATGAATGCACCTCACATTCAAATATTAATTATGGTAGAATTAATATCAGCTGGAATAGACTTCTGGGTTATTTTTGAGCTTAAGCGCCATCACTACAGCAGCCTAAAATGATGTAACTTCTCTAGTAATCTTAATTCTTACAAGAATGTGAAAGCAAAAAGAGTACTGGCTATCAAAAAGTGGCTTCAGTTGGATCTTGTGGCTTATCTGAGATTTATAAAAGGGATAGGAGGAACACAGGATGCTTTTCTTTGTTCTCACTCCTATTTTAATCATCAGCCCACTGGCTGAAGGTTTCATTATGGGTTTGGGAGTTTCAGTTTCATTCTCTGATTTAGGGAGTATGAACTCAACACTTGCACTTGCTACACTTCAACCACTATTTAGTAGAATAAGATGGGAGATTTTCTTGATTTCACTTGTTCATTACGTTACTCTTGGATTAATGCACTCAGGAAGCAGGATCTGATTATAGGTAAGTTCTGGAGCGCTTCCATTAAGTCTTTTTCTTGCCTTTTGTCCTCATGCATAGGATTTCCATTGTCGCGGAGCCACTTCAGGTTTTGAGAACTCATGTTAGAAAAAAGATTTGTTTGGATGTGAAAGAAATGCTCGAGCCAGAAAGCTGAAATTACATTGCCTACTCTGTCTGTTGGGCATATTAGCAGTAGCAGGATAAGGTGCCTAACTCTAGGAGTGTTGCATGCCTAGGAAATGACAGAAAGTGTTAGTTTCCCATCTTCCTGCGGTTGCTTAGTTTGGAGTGCATAGTAGCTTCTGTAAATCATGCTTTCAGAAATCTTCTTCCAATGGGATTATATGGGTACCTAATTCCAGATTAGGAATTTAAACATGTCCCTGAGATAGAGAGAGTAAGTACCTAATTGTAGCAGTTTCAGGCTCGTTTTGAATCTAACCTGAAGAATCTGCTAAAATTGCTGGTATTAAGTTTAAGCAGTATTATACTTTCTTGTTTATAATTTGCTTGCCTGAATGCTTTTTCTTTATAAAACAAAAATCAGACTTACATGCAGTTTAACAAACCTCTCTCATGGCACAGCTAACTAATTATATCTAGAAAATTGACCATGTGTTTGTGTCTATCACTGCCCATAAATATATCTCTTCAAAATACTGTGCTCTCTACACATCTAGTCTCTGTGTCATCTTCAGTGCCTCTGAGGCAGGAAATGTCAGTAAGAAAACTGGAGAATTAGGCTTCAGCATCTCATTAATTGGCTCACGACATTAGGAACAAGAATTGCAGGTTTATAAGTAGCTCAGTGCATCTAGTTCTACTGACTTGAACAAATACATTGTTTTGTGGAGCTAGAACATGTAAACATTATTCCACACAAACAAAACTGGGAGCTGGAACATGTAAGGAATATTAGTGATTTTAGCTCTAAAATCTGAAGTGTTTCTGAAAAATAGTAGTTAAGACTTGTGATTTAAAAAAAAATAATGAGGAAAAAAAACTCCCATGAAAATAGAAAACTAGACTAACTTTGAATGAACATTTCAGAACTGTAAAAAATTATATACCTGGCAAAAGGGACATGCCCTACCACTTTTCAACGGTTTGCCATTCTCCAAAAAGCTAATATTAGGATTTCTAAAAGAAGAACTCTTTTATCAAAGCAAGGTATATTTTCCTGTAATCTTGTTCTCTAAACCATTTTGTGTGGAACTTTCCAAAAAGGTTAAACAAATACTGAGGCAGATACCTTGCAGTGAAAATTTTACTTCAAGTGGTTAAAGTTCAGCAAACTTTTATAAGCAACTGAAGAAAGGTTTTATTATGGGAAGTTTCAGGTAACCTTAATCATAGGCATTGCTACAAGAACCACCTATAATTTATAGACACATGTGTCCTCCTAGGCACTCTGTGTGGCAGTAAATGCTCTCCAAAATGGTGTTATTCTATAAACTTATTTATTTTGCGTTATACTCTGGAAAAGCTTGAAGTGTTAAATAGAATAGCTAGAAGAATTCAGTTGTTTATATTGTCCTTATAACAGAGCTGACTGTATTGTGGTTTCAGACCAGACTTGTAAGAAATATTTTGTCATGAGGTGCTTAGAGAGAGCAAAAATAGTGGGATGTAGTAACAGATGGATTATTATTTTTTTTAATTAAAAATGGCAGCTAGCTACACCTGGTGTAAACAGAATGGAAAAAAAGCTGCTATTTAAATACTTAAATGTACAGGTTGTACTAAACCATATATAGTTTTTGTTATTTCCTAAATTGTGGAATTTTAGACATCATAGTGTTGTTTGTTCAGAAAAGATGATGTATTTATTTTAAAATAAGGCTTTTTTTTTCACACCACCACCAATGGATAGACCTTTTCATCTGTACAGATGAAACAAGTAACTTGCTGTAGCAGCTACAGACATAATTAGCGATCAGTTTGCATAAGCAGCCAGTGGGAAAAAGAAACAATGCCTCATTCTAACTTCTCCATCTTAAAATATGAAGACTTTTCAAGTGGTAAATGAAAATAGATAACCAGCACCACCAGTTCTGGGCAAAATGTACTGGCAGTAGAACTGAGAAAGCCTTGCTGCATTTCAGGCTACATGTGACCTTGGGAGAGCTTAGTTATTCCTTGGGACATACAAAAAAGTTTCATTTTGTAGCAGTACCATCTTACAACTTTATATGGATTTAAAAATGTAAATAAAATTGCTTTCTGTCAATGGTGCATGTGAAGGTCACAGTCATAGTCACTACTAGAATTCAAGCTACTGTTTGACCCACCATTTGCTCAGTAGATAACAGTGTTCTATTCACTTCCTGTAATTTAGTTTTGTAAGCATTTTATAGCTCAATATTTTATGCTTAGCTGCTGAAAAGTAAGAAATAAACCTTCAAGCAGTTCATTGCAGATTTATTTACAGAATAACTGTGTACTAAACACAGATGTTTTTTAAAATGCCAGGATATATTGTGCTACAGTCTTACAAAAATGGTGAGATAGAGTACTAGAAAAGATAGGAGTAATGAATAGTGGAAGAGTTCAAGAGTTCTCTCTCTCTTTTTTTTTTTTTTTTTTTTTTTAACTCTTATGTTCTTATCTCATGCAATTTTCACACAGTTCATTTTTGTAGCTGTTTTGGGATAAGTAAGAAAACAACTATATATCACTGTGCTACTTTAAAGGTGGAGATGGATAAAAGGAGTATAAATTTAAATGATATGGTGAAAGTGAATTTTTTCTTTTTTCCCATGTGTAAAGTCAGGGAATAAGTGCGAGATTTGCCACAAATCAGACTACCCAGGTGCCTTCAGCTTACTCTCTGGGTATCTGGAACATTTGATGGCCAGAGCTTCAGCTGGTATTAAGTCCGGATGTTTCCCTTGATCTGACCATATGTGACTACCAATACCTTCTGTTGTGGTTTCCTCTCTTGGCTAGCAGACCAATTGTTCTGAAAGTGTGTAAGTTGTTATGCTATAAGGCAGAAACAAAGCCTTAAAAGTGAAATGCTAGCATGAACTTTCCTATGCACAACTGATTTTACAATTTCTCCATATGTAAATATTTTGTTCACTGAAATGTGAACCATATTTTATTTTTTATTCTTACATTTTTATCTTCTACACTATTTACAACTTCCTTATCTGCACCTGATGTTGGCCATAGGTAGAATTAGGACACCAGAGTGTATGTACTGGTATTGCTGGTTTGGCTGTTATTTCATTCTGTAATAAGAAAGCACTGAATACGCATTACTATGAGACTATCTTTACTTGGTTGAGAGTAACCAGTTTAACCACTGTTAGAATCTACAAATGCTTTACAGCAACAGAATTATGGTTGAAAACACTTCCAAAAATGCCCCTGGATTTCCATAGATCTATAACAAGGTCTGTCTTCTAGTATTATGTGAAGATACTGGGAACTACAAAAATTTAAAAACATATAAATACATTTGTAAGTCTTCTGTGGGGAGATTTAATATACAAAAAGGAGTTGTTACTATGTCTAGTGAGTGGAGCTCAGCACCTCATAAACTAGAAGAGATTTCTTAAAGTATTACTGTAGAGTCATAGTAATTTCTCTTTCTTAGAGCACAACTGCATAGCCATGCACAGATGACTATATGCTTGGTTAGCCTCTTTTTTTTGGTGTAGAAGAATGAAGCATCCTTAACTCTGAACATATTGAGTTAGGTATGACAATATGTGAGCTAAGAAGTCTTGCCTCTTAAATGATCTGTTAGCATGGCTGTGTACAAATACAGATAGTTTTATCTTGGAGTTTTCTCACATGGAGTCAAAGACATATGTAGCATTTGACCATGCAGTAGTTACACTTCCACAGTTCTTGGAGAATTCTGTCCTTAACCTTGGCATGAACAAACAGATGAATATTTTATCTGAGACTCAGGATCAGGAGATCCATCTCTGTAAAATTCCTCGTCAGCAACTTTTGCTGATCTTTGCTTACAAAATATTTTTGGATTTAATAAGAGATATGAGGGCAACATTTATTTGTTGTCACTTTCACTGCAAACCCAGTTTGAGGGGAAATAGGTAAAAGCAAGACCAGGAGTCTAAAATATTTTTTGTGTGTGTATTTATTAACTGAAAGGGAATATTCAGAATGAATAAATTTAAAATGAGTCTCCTTTTAAAGTAATTGATATCTAAGAACCTGTGTCAGCTAGAATCAAGATTACTACATGGTCTGCAGAAACAAATCTTGTTTTGATTTATTCATTTTTTTGCCTTTTTGTCAGTCCTTTGTGAAAAGTACAAGCAGAGGAGCCCAAGGATTATAAACGGTGCTCTCAATGTATTATAGAAAGCAGTGAATGTGGATAGAAATATGTACTAATTTCGTGTGTTCCACATAGTCTGATCTAATACTCATCACTGAAATAAATGGCTGCTTTTTTAAACTGCCACAAGACGAACTTAGCAAAGTCTTTCAATTAAAGATTTCAGAGTTTTTTGAAGTATAAAAATAAAGCAAACATAAAGGCCCAAGCACCACCAAAAATCTCCCACCTAAATCCAGACACAGTAGATAGTAAAATGTGCTACCCATTTTGGGTACCACTAAATTTAGACATTCAAATCATCACTTGTTTGACTTACTAACTATGGAGAAACTGGTAGTGCACTTTAGCTGCAGGCATTCCGCAATGGCAGTAATGCTGGATGCTGTCTAGGAATTCATAATACAGCAGGAATGTCTCTCTGCGAGGCAATTCATAGAATCACAGTTGTTTGAGTTGGAAGGGACCTTTAAAGGTTATCCAGTCCAACTGTCTTGTAATGAACATCTAATGCTGGTTAGGGTTGCTCACATTCTGGTTCAGCCTGACATTGAATGTCTCTGGGTATGGGGTACCACCACCTCTCTGGGCAGCCCATTCCAGTGCTTCACTGCCCTTACAAGACTTTTTCATTACATCCAATTTAAATCTCCCGTTTTCTAGTTTGAAACCATTTCCCCTTGTCTGATCACAACAGACCCTGCTAAAGACTCTGTCTCTTTCCTTCCTATATCCTTTCTTTACACACTGAAACTCCGCACATTGGTCTCCTTGGAGCCTTCTCTTCTATGGACTGGACAGCCCCAGCTCTTTCGCTTGTCCCATCCACCACACAATGGTGTTAATATGTAAGTCAGAACACTTCACCTACTGCGAACAATTAATGATATGATAGCTCAACACATTTAGTCTTTAATTGAAGTTGTAGACCTCATGAAAGAATAAAACATTGAGGCAGAAGTAGGAGAAAGATATATTGATTTGTCAGTGATTGATTTTTTTAAAAAACATGAATCCTACTCTCGTTATGTCATTTCAGATTGATGGTTTGGGATATTATGTGTTTTTTGCAACTAACTCATCTGTAATAAAAACCCCAGAGCATAGAAATATGACTTGAAAGGATTTAAAAGAACCAAACAAATTTGAATTTCTTATGATACCTTAGAAAGCTATGCAGAGATCATTGTTCTTGACAGAGACCTAGCAGAAGAATGGTGAACAGTTTCCCTTCTTGGTACTGGTGGAGCTGTGTGACTGCCTTTAGATGCCAAAACACTTTCCTATGTCTGAATAGTTCCTGACAGGTCTTTACATGTTACTTATGTACTTTATATATATATTTTTCAAAATAATAGTAAAAAAAAGGCTCCTTGCATGCATCCATTATACTATCGCAAATGAATCCTGGTTGAGGTTTAGCATTAAATTGTTCACTAAGATGAAGAAGAATTGCTTGATGACATTCTTTTGCTGACATGGGAACCCTCTTAGTGCCAGCCCAGTGAAACTCTAAAATACATGCTTAATTTTAAATGGAGAACTCAAGTTACAGTCACACACTTCACATGTTTAAACATTTGCTCCTACTCACTTCTGGCTTGGGAGCTATGTTCTGCAGGAGCACATGTGAGCACTCTA
Source organism: Tetrao urogallus (assembly GCF_951394365.1). Taxonomy (NCBI): domain Eukaryota; kingdom Metazoa; phylum Chordata; class Aves; order Galliformes; family Phasianidae; genus Tetrao; species Tetrao urogallus. Next base: position 26,781,387 of record NC_136820.1, on the reverse strand, counting down.
AATAGAGATATAAAGGTAACTTATTGCACTAGCAATATATGATTACTAAACAAAATTTTAAATTTCTACCTAGCAATATATGATTACTAAACAAAAATTTAAATTTATACCTTAAACATTATATTGTAATATACTTATTAATATAATACTGTCGCATTTTTCTCTACTGCGACTTGAAAAATAAATACTTGTTCAGTGCCAAAATTCAAGTTGTGAATTACTGCCTGAACTGTGTATAGCTTGAGGCAATAGCCTGTCAATTCAAATGAAAAAATAGAACTAACAAAGATAACTGTTATTTAATATAGTGTCTTACATCTTTGTTATCTATCTTGTCAATGTGAATTTGATTGATAAGGGATAATAGTGATTTTGTATGGTACACAAGATAAAGATCTTTGCCCTCTAGCAAGGCCCACAGAAGACTTACCTCCTGGCCAAAGAAAGGTTTAAGTAGGATGAAGGAATGGTTTGGGACTGTCTTGATAACTGGTCTTAAGTTACAGTGGATGCTGGGGAACAATTCAGCTCTGACGTACTTGGGAGTAAATACTTTTCTGGTATTAGACAAACCAGATGTAATGTAATTTTAATGCTAAGACTTTATGAAATTTTAAGCTATTGGAATAACAGAGAAAAAGGTAGAATGACATTATACTACATTTTAATGCAAGTCAGTTTCACTAGTGAAAGTGGTAAAATTCAAATGCTATTTGATCAGAGTTCGGTTTGGCTGTTTTCTCAAGTAAATTCTTTTACATAGTACTGAACAGGGATAATTTGTAATAAGGAGCACTAATTGCCCACTGTTTGGTAGGATATTATGAGGATAGTCCTTGGTTACATTCCATGGTATCCCATCTGATCTCTATCTGCTGCAGCTAGAGCCTATATATCTCATTTCTGCAGCTGGACAAGATGTGTGATGTTTTCTCTGTAAACTGAAAACACCTTTCTTACACAGTCTTGCTGATGGTGCTGGTAAATGATTGAGAAAAATGTAGCCTGGGTTTGTCTACCTGCTCCATTTCAGTCCCTTGGAAGGCATCAGATAGCAATGGTGACTCCTGTGGAGAACAGGACACGCACGAGTATTTCTTCCCAAGGTTACTGTATGGATCTGTAGGTGCTTCTGCTCAGTCCTTCCTTTGCTCTCATGTCAACCAGTGGAAACATTCCTAGCTTTAGTTATGCATGTAACAGAGTTGTTTGTTATCAGTCTCTACCCAGATTTGTGTAACGCCAAATCAATCATGGATCCTCTCTTTCCTTCTGAAGTCTTTGAGAACTTGTTTTGCTAAAAGTAGAGAGAAGGTGAGGCACAGCTCCATGTAACCTGCAATGAATTGTTTCCTTCCTAACCTAGCTGTTTTATAACTTGTATTGCAAGTACCTGTCAGTTACACAGAGCAGTTCAGTTTGGTACAGTAAGGGACAGTTATTTGGGAAGCAAATACATTCCGTGTGCAAGTATTTGTAAAAATTGGCCTGTTTATTCTAGTAAAACACCTATGCAGAAGATGGCATTTGAGAGGCACACCTGAAAAGACACGTCCTACTTGATTTTTCTATACAGAAAGCTCATTATGGTGTTGGCAGCCTTGTCTCTGCTTCTGTGATTATACTGGTCTCAGTCCCTCTTGAATGTTCTTTGAATTGGCATCCCGGGCTATGCATTCAACAACTGGAGAGGACAAAGAAAATCAAAAGTGTAATCTATGTAAGATTCTTATATCTGTACCTACTTGTTTTAGCCTCATCTTTCCCTTGTCCCAGGTTCTGCTCTTTCACCCTCTCCCCTGCTTGTTGGTCTTGGAGACTCATCTATTACTACTCTGCATGGCCATTTCCCTTGCTTTGGAATGCATTAGATTTACTATCTCTCTTCTTGTTGTGCAGGGAAAAAGAACTCTGTCCACAATGTAAGCCATCCAGATAAGCCCTGCCAAATGAGATGTCAATCCTGAGAACCAGCATGTGAGAAAATGACTGCCTGCAAAGATGGTTCAAGCAAAGGGACAGACTTGAAATGACTCAGATATTGAGTGTTGGAAGGGTGTACTGGGCAAGTGCAAAAGCCAGAAACAAAATCTGTATATCTTAAAGAATTTGTTTTTGTATGCTTTTTTTTTCTTTTCAGTTGAGAATTTTCATATTGGAAATCAGGCTGCCTCATATATATATATATTTAAATCCAGATTGCTGTGCAGAATTATCAGATGGTAACCAGTTTTGACACGGATACCTAGCAGTGGAGACAGTGTAGCATTCTTTGAGCACACATATATGTGTGCATATGAATATATCTAAATGTATGTACATGTATAAGTGACAATCAACTTTGCCTGTTACAACAGCAGTCGAGACTAGGATAGGATTTTCTTAGCATTACCTGTTTTTGACAGAACATTCAGGTTAGAGCTTAGACAGCTAACGTGTGTCTCCTCATGAAATTCCGTGTTTCAAAATGGGCTAAGGACAGGTTCCTCTGTGATAAGTGCCATCCTTGCCTTCCGGATGTGCCAAGAAAGCACAGAAGCACTTGGGTGCTGCTCCTGGAGACTGGGCTATCAGAATACATTTTTCATAAAGGCAAAAAAGTGTGTAGTGAGGTGAATGAAGGTCTTTTGTTTTGGGTAACAAAAACCTTTAAGTAAAGGTTTTTGGAGAATGGTCAGACTTGTTTACACATGATTCATCTGCTCTCTGTCTGACTTGGGAAAGGACCTTGGTCTTGTTAGCATCTGTTCTATTTCCTGCCTTCTTCAAGCTGACCCAAGAAAGTTGCATAATGTCTTTTCTTGTGTGCTCTGTCCTATGTGACATAAAATCTTTGTGACCTCTGATTAGTTGGGGTATTAAGTGGGAAGGGTTCTTCAATGTGTTCCAGTATGAATACTCCCAGAAAAGTAATGTGTATATGTAAGAGTACCTACTGGAGTGCTGTGACCTGGGTCTCTAGGAAAATAGGTGTCCTTTTTTTACCATGCCTTGTTAGGCTACAAGCTCCGAAGTATATCCATGCCTGATGGAAGTCTGAGAGCCTCCTCTGGGGGCTGATCTCCTTTTCCTTTGGCTATGAATACTATGTAAGTAAGTAAGTAGATTCAGGTAAGGCCTATTAAGCTGTGTGTTTTATTCCATGATGCAGCTGTCAAACACATAGTGTGAGCTCTAGGCAGGGATTAGTAGGAGAACAGCCAAGGACCTGGGTGTCCATCAGGATGCATGCAGTGTGATCTCATACAGGGTGGACAGGAATGTGGGTAGCTGCCTACAGGGCTGTAGTACATATTGCCCCTAGTAGGAGAAACATAAGGGATTTATGCAGCTGCATCTGAATAAAAAAATGGCATCGTGCTGTTCAGTTTCAAGGCCATGGAAAACTGATATTAATGGATTTTGTACTGCACCACAGCTGGGGTGTAAGCAATTACATAAAGGTAATGCATTTGCATGTGGTCACGTTGACTGGAAGAGCTTAAAGATCATTTGAAGTATTATCTTTACATTTCTTTTAACATAACTCACATCAATATACTAATTTTTGTCTGTGAAATGTTTCCATGCTTTTTTTTTTTTTTTTTTTCCTTAAGATTTGGCCTCATGGAAGTCCAGTTCATTTAGACAATAAATCACAGATTCTATTTTTAAATGATCATCACTGCATGATATCAATACCTTGAGAAGAACAAGTATTTTAAAATTCTACATTATGAAAATCTGAAAGACTGTTTTACTCTTTTGAAAGCCAAAGGAGATTGCCACTAAACTATATGCATAAAGAAAGTGGATGTTACTGTAAATTATGCATCTATCTGAACTATTTTTTCTCTGTTATTTAAAAAGTAATTGAATGGGAAGATCAGAACTACAAAGAAGTTAACACACCTGTCTAGGGTAAGGCTTTATCTGCCTACCAGGCAGCCTTGGCTCACAATAAAGTGAAGCTTCTCTTCTTATGCAAACAACTCTAACAATTTGGAAGTCTTTTTAGGCCAAGCTTATACAGGGAAGCAAGTATTGACAGGCAGAAATCTTAATTTTAATCATGCTTTAATCATAAGGTCTAAAGTGTTAACATTCACAAGGAGCTTATGAATAGGAATCAGGAGGAAATTACCTGCTTCTTATCAACAGTCACTATTTCCTCCTTTCACAAAGAGGACTTGGGGAGAATACTTGGTAACTTTATTATGAAAATGGCAAGTTATTTTCTTTTTTAGGCTTCTGATCTTGTACTTGAAGAGTGTACATCCTTTGTGAACAGGGAACATAAACCCTATTGTACTTCTTAATAATATAGATGCTACATGGAGCAGAAATACCTCACATTCTTGGCTTTCTACATACAGAACAATTGCTCAGTTCTCCATAGTCCTGTAAAGGAGGATTGAGGAGTTGAATACAAGGTTTGTGAAGGAGATATCTGAAGGAACTCTGCCTATTTACAAACTCTGTAAATTACAACACTGCTCTGTAATGGAAAAGTGAGAAGATGGACCCTGGATTATCACTACCCTCTGCAGTTATCACAGAAACAGGTTAGTTGCTAGCACTGATTGGCCTTTAACAGTCATTCAGAAGGGTGCAACATACATAGAGTAGCTCATTTATACCAGTGGAAAGCAAAGAAGTTTTCGATCCTATATGGCTCCTTGAAATTTTGTGTTTTCAGGATTTTAGCACTGCTTCTTGCCAAGGCTGTGACTTCAGGACACAAATGATGAATCACTGATGATTTTGAGGTAGATGAAAAGCAGTTGGCTTTCTGTACCTTGAGTTGTCTTAGGTGAGACAATGGGTGGTGTTTTCCAGAAATATATTCTGTCTTCAGGAGATGACTGAGCCACAGATAGCTAGAGGCTGGAAAGGTATTCTGAGGAAATGTCACTATAGACCTGTTTTGTTCTTACAATCTTCTCTAGATACATTTTTCTTGCTCTGTTGAAATGCTGTCATACTATCTGCTTGTTCTTGTGTGCTTACTGTAGGCGATGGTGGAAATTGCTTTGTGTAACGTTAGTCTCTTCTGACTCGTCAAGGAAGGAATATGGTTTCATGCAGCACCATCCTAAGACACCGTACAGCCATTGAATCTGATTCTTTGGGTCTCTGCATTCATCCCTTGAAGGAGTAACAAGTGCCTGAGCTACTGCAAATTAAGTACAATCAGTGCTTTACAGGCAACTCTCCCTTCTGCAACAAGAATATGCTCATGCAGGTGGATCAGCTAAAGAAATCTGACTGCATTTTCTAACTTAAAAGAAGCAGCTGTCTTATCTAAGAGACATCTGCCACTGTTGCTGAGATTAAGTATTATGGTTCAGCTGATAGAAAGTAAAATTGGCAAGCTCTAAAAAATTAACATTTTTCTATGACAAACCTGAGCTTGAGATTAGCCACCTGAAAAATGGAATGCTCACTGGGACTTGATTTTCATTTGCCTTGTTCTTTGGCTGCTCAGTAAGCCTATTTAAAAAGAAAATTAAAAAATCTTTATTACTGTTTACTGGGCAATTCAGAAATCAAAATTTTGTAGTATATTTTCATACTGCTTCTAGTTCTGATTTGATTTGCTGTTCATCTAGCAGATCTGCTTGGTATTTACCAACTCTGTGGGTTTCTAAAATCACTGTGGGAATTCTAAGATACACACGTTCCATAAAAAATTCATAAGATAGTATCTGTTTCAAAGCTTGAATGGAAGCTTCAGCTGACTTTTGCTATTATGAAGTTCCAGTTTCTAAATGTACTTATTACTCTTTCCCTGCTTTCATGTTTAAAGGGTGGCATATCATAGGGGAAATTCAATGGAATAGGAAAACATACTTATTTCAAAAAGTAATTCAAATGCATTCAAATCTGTTAAGTACATTATAGATTTTTATCAACTGTATTTTTAATTACTTTAAAGTAGATGCTTCTTATTTTATACACTTTAACACTAACTTTGACATATGCATTTCACCAGAAAACTGAAGGAAAAGTGCTAGTGTTATATCTACTTTGCATGAACATGAATGACCATCTGAAGCACAAAATGATAAATCAAGGTTGGTGCTCCTTTTTCAAATAGAAGACTAAGAAACAGCTGGTCACCACGATTAAGCCTAAAATGAGATACCTCTGCCTGTTTAAACCGTTCATGTTTTAAAGCTTGGGAATCTACCTCCCATTTCCACAATAGATACTCATGGATGTTTAGTGCTTTTGAAATGAAAATCTTTTATTTAAGTACCTTTTAAAATCTAGGACTTTCTAGGGACACATACACTTTATTTTGATACTTTAGTAGTCTATGTAGAGAAAAGGTAATCTTAAAGTCTATTTTTAAATTTTAAACAAAACAATTTCTTAGTTCAAAATTCAAGTTGCTTTAGCCTACTGTTATTTTTGAACGCAACAAGAATGAATACAAAATAGCTTTAGGGTTTTTTTGGGAATGATCTCCTCATGTGTACATAGCACACCTACATGGAGAATCTATTTGTATTTCTTTGTGTTTTATGATCTGTAACAGGTAAGGTGTTGAAAATGACAAGAAACATAGGCTGTAAAAGTGAACAGAATAAAGTCTTTAGAGATTACTGTTTTTGAAGTATTCACAATTTATAAATATAATACTCCCAGGTGGAGTAACTGAAGAGATGAAAAACTATCCCTTCCTTCCCCATACTGTGTCTCTGCATGTAAATGAAATGGAATGGGAAACAACATTGATTTTGATCATGTGCACAAATTCCATTTTCACAAATTAAAGTAAGAACACTTCGTGAAAATTATTGAAGATGTGACAAACCTATTTATGCTCCATTATTTTTTTTCTGTTGAGGTGAATCACAGTTCTTAAGTTAATAAAACACTGACTGTTCAATAGTGTAGCTGTATCTTTCTGATTAGTGACAACAAATCACAGTCCTGATATTCTCACAGGGTTTTGGAAATGCAGCTGTAATTTTTTTAGTGGAATCCTCCCACTTCTTGTTCTTCATGTCAACATGGAGACCAATGCTGGTAGCAGCAGTAGGAAGGGACAGGAAAGTTACTTTGGGGTGATTAGTGGCCTTATATTTAGTAAGGGAGAACTTCGGAAGGAAAGAACAGGTGATTTTTACTTCACACACTGTAGGTTCTTGACACCTACAGTGAATGTAGTAGACTGTTTTGAAAAGTGTATTATGTTGTACATTGCGTCTGGGACCTTCCCCTCACATAACTTTGTGCTGATCTGATTGCTGAATGAACTGATACAGGGATGTGTGTGAGGAGTAGAAAGAATGTGCGACTAAGGACAAAATGGTCAAAGACAAAGACAAATGGTCTGAAGGCTTTGAAGTGTTGATGCAAATGTATGTCACGATTTTCTACTCCTCTAGGCTGTATCAAATCTGTGGAATTTCTGAATAGCTCTCCAGCTTCTGGATTAGTGTGCATGACCCAGCCGTTTCCTGATTTGTTTTGTATCAGTTTTATTCTTCATCTCCTCCCCCTTCCTATGCTTTCATTTTATGAATAGAAAGGGGAACTTTTATCAACTTTCAGTAAGTTACCTACTGACTTGTTGTGAACAGGAACTGTAGGCTGCATCCTGGAGTGTATCCAATCTATGTATAGTCTCTCTCTTCAGCTGTGTCTCTGGAATGAACAATGCAATTCAAGAGCAAAGGGAAGCTTTTTTAATTTTACATACTCATCAAAATTTCCCTTAGCTCCTGGAGGTTGCATGTTGTCTTGGTTTCTTTTTTCTTTGTCCATATCCATAAGGTACTGTTTCATATAGGGATGATCTTCTATCCTGTCTTTTATCTCATTCATTTCCTTTACTCAGACTACAAAAACGGGCTAGATACTTTCCACCTTTGTATTTATAGAAGTTCCTATATTCCAGTAGTTGCTTCAGGAGAAAATTGTGCTGTCTTTAGGCATGCTTTGCACTATTGGTGTGGCAAATGCTGTTCAAGTACAGCTAAGGATCGGGGCCATATGCTAGCTGTCAGACATGATTATTTTTCAGAACTATACCCACAGAAGTGAGTCCTTTGATCATATCCCAAAGGCAAGAGCAAGAGGTTTTCTCTGGTCATATTAATGTCATGCTGGTTTTCATTTATTTTTCAACCAATTTTTTTTCCTAACTGTGGTGAAAATCCTCATAAATAAATCATGGAGCATTAAACAAACTCAGTATGCACTTGGTATAGGAAGTTTTTGCCTTTTAATTTTAGAATGTTTTGAAACCTATTTTAGACGATTCTATCCCAGTACTATTTCAAGTGTTCAGTGTTCAACAGCTGTGGCATTTATACTGGTTACTTGTAACTGCTGAGGAGATGCCTGAAACACTTTCCTAAGGAATTAATTTCCATAAAGAAGGCTGCTTTCTCATGAATATCCTCTTCTAGGTCGTGGTGCAACTCATCAGTAAATCAGAAAGTGAAAAAATTGTACTTTAGCTACCTACAGTGCTGTTGACACAAAGATGAATGACATCTAATTTTGGATGTTACACCAAACACCCCATGCTTGAGAAGTTTCCACTTCAGAAGCTTCTCCTGTGACAGATACAAAAGGAAAATACCACTACTGGGGAAAACACAGAGCACTATTTAACACGAATTTTGTGATTGTCTGAAAGGCAGTGAGACTAGCAATTTTGGATTCAAATTTTCTTGAAGTAATATACATACAGTTAGTGCTCTCTCTTTGTCTCAAACCTGGAAATATGAGAGAGGTCTCCTTTTAAGAGAAAAGAGATATCTGTAGCCTGAGAATAGTCATGAATAAATACCTGCATGGCTTCCTAGCAGAAAAACTCTTAGGTTTTGCATTGTGAAATGGCTGCCAGCAAAATCTATATACAGATGAAGTAAATTATTGTGACTATCTACATAGATTTGTAGTAAAACACACTGACTGAAATACTTCCCATGTAATTCAAGTGGATTTATCAGTAAGAAGGCTGTCAGAAGTAGACACAACTCTGGGGTGGAGTGTTAGGTGCCACAGCTATGTGTGCTGGAGTTTTTTTATTGTGTTGGGCGATAAAGAATTACAAAAATTATATAATCAGAAAAGATGCTTCCACATGACTATGGGCCATTGATTACAGAGCAAAATTGAAGTTTAATTTTGCAAATGTACCTCTATTTGCAGAAGTTACCAAACTTAGGGACGTATAGCATTCCCTAGTAGAAAGTGCATATGCTCACTGTAAAGTAAACCAAGTATGATAGATAACATGAAGCTCTTAAAAATTAGAAATCAGTAAAATGAATGTCATTGTTATTGTCATTAATTTTTTATTTTTTTATTTTTATTCTTATTTTTTTAAATTTTTTTATTTTTTTATTTTTTATTTTCTTTATTTATTTTTTTTGCTTTAAATCATCTATGTTTCTTTAGAATTTTACTACTTTTTTCCAGTCTTTTACCGGTGTTTTCTGTTAGATTATTTTCTCTAATTTCTTTCTTCTCCACTGTCATTTCCTTCCTCTTAAACACTCCTAAGTCATTTTTCCCCCCCTTTTCCACTACATTTTATCTCTTCAAGGTTTATTATTGCTCTTCTTAGTGTTTCTGTTTCACAACATACATCTTCATTTTCTGCTACTGTTTAACCCTTTTCAGTCTGTATCTTCTATTCATTTTCTCAGTTGAAAGTTGTTCCACTGTCTGAGTCTTTTGTCCAAGGCTTCATTGCTGGTGTGTAGGAAATTAAGTCCTTGGAAAATTATGTACCTATTATACTCTAAGCTTTGACTTATTTTTCTGTGAAAGCCATTAGTCAAGCCATTGATATTTCATAGCAGAAATGAAAATGAAAAGAATCTGAGAAGAAATGAAAAAAATCACAGTGAGTATTTGCAGTTCCCCTCCCGCCCCCCCAAAAAGTCATGAAATTGAGGCTAAAAGAAAAAGAATTATTATATTTCCAACTTGAGTTAGATAATAGTGGAAAAAGAGCATATTAATGACCAAAAATATGAAATAGTTTCAGCATTCAGAATGTCAAGTAAATGTTTCTAGATACATCTAAATTTCTAGGCTACTTTTACTCAACCCTTAAGAACATATGATTTTTTTAGAAGCATGTTCCAGTGTCCAGTGTTCATGAGTCAATCAGGTTTTGACCTCCCAAACTACTTACATTTCTAACTCCTGTCTAGCATCAGACTTTTGAAATTACTGTAATAGTAACTCTCAAGGACCTAACACAGTTGACTTTTATTTCAAGATTTTTGCCGTTTTTAATTAGCATGCACTTAATTTCTTCGAGCTGCCATTTACTATTAGACAGTGACTACTTCTGAAAAAATATATTTCTTTTGTAAGTCGAGGTAATTATGTATTTGTTCAGTTGTACATTAGCATGAGATACAAATGTAAGTTAGATTTTTCAGAAAGTGAATGATAATAAAAACTGGCTAAATAAATAATGAGAAAGAAAGACATAGAGCAGTCCTCTATCTTCCAATGCAGGACAATTAGTAGTGGTGAGACCCCAGCTGCATGTGTTGTCTTTCATTTCATTTTATCCAGAAATGCAACATAAAGTAATCACTGAACACAACCAAATTGGTTATGAGAGTTCATATATTTTAAGAATACAAGTAATAAATTTCTTATATTCCAGTGAAGGGCAATACAAATAAGTCTAACTTGGAATTTTTATTCTGGTTAACAAAATAGCTATTTCATAATTTACAGCTATTAATCTGTAGAAAGTGTAGTAATTGTGTACTAAAGCATCTAATAAATGACATCAGCTTGAGCCAACTGTTTAGATTTACAAATTGCATCAACACAGAAGAGAGTGAGACACTTTAAAGCTTAAGAAAGAATTGCTGATGAAAGCCCTTTAATAAGGTGAAATACACATTTCTTCTGATTTGCTTTCCTCTTGTGCATTTTTTTTCAAGTCTGGTTAGATGTGAACTGCATCATTAGTCTTTAAGAAATGGTCAATTACTGGGAATTGCAAATTAGCTCTACCTGTCAGTGTCTCCAAAGGGAAAGATTTGCTTATCTGCAATATGAGAACAAAAGGGAAACCAATTGTCGTGGGAATCTCAAAATCAGCTGTGACACCAAGTGAATCTGTCTTCAAAGAAGAAGAAGCCAATAGACCTTCCTATGAAAGTGAGAAGCGTAAAAGGAAAAATGGAAAAATTCAGAAGCAGCACTGCAGGATGAGAGTTTAATATTATTAACAGTTCAAAGAAAAGGAATTGTCAAGAAAGGGATAATCTACACAAACTAGGAGATCAATTTGATTCAGCTCAAAATGATGAAGTACAGATGTTACTGATAAAATTGTTTTGTCTACCCTTTAATCACCAACTCTCCTGGACATCCTTCAAGGGTCCACTACCCTTGTCTTCTCCAAATGGTGTGTACTTCAGTTTTGGAAGAATATACTGAGGCTCTACTTATCCTGCAGGCTGAAAACCAGCTATAATAAAAGTTTAGACACTTCGATCATGTGTACAAACGTACATGTAGCCATCTAAATCCTCATTCCTGTGAAAATTTCTTGTGTCACTTAATTTGGTTGTTGCTGGTATAGGAGGAAGGCTTTTCTTGTTTCATTTATCTGTTGGCTTGCTCTAGGCCTTAAGACAAAGTGAACAGCTGGGGAGGTTTGTCTTTGGTGTGATGTTGCACCGGTAGAACAAGTGACACAATACTTCATGTCCACATTGCTACTGTTCCAGGCAAAATCATTTTCAGTTGAAGCGTACTGACATCCTGAGGTCAACTCGCAGAGGAACTAACCCAGCAGAATAGTAAGGGACCTAGAAGATGGTCAGCGTTTGTGTGGATGCAACTTTGGCCTAGGAATCCTTAAATTCCTTTCTGTAAGTGTTCTGGAGTGCTGAGATAATACAAGTTTACTTGCTCCCCCACTGAAACAAAGGCACTTTATCATGATTTTGCCTAAGAAGGTTGTATTACTTGATTATTTCCTGAATGTTTTCATAGTATAATATTACTAGGAAATTGTTATATACTTGGAAATTTTATTAAGGAGTAAAATTAAGAGTTTATGTGACTGACAACACTGTGTGTGGCTTTTTTTTTTTTTTTTTTTTTTTTTTTTTTTAATAGGGGGAAGTGTGGAGAATATCACCGAAGAGTTTTTTAAAAAATATTCTACTTGACACGATTTGGTATGCATCTATAGTATTCTGTTTTAAATTTGTGACCAAAAAGTGCTGATAACACAGTAATGTTTTATCTGTTGCTCATCAGCACTGGCACAGGATCAAGGCTTTCTCTCTCACTTTGCCCCTTGCCACAGGCAAGAGGTTGGAAGAGGGAAACACCCAGGAAAACAGATCCAAATTAGTTGAAGGGATGTTCCATACCATGTGAGGGTATATACCACATACTCACATGTATAATGTTTTTGCAATAAAACATTAGGATAACTTTTCCAAAGTAGATGAATCTCAGAGATTGGTTGAGCCATCTGCTGGTGGGAAGTGGTGAAGCATTGTGTTTGCATCACTTATTAGTCCTTTTTTTCCCTCTCCCCTCTACTTATTAAATTGTATTTATTGTGATCCATGGGTTTTTCCTGCTTTTGTTCTTCTCATTTTTTTCCCTGTCCCCCTGGAGAGAGAGTGTGTGAAAAACTGATTGGGGCACTTAGCTCTCCACTGGGGTCAACTCACCACAACTGCTCATCAGGTCATTTCTGATCAATCTTGAGTGTGGTGTGAACACTATTATAACATTTCTAAGTGTTTCTTTCAGGTTGAGTATGCTGCAGCAGATCATTTCTTCAACCACAAGTAATGCTGAAGGCAGAGAACAGGTCAAATGCTGGAAAAACAAGATTCGTCAGCGTTAACAAATTCTAATCTATCTGGGAAGTGTCCAGCAGAGCCCAGTTATGGAATGGTCTAGGAAATGATTCACAACAAAAGCCTAGCCACATGCTGGAAAGCAGCTGAAGCTGTATGCAATTGTGTGTGCTGAATATTATTTGTAGCTAATGTTATCTTTAATGAAAACATTTATTTCTGCCTTCCCCTTTACAATTTTTTATCACTAGAATTTGCAGAGTTCATTGTTATTATGGTAAAGTTAGTAGCCACTAATTTGCTGTTTATAGAGACTCTGATTTGGCATCTCAATGTGATTGAGAAGATATGTGAAATGATGGTCTTTTTTGCTAGTGGCTTACAGGCTAAATTGAGGTTTGGATTGAACAGGCAAACCTAAGTATCAGAAGAAAACACAGAATGAGGCAAAAAAGATTAACATATTCACTAACAGTCCTTTCCCTCAGGGCAGAGAAGCTGGAAAGGTCCCTAAACGATTCCTCTGTATGTGAAAGAATGTTTTTATATAGAAATACTGTGACACTGCTTCTTAATACTTGCTTGTCATATATGTCTGTTCTGGTTTCAGCTGGAATGGAGTTGATACTTTCTTCATAGTGTCTGGTATGACGCTGTTTTGGCTTTAAGAGAAAGACAACGTTGATAGCACAATGATGCCTCAGTTGCTGACTGTGCAGACAGTCAAGGATATTTCAATTTCTAATTTTCTCATACTGTTCTGACAGTGATGGGGCTGAGGGAGTACAAGTTGTTGGGAGGGGACAGCACCAGGACAGCTGGCCTGAACTGGCCAAACGGATATTCCATATTATGTGACACCATGCAAAAATACTTGAAAATGGGGAAGAGATGGCTGGGTAGGCACATGCTGCTTGGGGACTGGCTGGGCATTGGTTGGTGGGTAGTGAGCAATTGCTTGTGCATCACTTTTTGTGTGTGTGTCTATATATATATATATTTGATAATATCTAGATATTATCATAAGTATGATTCTTTTTTTCCTTTTCCTTTTTTTTCTGTCTTACTAAATAGCTTTTATCTCAACCCATGAATTCTACTGTTTTTTTCCCTTCCTGATTCTCTCCCCCATCCCACTAGGTGGGAGGAGTGAGTGTATGACCGCATGGTGCTCAGCTACCTGTGGAATCGAACCACAACAACGTTGTTTTTTTTTCTGAATTGTTGTCTGTCTTTTAGCTCACTTAAAAACACTGCCTTTATAGGAATCACATGATGGCTAAATTGCTGTAGGAATGTGGGGGCTAGACAAAATCTTAGAAACCTTAAACTTCCCAAAAGAGAAATATGCAACACTTTTTTCTTTTTTCTTTTTCTTTTTTTTAACATCAATAAATATCCAGTAGATATGGATAGGAAGTTAAATGTCATGGCCAAGGTCAAACAGAAGAGAATGGTAGAACTGAGATTTAAACCTACTTTTCTCTCAGGTGTCTTAACTACAGATCTAATCTGCCGTTCTTTGTCTTAAAGGTAATTTATTTTGTAAGTCAAATTCTCAATATATTACTCCTAAGATGTAGCAGGGTAATAAAAATAATTAAGCAGATGTTCGAATCACTAAAATGAATGTCATTTTTTGTTTGAAGGCTATCCCAATATGAACTCAGATTTTAGTCTCCAGTGAAAATGTCTGATATAATGTAGGGTTTTAGCATATTACCAGAGAGAAGAATATTTAGCTACCTTAAATGTATTCAGCTATTTGATTAATTGAAGGGCTCAGCAGTCAGCGGACATCTCATTAGCCAATTCACGTAGGCATGCTGTGACTATTTTGGATCACATATCCACAATTCCAATTGACGGTAAAAGGCCAATTAAAAAGCAAATGTATTTTCATACACTGTAGCAGTGGTGTTGTCATGCAGCTTGGATTCTTCCTTTTATTTCATTCCCAATTACTCATCTTAATGATGTGCTCCTGAATGTAAGAAACTAATGCGTTTATTTTGAGCTCTGCTTAGAGAAATTGTCAAGCAACCTTTCTCATACTGTTATGCTCAGCTGCTGCAAAGTTGTGTACTTTGACTACATGTACAGAGGTTATTGTGCCAGATGGTATGGTTGTTTCTGGGATGTGAAGAACCACAGAGAGATTCCTGAAATATATCCCTTGTGTCATAAAACATCACTTTAACTGGCTTTTCATAGATGAGACATATAGGTATATTAAGAGAGCCAAATTGTATCTATCACTGAATATCAAAAAGGTCAGCTGATACATTTACAAAGGCATTGTATATCTACTGCATTATGCTATGTTTTAGCAATGTTTTTCTTCACTAACATCAATTTTTTGCTTTTGTCAATTGTTTAAAAGACAGAACATTAACTTAACTATCAAATGATAATTTAGCAGAAATGTTAAGTCAGGGTTTGAAGCAGTGATTGAGCACCTGGTGGGAAGCAGGGCCAGCCCAGGGAAGGTCAGGTGCATGCAGTGTAGAACCAGAAGGTATAGAACCATGATCCACCTCTTCCCAGACCTCATTTAAGGGTTGGTAGTAGAGGCAAGGGTATCTTTGTGGGGGTCCCTGTGTACCTGAGGTCTTCCAACGGTAAGTAGATGCTTTCCTTTGTTTCTGTGTCAGTGGCTGCCAGATTTGAACACATTCTCACTTGCTGCAGACTGGGACTTTGCTGCTCTGCTATCATTCCTGTGCTTTCCATTGTGTTACAAATAATTTGTCTCTAATTTTGTTATTTATTGTCTTTTGAAGCAGTGATTATAAAGTGTATTTCTTGTTTTTTTGAACTAGCTAGAAATATACAGTTTTTACAGAAGTGGTGCAAGTGATAGGTTTGATCTAAAGTAGGTTGGGGCCTAAGTAAGAAAATGTAGAAGCTGTGACTAGTTCCCTATCTATTTCTCACTGTTATCCCCCACAAAGAAAACAAATCAAACTCAAGGTTTTCTAGTAGTTTAGCCACTAAAACAGTTCTTGTGTTTTATGCAGAAAATGTCAGTGCTGTAACAAAAGAATGTACAGAACGGAGGACTTTCTTTCTCTCTCTTTTGAATGTAATCATCAATTATGTTGACTAAACTCTGTTATAACCTGAATCCACCATAAAGTAAGAGCATATGAAGATGGTACAACATACAATCATGGCCAGTAGGCTCTGCCAGCTGGTGTAGGCTGGACAAATTTAGGGTTCTGCAAGTTTTTCTGCACAATTCAAGTGTTGCCTCTGAACTCCCAGGTGAGTTCTGGGTCATCTTGGAAGGACTACATGAGTTCTTACTCTACACTGTGCAGTGGTCTGAAGATCTCCAGAGTAGTCATGATTGCACAGTGTTGTATAGAAAACTCTTCTTGACCCAGCAGACCAAGGACATTACTTTTGGATATGAATTTGTTTCCTTTCTTTCTCCTATGTTTATAATTCCTTGTTCCTAAAGGCACTTGGAACAGTACTACGTCAGCTTACTGGGCTTTGAGAACACCTTTAGAGCTTGAGTGCAAGGGAAGTGGGCAATGAATCTCAAGCCTAAGTGGCAGATACGTTCCTTAGATTTCAGTGAACAGCAGCTAACTCCTGAAGTAAACTGTAGTTCTAGGAAGCTATTAATTTAATCTACCTGGTCAATGTGTGAACTAACAGCCTATGTACTGCACTGGCTGGGGGGGAAGGGAAAAAAATTGCCAATGACTGTAGGCATATGATTGCAAGCTTTTTCTGATCTGTTCCAGAAATTAAAGTCCTGTGACAACTTGTAAATGTGTAATTCATGGTCTTCACTTTAGATGTTGGTAACAAAATTGGTACTTAAAAATTTTTGATGTTTCCTGGTCAGCTTCTTTCATCCCCAGTGCTCTTTAATAACTGACAAAAAATGCACATAAGCCTTTGAGTAGTGAAGTTCCATTTGTGAATCATCACACAGTACGATGAACATGAGTAACATGACCAAGGCTTAATGAGAGCCAGTACACTGATCCATTCATATCGATGGAGATTTTTCAAGTTCATCATTCATTCTCTAAAATGAATATTTTACTAATGTGCTGGATAGGTTAAACTAAAAGGCTGCTTTAGCTTTTTTATCACTTTATCTGGTGAGAGCTAAGAAAATAGAATTTAAATTCTATAGATGCTTGTCTTTATTAATATCTCAAAACTACCAGTTATTTTTTAATGCCACATAATAATACCTAATTTCTTCAACATATATTGACTAACCAGTCTTTTGTGTATGCCCATTTAAATGTCATTTATTCGTTGTGATTAGTAATCAGATCTGGATAAGAAAGATAAAACAAATGTAAAAATATTCCTCTGTCTCTGAATTTCTTGCTTTTAAGGCAAAAGAAAAGTAAAACAGGTCATCAAGAAATTAAATACATAAAGATCAGAGGTGAGATAATGAGCTCATTTGCATTGCATTCAGGATTTGTTTTGAACTTCAAAACATGAGATCATACAACAGCCAACATTTAAATACTGCCATCTATATGAAAGACTAAATCAAATAGTCTTCTTTTTCATCCTCTAACAATTATTCCCTCACTGTATGTTTTCAGTTTTTCATTTGGTGGTCTCTGAATATGAAGTGCTTTATTTTTCTATAAAAAGAACTAATCCAAAAACTACTATATATAGCAGGTAGTGGACAGTATAATAACAGAAGTGATACTGGGCAGGAAACAATTGCAGGTATTGGACTATTTGAGAAGCTGCCTCATAAATATTTTTCCACTGGTACAGTTCAAGACTTAGGGTAAGTAACACTTGTGTTACGCTGAGGAAAAATGGAGCTGAGGTATATGACTCCAAATACAATTTTCCTGTCCACCAGTGTGAAAGGCCTATAAAATATCTTTTACTTTTGATACCTGGTCATTTTACAGATGTAATACAATATGGAGACATCTGTGAGGGCTGAAGAAGAAAGCCTTAGTGTTTTTAGGGTATGGCTTTACAATCATTCACCGATTGGTGGAAAGCAAACACAGGAAAGCTGTGTGTGTACACTCAAAAACAGACCAGAGGACAACCTGAATGTAGGTTTGAGACAGTGATGAGTATATTGGCATGTATGTTAGGAAGTTGTCAACCAGATTTCCATCTTTGCTCTTCTATTCCTTTTCCTTTCAATATCTGTGTGGAAAACAAATCTTCACAGCTTATTTAGGACCAGATTATTCCTCTCATACTTCTAGCAGAGTTATGGGCTGAGATGGCTTATACACTACTTCTCTCTCCTTTCTCTATTACTTGGAAGAAGCCTTCATGTCCTTACAACAGAGAAATCATGTTCTGTGTGGAGCTGAGCAAGGGCTTACGCTATGTCAGGCCTTTCCTTTCCTCTGTTTTCTTAAAAAGCAAACCAAGGCTGTGACGGTTTTAACCTGCTATGATAAATGATAATTCAGTCACCTCATGACTATGGCTTACAGCTTAAAGATGTAACAGGATGACCTTTAAGGGATGCACAAATTTGCTCAAACAAATAAAATTGGGAAAGGGCAACATGTTTTTCCTTTCCCCAGTTACTGCATAACAGCAAAGACATCTGATTTTCCACAATCTACGTCACCAGTTCAAAATCAGTCCAAGTGTTACTTGGCTCAATCTTTCCTGAATTAGACACACTTGACCAGGGGTCTGCCAGATACTAAGTGACCATAACTGAACACACAAAAAAACACACATCTGCTTAGTCAGCATAAAAATGGAGATGAGGAAAAAATGTAAGTAGATATGAGTGAAAAGCAGCGCAGGTGACTTTCTGCAGGAAGTCTAGTGGAATCTACAGTCAGCCCTACTGATAAAGCTGCTATTTCTGCTTGCAATCTATTTTCCACTGAATATAATCAGCCAAACAAACACAAAATAATCATGTTTGGTGCAGACTGCTGTGTTGGCACCTGAACAGCACCTAATGTGCCAGCTGCTGCTTTGTTTTGTTTATTTGTTTGTTTCTTGCTGTATTAATGGATTTTACATTGCTTTCATTATCCAGTAAATATATAATAAAGACCACTCAGGGTATGTGGATGCCAAGATGGCTTTGTAGAGAAATTTGGATGCATATGATCTGTCTTTGGAATAGGTGATCTTTGTATGTTTTCACTTGATTACACATTTACAAAGTGTGTGGACTCCATTACTCTGGGGGCACTAAGGATCCAGTGAGAATTTTGTAAAGGTCCCAGTACCCTGTATACCACGTTGTTTTACAGCAGGCACTTTCTTGAATTGCTGCTTTCTCCTCAAAGAAACATTCTCTACCTCTCCTTTTATCTTCTGTTCCTGATTTCAGGCTGAGGGAGCTGGGGTTTTTCAGCCTGGAGAAGAGAAGGATCTAGGGAGATCTCATGGGGGGGGGAAACAGTTTTAAACTAAAAGGGGTTTTAGATTAGATAGTAACAGGAAATTCTTTACTCAGAAGCTACGAAGGCACTGGAACAGGCTGGCAAAGAAGATGTTCAAGGCCAGGTTGGATGCAGTTATGAGCAACCTGGTCTGGTGGATGGCCACCCTGACATACAGTATGGGGTTGGAATTGAGTGAATGAGCTTTAAGGTCCCTTTCAATCAAAGCTGTTTTATGATTCAGCCATGCTAAACTTTTTACTGAGAACATGAAAGAAGGGAGGTTTTGTTCCTTTAATTGCATCAGTGTTTCAGATAATTTCTTTCTTGTTTGCTTTCACCTTCTCAGTGGTCTATTTAAGGAACACCATTAACTTTCATTTCTGAATTCTGACAATATTATGAGAAAATCAGATATTGTTATTTTCACCCATAAAAGACTGATAAGAAAAAATACTTGTGAATGTGAAAGCTGAGATTTAGGGCCATGTTAAATTTAGCTGGATGCTTTGTTTAAGAGAACTTATTTTCCTAGATTAAATTAGTGCTAATTTGCCATTTCTGAAGCAGATAAGTGGTGAATTTCATGACTTGTAAGAATTTTTGTATAGATGTCAAAGAAAATATCATACAATTTCAGCTGGATAAATACTAGTAACTTTTGTGCACAAAATGCCTTTCAGTTATTGAATATACCTAATAATTTTTTCACATCTATGATAAGCATAGAGTTTTATGGCTGCCCTGGCAGCCAACTGCATTCTGGGGTGCATCAGGCCCAGCAGTGCCACTGGGCAAGGGAAGGGATTGTCCTTCTCTGCTCTGCTCTGGTGTGATCTCAACTTGAGCAATGCGCAGCTGGGGACACTACAATATAAGGAGGGCATAAAACCATTGGAGAGCCTCCAAAGGCTGTGAAGATAGTGAGGGGGCTAGAGGTCAAGACATATGAGGAGCAGCCGAGGTTCTGTGGCTTGCTCAAGCCCGGAGTTGAGGGTAGACCTTATGGCAGCTAGCTGCAACTCCTCACAGGGAGTGGAGGGGCAGCGCTGAGCTCTGCTCTGTGTGACAGCGAACGTCTGGGAGTTAGGGACAGGGTCTGTGCCAGAAAGTGGTGAGGTGAGCATGGAATGGGCTGCCCGGGTAGTGGGCATGGCCCTAAGCTGCATTTGGACAGCACTCTCACACACTGAGTCTTTTTTTTTTGTTTTTTTTTGTTTTTTTTGGGTCCCTCTCTGCGGAGCCAGGAGTTGGATTTAGTAATCCCTTGGATTCCCTTCCAATTTAGAACATTTTGTAATTCTATGACTTGCATACCTTTTAACATTTATGATGTCTGTGAGGCTTTAAAATAATGCCGTAGTCATTTAGAGGAAAGCATTTGATTTAACTTGATTTTGTGCGTTACCCAGAGACTTTTCCACACCTAATAATCAATTCTGTATTTGTGATAAAAGCGTTTTTTTTTTTCATATGCTTTGAAGAATTTTAGGCTGAACATGTTTATAAAATACATAAGAAAAATTCTTGTTTAAAAATGTTGAGGTAACAGCTGTTAGTAAAAACACTGGTATTAAAACAACATCATAACATTCAGTTTATTGTTTATGTCTGGTAGAATAAGATGTCTAACTTAATCACAGCTATCCCAAACTCTTGATCTTTAACATTTATAGTAAAATACATTCAGGAATAAAATATTAAACAAGTGGTTTATGGCATGCAATTAAACAAGAACAGTAATATAAAGTGCATAAAATTTATAAAGCATGAACATATAGATAATGGTTTGTCAACACAGACAAACAAATAGGCATTTGAGTGCATACACATATATGGCTTTTTGATATATAAGGATATGGCACTTCTAAAATCATTATTACCAGTGTTTACCACTTGCTTGCTTTCTGGTCTGCATGGCTTATTGCATATTATAATTTGAAAAGATTATCTTACTAGGGTAATGAACAATAAAAAAAAAAATTGTAATTCATCCTAATAAGCTTGAATGGTAACCCACATGCTTTGGACATTTTTAGCCAGGCATAATTTATCCACATCTTTGGCTGTGAAACAGTGTGGATCTTCTTAACTGAGTCCCTGACAGATGGTTTAAGCTTTTTCAGGACTACATTTCCAATCATTTTGCCCATATTGCAAAATTGGCCTTGAAAAAGGGTAAAGAGTTGTTATGCTGCATTAACATCTCTTCTGGATTGCTTGCTGTGAAGGACATGAAAAAGAATCAGAAAAGGAGGAATGATTTAAAGATAAAAATTTTGAATGTTACAAATGTTAGACATAAAGATCTTAAATTATACCCCTCACCTCAATGTGAATGCGGTCATATTATGTGTGATAGTGAGACCACAACTTTCAGTTACCTTGTTTCATAAATGATTCAGATGGCATTCATGGTATAAGAGTTAAAACTGCCTGTAATTAGAGAGACTTCCTGTAGTTTTAAACCTCGCTGATGGATAGCACAATTGACTGCTGTTAGATGAATGGGTATTTCTATGGACTGTTTCGAAGGTGTTTGTTTTTTTTTTTTACTGCTCTCAATCAAATATCTGTCTTTGTTTCTGCATGTAACATGGATTGATCACGCATACTATGTGAAATTTTCATTTTCTTTTGCAGCCTCAGCTGACTGGCTTCTTCATATAGAATGCTGTTCTTTTCTTCTTATCACCTTTTAGTTTATGATAAAAATCAATGAAAGCTGAAGCCTGCCACGATCATCTATAAAATGCAATTACAGTATACAACACACAGTAAAACTCCTGTGGTATATACGTTGAGACATAATTTATGCCACTTACCTCCAGAGAGGTATTGATCCAACTCCATGAATATCTTACAAAAGGGCTGTTGAGTGCAAGCTCAGGGAAATATGTGGTTATTGGGCCTGATCTATGATTTGATTAATAATGACCTATTTCTTGAACTCTGCTCCTTACTGCACTGTTTTGTGTGACTGAGCCTTTTATCTTTGAATGCTGTGCCTGCTGATCTCTGTCAGAGGCCCACCTCATCTTGCTGTCCCCCAGGCTCAGTGGTCTCTTTGATCCACATCAATGGAGCCATAGGAGAAGGCTGAAATGACCTGGCAGATACTGTTGTTATCTTTCAAAATGTCTGGCAATCTTTACTAATCCTGAAAGTGCTGGTTGCCCAGCACAGCCTGCACCTATTCTGTGACTGGACCCAGTTCTTAAAATATTTTCCTGCTGTGGAAGGAAAACCAATTCTGGATAAGCACTCCAGCAAGGATTCTCTGAGATATGTGGTAAAAGCCACCCTACTTGGCTCAGTTCATGGCTTTGAGAACTGCAGTTTAATATGTAAAATACAAAGAAAAAGCCCCAATGAATGATATAAAATAAAGTGAGTGGATATTATTCAGAACCTTTGGATGTTCTGGCGCTGAAGGAGCACCTGCATTGCAAAAGCACCAGAATAACCCAGTTGTATCGGATTTATTCCTGCACTAGATGTATCAGCATTTTTTTTCTCAGGCAAATTCCTCAAGTAAAGAATTGTTGAGTGGTGTCTCTGACCTGACTGTTTCCATTTCAAGTTCACATTCTCTGAGACACAACAAGAATGGTTGCAATTTACTGTACTATATGGAAGGAAAAAAACCATTGTGTATTTATAGAATGAGAGTCCAGGAGAGTTTAATTCACTTTGGGCAGAGACCTGTGTTGTGGGGTAAGCTTCTCTATTATGTGATTACAGTAAATAGTTCAACCTTGTTCTGACATAAATGCCCTGCTTTGGGATTTGGTGGAAGTTAATTATCTATTGTGCTTGCTCTGTAGCTGGTGAATGACATAGTGGCATAGTTGATGAACAACAAAATATTTATTGAAAATGAGGAAAAATAGCCTGTAAAAGGAGTAGTAGCAATATAATTTATGCCCAAATTGGCCTAAATGAATTCAAATCGGAAATATGCATAATTTCTGACACTTCTAGGGATGCTTTTTTCTCCTAATTATTAATAGGGTTTTTCAATCAGGTATAAACTTATTTCATCAGTTCTATAAATCCAAAAGCAGTGCTTGATTAGAAATTGAATAAATAGCAAAATGAACACAATAGGCTCAATACACAGAAAGAAAAAGACAAAAAAAAAAAAAAAAAAAAAAAGACTTAGAAAATAAAACAAGAAGCTGAATTTAAAATGTTTTACTAACCATATTATAAGGAAAACCCGGCCTCAGTGAAGTCAGTGGTGATCTATTGTTGCATTTCTCAGGGCAAGGATTACAAGATGGAGGTAATTTCTAGAGCCACTCTGTTACTTGCTTGGATAAAGTCTTGCTGTGGCTTCCTCTGTTTCCCCTTTTGTAAGATGGGTGTATTCTATGAAGTTTTATCAACTACAGTAATAAAGGTGGCTTTTAGTATTGAGATAAAGTGAACTAAAGAACTAAGTGAAATTCCTGATACTGAGCACTGATCCAGCCCAAGTGTGGAGTGGGAGTCCAATTCACACACTGCTTTCTGGAGAGCTTTTACAGAAGGAGTGATCTTAATTTTTTTAATTTTTTCCTCTGTGAAAAATGGAGAGAGAGGTTAGTGAAGTGAAAATCTTTGGGATTCAGCCACTGCACTTGGGGACTAATAACAAGAAGTTATTTTATGAACTGGAGAAATTGGAAATTGCTGAGAGAAAGGAAGATTTATTGAATCAAGTGACCACAGATTAACCAACACCTACTGACACCATTTAGCCATGAAAAAGGTAAAAAGTTCCTGAGACAGGTCAGGTGAGGTAATTCTAGTAGTGAGATGAGAAATGCTATTCCTTCCACTTCATATGGAAAATTATGTGCAATTCTGATCGTTCATATTCAAGAAAGGAAAAATCTTCTGTACAGAATAAAGGCTACTCAAATGACTCTGGAAAAGGGCAAGCTCTTTTAGGAGAATAACATGAATGATGAACTAGAGAGACTGGCAGGAAGGGGTTATGTCTGCTCTGTATAAATATACTTGGAATGAACCCAATGGACAGTTTCTTCAGCTAGAGAACAATGTTTCCTTAAGAATCAATGACTACAACCCACTAGATCTATCTCCCACTAGATCAGGTTGCTCAAAGTTCTATCTAACCTGACCTTGGATGCTTCCAGGGAGGGGGCATCCACAACCTTACTGGGCAACCTGTTCCAGTGTTTCACCACTCTCACAGTAAACTTATTCCTGATATCTACCCTCTTCCAGTTTAAAACTTTTTTCTTTTGTCCTGTCACTACATGACATTATAAAAAGTACCTGCTCAGCTTTCCTGTAGGCCCCCTTCAGGTACTAGAAGGCCAGTATAATGTTCCTCCACAGCCTTCTCTAGGCTGAAGAGTCTTGACACTCTCAGCCTGTTCTGAGATTAGTATTAAGGCAGGTTCTGATTATTTTATGAAATACAAGGTGAGATGTTGTGCTTTTTTGTTCACTAGGGTCTTTGATGCTCTTTTTTAAGTAGTACATTTTAACTTATATGAGATAAATCCATCCATTTGAATTGATGTAACTCTACAGACTTCAGTCTGACTATATAACTATATAAGTTTAAGAGCACTTTATCTAATATGTAAATAATCATTTACAGAGAGAATAGAAGATTAAAAAAAAATCAAAATTACAAGAGGTACTAGTGGATTCATTTAAAATCACTCTGCTTGCACCCCTAAAAGAGAGTGGGGAAGATAACTGATCTTTCTAAGGCCAGATCTTTAGCTAGAGTAGCCTCAAGCTAGAATCTCTTAAGAGGATCTTAGATGAGTGCCTGACACAGTGCAGTCCTATTCTTTCCACAGTCTTGACTTACTATGCACAGTACCCTAGGAATGCAGGAGAGGGCATTATGGAGACTATGCAACACTATCTTGTTTGGAGACTTACTGTTAATAATATATTAACAGTATATTATAATATACTATCAGAAATAATATCAAATAGCCAGCTATCTTTATCACCTTCTGAGATTCTGGAATGAGATCAAAGTAATTATGCTTGCTGGACTGCATTATATCTAGTAAGTTAAGAAATGATGCTGTTATACAGTAAATATCCTTTATTCATTGAACAGTTTGTTCTACACATTTTCATTCTTTTATTGTAAAGTAATGACTTCTCTGGTTATCATCTGATGCCACATTATGGTGATACCGAAGGACTTTGTCTACCTTGAAGTGTCACTGAAGGGATCAGACTGTTTGGATGGAGTTCATCCTCAGTTTGACAGTGCAGTCACTGGCAAACTGTCTTGTCTGTCTGTGAGACTTGATGTATTTGGTCTATGGGATCATGATACTGCAGGAATAAACCTTCACTTATACCAACCAGTGTGTGTCTGGAAAAGGCTCTTGGCCGGATAAGTACAATTCCTGACTGGGAAATCAAATGTGATATGAAGTAATGCTTTAGCCACAGTGTTTTAAGACTTCACAGAGACAAGGGTTAGAAAGAAGTTTGCCTTGGTCTGTCTTTGTCCCCCTTCTGCTTTCCTGTTTCCTAATTATTATGTTGCATCCTGGTACTGGATTTGGATTGTAGAACTGGAAACTGTCATAGGAGATAGGGGAGCAGCTTCTGTCAGCTTTGTGTCTGTTGTGATTTCCCCCTGTACAGAGCAGTTTTGGCAATGTGGAATTCTTTGGGTCCTTTGCATGCACTTTGTAGCTTGACTGTATGTCAAAGCAGATAATAGATTTACATATTAAACGTCACATATAGATGAAATACATAGAATCTGTGCTGCCTATTTCAGTGATTGGAAGTTCTACCATATTTCTCTGTGCATGTTTAAGGAGTTATACTTTGCCTATAAGTGTGTGATGAAATTAATTAATTTGGAATCTTTGTCTCAGGCAGGGCTTATCTTTGTGATCTAGAAAGCACTTGCATGTGATTACCAGACAAACTTTGACCAATTGTTTTTTAATTTTCAGTAGCTGTGTATTAGATACAGAAGGACTTGGTCTTTTGTAGCCTTTACCTCTTGAGTCCTTATTTGTATTAATTTATGTCCTATTTCAAATGCTTTATTGAGACAGTTTTCTAACATTTTATACTAATGGTATGTTGTGAATTTTTTTTCTTTGTCTGCATTCATGATGGCTTAGGTAGACAAATGTCTGCATGAATGCATGTCACCATTCAAGGTGGCTTAGGTTCTAGTATGTTACTTGATAGTTCATCCAGGTTTAGGGTACTTGCACAGTCTGTTACTATACATCTGTTAACTTGCCAGAATTTGAATTTTATTACTTGTGCTACCGTATACCAAAAATCTGTGGGGAAACTGGCTCAGAAAATAAGCCAGGTGTAAATACTACTTTGCTTCTGAAGAAAATACTCAACAGCACAAATACAAAACATTTGTACCTCTCTCAACCAAGTTGCAGCAGGCAGTTTCCAGGTGTGCTTAGAAGAGCACTACATCTATGCTTGAGTAAAAAATGCAGTCCATCTTGGGTTTGTCAGCAAGAGTAGCAATTGCTGTGAAGCATATTTTCTCTTATCAAGGTTGACTCAAAGGAAAGCAACCACCAGGATGCAAGAGAAGTCCTGAAGCAGACTGGCCCTGCACCAGCCCAAGGGCTGTTGCACAGCTGGGAACTAAGCCAGGGCAGAAGCTAGAGAAAAGACTGGTCACAGATGCAGATGCCAGTGCTCAAGAAGTATAATCTGGAATGTGACAGCTGCCAAACTAGCATTCAAAGTGGCCAAACCAGTTGGCTTTTTTTTTTTTTTTTTGAAGGAGATGACAGAAAATTGCCAAAGGGACCAGTAATGGCATTTCTCCAACTAAAAGACTAAAATAAAGCCAAAAAAGTATTGTGATCATGCTGGCTTTTTTTTTTTTTTTTTTTTTTTAAATTTTTTTTTTTTTTAATGAGGAGGTACTGTCAGCAGAATTTTAACCCAGACAGTGCCTATTGTTGCATCCGTACATCCTGGAGGGCCTGAAAGTAAATGTAAGAACCAAATAGGAGTTTCCCCTTACTTTTCCTAACAACATCCCCCATCCAGGGCAATGGTGTAATAAAATAATCATTAAAAAGAACCATCAGACCCCCTTTCCCACATCTCACAAACTAACTGTAAAGCAAGACAATTTTCAAATTAGCAACCCACTGATAATCTATGACTGTTAGGCAGCTGAACAATAGTTATGTGGGCCATCTGCTTTAATGGAGTCTGCTTAGAATTGCACAGAATAAGGGAAGTGGTAATTGCAAGCAACTGTGACTGTTTGGCACTGCTCTGAAGTTTGTGTTAAACATAACTAATTCTTGCTAACCTCTCTTTGGTCTTCTGATGTGCCTGGTGCCAATGGCTGGCCTGGCAGCCTTCCGCTCCACAGCTGTGAGCTGTCTTCTCATCTGTATTATGGACTGTAGGGACAGAGTCCTTTGTCTTCAGTCTGAACAATCATGAAACATGCTTAGCTGATGAAGCCCCTGAATTGCTACAATGCATCTCAAGAGGAAGATGGACTCTACTACCTAAACAAGTTATCCTGTCCTAGGTTTATTCAGATGTATCATGGTTAAGCGAAAGGTATTGCCACAAGTGATGGCAAAAAGAGAAGGATGCATGGAAAGATTGAGAAGCAGTCTGAAGCTGAAGATCTTTTTCAAACAAGAAAAGGGTCTGGAGAGGAGGCCACAAAAGAGATATCATCTTTGAAAAATGAATCTAGTGTAAAAAGAGAGTGATTTCTGAGGGAAAAAGAATTTGAAAGCTATTACTAGAACTGGCTACTATACAATAAACATCTAAGTACATCTGAAGAGATCTTTTACACTTTACACACACTTCAGGATCACATGGCAAATTATAGAATCACATGAGAGCTGAATGGATCGTATTCCCATGACCAAATTCATCCATCATATTTTCTTTGCTAGGCAGTTCATATTTTTATGATTGAGCCATCATCTTAACATGTTAAAAGTAGTATAGAAGAAAAACCTTTTCTGCTTCTCCTCCTGAATATAAAATTAAATCCATAATGACCTTGATAGGGAGGGGCAAGATACAATAATGTATTTTTATAAGTAAAAATGTCACTTCAGAGCAGGGGCACTGAATCCTTAGAGCTGGGAGGGAGTTCTGAAGGCCGTATAGTCTATCTCCCTTGCAATGAACAGGAGCACCACAGCTACGATCACATTGCCAGGGCCTTATCCAGTCTTTCCTTGAAAGTCACAGGGGATGGGGCATCAATCAGTCACTGGGCAATGTGTTCCAGTGCCTCAACATCCTCACTGTAAAAGATTTTTTCTTTATATCTAACCTAAATCTACCCTCTTTGAAACCATTTTCCTGAAACCAGCTTGAAACCGTTATCCCTTGTTCTATCATCACAAACCCTGTTAAAGAGTCTGTCCTCTTCTTTACTGTAGCTCCCCTTTAGGGAAGCCTGATCTCAGGTCATCTTGCAGCTTTCTCTTCTCCAGACTGAAGAGCTCCAGCTCTCCCTCCATGCTTATAGGAGAGGTTTTTCATTCTGTGGATCATTTTTGTGGTCCTTCTCTGGATGCGCTCCAACAGGTTTATGTCTCTCCTGTACTGAGAGCTCCACATCTAGGCACAGTATTCCAGGTGTGGCCTCACCTGCAAAGAGCAGAGGGGCACAGTCACCTCCCTCACCCTGCTGGCCATGCTTCTTTGGATGGAGCCCAGGATACAGCTGGCTTTAAGAGGGCACTTTGCTGGCTCACATCCATCTTCCCATCCACAAGTATCCCCAGGTCTTTTTTGGTAGGGCTGTACTCGATCCTTTTATCTCCTCGTTTGTATTGGTAATCAGGGTTGGCTTGACCCAAGTGCAAGACCTTTCACTTGGATTTGTTGAATCACATGAGGTTAACCTGGGCCCCTTGCTCTAACCTGCCTAGGTCCCTCAGAATGACATTTCATCCCTTGGGTGTCTTGACTGCACTCCACAGCTTGGTGTTCTTTATTTCAAATTGATGATTATGATGTAGCACATCAGAAAGCTATGTTCCTGATTGGTTATCATGCACTTGTAGCCAAGGAAAAAATGAAATGTAGCTTATGGTTTATTTTTTATTTTTTATTTTTAAGATAATTCACCGGTTAAACATATATGCTTATCTCATTTGACTAAAACTAGGGTGTGCTATGACAGGTTTTAGGCATTTACTTTGTATGCATCTGAAGGTAGATCAGGTAAGTTGTATTAGTTGAGTCTTTATGCTTTAGGTTTGATGTCTTCCTGGAGTTGAGACCCCAGATTACTTGTGCAGTCTTTTTAGGGCCTGTCTATTGCTCAGTCTGTGGGAGACCCAACTCAGGCTCAACTGTTTAGAGACATTTCTTTCATTGCTTGCAGAAGTGGAATGCAAATTTTCCATCTGCCCATTTTACTTAGAGGGAAGCTGCCCCCTGGGGTTCTTTGTTATAAAACACATGAAAGAAGCATAAGGTGTTACAACTGTTGTCACAAAAACTGATAAATCATGTTTGGAACCTATTCTTAAAAAAATCCAATGACATTGATTTTAGTCTTTCCCAGCAATCTGTTCTGGTGTGTTACTCTCTTCATGTTACAATTTTTTTCTAATGCCTAATCTAAAATGTTCACATTCCTTTATTTCTTGCTCTAATCCCCATGGACATGGAGAACAATTGATTCCAATTCCTCAGCAGGATATTATTGAAGCCTGTTATGACATTTCCTCTAAGCATTGCATTCTCCGGACTGATCTCTTTTTTTTCAATCTTTTCCTTGCAGATCACCTTTATTCAGCCCTCTTATCTACCTTTCTTGTCCCTCTGATCTACTGCAATTTTTCACATCTTTATTAAAACACAGTTTCTAAAAGTGCGTGTTACGTTGTTTAGCTGCCTGCTAATTCTAGAATATCTACAGCTGATTCTGGCATATGATACTGCTCGTATGACCTGGATAGTAGCTTTATTTTTTTACAGTGGAGTTAATTTCTTGATTTCTGCTCAGCTTGTGATCCCCTGTAGATGCCAAACAATTCCTTACAGACTCATTTTCTATCTTCTGTTTGTACACTTGATCACTTCTGCATAAACGTAACACTTTCACTTGTCCTTACTGAACTGTATGCTATTGATTTTTAGACCACGTCTTCAAGCTGTCAGGTTCACTTTTATAGAGAAAAATGAGTTCTACCTCAGAGCTTGATTGAGTGTGCATAGTTCAGTACAGTTACACAAGCATCAGAAAAAAAAACACAGACTTTCCTCCACCTGTATTCCTTACGAGGTGGCAAGGTACAATGACAGTGTCTCTCCTGGCATAAGTCCATCCTTTTGCACAGGAAGAAGTAATCACCTCTTTCTATAGTGGAGCTTGAAGACAAGACAAGTTTATTGTTCTGTTAAAAAGTGTTTTATAATGCTTCTTGTAAAGCTCCCTCATTCTATTATGTCTTGTCTTTTAAAGACAGAGGAAGAGAAATTCACTCTCATTCCTCAGCATGAGGATCCTTGTTTTAGGTACTGCATTCATACAAATCCGTATATGATTCCTTATCCTGTGAAGCTTACAACCTAAACAGAAGAAAACAGAAATGAATGCAGAAGTCTTAGCAGATAACAGGAAGATAGCAAACCATATGTTCATTTTTACACTTTTTAGAGGAAGAGGAGTGTTGTCAGTTGTTAACAAGAGGAAATAGGAAGTAAGAATGTAGGGAAATGGTATCCTGAAGTGAAACAAAGTAAAAGGGATTGAGTTTGATAAGGGGACCAGAGAGGCAATGGAGCTGAGGGGAGAATGTGTCAAACAATAACAAACCAAGAAAGTCCAGCCTAATCTGCAGGATGTTGCCTGTCAAGAGGTTCCCATATTGTCAAGCAGCACATCTCTAGCTATAGTTGCTCTAGAGCTTGTCTTTACAACTATAAGTCAGGAGAATAAGATGCAGAGGAATAGAGAGATGCTAGTTAGATGTATTTTGACAAGAGCCTCTGTGTGAAAATGGGTTTATGTTCACAGTTTGAGAAGTGGTAAGAGTAGGGCTGACACCATCAAAGCTGTGTTCCACACTGATATATCTCGTGCTGTATATCAGGCTCTTCACAAAATTAGTGCATCCTGCGGACTGGAAGAGGATGATGACAATCATATTTTTCTCCTGCTCCAGCAGTACAGCGTTTGGGAGTCCTAGCTTGGCTGTGTTCAGAAGAACACCGTATTGCCTTTAAAGCACGCTCCATCCATGCACCTTCAAAGACCTCTAGCTCAGTAGCTAGAAAATTACAGTATCTTTTCAGTTACTGACTTGTTCACTGAGTATTAAAGTGAGGTGTTCAGAAGGATTAAATCACAACCTTTCATTATAATCCAAGTTCTCTCTTTGTTTCTTCATTTGTTCTTCCCTCATCCCCTCCCCGACATAATTGGGGCACATTAGCTTCACTGTCTCAATTCATTAGGTCATTTCTGAAAATCGAAAAAATCATAGTTTGTGTTTATTGGTGTCTTTTTATTTGTAGGAAATCATTTGCAATGAAACTACTTCTAAATTTCCTACTGTGTAGACGACTCTGGAGCTGCTTGTTTATACTTTGGAAGAACTGCTATAAATAATAGCTCTGAGTTAGGGAATGATGTTGCCTGAGGACTCTAGCCTTGATAATTAAAAATGCCAGTCCCTCATAGTGTTGTAAACACTCAATTCTCATGGGCCGCAGAGGGCTCTCAGTTCTTTGCAACATCGGGACTTAATTGTGAAGTGATGGAGTAAGCTTTTGGAGCAAGCATGAGGGAAAATTTGTTTCTGCCACAGTATTAAAAACCAGTGCAACTACATATGAACAGAATCTATTACGTATCCATAGGTAATTCCTTTTAACTGTACTACGCTGATGTTCTCTGTAGTCTATGGTGTTGATAACAACTCAAAATTGGTCTATTTCTATGTATACCTGGCAGTATAAACAAAAAAAAAAAAAAAAAAAAAAAAATTGAAAATTTAAGAAGGTGACCTGTGAAGAAAAGTATTTATAGTTTGTTTGAGATATAATTTTATTGAATCTTTGTATGGCCTTTACAAAGGAACAAAAAATCTGGATTATCTCTAAATGAGAAATTATACAGTGAGTTATATGTTGTAAGATTACTGCTATAGGGAAAATCTGGTAGCTTCCTCTTTCACAGCCTCTTTACCCCAGCTTCACTTCACACTTTTCTTTCTTCATCAATACCCCTCATACCTTTTCCTGTCAATGATATCTCTTCTCTCATTTCTCCAAATTACTGTTTCAAATGTCAGCCTAACTTATGGGAATAGTAAGACAATTTAGTCTATTTTTCATGATCTCTTTGAGTCTGGAGCAGCTATTTTTTTTTCCTTTTTTTGCTGATGTCACCTCTTGTTCAAAGATGTTCCTTGAGAAAACGTGTAAGAGGTTGTGAGATGCGATCTCGAGTAGTAAGCATTTAGCTGGGACTTGCAACTGTAGGAGCTGAACTTTTTTGGAAGTTTAAATTTGTAGATTACATTTTGCAAAATGTTTGCTTTGTATTCTAAAGTCAGTTGTTGACTTACGTTAAGAATTGGCTGTAGCCTGAGTAGGGACTGTGTTTCATTGCTAGATCTGACTGTGGAAATAAACAGTTTCATTGTAAGGTTTTTAATAATTTAGAAATGTTATAATCCAGTTTTTTTTACTGGGATGATGACTAGAGCATGTGCTCTAGCCTGATGGAAATTATCACACTGAAAAATTTCATGAAAAAAAAGTAAATGGAGAATTGTGCCATTACCACTTAAAATTCAATTCCTTGATTCTGATGGTTTAAAAATATTTAAGTTATGCCAGATATTTAAAAAGTTGAAATCCATAACAATTTTAATACATTGGCACAAAGATTTTTGAAGGAAAATGTGCACATTCATTTATTATAATTAATTTCAAATGGAAGATTCCAATGGTCTCAGCATCTCTCAGACTGAAAGTGTTGAAGCTGTTTTTTTGTGCAATAGCATGAGATAAGTTTGACAGTAGGAAATTCAGTTCTTGTTTGAATCATTCACTCACTGAGTAGGTGATTATTAGAAAGGTATGTGTGACAGGTATCAAGATGGGCAATTTCCTGACATATCAGTGAATTTCTTGCAAGACCTGGGAAACTCTTCTGGCCATTTACAGTAGACTGAATTTATGCCTATGGCTTAGCATTGGGAAGGTTCAGAAATTAAAATTAAATTACCAAGGAAAAATACAGCAGTAAGAAACTCTTTCATGAAATGTATTTAAGTTTACCAGTATATGCAGGATAGAGAATACTCAGTCTCAGACCTGTGATGGGAAAGCTGATTAGCTACAAGGAACTTAAATCAAGTTAGAACTGCAGAAGGTTTTGAAGAACAAAATGTATCTGCAGAATGTAATGCTTCATCTTTGCCACAACAGAGCTAAAGTGCTACCACAGAATCTGGCAAATGTTTAGGGGGGTTATATAAAGCAGGAACGGGAGAAGACTGACAAGTGCTAAGGAGTATTCAGGTCAGACAAAGACATCTGCCAAAGACATCAGTAATACAAGATAAGGAAAATTACGATTGAACTCTGGGAGGAACAGGTGCTGTTCACAGAGGAATATCCTGGAAAGCTAACAGTATGTCAGAACAAAATTAAATAAGATCAAAAAATTAAATAAAAACATATACATATTTGTGCACAGATCAGAATTGTAAGAAGTAATTTAGTTGCTTGGACATATTGGTAATGAGACTTCTGAAAACTGGAGAAATGACAGCAAAATGTTTAAAAATGTGACTTTCACTCTTTGAAATAAATAGATTGTCATCAAATGGTTGAATAGTGCTACACCTAAATTATTCTTTATTCTCCAAGAACATATGATTTCTTAACACATGGACATGCCTATGAATATGGGCTTTATCACAGATTGGCACATTTGTGACATTACCAGTATCCCAAATAAGACATTTTGTGTGACAAAATGAAGATCAACTGCCTAAACACCAGAGGAGGAGTGACTTTAGGTGCATTTCTAAACTCCAAAGAATAAAACACACTATTTTTCTAATATTTGAGACTTAGTTCAATTGGAAACAACAGCTGAGATGACAGATGTGACACTGATATAATTAAGCCTGATTTATTAAACACTATGGAGTTGGAAACATGATATTGGAAGCTACGTTGGACAGTAACCTATAAATCTCCATAGCAATCAGCAGAAGAGAAATAACATAGGATAGAAGAAATTGGAAGATATAATGACATCACTTTATTAACTCTGTGCTCCTGTTGAGGCCATATATGTACAAACTAGAAGAGGCCATTAAGTACACTTTGAAAACAGTTAGAATCATAGAGCAATTTTAATTTGAGTAAAAAGATGAAGTACTGAGTTTCAGAAAAGAAAAATACACATTAGAATTATACAAGGTAGTAAATATTAATAAGAATAATAATTTTGCTTCTTAATTAGAAGATAAATCAGAGGCTTCTTATTTTCTAAAGATTCTATCAGAAAGGGACCTTAGTTTGAAATTGAAAGCCCACAATTAAAACTGATGAAAGGAAATGCATTTAAACATAAAATACTTAATTAACCTGTGGCATTTGTGTAGACAGTGCAAACACTCTCAGTACACTATGTGGGAAACAACAAACAAGAAAATAATCAGAGACTTAAGCCCTCAGATATCAGCATGTTTGCCTACCTTGGGAAAAATCATCTCTGTGGGCAAGTCATTTTTAAAAATGCTGCTGATGAATTTTATTCTTTACTTTCTCTCATGAACTGGTTGCGATATGCTGCTGAAGCCAGCAGTGGGTCATTTGTTTTAAAGAAAAGGTGAAAAACCAGATTCTGTTACCACCCCGCAAGAGGTGCAGTGCAGTAAATGCTTTGACTTGTCAGATGACATCTAAAATTTCAAATGTTATAAGTAAAATATTTTAAAGCCTTTATAAATTCAGTTAGGAGAGAGATCCTATGCTTTCACAGCATCTCATTTTCTTAAGAATGGAAAATAAATTGCTGTTTCAAAGTAAAAGACGGTAAAAATAGGCAATTGTTAGCTCATATCTATTTACAGCATTTGTGTATATGGGTGAGGGATGGAATTAAACAAAGTCCTCTATATGTTTTAAGATTTCTGTTGGAAGTGTACCACCATGAAAAAGAAAGCAAGTAATAGGCCTAAACTCATCACTAAATCTGAGCAATCTTTCAGGTTCTGAGGTTGTATCTCCTGTTAAGGATGGCTTGCTGAGCTGGGATGGTTGAAGCATACCAATAAGAGGAAGGAAGGTGATGTGATTAGTATCTTATCTGTTTGTCCTTGAATTCCACACTCCTATGACCTCATCTGAGTTCTTACTGTCTGGGGAAATGTGTGCTGGGGGACAGGCAGAAGAAATTAGAGCACCAGTCCATAAGGAAGTCAGCTCACTTCAAATATGAGGACGCTATAACTACTCTGTTTTTTGTGCCCTGTGATGAATTATCTGGTAATGTCTTCAAATTATTTGTGTAATAATGACATTTATAGATAAGAATGCTTTTTTTTTTTTTTTTTTTTTTTTTTTTAAATCCAAACCAGATTGCATAAAAACATGTTGTTTTAACAACTGCTCTTTCAGACTTGGTTCACTCTTCACATTTATTTGAGAGGTCACACATAATACACTTTAAAATCACACCAGTGTAGATCATTTGGTTTTATCAGAGGACTGTGGAAGATTAGGAGCCCTTGCATACTGGGGACAGTATATGCCAGCCTTGCATACTGGGGACTGTCAAGTTCCAGAGACTTGAGTCTTAAAATGCCTAAAGATAGTTGTGATATCGGCACGGACAATCTTGTTGTCAAGAGTTGTTCTGAAGGTGTTAGAGTCTACTACAGCAGTTCATAGAAAACAGTCCTCTATAATGGGCTGATGGCTGTTCCAAAACCATTAGCCTCATGAGACTTCTGTTATTTTGTGGGAGGCAGTAGCAGAAGTCTGCTGAGTGTGGAAATGGAACATATTTTCAAAACATCTGTTGACACTATATATGTTAATTGCATTTCAAAATTGTCATGTTTTTCAACATAGGACATCTGTAGTGGTTGGCAATATCAGTAAAGTGCAAACAAAAATGGAATTCAATGTACAATAAATATATGAGGACAAATAACACTTTTCAATAGAGAAACAAACATATGGCATATGGAGTATCTCCTTTATCTGCTATCCCCTTCTCAGGAAATACGCTTTCTCTGTTCAACAGCCTAGCACCAGACAAATAGATGGGTTACATGATCCAAGCATTACTGGGGCTGTAATAGCTTTCTAGTCATGTAAGACAAGTTGTTACCTATGTCCTAACTTCTACACTCTTATGTACTTGACCTTTGCTAAGTGTGTTTAATTTATACAGCTAAAGTTCTTAATACATGGAGTGAGACTGTTTTGATGCTTAGCTGGGTCACAGAATTAACAAGGTTGAAGAAGACCTCCAAGATCATCTAGTCCAGTCATCCACCCACCACCACTATTTCCCCACTAAACCATGTCGTGTAGTATAACATTGAAACTTTTCTTGAGCAATGGTGATTCAACCACCTCCCTGGGTGTGTTCCAGTGACGGACCACTCTTTCACAGAAGAAATTTTCCTAATATCAAACCTAAATCCCCCCTGGTGCAACTTGAGGCCATTCCCTCTAGTCCTATTCCTAGCTACGTGGGAGAAGAGGCTGACCACAACCTTCCTTCATGTTGTTGTAGAGATCTATAAAGTCACCCCTGAGCCTTCTTTTCTCTGGACTAAACAATCTCAGTTCACTCAGCTGTGCCTCATAAGAGTTGTGCTCTAGATTCCTCCCCAGTTTTATTGCTCTTCTTTGGACTAGCTCCAGGGCCTTGATGTCCTTCTTGTAGTGTGGGGCCCAAAACTAAGCACAGTACTTGAGGTGCGACCTCACCGGAATTGATTACACTGAATGATCACTCCCCTGCTCCCGCTGGCAAAGTTATTTCTGACACAAGTCAGGATGCCATTGACCTTCTTGGCTATCTGGATTTCTATTATCTCATGTGCTAATCACTGGGGTGATAAAGTTACTTAGTAGGATATTAAAAAAAAAAAAAAAAAAAAAAAAAAAAAAAAAAAAAAAGGGGTGTTTTAAGGTTTTTTAAGCTAATCATGTCCTAGAGCTACTGTGTATGCTTCAGTAAACAAGAATACATTGTAAACAAATATATTCCTGCACTGTTATGGGGACATGAGAGTTCTCATTTGCAGTATCTCTATAGATTTTGTATTTTAGGTAGTTGCTTAAACACCACCATTTTGAACGTAAGTACTCTGTGCCCCTTCTATTGAAGCTGGGCTCTTTCCTCTGATGTTTCAAACCAACAGCCACCACATAAGAGACCTTTCACACAACTCAGAGCAATCTGAATGCATTAAATTTGGTCAGAGTATGGCTGGAAATCTAGGCTCCTCTGAAGTCTCAGACATTAGCACATCTTTCAGAGTTGCTAATAAGAGGTGACTTATCTAGGCAGCCAGCTCAGAAAGGAGAAGAATGCCTCTGAATTTCCTCAGTAATGCATCTACAATTATTGAAGAGACTTTTCCCTGAAACCTAAGTGGATTAGGTAGGGTTTTATCAATTGCTTACTTGATCTTGGTAAGTTAAATTTCATCTGTGGTATATTTCAGATTTGATGGAAGTCTACCCAGTGCGTTCTATCAAAAGTCTACTTTCTATCCATCACCTACTACCTCAGGAAAAATACAAGAAAAATAAGCTGTGTAGACCTTTTTTAGAGGCCTAAGAAAAACAGTGTTTCAAAATTTTGCTTCCTTATTTCAATTTGAAACAAGGAGTTTGAAATCTTGAAATAGTTTCCAGGTGGCAAATGTATCTTGCTTTCCTCCTGACACTGTTGCACAAAACTAAGTGAAAAACCACTAAGCTTTGGCATGGTGATTTAACTATTTAAGCCACTTCAGATGAAACTGCATTCTAGTTAAGTAACTTTTCCCTTTGTTTTTCCTTACTACTGTCAGTAGCTTATTGCTCTTTTGTAAATGCAACTAGGCCCTGGATGAAGTGGGAAACAGCAGGAATGGTTTAACAGAGTGAGTTTTACTACTTCTTGAGAAATGCAGGTGTGTTGATTCAGGTATAGCTTATACAAGTGATGTTTCTAATCTGAAGTACTGAAGTACAGCTGCAAATGTTCTGATTATAAGGAAAGCTTGCAAAGATTAGTCAAAGTTTAAGAAAACTCACATTTAAGTTAGGTAGAGAGCATAACCACAGAGTGATTATTTTGCTGTTACTTGCCATTTATAGTCAAGATCTGTTCTATTATTTGCAGTTAGAATCATCCTTGAAAAAACATATTTGTTAGCGTAACTTTGTGCTGTGCTATATGTTGGGTTTATTGATGCTGAAGGAAATGCCCTTGGTCTAGCATTTGTTCAAATTTCTCTACGGATCAAATTGGTTTGGAACCTCATGTTCCAGTTTTGACATAAATATATCTTCAGACATTATAAAAATTATCCTGAACTTACAGTTCCCAGGAGTTTTTTTTATGCTGCAGCCCATTCTACAGAAAATATTTGTCTATGAAACATAATTTACTGGGTATAGGAAAAACTTCCATGCATCTTTCACTGTTTTATGCTGTTCATTAATAGTGAGAAGATAGTGTGAAACGTTATTGATTACTACAGGGTATTTTGGTAGAGTATTCTGCAAGGATTGAAGTTTACAGATTTATTGTAGTATCATGCAATGCATTTATTCTTGTCATAATGTCTACTAATCATTTATTACTTAGAAGACAAACATTAGTTTATGAGTGTGAAATGGGATAATTCCTTAGAAAAATACACATAAATCTTTCTAGGAAAGATACTAGCTGTTGGTAAAAAAGGGATTTCTTTTCATGTATTCTGGTGAAATGATGTATATTAAGGAATACTGAGGTTGAAAAATCAACTCTTCTGTCTAGTTGGAAATACCAGATTGTGGTATGAACTTCAGAAAACCTGTTTTTGTAATGTGTTTCAGTAAGCTGCAGTGGAACATACTAATACATTTTAAATGTTCTTCAGTTTGGGGTTAATATAAATTTTATTGAGATGGAAGAATAAGACATGTTCAAAGAAAGAGAAATTATTCAGCTTTTGAAATGGACTTTACCAATATTAAAATGCTGTTCAGATTCAAAATTTTCTGAAGTGCCTTCATACTCATTTGAGTGGCTACAAAAACTGTCCCTGATCTAGAGATCTTGTTAAAATTAATGATATTCAATTTTAAACATATCATTGCTAACCATTTTTTTCCCCCATACTTCACCATTTTTTTTTCAATGAAAAAATCATACTGTGTTCAGTGTAGGAAAACAAAACATGCTTTCTTAGCTCTACCGGAAACCTATTGGAAGGAACGAGCCAATTTTGAAGAATGTCATTGGAGAACTGTATTTCTGGTCTGGTCCAAAACTGTGTTACACACATTTAAATGTGCATTTTTTTTCACATCTAATGCCACACTGAGACTTACTCTTGTCTTACCCAGTCAGAAATGAATTAAATTTGATCAGAGAAAAAGATTTTTGAAGCATGAAAAATATTAATGTAGTATTTTTTTAGATGTGTAAGTAACTGAAGAAGAGAATGGAATACAGAATGCCTCGTATGCATGAGAATATCTGTATCCTCTTAACTCTACTGCCCACCACAGTAATGAAACAAATCAACCTCGAGTATTGAAGATCTTATAATATGTTCCGTATAAATAGTGATCTATGGATAAAGTATTAAAGAAATTTCATACATGTTGTAATGAGGAATTTTCCCATTGTAACATTTGATACATTTGAAACTGACTTTTGTAATGATATGCTCATAGAGACCACAGCTCTGTCGTGCAGATGTATATATATCCTGTCTGTAACTGAAATAGTAAAACTTGCCATCTAGTATTTTAAGGAATTAGCATGAAGTGTTTTGAGGTTTCAGCATATTATTACTGGAGAGCTATTTTAATCTTCAGATGTTTTTCTTTAAAGCTTGTTAAAGAGAAATCCTCTTTTCTTTCATGTCTAAAAATAAGTAGGGGTAAACTAAGATACTCAGAATGCTGTGGTGATGACAGAAATCCTCAAGAAGCCCATGTTATAAGAAGTTTCAGACTTGATGCAATTTTTGGATGCAGAAGTTGCTATGAATTTTGAATATGAGAGATGCTTGGGGCTTATCTACCTCTCCTCCCTCCACACAAATAGTAGTGTTTTTTTCTTTATAAGGTGAAATTGTTGTGCTTTGTCCAAGGGGCTTTGCTCTGACAATTACTATTATAAAGATGGCCCAGTCATTTTCATTCCCTCAGCAGGCATAGAGTGTTTGAATAACAGGGAAAAGCATGTGGCTTTGCTGCATGTAGTGCTTAGGGAACAGTGAAGAGAAGGCTCTTGCAGAGATGGAAGCGAGGGTTGTATGTACTTAGAGTGGTTCTCTTAAGGTCTCCGTTTATCACTGAAGAGGGAATGAAGGCTTTGGGGACTCGGAGAAAATGTGGTAAATGCAGATCTACCAGTTAACCTCCTGACAGTGAGTGAGTATATAGGGAGCAGTTGCTATGCAGGATTTAATCATAAGCCTCCAGGAGAGAGTAGTAGGCATGTTGAAAGCAGGATGAAATTTCAGAAGAATTCAGTCTAACACAGGTGGCTGGAAATGATTATAAAAAGAGCATCATCTGACATGTTTGCCTGGCTTCTTCTGTGAATTACTGAATCAATAGATAACGATGTGTCTCTACATGCTGTTTAACGGCCTTTCTGATAAGGATTTGACAGTGTATCAGAAATAAGCTGATCTATAAAATCATAATGTATAATATGCATGCTTGTGTCAAACAAATTATGTCAGGAAAGTCAAGATGGGAATGTATGAAAGGCAAGAAATTTTGGCAAATCTCATTCAGGTTGTGGTAGTCTACACAGTTATAAATATCATAAAGTGTATGTATATTAAAAAACACTGATAAAAATTTGCTTTAAAAATGTCTAGATATTTTGACAACCAATTTTAAAGAATGAGTGTATGCAGGATGCTGGTTATTAATGGAGTATATATATGGGTTATATACATAATAGTAATTGGGAAAATGAGGGACATTCTAAGAATCTGCAGATTTTTGCACACACAGTTGTGGTTAATCATTGTTTTTGATTAAGCATCAGATACTGCATTGTAGGTAAAAACTGTGTTCTTAAAGAAATCAGTAATTCCATGACTAAGCCTTAGATACAAAAACACCCTCTTGCTCTGCCAAACTTGGAAGAAAACTTTTCTAAGGTATTAAACAACTGTTATATGGACAAAAACTCTCCTTGATCACTCAGGAGTAACAGGTGCCTGGAGTGCAGATGAGGTTTCTAGAAACTGAAATTTGGGTTTTTATTTCTTCCTAGTTAAACGTAAGAGGAAAAAAGGAGATGACTAGAAGGTAAAAAATTCAAAAACAAACAGACAAACAACAACAACAGAACACAAAAAAACACAGGTCAAGAAGAATTAGAACTCGTCATAGAAGCTTACCAAAATCAGGAATCAGCAACTGATGAAGAATGTTTTGAAGTCAGATATGAAAATCAGCCCATTGTAAATTAAAATTTGTTTGGAATACTGGATATGGACTGTTTAGTGATATAGAACTCCAGTTTCCTATATTGTTACTATTTTTTTTTTAGTGTAGATCATAGAGATAATAAAAAGTGGAAACTTCAATGTTTCTTGAATATTCCTTATTTTCTCATTAAAGAAAGTGACTGGGTTAGACATTGGTTTGGAAAACTTTCTCAAGTTATTGCATTTAAAGGAATTCAGCTGTCACTGCTTGAGGAATTCTGAAATCTAAAGGAATCCCATAAGGCATGTTTAACATCACTTCTCAAATGATTTTTTGGGAAGTTGATTGATCAGGAAGAACTTTTAGCTTCTGCTCCATGATACCTTTCATGCTGCTACTGAACATAGTACCAGAAAAACATAATGAATTACCTAGCCTTGTTTTTGAGACCTCTTGTTTGGTGTCAGCTATTTGTTTTATCTTAGAGCCCATTGAAATATAAAAGAAGAAAGAGGAAGGGATTGCATAAGTCATCAGAGAATCTGAAGATATTGGCATAAAAAGTGGAGTCAGAAACAAGCACAGATTGCCAGACTAATTTGACAATTAATATTTTTTTCATACATAACTTCATATGAAGATTTAAAATTTACATCTGTGCGTAGAAGACGGATAAGTGTTTTCACAGTGGGTTTTTTTAAGCATTACATTCTCACTTTGCAGAAGGAAGAACAACTGTTTTTTTACATCAAAGTTGCATGGTAAGTCCTGCAAGTATAAATATATCTGTATTCATGATGTGAAGGATAAATACTAAGGTGATAAAATGTCTGAGATACTTGGAAATAAATTACATTTAGTCTCCTGAACCAATAACCTCTGCAGTAATGCAAAAAGTAAAAGAAACTAATTTCACTAAATATTTGTACTGTGAAGATTGCTTGTGAAGTGTTTTTAATAAACATAACGCAAAACAGGAAGGCATACTACAATTTCTTCTGAAATGTTCTTTTGCTATAAAGGAATAAGTAGACATAAAAAGGAAGAAGCAGAACAGGAATGTGTCATTGTAAATACTTGGTTTGGTGTAAGTTTTCTGTGCAGATAATGCCCTAAGCATCAGAGCAAGCAACTGTGCAGGAAGGTGATGGGGAGATAGTAGAAGTTTGTCTTATTCTGGAATTAGGTTTGATTTGATGCT
This sequence comes from Tetrao urogallus, assembly GCF_951394365.1. Classification (NCBI taxonomy): domain Eukaryota; kingdom Metazoa; phylum Chordata; class Aves; order Galliformes; family Phasianidae; genus Tetrao; species Tetrao urogallus. The sequence goes on along the minus strand of NC_136820.1, from coordinate 26,738,335 downwards.
TGGAATGTCAGAAATAAGTCTATGATATGCAAAATTATACAATCTATACCATTAATGGGCAGTAATAGGAAAAGAAGTCAAACATGATTCTCCTCTCAGCTGCATATCAAAATAATTGAATTTACATTTTGTTTTTTTCTTTCTCATTTAAAATTTCTCACGCTGAGAGTAACAGTAAAACCAGGGCTAGAAGAGGGCCATTAGGACACCATTTTTTAGACTTAGTTCCAGATCAGCGACTTAAATCTAGGTGTCTCTAGTGGGAGTTTCCACTCACAGTATAATCATCAGGGCTTGCTTAATTCAGTTGCTTAAGCATGGCTAGCTGGTGCCAATTGAAAATCAGGTGGCCACGGCTGCAACATGTTGGTTCAGAAGGGCTTGGGTTTCCAGTTTTTCTTACATAACATTTACATTTGCATTAAATTTACACTTGTGCACATAGAAGCAAAAAATATCAATTTTGTGCAACTGAATTGAGCCCAAAGTATTTATGGTTACTGGAACCTAAATAAGCATTGAGCTGATCAGCTAGAAGTCTGGGTTCTACTGCCTATAATCAGTAGCTCTCCAGGGACAACAGAGGCAGCCTGGGCAACTAGTGTGCATGTGCACTCCTCAGCTGAGTCCTACCGTGGAACTGTGCTCAGTTCTGTTGCCCACCTAGTGTTGTTTGAGACACTGTAGGTGTCTGTGCTATCAGTACTGGTCCCTTTCTAGGGGACAACTGGATGTTGAGCTACTGTAGACTGTCCCAGTGGCAGTAAATACTTATTTTTTATCTTTCTTAAATACTTGTTTTTTATCTCTAAGTAAATTAATATAGTTTTATCTTCCAAGGTAAGAACTACTGCCATAAAGCACACTAAAAATGTTCTGTGATACGGAGATATATAATTCCACCCTTTCCCCTGTTCCAGAACAGTCACATTATTAGGATGGTTTGTTTCAGGTTTTTTTTTTTTAAGATTAAATAAACTTTCAGAGGCATTCTTAATTAAAGGAAATTAATAACATAATAAGAGTATTTTATCAAGGCACAGGTTGAAATCCATATAGAAAAGGACTCTGAAGACAATCCCTATAACAGGATTCAGATTCAGAGGCACAGAACCTGAATAGCACAGTTCAGCCAGAATTAGCTCTAGAGCTGGATTTGGATTAGGAACATTCACCAGCTGCAGGGGATTCAGAATTAGAATTATAGGATCATAGAATCATCTAGATTGGAAAAAACTTTCTCATCACCAAATCCAACCATCAGCCTGACTACTGAGTCCCGTTACTAAGCTGTGTCCCTTTACGTCACCTCCCTTAACACAACTTGAGATCTGAGATCTGTTACTTGTGTCCTACCATTGGCCACCTGAAAAAGGAATTCAACCTCCTCCTTGCTGCTGTCTTCCTTCAGGGAGATTTAGAGAGCAATAAGGTCTCCCCCTCAGCCTTCTTTTCTCCAGACTAAACAGCCTCAATTCTCTCAGTCACTCTTAATAACTTTTTTTTTATTTTTTTTATTTTTAATAAATGATGGAAACACGGAGAAAGCAGCAGTTCTTATGGGATTTTCTATTCTCCTATGCTTAAATTTTGAAAGAAAAAAGATGGTTTCATTTTAATGAGATCTAAAAGAGAAGGAAAATTTTATGTCCAAACTAATGCTTGTCTTAGGAATCTAGAGTGGGCTCAGATCTATGAAGTGAAAATTATTCACCCTGCAGTGCACTGGGCTGAAGGCACATTTAGAATTTCTAACACTATATCATTTCAGAAACAATCAGTATATGCAAGTGTATTTTATAACAATAACAGATAATGCTGGATTTATTACACTGATTTTGCTGATGCTGAGGTTGCTTCTTATGATTATGTCATCATTGCGTTTAGCAGTCAGACTTTGATATTTGTGTGCTATAAATAGAGGAGAAGCTTGAAGTTGTGTTTTAATGCCTTAAAATGAGGTCTCATCATTATTCTGTACTTGGTAATATTTGCTGCCTTACTCTAGATCATCAAGGTTCCAAGATATATTCTGAAATAAATATTAATACCAAATTGTCTATAGTAATAACAGCAATAAAAAACAAAAATGGATAGTTAAAACCTTGCATGTATTAAAAACCACAGTATGACATTTGCAAGGAAGTTTATCCTGACATCAAATACAGTATTTTAATTCTATCAAGCATAAGAAATGTGCAAAGTATATCCTCTTATCTCTTATTGCTAACAGAAATGGCAGTACTCTACGATTTCAGAAGGTGATTGTAGAATATCAAATATGTAAATTAAAAGGTGGAAGACAGGCTTGAAGACCCATCAGAGGTTCCTGCTGTTACTAAGTAACTTTTAGACAGAACTGATGCTTTCTATGGACATAAATCCAATTTTTTTTTTCTCATGGCAAGTTTCTTTTAGTAGGTGGTTTGGTTCAAGGAGAACTGAAATAGTCTGTAAATTATGTTGTAGCTATTATGGCTATTTATTTGTATGATAAAATGGCCACATTATTTTGCCAGTAAATCACAGCATTTTAGAAGGAATAGAGAAGACCTTGGAAAAATGAATGTATTTACAAAAAAAAAAATTCTCCCACTCTCTACAATAATCCATGGGTTAATTAATGGCCTTTTTTTATAAAGTATAAGGATTCTGTAGTATTGATTATTTACACGATTAAAACAAAGGAAAATCCTAAATATCAACAATTTTAGTGCAAATGGCTTCATTAACATGCAGCACAGAACATACGCCTACGTTGTTGATACCATTTTTCCTGTTTATTCCGTGGCAGCTACACAAACTGGCAGCACTTAACATGATTATGTCAAGATCTCACACAAGTTAGCTCACAGCCAAGGGCTGACATGTAGAGTCAATATGCCAGGGCTAATTATGTTGATGTCACAAAGTTACCTTTCTTTGTGCATGATAAATGTTTCACGTAGATTAAAGCATGTTTGTATACTGTGAATTTTACACTAAAGATTGCACCAAAAGGTCAGCAGTCTTTGATGCAATTTAATTACAGTATTTTTGATTATGCATGCCTCGTAATCAGAGGCTGTGATCAAAGTCAAGTGTGTGATTTGGAAAAAAATACGCATTATGACTTTTAATCATCCTTTCTGCTCAATTATTATGTCTGGGAGAACTAGTAGGGTCTGAATGTTAACCTTGGAAATGAATGCTTTGACTACATCCATTGTACTTTGTTTTCATTTCTTCACAAATTGAAGGTATTAGCATATTCTTTTCTGTGAGATTTTGTGTAGTCCATGACTTGCACATGTAAGAAAGAACAGAAAAAGCTTTTTATATTTTGCAGCAATAAGAACTGTTCAGTGCTTCCAGTTCTTCTGTCTGATTGTGTAGCATTCCCTTACTGCTAATGGAAGGCATGTTGCTTATTCTCTAGTATGTAAACTGCTCACTCTTCTCCTATATTGCTTAATATTTTTCAAATGATCACAATTACTTGTTACTTCAAGTGTATGGCTTAGATTCTGGGAAAAAAAGTGGATATGAACACACTGGCGGATAAATTCCTGCTCTCCTTTATCTGGTTTTCTTCAGCCTTCCTTAAAATTGTACAGCTTTTTGGCTTACCTTACCAGAGGGACCATATCTGGGCAAGAAAATCCATAACCTTTCCATCCTCCTCGATTACCAGAATCATTGCTAATTTATGCAAATTGTAATGGTGAGGAGAATTCCTATGATAATACGTTGAATATTCTACAAGTACCTTTCAACTTTTATTTATCATATTTTCACTCTGAGGTGGAAATACAATTTTGGTAGGCTTATGTATTGCAAAATGGACTTGCCCCCTTTTTCTTGTTGTCTGCTCCTAGTGTAGTTACAATACTCTTTTCTTCTGGGAAAAGATCCATGAAAGATTGGTGATATGCATGCTGACCATATTTGGTGTTTGTATGTATTTTATATGTGGTGGAAAGGAGTGCACCTCACTGTCAGTTGGTGTCCATACCTTGAATATATGCAAGATATGTGTTATTCTGGAAATAGCAACTGCTTTTTAGCCAGTGTAAGTTTATCAATACACGAGGTATTTTTTCTCTTTACACAACTTAGAAACAAACTTTTTATCCTGTTTGGATAGATAAATAAGTTGTAGCCCAGCCGAATTCTTTAATCCCTCTTTCCTTCCCACTTCCCTTCAGTATACATTTCTTTAGCAATGACAGTTTGTGGAAAAACTCTCCAGAGAGATATAAAATCTTGGCATCTGTATTCCTTTTTGGAACCAAACATTCTGAACAGCTATCCTTGTTGCCTAATGAACTAAAACCTTGGATTTCATTATGGTTATGATTCCTTAACCCACTAGAGTCCCTCATCAGAATGTGGTCACATTAAGTGAAAGAGACACTGTGCACCACTCCATTAAAATGTGCTAAGCTAATGTGTTGTCTGATGTAAGGTGAGATGAAATAAAATTATTTCAGATCTGTTCCTAGTGGACTGTAACATACATAATCAGCTGGAAAAATATGTGAGACAGTTCAGAATTCTTAGTTGTGAAAGCCAAATTTCGAATGCATGTGTAAAGTAACGAGTCCAGAGAGGCATGGGCTTCTTCTGATTGAAGAAACTAGGTTGCCTGCATTGTTGTTCAGATACATCCACTTCTGTTGTTTTTTTTGGGAAAAAAAAAATTGCTGGTGCTTACATTATGCCTGGTGTTTGCATGTATATCCAAGAGGTGAGAGAGCAAAGAGCCTTTCTTCACATACATGTCCCACTTTACAGACCCTGGGCACTAAAACAGGCTCTAATCAAGAGATCAAGGGACTGTTTCTTGCTGCTGACAATTTGGAGATCAACAGAATGATTTCTTGCTTTTGCAAATAGAAAGATCAGAGCTGAAACGTGCTTTGAGATAGTAAACAATGTGTTTGCCCCAGAGAGCTGTAATAAGAGTCAGAGGGGAAGAAATTTCATGCAATGCAAAGGCTGATGTACTTTGGGAATCTGTTATCCAGGGAAAATCCAATAAAGATCATATTAACAAACAGAAAGTCAAAGCTTTGAGTATGCAATTAAGTAACTAAACTCAGTGCAGAATTTCTGTATCTGGGGCACATAAACTTAACTCCTAAGTAGGTATTCAGCTAGCTATTTACATATAAACCATATGATCATGTATTTGTGTTACCTGCGTATATAACTAAAGCTCATTGTTCTGGAGCTCTATTTCATGCAAAACGAATATGGATTTGGATTTCCATGTGCTAAAACTTAAAATATTCCTCCATGATATATTTTAACAATTCTTGGTAAAAAAAAAACTTCCAAATTGTATTCTGGATATCAAGATTCATGTTTCAAGATAATGACTGAAAGGGCATAGCAGAGTGAGTGAGCCACACTCAGCGGCTTTCCTGCTTCAACTGGGAAGGTGATATTTGAGCATCATACACAAATATTAAATTTTTCTATTGAAATCCTCTGTAGCTGTGTATCAGTGAGTTGGTCCTATTGTCGCATGTTAAGTTTGCATACTATCAACACAGTGATTAAGATCACAAGACAGAATATGAGAAAAAATGAAGATTAGCGTAGTCTGTGGTGTTCATCTATCTCCTTTGGAATGCTGGTTGTCAGAAATCAGGAAAACATGTTAGACTTCCCTGTCAAGAGTGTTCATGTTGAGCCAGGCGTACTATGGGTCACTGAATATTTGAAACATTCAAGAACTATTCAGCACATTTAATTCCTCAAATGCTGCTTTATACATTTTGCACAAGGTTGATGTGGCTGTGTAGTGAGTTCTCTTTTTTTGCTCACTCCAAGAATTAATTTGACTCTTCCTGTGCCTAAGAAAAGTACTCCTGTTTGGCTTAAGTGCAAAGATTTACAGGAAAAAGAGCAAACTAGAGAGAGTAATGATTTGTAGAAAGCTGCAGGAGGTCTGAGTCCCAAATCCAAAAGTGACATTGCTTACAATTACACACATAGTGTTCCCATGCATTTATCCCAGCTATAACCAATAGCTAATAACAAATTATAGAGGCCCAATGTGATTTACACACAGAGGTTTCTATACAGGGCTTTGTGTGAATAAAAATGACTACTATTTCTTTTTCTATCCAAAGAAAGAAATAAATCGAATTCTTGCAGAGAATATAATTTTCTTCCATTTAGTTTTAAATAGCATTAGCACAGCAATCAGGTTTTGAGGTGAAAGATAAATACTCTTGGACCTGGGTCTGAAAATGTGCAAAACATTAGACAATAAAGAGAACAACTCCTTCGCCTTTTTATTTCAAAGGGCATTAATGTTTTGCTGTATAGATGGATAGCTTCACCGACTGCTTTGCTGCTAAGTGACCTATTCCATTATTTTTAAAGTATATTAAATGCTTTCTGAATGTATATATAAAAAAAAAGATTTAAACATCCAAATTTTACCATTATTTTAAATACACATTTGATATTGCAGTACAATCATGCCACTATCGATGATTGCTTCCAATATTACTGTTCCTTCCACTACAGATATTTCAGAGCTCATTGTAAATATGTAAAGTATGGAGAAAACAGTTCAACTTCGTCAGGAGAAAAGTAAATGCAATATCATTAATCCTTAAAATGCATTTTAAATTACACAGGGAGATCAGTGTCCTGTAATTATGAAAGGCAGAAGTAACACAGTGACAAAGACAATACCAGGTAGTTATCTTCAGCATTCAGAAAAAGGGAACCACGCAAATAAGGATAAAAATTCAAGTTTCAGCAGTGGGGGAAATGTCTGCTCCTCTGTAATGCAGAAGGGAGAAGCTGAGAGGCAAGATGGGGAGAGCAATAAAAGGTCTCTACAAATGCATGGGTGTAGGGAAGGTGGGTTACAGGGACACGGGATAGAGAGGTCTGAATCAGAAGTCAAGATGAAATCATGGCTCTGCTTCATGAAGAGTTTATCTTGTATCTTTCTCATGTTATGTTGGAGCACGTATATGGCACCTCACATGTCAAGAGGCTTTAATTATGCTTTTAAAAGGGTGTGATTAGAAATAAACCAAGCAAAGTTAAACCTTTGGGCTGCTGCTCACGTTTCCCTGGTCTTTCACTGGATAGATTCCTCTGACTGCAGTGAGAATGTGCCTGAGTAAAACAATGAATCAGAGTCTTTGGTTATAGCTTTAATTATGGAACTGAGCTGCAGGAGAAATCAATGTCACATTCACTTAAATTTGCGGTATTGGAGCATGTTATTGGCCTCTCTAAACCAGAGCCCTGCCTTTGTTAGCTGTGCAGATCTGAAGCAATCTTGTTGATTTTTTTTTTCGCTGTTTCCCCATAGGTGGATTGCTACAGTTCCAAGTAACTGCAAGATGTGGCAGCAGCTACTGCTGTTATTGATAAATGGTACAGCCAATTCAACTAGGACGTACTGAGGTGCCTTTGAGGTAGCGAAATAAGAGGATTTAAAGGCAAAGCCCTGGATATAGTGATGTATGAAGTGCTCAGTCTGCCTGGTTGTGAATTGGCTGGTTGCGTTTGGCTGATAGCTGTGCTATAATGCATTCACAGCAATGAGTTACAGAAGGCAGCACTGTGTACCTGTGAAAGGTCTGGATACATGAAGTGTAACTGCACCCCTTCTCAAGCAGATATTTCACCTGCTTCCTTCCTATTTAGGGAAAGGATTATCTTCTCTCAGTTTGTTAGGGCCCAGCTTGCTTCCAGTGATGTACTGCTTTTGTTTGGTCTACCCTTCTTGCCTCTGTCTCTTTGCTCACTTGGAGACATGGGTGTGCTGCCTTTACTCTTTCTCCTACAAGTGAGGCTAAATTTGAGGAAGGCACTTTCTTATCTGTGTACTAGCAGAGACTCAGTAGCTGTATCATGCCATCTCATTAGGATTCTTCTTTCAACTTTCAGACTTAGTTATGGGCTCTTGCCCATAGCTGCCTTTTTCCTTATCTGTCACTTACAAGTAGACATTTTCTCCTGTTTTTATGGTTTTGGATCTGAGAGGAAAAAAATAAAAATAAAAAAAAAAAAATCAATAAAACATTCAAATAAAACCATAGTGAAAAATAAAGAAAGCAGCACACACAGTGCCCAAGGATGTATGCTCTTTTGGTAGTAATAGACTTGAAAAGCTTTTATATTTCTGACCAAGAGAGAATGATTGTTTTTGAAGGTATACTCAAGGATACACACAAAAAATGTTTTGTGAATATCAGTGGATGAATACTTACTTTTATAGTAGTCGATGATGGGAAAAAACTTGACACAAACAACATTTCAGCTTACATGGGTTATGAACATGCAATGTAGTATGAAAACACACTGTCACTATCTGATTCAGAAGATAAGGGGAAAGGAAGCAACTAGCTGCTTTGAGAAGGCAAACATTAAGATTAAAGATTAGAAAAAAGACTGGCATTTTTACTAGAATGCCCAACAGCTAGTTTGCTTGCTCTTAGTAAAGCAAAGCCTTTCGCTGATTTTGTCTCATTGTTTTTAACTGATGTTTTGAAGAATGTATCTGTGATAAAGATATAGGGGAAATAACCTGTACTGAGATGACAGGGGATATGATTAGATCATGAGAAATCCAGATCCCTCAGCTGAGAGACGATATTGAGAACAGACCAAGATGCAACTAGACAGGTTGTGAAGAGATTAAGGTTTGCATGACACAAAGCTGTGAGCTAGTTGCACAGCATGATACAGGCTTCAAAAACAGACTTTCCTCCTTCCTTTCAGGAACCTTTACTGATCCTGAAGGGAAATAATTGATGAGAATTTAGGCAGGGTTCTTTGCACATCTATTAGATTGTGGTTGACAGGTGGAGAGCAGAGCACTCGCGACATTGTGCAACCAGGTGGGTTGCAGAAAATGAAGGCTACCTACAAATAGTGGGCTGCCTACAAACCATAAACACTCAGGATACAATCTTTTACAAGTAGAAATTGATGTAGATCATACATGGGTTTATAGACAGTTTATATCAGAGGCGTGACAAAATGTCCTCAATCCTTCCCTTTTGCACATAGAACATAAATATTCTGTCAAGCTTCTGGGATGGTGATATTCACCATAAGCCATGAGAAAGTGTACCAAAGTATTTGCCGTCAGTCTCCCTATTTTCCTGATTTTAAACATTATCTAATAGTTCCCTGTTTCATTTGTTACAATTGCAGAGCATGGGTGATTTATAGAAAAGATTAAAAATAAGCCATATTCTTACTTTGCAGTAGAAAAAGGGTTCTATAATCTATAAATCTATATTTTGTATCTCAGCTTTACTTGACTAAAATTTCAATCAACATAAAATTTCTGCAGAAGCAGTTTAAAGGAGACCTGGGCTTTTTATTTACTTGTTTCTCAAGTGGTAGAGATGTTTTCAGCCTCCTAACGTCCTGAGTTCCTATCAATATCTAAGTCTTAAATAAATTATTTGACTAATAAGGGTAAATTTATTTTATTCAGTTTAATTAAACATACTTCAGATAGTGAAAACTAGTAGATTATCAGATGATACAATTATAATCATGACATTCTCCTCTCTCAGTAAATGTTAGGTCATATCGTATTTTAAATGTAGGATCCCTTGTTATATTTAGTTGTCATGACTTCTCACTGCCATCTCCAGATGTCTTAATAATTGGAAATAGAGTAGGGATTTCACATCGTTTCTGCAGAGGACACAGATGAAAGGATCAAGGCTGAAGGATAACACATGAAAAGAAGCAGAAGGAATTATTATTGCCAAGTCCAACAAGCATTCAGAACAAGGTGTCAGAATGGATTGACTTCAATAAAAAAAATTGCCCTGGTAACAACTGAGAAAAATGCATGAGTCAGGACCTCAAGAATTGGACTACTGTTTGATATTTCTGCAATATCTTTGCATGTCAGTCAGCATTAGTGACTGTCTGGGAAGCTGACACTCGCTGAAATAATTTGGCTGTTAAGTATTGGCAATGGTCTGATTAGCCTTGTCTTAAAGGAGCATTTGTGGTGTAGATTGCTGTCTTTGTCCTTGACTTATTGACTTGCATGTTCTACTATTCACATTTGTTGCAATGAATTTTGAAGTTTTCTTTGAATAAAAATACATCGTGGTAGTGTTTCCTTCCCTGCTGGCTCTTCACAACTTGTGTAATGATAAGTGGAAAACATCAGTAGTACTGTACACAGCCTGTATGTATATTTTTGTAGGACTAACAGTGTGTTCAGGCTTCTACTGTTACTGAAAGAATCTGAAAGAATTGAAAATTCACTCTTGAGTATTATGTTTTCTTAACCCCAAGTTAATTTCTTGCAAGCTGAACACTATGAGCAGGCAGTAGATGTTATGGAAAAATTTGTTTTTCATTGGTGTCAATATATAACTATAGGGTCTCTTTTCCAGTGCAGTTGTATTCTGAGAAGAGACAATGTAAAAGTATTTCTTTCATAAACAAGCTCCCACTCTGTGTGAGCTGCAGATTACAATGATATTAAAGGAAGGAAATCTTTTCCAGTGGCAAAAGAGAAGGTTTGGAATAGGGCAAGTAATATATAATTGTCTGATGTTGAGTTTTCCCTAGTGATGAATCAAGCTTGTTAAGGTGTCTGTAGCAGAATAGGTTTCTGAAGCTCAGCTGAGAAGGATTTCAACCCTTTTCTCAGCACTGCAGTTCCCCCTCCATACATCAGAGGTCACGTAGGGTCTTGGCTTCCTGACCTGCTCCGCCTTGAGCTTTGGGCCCAATGTGCTGAGAAGTAACTGTGTCTCCCTATTAGCTCACTTTACATCAGCATTTTTGACCTTTTCTGCCTTACACACAGCTGTTCTGGGGAGCCAGCATCCACCTTTGCCTTGATCATTAGCCTTAAATAATTGAATAATCTGTCTAGATTGCAGGAGCTCTTGTGCCATGCTTCTGGCAAAGAGCCCTGTCTAGAGAGAAGGACTGTGACTGAAGTGCTGATGTTCACAGCTGTGATGCTGAGGAGTTGGGAGTGATGAGAAGAGTTCCAACAGAAGGCTTTAACTTTGGCCTCTGAGATCAAGAACTGCAACTGGAATTCAGAACAACTTTTGTTGTCACATCTTATTTTTTCTTGGTGCTCACTTTGATGACTTAAGATGCTGCTATGAAACAGAGCAGTGTGAATAAACCCCAAATAAGTGCATTACCTGGGGAAGCAGGAGCAGTGCTGCCAAAGATCATTGCTGTTGAACTTTGAAGAAACACCAGGCAATATAGTGCCCAGTCACCTAGTAATTAACTCTGATTCATAGTACATCTGTCAGTAGTTGATTGCCACTGCTGGCGGAAATTGAAAAAAAAAATTCACTTTCTTGTGAATCCAGCCATAAGTGCTGTACCCTTCCTTGTAGCAAGCCTAATTACAGGAGACAAAAATGTATGGTCAGATAATTATGCAGACCATAGAATGATGTGTGTGCACCTTTGTTTTTATTTTCACACCAAGTGGTCAGTACACAGATGCAAAAAGTCATTTCAGAATTAGTTATAATGTGTTTTCTTCCCTTTTCTAAACATCATAATTCATTCTTGTTTTAATTACTGCTATTTGAACTACTGGCAGATGAAAATTAGGCAATGATATAAAACCTAATGGAACTAAGTGCCCATATACAAACTTGTGTCATAGAGAACATCTCTCAGCTAGGTCAGCTGTATGTATCACAGGCTATTTCACCACTAGAAAATATTTTCTGAACAATTGATAGGTGTGGAGAGAATATTAGAATATTTGACAGTAAGATATTTTGCTGGGGGAAGGTGTTATAATAGGAAAGATTAAAGTGGTGGAAAGTTGATACAGGAGTGGAACAGCAAAGGAACTAATACAGATAGGATGGTATTTCAAAAGAGAAGGTCTCTTTACCTGTCTCCAAAGATCTAGGCTTCCAGGAAAGACTCTAGAACAGAGGGGACTCCAGAAAAGAGGGATCTCCAACCATAAATCTTTCCACAGTGGCAGCCAGCACTTAAACGAGGTCTAAGAGAGCTGTGGTTAGGCTCAACCCCTTCTACATACACAGATGAATTGCCTTCACCTGTGCTCCCTGGGCTGACCCGATCCTTTCCCCAGGTGCTCAGTCGTGGTTCAGGCCAAGACTCAAGATTTGCTATACAGAAGGTTTAGGGAAAGGAGCATAAATTGTACCTAAAATGATCAATATTACATATGCTTTCAGACTCTCACGTGGCCTGGTTCAATGCATAACAGCGAGGCACATGTATGTAGATTATAGTAAACTTTATATAGAAACTTTTCTTCAAAAATGGCAGTTTTTTTTTTTTAAAGTACTTTGACAGGCTCCTCCACATCCTTTCTTTTACAGTAATGCCATATTTTTTCAGCTGATATTGTAACACATGTGCTGATTTTTTTCAACTCTTTGACATAGTTTGAAAAACTGCTTCACGGATTCCTCTGTTTTTTTCCTTTAGCCATCTAAATTTGTATCTCTCATTTTCAGTAATAATTCCTTAATCTTTTCTTTCTGGAGGCAGTGATGAGAGTTGAGTGTTCTACAAAAGCCCTGGATCAAGGCTTCACATGGAACAGGGACAGTTGTATTCCACTTGTTGCATCCACACAGGTCTAAGCAGAAATGTTACCTTTTCAAATCCTTACTTTCTGAGTAATTGTCAGATAACACTTTGGTTTAGCAGACACAGAAGGTAAGCTCTCCCTAAGGCTGCAACTTTGGATGTAATTCATGGAGATGAAGTTTGAACAGATCTCCATAAGTTCCTTGTAGTTTGTGTCTTAAACAGTTTTTTTCTGCTTGTCTGGCCTGTTGACAAAAACAGTCTGGATTTGGGCATGACTGAAATGTCCTTTCTTTGTCTTTGAAAGCTCAGGCAAAATCTGAGGTGTGTATCCTAGGTAAATCGTTATGAGAGCAGTAAGAAGGAGGAAGTGGGTTAGACTACATTTTCCTGGTATTCCAGCCTTTCACAATACTCACTACAAGTGAGGATGGACCCATGTTTCCTAGGCTTGCTTTATGGAGATGCTTTAGCAAAGAAAGGACACTAAAGCACTCAGCTTTCAGCATCTTATCTTTCTCCTCCTTGATAAATCTACCACTGTTATGAAAGTCAGACACCTACTTTCAAGATGTTATTCTGGTGCAACATACTTTCTCGCAGCAGGCTAAGTCTTTCATGTTGGCAACCTGCCAAACGTAGATGAGGGATTTGAAAATGGAATCAGAAATGAATGCGTTTTCATTGATATTTACGTTGCAATTCTAGGGGGAAGAAAGAAGGTGGAAAAAAAAAGAAATGAAAGATAAATATGCTTTTTAACAGTCATTCCTTTTATATTGCAGAAAGTGTTCAGTATGTGAAGATGTGACTTTAAGTTTTTAAAATCTAAAACTTGAATAATTTGCTAGAGTTATATGCAGTGGATGAGACAAAATGCAGGCTGGAGCAGCACCAAGTGAGCTGACGCATTTACAGAACAGAGATATTCAGAGAACGTTTTTCTACATGGTGAGCTTTACATATACACATAACTGAAATTCACCCTTAAAACCTCTGACTGGTGGTTAAGGATGATAACAGAATGGAATAAAAAAAAAAAAAATAATCAATCAAACAAAAAAATTAGAAAGAGAATATATTTGTGTGGAAAGCTCTGTTTCTGGCAAGTGGCTCTCTGTCCCTGAGGAAAAGTGCATGTGCTCTCTTCCACAAGAGCCCTGCACAAAAGGGATGGGGGACAAGGAAAGGAAGAGCTCAGGTTCCACGTGAACCCTGTTCCCTGCCTGAGCAAGCAGCCCTAGAGAAAAGAGGGGGTGGTGAGGCAACTCCCAGTGGGCAACCCACAGCTCTGGGAGCTTGGCCACCTCTCTGAGTCCCCACGGCTGGCTACCCTGTTATTTGAAACCTGTCTGAAGTGGTCAGCCATTCCACGTGATCTTGTTCTATCTGAGTTTACCTATTTGTTTTAGCTGCATCTCCACTAGAGGTTATCTATCCTCTCACTGCTTGAACTTGGGAGGCAAGAAAGGGTCTGCACAGCTCTCCCCTCCAGAACTCTCTTGGTAGTTTACCTAACCCCACAATACCTGCCTTGTGCCACCAACCCATTTGCTGCAGACCTGTTTGTTAGTGGGGAGAGACAGCCCTCGCTTGATCTGCAAAAGCATTCACTGCTGCTCAGATAAGCAGATTGCATTTCAGATGAACTTGAAACACAAGAAGATGACAGTTTAGGAAATGTAAAATTGAAATATGAATGGATTATATGCTACTGTGTATGTGGGGGAGGGAAACATGATAACTGAGCAGTTTAAATAGCAGGGTTCCCCTCTGTTTCTTTTCTTCCTGGTACTTGTGGAAAATTACGGGCTTAGTACTCAGACTCCAGCGCACATTTTACCACCTTGTTTCATAAGTCTGAATACAGCATTTAGTGGGAGGACAGCCTGTAATTATGCTGTAAGTTATCAAACAAACTGCAGATGTATAAATGTGAGGGTAGGCTTAACTACTTTGTTTTGAAAGGGAACTTTAGTATTAAACAAATGTGTACTTATTGGAAATGGCAGTTGAAAGCCTGCATTGTGAGTCTGACTTAATAAACCTAATCTTTCTATAAAGCTCCTTATATTATGGAGAAATAATAAGGTATCTCAACTAACTTAAATATTTCCTTTCATCTTAGAGAGAGGAATCCACTTCTAAAAGTAATTAATCATCTGATTTAAAGCATTTTGTGTACATGATCAGACTTTTAATATTACCTGCACAGATGCAGTTTCTTGCACAATAACCAGGCATGTGCCTGCACAGTAGCTTAGTTTGGTACATTAAATGTTTGTGTGTATTTAGAGAAAGGAAAAGTAATATTTTCTTGCATTTATTTTTGGAAATCCTCCCTGTAAAATAAGGCTTTGACAAACAGAGCTAGATATGAAGCAACCTCTTCCAAAAATCGCAACTGAATCTAGGACAAATATTTAATATCTCTCAAGAGCTATGGTTTGTGTTACTTCACTTTTTACCATTTTCTGCTTTCCCCTTTTCACCTAGGACAGAGCAAAAATGTAGATATACCACATTAAATGTGCTATTTTTAAAAAATGATTCTAATTCATCCAAAAGAATGAACTACACTGAGCATCATTTTTGAGTCTACTTTAACAGAGTAGGTTTGGATCATTCATAAATACATTAGATGAGCATATGGATAATGATCACACCTGAAAGCCGATATCAACTACTCTCACCTTTTCAAAGTTTTTCTGTTCTTTGCTGCAATATATGAACAAGATGCTGGTTCAGGTACTGTACAAGGAAAAGGCTGTGAAGATAAATGTGTAGGTTATCTTGCTAAATAATTTAACAGGGTGTGAATGAATGGGTAGGCAAATATGATCTTTTCTGATTACACAAATAGTTAAAAAGTCCGAATAATTACAATTCATTTGTTATGGAGAAAAATGAGCTTATTTTCAACAGGAACAAACTGGAATCAACATGAACTATTCTGAGTTT
The DNA here is from genome assembly GCF_951394365.1 of Tetrao urogallus. Classification (NCBI taxonomy): domain Eukaryota; kingdom Metazoa; phylum Chordata; class Aves; order Galliformes; family Phasianidae; genus Tetrao; species Tetrao urogallus. The sequence goes on along the minus strand of NC_136820.1, from coordinate 26,722,813 downwards.
GTTATTTGTCTTTGAAACCCAGGTCATAACACTTGGAGTGGAATTGTTTATTGTCAGCTATGCATATCTAAGTGGTAAGTAAGCAGAAGAAAAGAGTGAAGTTTTAAAGAAGCAAGGTATAGTCCTGAGGAACAGAACAAAGAAACAAGGGTTTATTAGGGAAATGGGTCTTATAGTATACATAGCTCACAGAGGGAAGACTGTCCAGAGACCAGGGGTTGTGGCAGATGAAGGCAAGGAATTCGTTCTCAACTCATACTAGAGGTATTTTGGGTATTTTCTTTCTGTTGCAGTTTGATCTTTCTTCTGAACATATCAGCTTGCCTGCTGTGTAACTAGTATCCAGAGCTTGCATAGTCCATAAAGCTATGTATATTTCATTCAGGATCATGCACTTTATGCACTTCCTAATGCATAAGGCATGTAAGTTTTCATTACAGCTGTCTGTGATTTTTTATTTTTTTTTTATTTTTGCTAAGTTTAATGCCAGATGTTGTTTTGGTGTTTTCTTGTTTTGATGAATCCATCCTTCAAGAATATTCATTCTACAGGAATTAATGGGACTCTATTTTCTTGATGGAATATTTCTCATGCTGTTAAAGAACCAAGATAAACCAGGATCAAATACTTTCGTGTTTTCTTTTCATATTAGATAATAGAGATTTACAAATCTCTCCTAGTAGAGTACCATTGGGTGACTTAATTCATCATTTACAAAAGCAAAGAAATAAGAACCAACAAGAACAGCAATGAGTTACAGGATTGCTCAACTCTCAGACTAAAAAGTAACTCTGTAAAGAAGACTTTTCTCTGGCTGAGACTAAGTGGCTACACTCAAGAGGCTGAGAGACTACTTTATTCATGCTGATTTCAGCATTTTAATAATAATTTCAGCATAATTTTCATATACAAACCTGATGGCTCCACTAGTTAGATCAAGTTTCACCTTCAATATCTGTAGCTATTTGGGAGAACATCAGATCTGACAATAACACCAGGAGAACTTGCCTATGATGGTCTCACTGCCTTCTTGAAGGCCTTTCAAAATTCCTCTTTCCAGTGCAAGAGTAGTAGAGAACACACTTAGAGGTGTGGAATAACGTGCGCAGCAGCAATCTCTTCCCAAAAGTTCTGACGCTAGGGCAACATATGAGCCAGACTCTTAAGGTAGAAATATTTTCATTTGAAAAACTGTAACATGCTAGTTTTGCATTTAATTATATTAGGTCTTATGTAAGTTAAGTTAGATTTTATGAAAGTTAATAATTAAGCTCCAACAGGCTTTGAACAGTCCTGGAGATCTAGTCCTGATCCCGTGTGATCAGAAATCATTTAAGTCAGCTGATAAATAGGCAGACTTGACAATTGCCTGTTAATGGATTTATATTCAAAGTGTACAGGAAGTATTTTTATGTTGATTTGAGGTAGAGTGTTATGATGGATCAGGTGATAGCTGCTAGATTATGAAGTTTTTGTAGCCTTTAGATCAAGGTGATATGCTTAAATAAATTTTTTTTGTGATTGACTTGGAGGTAGATGTTACATGTATGGATTCCTGTGAGTGGGTAAAGTCTGCTATGTGCGAAAATGTGCTTGAAAACTGGAACATCTTTCTGAATGTGCTACTGCTAGAAAGATTTTCTGTGCATTAATATTGTATTATGATATCTATTTTGTATGATCATTGGTCCTAGTATTAATTGCTGTTCAAAGCATTGCACCAGATATTTTTTATTCTAAGTTTCCTTCTGATTAGCACACCTGGCTTGCTTTAGGAGAAAAATGTTTATAACTTTTAAATACAGAATATAAAATCAGATATACTACAAACGTTTATGGTGGACAGCATTTTAATAGCTTTTCACTTTCCATGTGCTAAAGAGAGACTACCCCTTAAAATTGTTTCCTCTTTAATGGCAGACACAGTATAATTTGTAAGAAGTTAAAAGCACTTCTGTACAAGTACTTTCACTAATAACGTGCATTTATAGTGCTTTTATGTTTTTATTTATATAGATTTGGAGAAAATAGGAGCACAAATCAGAGACTGAAGTGTATCACAATCAGGAATACATCAGTGACACTCTAGTTGGATCAGGATGTCTCTGAATGCACGATAACACTCCTTTAACATGTATTCCTATCTATGTAGCTACCAAGACACACAAAAAGTCATTTAAAATCTATGCATCTCCTAATGGAGGAACTAAATTGTGTTTATATATTTACCATCATTCTCAGTGATCACAAACATACTTCCCATGTGGCCAACGTTCAGTATCAAACTTCTTATAGTAAAATTCATCCATGCATGCCAAAAATCTCTATGAGAAGTAGGCCAATAACATGCAGGTGTGATCACAGTCACCAACAGGGACAAGCTTCATTACTGCCAGCATAATAAAAAAAAAAGAACTTGATGTACATAACAATTTTATCTCTTAAAGACTGAGAGGGAGGGAAAAAGAGAGGTGGCTACTGAATCCAGAATTTTAGATATCTAGTTCAGATTAAGAGGCAGTATTTACTGTTGCTGTGTGCTACAACATTTGCGGGTAGTAGGGAAGAGAGCTGTAGGTGTGAATTTAGTGGCATCTGTGCTTTGCAGCGTCCAACCTGCTATTGTTCTGGAAGAGGCAGAGGAAGCCAATATTGCAGAAATAATAATTGGAGACTGCCTCTAAGGGCCAAGAGAAGGTCGAATTCCACTCTGAGGTCTGTAGGGCACAGTAACCAGTGTACTGAAAACTGCTAGTGATGCACCAAATAAGCATTTTTAAATTTTTTTTTTTAAGTCAAAAGTATATGGGGAAAAGAAAAAGATGTCAGTCACTGTGATGACTCGGCAGCTGCCCAAAAGCCAGTAACTGGAAATGTGTGGATCAGCAGTTGAGAGAAGTTTGTGAGATGAAGTTTTATTGGCTCTCCAGAAAAATTCATCTTACTGAAATAAGTTTTCTTGTTTACTTGCCTTGAGAAAGTCAGTACTTCATCTTTATCAAATAAAAAATATTTGAACCTCCCCCCCCCCCTCAATTTTCCATATCTGAATATCAGTGTCTTTGAAAATCATAATGTCCCTTGGATATACTACTGCTCCTGTCATAACTGCTTGCTAGAAGCAGCTTTCCAGTCTGTATGGTTTGCATCCTCCTCAAACACACAATATCCTTCCACAGTGGGAGATTATGTAGTCAACAGTACTTTTTTTGAAATAACTCCATGTAAATTTGCAACACTTTTAGTTCCTTCAGGTGCGAGAGATCACCAGATCCTAGTTCACAGTGGTTACACCATCTGTATGTACAGAACCTAGAAGGAGCTTCTGGCAGTTTTATGAAAATCTACTAGAAGAAACCTAAAATTACCTTGAGTTTTGGGGATTGCACAATATGAATTTAAATTATGAAACTCTTGTGGTTCAAAAGAATTTAGGTTGAGATCTAGGCAAGAAACTGGCAGAAATTGTAGATACTGGAAAACTAACTAACCTACTGCTGTGTCCAGTGCATATTTTTTCTTCTGCACAACTGCATTAGATTTAAAGGTTGTAAACAGCTCACCATTGTAAATTGTTTGAACACAGAGTGAATAAAACATCCAATAGAAAGCTGTCCCATGCTTATCTTTCCTTCATATCCTAAAGTAATTAATTAAAGTGTAAACTCTATATTCTGAAAAATCCTCTGATACTGGTTGTGAGCTTATTGCATTTACTCATTAGACAATTTTGATTGATTTAGTAGTTAGCATTCTCTGTATGTTTTTGTCTGTACGGCTTTGGTTCATGATAGACAAACACAAAAACTGGAAGCAAAATGATTTAAAAATTCCAAAGAAAATGAATATATATTTTCTTTGTCTGCATACAACCAAATGGTTCTACAAGAACTGGGACAAATTCATTTTAACCTTTTTAAAATTCTGGAGAGGGTCTTTGCAGAAATGGGAAAAAAACATATTGTGCTATGGCTCAGCCTCCATGCATCTAGTTTTGAATTTTCTGTGGGTATAGAAAGGCCACAGCTTTTTAAATTCTCAATTGCATGCTAGTTCTTGAACTGTCCCTAGTTTTTCTCCTTCAACTTTGATATGATTTATGAGATTTTCAGTGAGAATTAATTTTCTAATTCCTTTAGATCTTTTTCAAAGTCCACCCTGTGCGTAACATTTTACATATCTGCATGTGCTGTAGGTCCAATTATGAAGGATCCTTTCAAACTTTATGAAACCCATATGATCTGTAGCACCATTCTAGAAATCATCAGCACCTTGTCACATTAGGCCTTTTTGTTTTGATAGGCAAGTTGTGTTTTTAAAGAAATTTACCTCATAAAAACAAACACATTTGATCTTTTCAACTATTTTTAGTTTATGTCAATCTTTTGTAGCCCTGAGCAACACAGGCAAAATGCCAGCCTTGGCAATCTTTTCAGACACTCTAATATGCCAAGTTCTGGCAGCAGCACATTTTTGATTTGAATTGTTTTCCACTCTCAGTAAATGGCTTCAGATGCTGGTATGCCTGTTATGGGTAAGACATCCATGGAGACCACAATGATTGCAATCAAAAAGTAGTGGAGAAAATAGAAAGAGTTAGTATCATTTCTGATTCTCACAATCCTCTTCATCACCTCAGTAAATTAATACAACTCAGCTTCTGCTCTGGTAAGCCTTTTCATAGGAGCAAGGTTTTAGAATTCCGGTGCTTAACATTCAGAGTGAAATATTCCACAGTGTTACAAATGTAGTGGAAGTCTAGTATGAAATGCAAAAAAGTATGTCTGTGCAATGTCCTGATAAGAATGTACACGCAGAGAGGAGTCAGAGAATTTGAAATGATGATTCTCACAGGAATTTTAACATAGTCCCCTTTTACCTTACAGAGAATTTTCTAACACTTCCTTTGGCAGATATTTTCAAGCTTACATGCAGCATGGATGTTGCGTTTGCCATGAAAATCGTAACTTTGAATTGCTTTACTTTTTGGAGAATGTGAATTTCTTAAGCTAATGTAATAAAAATATTCTTTTAGAGTGCTTTACTTCCTTAAGACTAATTGCACCTACGGTTGCCATACAGTGTACTTGTAAGGTCAAAAGTGTAAAGACAAGGAAATTGTTGTGCTTATGTTACGGATAGGATGCATTTTCTATGTACTAAGTATGTAATGCAATACTCTTATTGTTGAGGTCACAGAACTGGGTTAATACCTGAATCCATGCCTTCCTAATTGTTGCAGAAGTTGAACAGAGCAGCAAGGCAGAATCAAAGGCTGAGCAACACTAATACCTTAAACATACTTATAGTTCTGCTGCCTTGGGATATTAAATCAAATTTGTTATTATAATATAGTGTTCCATATAGATATAGCCACAAAGTATGGCCTGTATTGACTCATGCTACAAAATATGTTTTCATGTGTTAATTAATCTTTTCTTATCCATTACTTCTAAAGTCAGTCAAGTATGAGCTCTTCCCCTTTGACTACTTATATACACACCATTTGAAGCTCGCCAGATAACTTTTTGGACTAAGCACTATGCAAAAAAATGACAAGGACATTTTCTTTAAAGCACAAATGGCAGTTTTTCATGAAAGTAGCCACATTTTACTTTATTCATCATGAAAGGTGGTGAATCTGAACTGAGCACAAAAATGAATAAAATCAGTTCAGATGATATTTTGCTTTAGAAAAACAAAAAAGAACTCAAAATAGGATTTGGCACAAAATTGCCTCTATGCTTATATTTGCTCATCTGTTTGCTATAAAAAATGACCTTTTCAGTGTTTTCTCCTTGGGAGGAGGCTCTTATCTCCTGTTTCATTTCCAAAGGAGATTAGAGCATTAATACTAATGCATCCTTCCCCTAAGAGAAGCCAACATCAGGACCAATTTTTTATTTCACTGATCAATATGGTGGTACCATGTACCATCTGGACAAAGGGAGAATCAAAAATAATCTTAGCTCCACAGGATAGACATCTCAGTGAAGAAATAAAAAGAAAAGTAGGCTGCAGAGCCCACCCTAATATACTTCACAGTACAGGTTCCCAGTAGGTTTTTATTGGATGCTCTTGTTTTTCAAGGGGTCTATCCCAATACAGTATGAATGGATAATTGGGTGATTCTGTTTTAATAAGCTAGCTTCTATTTCTCTGACGAAGAATGCCTCAATCTTATACAAATAGTACATGATGAAAGAATGGTACAATTGAAGTAATAAAGTAGCAGGACAAGACAACGTGGGACTCTACTTTTTAGCCCAATTTGAAGATAAAAAGCGATAATGAAATATTAGTATATTATACAATACTTTTGCTAATTCTGTCAAATATCACACATAGGCAAGGCAGGCTGTTGTTGCACTGAAATGCTCTGCTAAGGGGGGGGAGAGGGAATAGTTTTTTCTTTTTTCTTTTTTAATTTTAGTTTGCTTATAATTTTTGATGCATTCTCAGATGTTACTGATTGTTAAGTGACATAATTTATAACACAAGACAAAGTTGAAACTGTTATACTTGTGTACTTAAAACCTATTCTGGAAATGAATACCTGAGTAACTTATTGAAGAAACTTGAAATGTACTGCATGAAAGTGGTTTTTTTCTCGACTTTATAGTTGAATTGGAATAATCTGGCATTTCTCAAATTTGCTTTTAAGGTGCAGGTGTGACTCTTACAGTCATAATCCTTTGTCAGATATATCAACTTCAAAAATTCTGTTTGACCTTAAAGAGTGATTTAGGGATTCATTAATATTCTGGATATGCTTTTCTTCTTAGATTTAAAAAATTCAGAAAAGAGAAAAATCTTGCAATGGAGTTTTCATAGGAAAATCTTGCCATAAATAAAAATAGCCCATAAAAGAGATATATGCTTCGGCTTTCTGAAGCTTCTTGTTTATAAAATACTTTTGAAGGAAACTAATGGTGAACTGAAGTAAAAGTAAGTTTTGGCTACCTCAATGCAAAGCATAATGAAATAGGCTTTATGGAGAAACCTGTGGTATTTCAGAATGGGGATCTGGTAGCTTGCCTGAGACTTTCCCTTACAGACTAGAAAGCATTAGCATAACTCCTATGTAGCTTCTATTTTGTCATATCAGGTCTGCACCAATCTTTGAACCTGAACTCTCCAAAGCCTACTTTTTGCACATTGAAGAGTTTTGAGGAAATAGTGCAACAGAAAGATAAAAATATTTGGTCTTTATGATCCAAGGTGTTCCACCTCACTAGATAAAGTATTTTAATTTCTTTAGTGACACCAAAGAAAAATGGTAATGTCATTATTCTCTGAAAAATTTAAGATTAACTCCTGATGTGTCATTTTGAACATAAGATATTAAGCCTATGTATTTCTGCTGATAGTTGCTGCCATATATCATCTGCTCTTGGGATCTTTACTCATTTTATTCTTGTATTGAAACAGCTCTGTTTGTGATCCTTCAGATATGGTGTGGTGTATTCTGCTGTATAAAGCAGTTGTCAGTGCAAATTTTAAGATATCCAGCTTGTATGATTTTTTGTCAAAGTTAGATTGTCAAAGTTAGAGGTATACCTGGCTCTGTAACCTCTGCCCATAGAGAGTGACCAAAAGCAGTTGCACAGAAAAAAATCTAAAACATGAAGAGATTCCTCCCCACAATACATCTTCATTTTCCAAACGATTTAGAGTTAACAGACATCCTCTGACAAGATTATAGACAAGACTTATGATAGAGGTACGACAAATGACGTGAATGAATCTTACTCATGGGTGATGGAGATGATGAACAATTGATCAAAAAGTCTGACTCAAGAGAAAATCACTTGTGTTGCAAGGGATTTGAGATCATGAAAATTTTGAATTTATCACTCATTTTCACCTTTGTTACATATTAAAAATAGTCTAATAAAGAAGAGTTTTTAAAAAACTTTCTAAAAAAAAATCAATCATTTTATATTTTATAAGTAAGTATTTTCAAAAGATACAACACTAAAAAATCAATTCCTTATCTTTCTTTCCATTTGTTGCCTCTTTAAGATATCAAACATATTCCTGTTTAGTAACCCATGTTGACCATAGCAGTACAGTTGGCACACTGTCATTCTGCCAACCCAGTGCACAATTAGGAGAAATCTGGAAAATGGAAATTTCAATTGCTTACTTGGCTAGAAAAAAAGCCTCCTCTCTGGGAAGTTCAAGTGTTGCAGACTGCTTTATTGACTAAAATTGACACTTTTACTGTGTAATACTGCATTTAAATATTAAGGTCCATCTTTACCAAATTTCTGATCTGCGATAATACTGCTGGGTACCAAAATGTGTGCTCATAAAGTATTTGGGAAATGAGATTTTGAAAACGTTGGCACCTAAAAGGATCCCTGTTGATGAGTATATGAGGAAGATTAATTTACCTGCTCATGAAAAAGGAGACAAGCAAATGAGAAGCAAGGAAATATTTGGGAATAGAGAAAGCACAAAATGTTCTCTAGTTAATTTCAATATTCTGCCTTTCAATCACTAGGATAATTAAAGGAAGGAAACCATTTTTTGTGTTCTTTTGCAAGAGAAAGTGTTTGTTTTGGAAGATGCTGATGTTTTGCACAAATGAGAAAATAACAGCTTATCTGCCCTGAAAACTTTCATTGACACTGGCTTGTTAGTGATCAAGTGGGAGTGTGCAGGCATTCACTAATTTTGAATATTTTATTTCAGTTACTCCCTGTCTTAACTCCAGCAGTAGTTTCCATATTAAAGCCTTGGGATTTTGCCATCTGCAACAAAATATGCAAAGGTCTTATTGCTTGCCACAGCTGTGCTGTGCTCCTCATTTTCCCTCAAGCCTTGCAGTTTCACCTTTAGAACTTGAGTTCATAGCTGTGCTAAGAAGCTGAATGGTTATGTTGAGGAGGGGTATTTGACCTCTCATTGTAGTGTTGATGTGTGGTACACAGAAGCCTAATAGCTTCTAGTGACAGAAAGAGCAAATGTCTAGTTTACACATTCCTCTTGATTGCTCTGGGTGTTGTCACTGATGTTTGTCTAGGATTTTCTCTGAGGCAACTGAATCTGACTGCTGAAACATCAAAAAGTCTTTATGTTCAAACTATTGGCAATTTTTGGCAGGTTGGAAAAATGCTTACATTCCGCATCTTCAGAAGCGCTCAGTTTCTATCTCTGGATCTTCATTCTGGAAAGAAAAGCTATATTTGTATGAAGGAGCACTCTTATTTAAAGTTTTCTGAACTTATGAGATCCTCTTGGGCTACCCTGCATATGTGTCATTCTGGATGTTTGGCAGCAGCTCATACCCTTGAGGTTGGGGAAAGACAGTCAATACAAAATCACTGACTGGTGTGAATATACATTTGGTCCTGGAACATCTGAGCTTTTGCCAGAAATTACAAGCATTTAGTAGTCCCTTGGCTAGTGTAAACACTTTCAGCTACTAATTAGGAGTAGCTTCTCACTTTCCTGCTCTGGGGAGAAAAAACTGCTTGTAAAAGCAGAACAACTTCTAAGCTTCTACTTCCCCTTAGTGAAGCACAGCACTAGTGTTGTGTTCAGGTTGTGTTAGTCTGACTGTTGCAAAGGAAAGACTGGTTTTGCTCTTCCCTCTACCCTTTCAGCTTCTTGTGTTGGAAACAGCGAGTGCGTGACTGTGTGATGACTTACACTGGAAGTCAACCCTCCAAAAAACAGGTTTTCTTTGGGTTAGTAAATTGATGTGACTCTGTATGGCTCCATTTAGTGTCAGAATTGATGAAAATGAGGGAATAACAATCTATGGCCACGGGAAAGGAGATTGGCTTAAGCCGTTTTAAAATGACACTTTCAGATCTTATGGCCCCTTCTGAATCATTTCTTGGCTCTCAAGGGGCACCCAACTTGCCCAACATTTTAAAGCATAGTCAGGGAAGAAGAAGTGAATGTGACAGGATGAAAGAGATTAATACAAAAGGAGTTCAGAAGACATGAGTCTTATAATGTCTACTTGAGAATTGGTTGTAGAATTTGTTTGAATTTGGACTGTCTTGTGGACACTCACTTCCAGAATCCTCTTAAATTAGTCTGGTGTGTAAGTGTTCCCTATTATTTTGCAGGCAATTCCAGTGATGTGGTGGTTCTTGTGCTTCATTATGTTCCCTTTAACCAAATAGTGACTTGTATTAGATAACTACTACAAGGTCTGCTGCTGGTAAAAAGTAACGTCTGTTAGTCTATTTGTGTCCAGGCTGTGCAATTCAGGGAAGTTTAGTGAAGCAGTCTGAGCCATTCTCATGGCAGAGGATTTATTTTCAGAGAAATAATATTTCTATAACCATGGAGTTTTGGTTTTGTGATTACAGTCATTACTGGAAAGTGCTGAAGTGTCTTATCTCTTGCATTCTTCTACAGTGGCTGACTTTGCATAGAACATTTGTCATTTGCTCAGTCTTTATTGCCATTCATATTGAAACTAATGATGAATTGCTGTTTCAAAGTGTTCATCAGATTGTGCAGTTATTTTCTTTGAGCATACACCCATTTATTCTCAAAGGACTGTCTGGATAGTTTAATTGATCTAATGTAGCACAATGGCATGTGTCAATCTACAAGCAACCCTTTCTTAATATCTCACTCCCATTCTTTTAATTTGGCTTCAGAGAATGCTACATCACAATGAATGAGCAATAACTACCATACCACCTGATTGTATAGATGAATTGATTGATTCACTGTGTCTGTTAGGGCCTCAGGATCTTTCACAGAATTAAGAAAGAAGCATATTTATGTTTTTTTTTTTTTTTTTTTTTTTAATAACTCCACATTTACTAAGCAATTCAGGATAATTTCTGTAACTGATTCTTCAGGCGCATCTATTTCCATGTCACTGCTCTTGACCACTGAATTAATGCAAAAGTGGTTTTCAGGTTTTTACCTGTCATTCATTTCTACTCTATGGCATATTTGTTCTATACAGTTTGTTTTATAGCCTTTTGCTTTACTTCTAACAAATAGAGATCGCAGTGGTTCTTCTGATAGAAGTTTAATTCTGTTTTAAGATGTTATAGTGAAATCACTATTTTTTTTCAAGCTATTTGTGTAAAACTAATTTTGGAAGGAAACAAGGAAATATATCTTGGTATTGAGTCAGAAGAGGGTATGTATGCTGACCAGGATGTTAACTGGAGCTATTTTGTGGCTTTCAGAAATTTTGGATCTGTACCAGAGGATTAATCTTGTGGGTGGTAACCAGCTGAGATAGTTGGAACAAAACAAAACTAATTTTTGCTGAAATGTGAATGCTATACTCATGAAAACATTGAGTATGGGTTTCTTCAGAGTAGTAGTTTAAATAGCATTTTTTTTCCCCTCATGGATTCCCTGAATGTACTTATCTCCTGTTGTCTTCTGTCATCTACTGCTTCTTCTATCAAATTTCCCCCTCACATAATACGCTCTCTATACTTAGAGCTGTGGATGATACAGTGTAGTGTCCTTCCACCTGAGATAAAGGTTCTCTTCTCTAGGTCATTCCTGGATGAATGAGGGAAAAGTTGAAACATAATTCTGCTTCAAAGTCCAGTGAGACTATTGGAATTCTTGTCTAATCCCACTACTTTTTGTCTTAACTTCACAGATGGCTGAATAATCTGGATGTATAATGTTCTCTAATTTGGTCAAATTTTGTATCCCTAGAAACCACAACAGATTGCCCAGTTATGTGGCTATTTCTTTAATTTTTGTACTCCTATGCTCCAGTGGAGATCTTAGTGAAGGTTCTCATTCCAGCTGTGCTACTGTCAGTGAAGATGGCCTGCAGCACTATTTTTCTTGGCAGCATTTTGAGTTGTCCATGACTTTGCATTTGAGTATAAAGAAGATGTGTGCAGTGTATTAGAATCTTTAACTCTTTCTTACAAAAGCAACAACAAAAATCATGAGTGACAGAACTTTGACAAATATTACACTAAAATGCTCTTAGGCAGATTACCTCTAATCCTCAAATCTGATTTAAGAAGTATCTGTAGGTGGATTACTGATTACAGTTCCCTATGGTGAAATGTCAGTTACATGTTGCCTTTCTTCCATTATGGATGAGATGGTTTTTTTTGTTTGTTTGTTTTTGTTTTGCTTATTTTTTATTATTATTATTTTTTCCCTTCTGATCTATCTAGTACCAAAGAATTACGCTGCTTAGGAATATTTTTATAAAATGATACACCTAAAAAACATCCTTGGCCTTAAGTTTCATCAGGTTGATTATTAGGAAAAAATTCTTCTCAGAAAGAGTGATGATGCATTGGCACAGGCTGCCCAGGGAAGTGGTGGAGTCGCTGTGCCTGGAAGTGTTCAAGAAATGTGCAGATGTGGCACTGAGGTCATGGTCAGTGGGTATGGTGAGGATGGGTTCTCAGTTGGACTAGATGATCTCAGCGGACTTTTCCAACCTTAATAATTCTATGATTTTATAATCCAAATTTACTGAACACAAAATCTTTCACAGTTAGGCAAATATTTAGTAAGCCTAATGGAGAAGGTTACTTTCTTCAGGAGTGGAACTTCTACTTAAAAACAGTGAGATGAATGGAGAGCCTGCTGTTACCTAGAGCTACTATCTCATAGTACATTAATGTGGTGAGAGTATGAAAAGGAACTGAAAGTGAGACTTCATCATAATGGTGGGTAAGAACTTTCCTCCTCAGGATATCAACTCTTATGGCTGTTGGACTCTCACTCATTTCCTCCATGTTTTGGAAAATGACATTTCCATACATGGTGGCAAATTACTATCTTGAATCTTCTACATCTTTCAATTCAAACATAGTTGAAAAATTTGGATAACAATAACAGGGAAAATACTGAAGAACTGTATGGACATATTGGCAAGCTGAGAAGAAACTGGGAAGAAAACCAAGAGAAAACCTGGAAGTAGTTCCACATGTTTTAATTCATCTTTTCTTTCATGCTCAGTCTAGTAATCTGAGATCATAGGGTTATAAAGATAGCATGAGAGTCCTCTAGAATCTTGAATTAAGCAACTTGCATTATTTGTATAGAAGCTGATACCTGTTGCTGTAAAACTTTTTACTGTCTGAACAGAAAATATTCTGCTAGATCAACGTGATTACGTTTCAATGTACTTCTATTCTATAGATGACAAACTTTAGTTTGTTTCTGAAAAAAACCAATACAATTCCAAGTGCTTAATGATCACAGTGTTTACTGAAATAGCTTTTCTTTTTTTTTTTTTTTTGAGTTCTAGCGCTAATAAGTTCTTGAATGAGTTGTACAATTTAAGCTACCATATTTTTATTTCAGTGTAAGACTAAAAACTCTAATTAACTGGGAACAGAACAGGCTATTCTTCAGGAAAAGTCAGGCTGCATTTTGAGTCCTGCAGTGTGTCCTGGAGATTGTGGAACTGTGCTTGTTTTCCTCAGTATTGTTTTTGATTGTGATAATTTTTTTGTTATACTTGCTCATGGGTCATCTGACTTTTCAGAATTGAGTAAGGAGTGATTTCGATACTAGAAATTTAGTAGAATCTCCTTCACAATTGTTTTCCCTTCAATCAAATTCGCTACAACGATATTCTCACTTAAGGTGGTTTCCTTGGCTGAGGACAATATCTTGAGGCATCTTCATTCATCTCATCCTTACTGATTGGAGCATGAAACTGTAGTGCTCCAACTTTCCCAAAATAATAACATTTGAAAACAAATGTAATGAAGATAATACATTCCAGGCAGAAACAGGGCAGCAAATGACGACTATGGATGCTACCCAAAATATTTTGATCCTACTAAAACAATATGTCTCTTGTCCAATCTTCCCTGTCATTCTAATCCAGACAAGGGATACTCAAAAGTTCCTTGGTGATTGTGACTTGTGATTTTTTATATCTCACGGAGTTCATTTGCATTGTTAGTCATATCATAAAATCATAGAATCATAGAATGGCCTAGGTTGAACAGGACCACAATGATCATCTAGTTTCAACCCCCCTTCTATGTGCAGGGTCACCAACCACTAGACTATTGTTGAAGTAGTCATCACAAATACCTTGCATTTATCAGTAAGTACCATATGAATTTTACAAAATCATGGAATCAAAGAATCCTTTGATTTGGCAGGGACCTTTAAAGATCACCTAGTCCACCTCCCATGCAACAAACAGGAGCATCCACAGCTAGGTCACGTTGCTCAGAGCAGGTCCAGCTTGGAGAGTAGTAATGCATAAATTAGGAATTTGCTTAGAATGATCTCTTGTATGCTATGTGCAGTATATGTATTGATATGGAAGATACAGCCTACTCCACTAGCCTATAGTGAAGTAGGCTGTATGCGAGGAGGAGTTAACTGGTATCAGAATATTTTCTTTTTTTTTTTTTTTAATCTTAAAAGGAAGGAGTATGTCTCCCAAAGACTTGAGAAACTTTTGTAATCTGAGGGCTGGGCAATCATACAAGGCATTCAGATACTGGCACACTTTGTATATGTGGGAAAACATTGATATTTTGTAAGGATGAATATTGTATTCAATTGTACTGCAGTGTACAATTGCTAGTATTATACATTACCTTTTAGCTAAGATGCTTTACAGTGTGCCAACTGATGTTGATTGTATAATAAAAATCTGTTAGGATCTGTGTTTGACATTATTGCATCTTAACATATACTAAACACTGTTGCACTAAGTTTTTGTGTATATATATTTTGTAATGACTTATATCAACCGCAGTCCCCAGTTCTGCGTACCATTGCAATTGGGTATCAATACCTGAACTACATTTATTCTGTCTGATCTTTTTCCTTAGTGATTACTTGGCTCTATTAAAACTATTTTGTGTGATTCCTTAGGGTATGTAAGGAAAAATAAGAGATACACAAATATATACAAACGTAGTACAGTGACACTGCATATGTATTGATTTTGGCACAACTACATGCCATTTGGGGGAAGGCAAAGGCTAATATTCAACAGATGGTAAAGCCTTAAATCCTATAATAATGACTGCAGTTATTTTCATTACTGTCATCTGATGACACACACAATAGCTGAAAAAGACGAACTGGGTAATCACAGCAAATATACTCCGGAGGACCGGATGCACTTCAAACAATCACAGTAGTGATGGATGTTCAGGCTGAGTACTACTTCTGTCCATATTCCAGGTATATTTACAGCTGAGGACTAGACAGCACATTGTTTGTTGTCATACACTGGACTAACACTTTTCCTCTTTGCAATAACATGAAAAAAATTAAAATTTGGCGTCCATTACATGTAGGGAAATTATTTTATATTGCTGACATGCCTGTATACTGTTATCAAGTATAAACAGGTTGCTCTGAAAGAAATGCCTCCACAATAATATTATTCGATGGACCAAATTCTCAGCTACAAAACACTGTTTTTCAACATAGCCCAAACTGGTAACTATGCATTTTCACAAGTGATGAACAACAACCTGCATGCTACACTTGTAAAAATCTGCATCGCTGTTCAAAACACAGCTTGTTTTTCATGTCACTGTTGCCATTGCTGAAATGGACCATCCATTGTCTCACTGTACTGACATTCACTCTTTGGTCTCCATAAACACTCAACAATCATTGATGACTGTCAGTGGGTGCGTTATTTTCTGCGCAGAGGAATTCAGTTCCACAACTTTACTTCATATGCACTTCCATGTCAGATGCCATTTTGTCAGGCTGCCCCTCTGCTACCATCTGTCACACAGCAACAACATGTGACAAAATATGTTCAGTCTCTACTGCCATGCCATCAACTTCTGCCTTTGATGTCGTGGGCTATCATAATAGAATAGGAAACATTATTTTCATTGCAACCGTTGTATAAATTTAGTTTGCAGATTTTTCATTGTGAAAATCAAAATATTTAAAAAGCAGAATATTTGTGGGGGAAACACAGAAAAAATTAAAAAAAGGTAGGATGAGTTTCTTTATGGCAAATATAATACCAGTTTAGGGAAAGAAAATTATCAGGAGATCGTATCACAAAATTTTCCAGGGTTTAGTGTATTTTGATCCTTATTGCTTAAGACACCTACAAACTGTTATTATCCTTTTAAGGAACTATCATCTCATCATTTAAAGTTTTATTAATGATTTTGTTTTTTATGGTTTTTCAAATTTGAAGGCAAAAATTATGATAATCTGTGACCACATTGGATTTTAGAATATTATTTGATCATATCTGAATTTATTTTATTACTTTGTGTAAAAATAATTCCTGTTGATTACCTAGAGATTTAGGAGTGACTAGTACAACCCAGTTAAAAAAAAAATGCCCAGCAAAGGAGACCTTTTTCTAAGGTGATTCATGTTAGCATCTACCATCATGTGTTCCCAGGCTTTGGCTCAGCTCATGTTAATAAGGGCATGCAATGATCTCTCCCTTCATGTTCATTTATTTTTTCTAAAAAAAAGAAAGTAAAATCATGTTACTTTATTTAAAAATTCTGCACAAAACCTTCACATGCTCCAACAAAACTGGAATATTTCACATCCGTGATCAGTGATCTAACACTTAAGTTATTCCAGCTCCTACAGTGACATTTTTTAAACTGATTTTTAAACCTGAATAAGAAAAATCTTGTTAAATCAGAATGTTGTTTTATCAGCTGATGTTGATTTACTTACACAAGTTCTTTGGTGCAAATCCTGATGTAGTCATGGCTTCTAGTGGTGCATTAAAAGGGCATAAACAAGGGGGGAAGTCCATAAATCTGCCTGAATGGGAAACTGAAATTATAACAAGACTTTTACGAATCTCTTAATAAAATGAGAGTGTTTTTTAAACAAACAAACAAGGAAACAGAAGAAGAAATAACAGAAATAAGCCAACTTTATAACCTTAACAGGTATTATGGAGCACATGCATCTTGGTCTACATTATGAAGACCATTGAGATCTGTAGGAAATTTTTTTCCTACATGTTTCCCGATGTTTTCATTACATCTCAGATTAAGCTCCTTTTGTTCATTTGATGCCCCTATGGAATTAAGCTGGACATTATCTGAGAACGTATTTCAGTGCTGGTTTGGAATACATTGTTGAGCATGCAGTCAAGAAAGGAATCCATCTAAAAATAGCCTTTATTCAAAGGAGAACCAAGAACATTTTAAACATGCTTATGCTGAAATGGTAGGGATTATTTTTGTTTCATCTACCCGATCTGTATTACATTGGAAATATTGTTTCATTTGGAACAGATCTGATAGCAACTGAAAATGATTGTTAGGCTGGTAGGACTATATCTTACCATATCTCTTGTTATCAGTTGTTGCTGTTAAACTGAATGTTTTTTTAGTACATGGTAAGATATAATAAGAAGAATTCTAAATTTATATAAACTTGAATAATGGCATTGCCAGGGAAAATCTGCTGACTTTGATCCTAGTTTTTAATAGATTGACATACTTGCAGAATCACTGTAACAGTAGGCACAAAATCAAAAGCTCGGTAATTGTCATGTAGATAGTGGAAACATATGACTAAAAGTGCAAACCTTTCTCTGTCTTTTTAATTTGTATGTTTAAGCAGGATAACAATCAAATTTGAATGTAGAGATATTGCCTGGGAGCTACACTAAACTGATCTAGAGGTACCAGTTTTGATTCTAAAAGATAATTAGGAGATCTAAGACCTGCTATGTTGCTTGCAGACTCCATGTAATCAATAGGAATTCAGAAGATTGGAGCACTGTTGAACTGATTAATTTGACACATTTTGATTCTGAACTTCAAAAACTGATCATATGAAAACAAATTGATATTGAAGCTGTGCATAAGAACAATGCCCATCATTTCTCCAAGTCAAGATTGGAATGTAGAAGCCTCGGCCTTTAAAAATCTTTCTAAGAAAAGTCAATGTTGCATGAGCAGTGCTATGGCCTTTCTATTTTCTGGTGGTGTTTGTACTTGTTGATCATGGATAGTCCTCCTTCATCTTTCCAGTGCCCACAGTCCTGGGCAGTGGAAGACCTCCACTGAACTCTCTTTCATTTCTTATTGTATGCTCTTCCTTTTTAAAGCCTTCTCATTCGTGTTGATTTTGGCGATGACAAAAAGTTGTGACAACTAAATGTATTGTCCAGTAACTGGATGGCATTTCAGTACATTTATCGTTTTCATCTCCATGTAAATCTGGGACGTGAATGAGTTCCTCAGGTTTGTAGTTATGTAACCTGTCTCTGGATGTATTGTGAGTTGCTTTGATAATGATTATGTATGTTTTGAGTTTTAGAATTACCTATGGGCTTCAAGTGACATTGAGGCCATGTTATATAAGAAAATGTGTACGTAAACATTAAATGAGAGTACCCACCAGACACAACTTGCAGTCTCGACAGCAAATGGTCAGAATGGAACAAAATGTCGCACCATGAAATGGTGATGGTCACACAACACAGAGTAATCAAATTGGGTTTAGTTTCCTAATTCATGAGATTCAGTCCACTACTAAGAACACATTTATATGGGATCAATGAATGTAGTTGTAGGGACCATTGGTTATTTTGTAGTCCTATTTTGGTCCACTGTTGTTATAATAAAATCCATTATGGTCCCACAGTTTAATAATGCATGTGGAATAGGATAAATGGATAAACTTGCCAATGTTTTTAGTACCCTTTGTAGGATGATCTGTTTTATCATCTGGGTCTGTTCTATCTCTCTACAAGAAATTGATAACTTTAAAAAAATCAAATTGGAATTACTATCAGCCTTTTTTACATTAATGCCCCTTTTTCAAACCTTTACAATTAAAGAATTTCAATTATTTTAATTATGGGGATCAACCAAAATTTTTGTTTTGAATACAACAGCTATATTAGCTGGTTAGTAACAGAATAATACCTATTTCAAATTGCTTATTACAGATGGAGAAGGATGTAAAACCTCCAAAACAAAACAAAACAAAACAAAACAAAAATGATAACCAAATAACTTATAGCATTTCTTTTTCACATTTCATGTGCTTATCCTCGTAGAACAAAAACTTGTGATCAGTTCTTGTGTCACTATATTGATGCATCCCATATTTGACATAAAGTTGTAAACAAAAGGAAAACTTTTCTCATTCTTTGACTAGCCTATTATTTCAACTAGAAGGGAGAATTTCTACTTTTTTTCTGCCTGTGTATGATGAGTGCTGCTGAAGTTCATTGGAATCTTTCCAGAGATAACTTTAGCAAACCCTTTGTAACTAGCTGAAGTAAAGAGTTTCTTGTTAGTCAAACCTGATATGTGGAGTGCCAAACTTCAAATATTTTTGGCCTTTCTTGTGAGTTACACCTCATTTACAATGCAAATAATGCATTGTAAACAATAATATGCAAATAAGTCCTTGAATATCTGAATTCAGGCTCTTGAAAAGGTCCAGTTGAAAAAAAGGAGTACTCCCAAAAATATATCTTTCCCTTCCAAAACTCTAGTTAACTATAGGGTGTAATGCTAAAAGATAGAGCTGGTGGAAATGGATAATTATGGAAGTGTAATTACAAACTTCAGAAATAGAAGAACATGTACTGTTAATATATTGTTGTCAAATTAGTTGGTTGGATAGTGATACTATGCATAGTTTAGCTCTTTTATTAATGACTTTTGAGTGGAATGTAGACTTTGTATGTACATAATATCTTTAGAAATAGAAAATTTCTCTCTGCATCTTTATATTGTGCAGAATCTGAACTTGCTCAATACTTATTTAGCTCACACTCTTTAGAGGCTTTAGAGTTGTCCCTCAAGGAAGCAAAAAATTTGCATAAAAAGATAGGAACAAAATAAGAACAAATTATTTCTCCAAGTAGATAGATTTTAAATCCATTTGAAAAGGTCTTTTATTTTCAGCAGAGTGATGGATTAATTCTTTAAGGGAAAATGGCAGTAATTAGGTATAATACCTGAGAGAGCTCAATAAATATTTACCCAATTAAGATTATTTATTATTTGAATTTTAAGAGTGTCTAGAAGCCTTTCATAAGTGCAGAGCGCCATTGGTTCGGAGCTGTATAAGAACAGCTGCTATCCTAACCAGCATACAGCCCAAAATAAATGCCAGGGAAGACAGGAACAAAATGAATTGCCTGAGGGCATGGGGTTAGCTGCAGATCTAGGTCTATGATCTCTAAAGATACCCCAGGAGCATTACCTACAGGAGCTGCTACTTACTCTTCCCTTCTCATCCCTTATCCTTTGACTTCCAACCATTCCTCAGTGCAGCAATGTATCTCTGATCCATTATCAAGGCCTTAGTGACTATTATCATTGTCCATTTGCTCTGCTGCTCTTAAATTGACCCCATATAAATGATGGGTGAATTGTGAGTCAGAAGAGAGTTTGTTCTTTGCTGATGTTTTCCAGATGATACACTACAGAACTTCTATTAGAACAGTTAATAATTGTGATCTATCCTTTTTTTGGTGGCTGATAGTCTTTACCTCCTTAGCTGACACATCCAGCAAGTTTACACATCCAAGAGTGAGGCAAATCCGTGTGGACACAAACATTCCAGGCAGTGTCCTCTGCATGCTGCTTTTGATGTATGCTCGAAATTCAAAAGAAATTTCAAACATGGCTGTTCCAGACAGCTGAACTAATTAAGTGGTTTTGAGAAGAAACAAGTGGGTGAAGGACTGCATGGGGAGCTCAAGTGAGCCTACCTAGGAGAGAACAGTGCTCTGCATGGAATTACTTAATCTTGTGTAAATGTTGCTTAGGAAGCAGAGAAACAGAGCTGAGGGAGAAGTTTTCTAGGGGCAGTGATTCTGTCATACATAACGTGTCTTCTGCAGTTTTGACATTTTCCTCTTAGTTTATATATCTATGTGAAATTTATTTGTACTTGATTTATTGCTATATCAAAGGCTTCAATTCTGAGATGATTTGGTTCAGCAGTCCCTTGATTTGACAAAGGTCTGCAGATACCCAAGGTGAGCTGTGCTACTAGAGGATTCTCCTAGGAGCACTTATTGACAAATATTTTTTGTAATCTAAACAGAAACTGAAACATCTTGGTCTGTTTCGTAGAAAAGTTTTCCTTCCCTTCTTGCCTTTGGGAATAGCTCTATGGATCTTACTTAAAGCTATGCACCAACAGATTTATGCAACTTTACCTTCAAGTATTACTTTTCTGTGCCTCTTCTTCACAGTGAGTTAAAGGGCTGAGTGTCAGTAGTACTAATCCCAAGGTTTGAGGATTTTGTATGTATTACAGAGTAGGCACTTTCTCTGAAAGAAACCAAATAGTAGTACAAAGATTCCTAGAGGCTGAAATAATTGAAAGTGAATTCTGTGATGAATGTTCCTTACAGCTGGACTGTTGGAGAAGTCTGGCTGGAAAGGCATTCAGCATAAATTTCTAGGCTTTACTCCAGTTTCATCTTATCACTGTGTTACCTTTAGCTGTAATATATTCCTCTCTAGAGTTTGATATTGATATCTAGGGAAGAACTTTTGTGATTTCATAAGATGATTGATGTATTGCCAGATGTATATTCAGACTTTTGAGAACAGTTTAATATATTTTATATATAAATATATGTCTGTGTACATACATATATATGTGTACATATATATATATAAATATACATATATATATATATACATACATACAGACTTCAGTGTGTTTCTACCAGACTGTCCATCCAGACTACTTCAGTCTGTTTCTACCAGCTAAATTGCATAGTGGCATGTCAAAATTAACACATGTCACTTGTGTCAAAAGCTGATAGGAACACATTTACAGTTGGTTTACAACTGAAACAGTTTCCAGGAGCTTATATAATAAGGGTTTTTTTTCCTAGTTGAAATAGCAACAAAAGATGGCATTGAATGAATTTCCAGTTTTAATTTCTCCTTTTTGTTTTCTTTGTCAGACAGGACAGTATTATTACTACTTCTCATCTGTTCATTGTTAGATCTAAATACTTTTAAGTATTCTCTGTTCTTCACACAAAAGAACTTACAACCCTAAGAGGACCAAGTCTTTAACTGAATCCTTAGATCTGTGCAGTGACCTAATTAAGCTGCTGTATATCTCCATAGGAATATAAGCACAATCTATCACAGTAGCAAGATCAGGACCCAAATTAGGATAAAAAAACTTTTGAACAGAGA
The DNA here is from genome assembly GCF_951394365.1 of Tetrao urogallus. Classification (NCBI taxonomy): domain Eukaryota; kingdom Metazoa; phylum Chordata; class Aves; order Galliformes; family Phasianidae; genus Tetrao; species Tetrao urogallus. Next base: position 26,700,698 of record NC_136820.1, on the reverse strand, counting down.
AAAATCATAAAGAATAGGGTGGAAAGTGTTACAAATTTATAGTTATTTTTGATGATTTTCAAAATATCTCTGCTTTGGATGATAGTCACAGCCTAGGTAGTTTTAGTCAGCTGAAGCGTACATGCAGGATAGAGTTCAGGCTATGGAATTTGTTTTCTTGGTAGCCATACCAAGAAAGATTCAAATTAGTTGCATAGAGGCTTCTTTTTTGTCGTCTTAGGGTATCTGATAGCTTGAATAAGTTTACATGTCTAAAATGGTACGAGAGGCCTATATTTAAATGCATTATGTGTCTTCTTGACACTTTTTCAGAATCTCAAATATATTTGACAACTCTGTTATGTCCATACACCTAGTTACAGTTCTAGCGTGAGCCTGACTTTGTATATGCAAACCCTGCATATGCAAACACAATAAAAGTTATCTCAAGAAGAGGATAATAGCCTCTTGAAATTATCCTCTATCTTCTGTTTAGAAAATATTTCTTTCTAATTATTTTAAATAAAATGATCAGGCTTTTATGTTTTTAAGGTATGATTAAGGTGTGATTCAGAGATGTGTAGAGTCTCATTTTCTTTTGCTTTTTTGGAGACAGTTCTTCATGTCCTGGTGCGTAGGTATTTTGGATATTTTTAAAAATTCAGGGAAACCAGAACCTACTTCTTTAGATGCCTTAGTAGTTTGACAAAATTTGTCATTCATTCCCAATTGTATAAGACAAGAAAGATTACTTTCTCAAAGGTGTTGTGAAATGAAATCGTTTGAAGATTTTGGGATCTTTGCAAAGTGCAGGAGGGACATCAGAACACTAGGGTGTCATTGCAATCAGAACTACATAGTTATCCATATAACCTTATCACAGTACTATACATATCAGATTTGGAAATAGGGAAGAGTTGTGCCCTTAAAGACTACTGGATAGTGCTAAATATTAAAAAATTAATCTGCTGGAATATGTTCCATTCCAGAATTTTGAAACGCATAGTAAATAATTCAGAAGGGACCTTCAAAATTTGTTGTTTTCTCTTTCTTGAGACTCATGCATGCACTTCCCTTGTGTAACAGCTTTGAAACCCTGAGCTAAAACTCGCTGTTCAAAGCCCAAAACACTTCAGAGTGAAAAGCCCTCTAAAGCTATTAAGGGATGTGAAACTGATTATATATGAGTTTTCCATCGTTTTAGTGAAAGTCTAATAAGGTAGTAAGTAGTATCTTCTACATGGAACATGGGAATGATCTGTTTTGTTTCACTTCAGAGTCCTCTCTGGAAGCCAAATTATAAATTACAGCATGTGCTCAGGGGAATCTAAGCACCATTCCTTCTACTTGCTAAAACAATCCAAGAAGTCCAGGACATTTAAATACTCTAAAGGTCTGCAAAAATGGCTGAGCTCAGAGTAGAACAGTATGCTCTGCCATTCTTTTGTCATGAGAAGAGTTTTGCAAAAAGTTTGGTCTGGAAAGAAAGTTACGTTGGAATTTCAGCTGATATTTTGATGATGAGCTAAACCAAGCTTAATGTTTGGAGCCTTACCAAAGTAGGTGAGCCTCTGCAAGGTGCTATGTCCCTGTGCTCTCTTCCATGTAGGAAGATGTCTACTGTGCTATTTTCTTGGATGCATAGCACACAGGCTCACCTGGCTCACTCCATGACTAGTGTGAGAGCAGAGGTGAATTGTGTTTCTACTCTTCTTTGTTGCATGCTTATTCATTCCAAAGACTAACACTAAGCAAGGGAAAATTCTCAGTCTTCCTAAATAGAGGCTGTTATGAGTAGCTTTCAGACCAATGATATTTTTTCTTGGGATTATTTTCAATATTACATATTACATATTACAATATTGCTTCTGAAAGAATATTATTTGTGCATTATGGTTATTTCATTTGGTTTGTATATGTGTACATGCATATGCACTGCTATGCTACTAAGTTCATGAAATATATTGTGTTTCTGTATCCATGGGGAAGTCATAGTTTCAGGTGATGAGTACAATATTGGTATGAAGAAAGAATAAAAAAATAACTAAGAAGCAGCCATAATTTAAATGTGAAATACATAGGTATAACTCAAAAATTAAACTCTGCAAAACAAGTTTTGGTTCTTCATAGTTCAGCTACAATTGTTCTTACGCATAACTAGACCTACCATCCAAGGACAAATATCTGACTGTATAGTGAAGGTGCATAGTGGTGACACTGAAGTAATGGAAAGTGGTGTCATGGATATACATGTAAGGATACAATCAGCTACAGAATCAGTTTTGTCCTTTTTTAAATTCAGCTGTTCAGTGCTGCCAGGTACTGTGCAAGCTAGGAAATCTTTCCTAAAATTCATAATAAACTAGTAATGCAGTGATGGAATTATTCTTTTTGGTTAGGCAACAATACATTTGAATAATTTATATCAATCTTTGTACGTTTCAACTATGCCTATGGCTTTCTGTGTTTTGAGCAAAGGGAGAATTTTACACTTCAAATTCTATAAAAATAAAACACATAAGTTACTGAATGAATATAGCTTTTGTTTAAAGCATTGAACCCCTTCCATCTCAGCATTATCACTATATTCTTTCAGTTTGAACAAGTACCCTGTAAGTCACATATTTCCATTTTTGCCTTATCTGGGAATAGCTTGTTTAAAAAATTTCTTTGTTCTACAGAGTTGATTTTCTCTTGAAATACATTTAAACTTTGTTCAGAAACTGTTCTGCAAGTTGTAGTTGATTTTTGTCCGCACAAAAATACCCTGGTTTTAGATGTATATTTAAAATATTATTTATTAAAATGTTCAATTTAAGAGAAGAATTTTAAATGAGCAATTTCTGATTTAAGGGGTGAAGATTAGAAGAATCTTATTGGTGCACAATTTGTCCCATAGCATATTTTTTTTTTCTTTTGACTACAAGGAACTTGATGTGATTCTGTAAGTAGGTCTATAAAAACAGCATTTGTTTTTAGAAAGGATGAGAAAGAGATGAAATTTATTCTGTTGCTTCAGAAGGCATCTCTATCCTTTATTCAGGTGTAATATTCAGTTGTAATTTTCATAGAACAGTAGACAGGCATTCTGGAAGGCAGAAATTAGAAAATAAAATAAAATAAACAGCACAGAGCTATTTCATGATGACAATATACTCAGGAAAGATTTGTAAAGACCACTATATAGCCCTATATAAATCAAACATCTTCAGCAAATTTTTCTTGGTTAAAAAACTACTCATGATCTCTGAAAGGAGAACACCTCTTGAAGAATATAATAATGAATGAAGAAAATACTGAAATGCTACATGGTAGCCTTGACATGTGAGTCTTTTCCAGGATCAATGACATACTTATCCTTCCTCTGGGTCTGAAATGCCAATTTTGTTTCTTTCTTCCTCTTAAATCTTGTTTAGTAAAAAGGAATAGGAATTACAAATTGTCTATATCTATATAGACAATAATTTCTAAATGTATAAATATCTGTACCAAGATAAGAAATTCTCCAAAAATCAGGTACCTCATTTTCTGATTTTGAAATAACAATATGACTTGACAAACCAAAATGGGTAACAAAAGAACTCAATCTAACTGGATCTAAACTGCCTAGAGCAATAATTATTAGATAAAGAAGACAGGCATGAAATGGTCACTGAAAGAAAAAAAGAAGACAAAAATTATTCAGGTAGGTAACCTTAATTTAAATCAAAATAATATAAATAATAAAGACAACGTACAGTTGCATCATTCATATGAGTATTAAAACTACCCATCAGCAAAATTTTAATGTAATGTAGTTTAATATCAAGTAAAGTCTGACAATAATTCAGAAACATACTTCAAGCAAGGTATGACTCCAAGGGCAGGCCATAAATAACAAACATAACAAAGGAAGCACTAGCTCAATGAATAACACAACTTAATACTGAGTTTATGCTCAGCTTCACTATCGAAATTACACTCATGTAACTATCAATTTCAGTGAAGGCCAAAAGTTATAACACTTGAATATCACTCTGATAAATAAAGCTCAGATTCTCATTTCTTCTCTTTCATCACCTGGACGTTAAAGATCCTTAGCAGTGCTTGTTGTATTTTTCTGCCTCCTTACTGGTCAGCACTTTACATGCTATTTAAGAACAATTTTCCAAAAGATTTGTGTCTGGAACATATTCCCTAATTCTGACTATATGCTTAGACACTGAATTTGCTTGAGACTCAATTTTTATTTTTATTTTTATTTTTATTTTTATTTTTATTTTTATTTTTATTTTTATTTTTATTTTTATTTTTTAATCCATGGTTAGTCATAAACATCCTATAGATCACCAGATTTTTTGTACACATAGTTTTCCCTTTTTTAATCCTATATCACTGCAAAATTGCTTAAGGATTTCCCATGCCACAGTCTACTTTTCAATAGTATAAGACACAATTGTGCAACCCTAATAATTTTATTAGGCAGTTCTTTCACTGCAGTACAAAGATTATGTTGGAAAAATGCTATCACACAGTTCTTAAAATCTCTTTATGCACGCTAATTAAACTATGGTTTTTCTTTGTCATTGAAGCATTAAAAATACTGATACATAAGGATGAGATATATAAAATGTTATATATGTCTGGAAACACTTGCATTCTCCTTTTGTTTGTTGTCTGTAAGAAGAAAATCTATATAGGTCTCTAAAGGTAGAATTCTATGAATCATAACACACGGAGAAAGCAGTCACTTTACATTTTGTCTCTCTTCTTTAAAAATTAGAAATATTTCTGCTTTCTTTAATTCCTTTAGCATTTTCATGGGCCTCCATATAAAAGGTGAAATCATAAATGAGGTCTCCAATATTATAGGGTTTTTTTGTTTGTTTGTTTAGCATTATAGCAGCAGCACTGTTGACACCTGGTGCTTGTTATTCCTAAGAGTTCTGATTACCTCTTGAATCTCTTCAAAAATTTGGCTCAGTTGTCTGGAAAATGGCCACTTATTATTAGCCTTTTTATTCTCTTTATGGAGCTTGTCTGAGTACTCCTATAATATTTCTATAGTTGTATTCCTTGAAATAAAATTATTTCCATTTTTATTATTTATCAGACTTTTCATTATTTATATTCTTTCCTTCATGCATTGATACTCTTGTAAAACTCTTGTACAGTCTCTGCATCCCTTGGCTCAATCGTCAGAAGCAAAATCTCTATAAAATATAATGGTAATGTTTCAGACTTGCCTGAGGAACAAATGTACAATTTACCTATGACGTCCATCATATCATACTAAATATCTCCTCCAAAATAACCATGAAAAGCCCCTAATCTTGTATTTGAATTTCCCAGAATATAAGATATGTTGTATATATACTATAATCTGTTCACGTTAATGTAGTTTTAATATCATGAAACATCTCTTTTTTTACTCTACACTTAGCATGTTAAGACTGTGGGTATTACAAGACATCGTACGATTGTTGAAAATATTCAGAGAACTGATCAGATATTAATCTTTAGTGAGAGTAAATATATTTGTGAAATAAATTCTGAGCTATCTCCTTTCAATGTTATTTACATATTTGTCCACTAATGACTTTTAATGGCTTTTGATAGTACATTTAACTGTTCCCATTTCATGTTGTGTAGTCCTTCTTCCACTGTGAATATATAAATTTCTATGTATCCTATCTCTGAGAAGACTACTAGTTATGCACAACTCTGCTTTAGTTGCTCCATAAAAAAATTCCGGAATTTTGGGCCTAAATAATGTTAAATGTTCCATATTTCTAATTCCTAGTCTTTTCTGTCTTTCTCCTAATCTTTTCACATTTGATGGCAATTATTCATATTATCTGCATTTTTTCTGAAGTTTTTCAGATGTGTCCCTAAAATTATGCTTTACCATAGATCAAAGAAGCCATTACTAAATTTCTGTTTCCCATAAACATCCTTTTAAGCTGTAGATAAAATCATTCCTAATCTTCTCTAAAATATTGAGCTCATGGAGTATTTAGCTATGAACAGAATTGAACTGCCAGGCCTGTAAAAGGTTTTTCTATCAACTGATTGTGATATACCAGTGTTCTTCTTGAAACATTGCAGCTGGAGATGGTGTGTTTGTCAATGCTTAGGATGTTGCTAAACATACAAAGAAGTAACACTTTTCACTGAAATGTCCCTTTTCTTGAAAATTCTGGGAATGGTATTGTCGTGGGATTTGATTAATTTCCTCTCCAACCAAATGGTTTTGGGTACATGTTGTGATGTAAGATTCTGACAAAACGTTTTCTTCGTAAAATTTATATTTTCATTTAACCTTTAGAAAATCTCTTCAGTTTTTACCCAATTCACTTAAAGTGTCCTGTTGGATTTGTATTAGCTGTTCATCTAACAAGTTTGCTACCTTTCACTTACATCAAGATGTGAGTAATCTAAAACCTTTATCAGTGATGATTTATGTTACTTCTAGATCAGTGTGGATGTTTTAAAAAAATATGGGTCACAAAAACTGCAAATTGCATCACTGAGGTTTTCACATTAACAACTTGTGCAATTTCTCGAAGTCATCACATTTATTTTCTTTCCTCTTCATCCTCTATTTCTATTGCTCCAAATCACAGAATAAAATTCTCAAAGGTAATGGGCATTAATTTTAAGTTAAGGCTATATCAGGCAATTTGACATTTTATACCTCTTTTACTTTTCCTTTTCTAAATGAGCACTGGTAATGCATATATTTTGTGTACTGGAACAGGTCATGTCCCTTTCTGTCACAGTCCACCTTGTTTTGTGATTATGCACCCTTGAATGCATAATGGAGGTATGGCCACTTGTGCATAAAGAAACATAGCGTAAATGAAGTGTAAAGATTTGTGCTTTATTGGACGGCACTTTTTGAACTTTTTTTCCATGAGCGAATTATTCAAAAGATCTTCATAAATGGTGCGTAACTTTAAATTTGATCCATAGAATGCAAGTCATATAATTGATTCTCCTCCTTGAGTTCAGCCGTTATATGATCATAGCATTGCTTTTCATATTTTGAGTATTTTTTTTAATATTGATATTGTTATGTGAATAACATAAAGCAGTATCTAATATCTTAATCTGTTACCCTTATTTCTTCTGCTTGTTTAAATTACCCTTCATGCTGTCTTGCAAGGTCATTTCTCTTGCTGAATCAGAACACAATTTCAGATGAAGATATCTGCTTGAATTTGGAAACAGACTGAAAATTGATATTGATATAAGACACACTGAAAGTGATGTTAGGAATATGATCAAAACCCACAGAGGAAAGTCAGAAAAAGGTAAAGAGAAATTCTGGAAGAGTATGGCTTTTTTTTTTTTTTTTTTTTTCTTTTTTTCTGCTCAACATTTTAAGATGGATCTGTTCAGTTTGGGTTGCTTTCCTATGCTATGTGGAGATAGACAAAAAGTCTGTTAGAAATACTTAGGTGAAAATGAAATTCTTATACGATGAGCTGTCAAAACTGAGCTTCTACTATGTTTGTAACACACAATTATTTTTATTTTTTTAATATATGCTGCACAGACTGAAAGTCTTCTCCTTTATAATATGTGTAGCTGCCTGTAAGTCACTAGCAGATACTGTGTATAAGAAACAGATTCCTGGTAGTCTGCATTACTCACTAATATATTTTTCATGTTTATATTCTGAAAGTCACAAAGACATGAAATTTTCTTGAGATAATAATTTATGATTAAATGGAGACTGGGTTGTCAGCATATAATCAAAGGAGGGGACATTACTGTGTTTGTAGAGTCAGATTATGCTAACAGCACGGAGCTGCCTCATTCCCCTACAAGCACAATGAGACATTCATCCACAGTTTCAAGTCTGAAATGCTTTTTGTAGTGGTGATTACATTTGTTCCGTGTTGTCTTCAAACTGCTTCTGTGCTAGAATAGTGTCTGGCTCTACCTACCACTTGAGTTGCCTCCTATAGAAGTGCTGTGGGATCAGTGAACTACTAAATCTCTAGAAATTCTTAAATTCTCATAACTAAACTATTTTTTCTGATACCTCTGACTAAAATGACAGAATTCAGTTTCAGAATTCATGAACATAACTGATACAAACAGCCAGATTTCATTGTTAGTATTCTCTTTTTACAGAATGCAGTGGAAGGAAAATTTATTCTATGGATTTGAGTAGTCTTAATCTTAACTGAGCAATACAAAGTCTAACTTTTTGTATCATTGTTGGTATGTAAATGTAGGTATAAAATCTGCCTGCATGCAAAATAGTGTATTCTGTACCATCCATGAATATTTGTTAGGTATATTTATGTTTACATTTTTCTCATGGGCAGAAAAAAGCTTTCTCTTTGAAAATTATGCATCGCTGATTAGAAAAGTGCTAGCCTTTCTCCAGGTGATAAACAATTATCAGGTGAATTGTGTTGGTGAGTCGTACTTCTGTTTAAAGTAATTTTTAAATGTGTACAATCCACAGCAATAACGTGTCAGGGATAGGAACAAGGTGACAAGAAAATAGGGTTGAAATTCCTTGTCTTGTTTAGAAAAAGAAATTATGCTGAAACCTGGGCTTTCTCCTCTTACCCATAGTTCTTTTCAAAGATTTTTTTCAGAATAGAGGATGAACTGACCCTTCATTTGTGCGTTTCCTTGCAAAAAGGAGAGAGGTATTTGAGATTTTATTGCATGACTTTCTATAATTACTTGCTAGAAACTAACAGAAAAGGGAAGTGTGAACAGGTTTTCAGGAGGTAACAATGTATAATGAGAAGGAAAAGCCTTATCTTCTGATTATTTATATTTTCAGCACCAAAGAGCTATAAGTCATAAACTAGGACCTCATGGGGAGGCTATGATTCAAATCAAAGATAAGAGATAACACATGGATCCAAACAGCCAAGTACAACGAAACGATGAAGCGACATTGGTTAGCATGAGAGAAAGTGTCTCACTGCATTATTAGCTTAAACATTCTCTCATGTTTTTTGTAGGCATCACAGCAAGAGAGTTTTAATGAGGGATTTGAAGGAAGATAATGAGGTTGTGAGACAGATGCTTGGAAAAAAAATCACAGAGGAGATTGTTTAAAAATATCTGACAAATGAGTAATGGAAGCCAACATTCTGGTCTAACTGGAGAAAAATCTCACTGGAGATGATAGGTAGGATAAAAATAAGAGGGAATTTGAAGATGAAACTAAACAACTTATATCTGATTATTTAGAAAATCATAGGCAGAAGTTGGTCAAACAAGCTGACAATTTTGTTCTATTTGATTCTGTGTGAGGGTGCCAGGGTTCACCAGAGGAATAGATGTTAAAATAATAGAGATTTCAGGTGGTTTATGACAGACTGGATAATATTTTTGGCTTTGTAGGCGAATAGGAACAGGTATTCTTTAAAGATATTATGCAGAAACATCTACAAAAAAGCTGAACCAAATGAGAAATTATTTAGCATTATTTACAGAACTGACTTGTTTACAAAGGATATTATGTGATCCCAATTTCTAGAGGCATTTGATACAGTTTTATAATACATAAAAGGGAAACACTAATTGGCATTGAAAGGAAGTTTTGTCAGAAGTACAGTGCCCGTCCTTTCTAGTGTGTAAATCTAAATTCTTTGTTTGAAGAAGACAATGAAAGAATTTTAAAAAATCACATGCATGAATAAAAACTTATTTACTTATGTACAAAAATACAGTGTGAGCAATGGTGGTAGTGACAGAAGGTCAATTCTGCACATTTTTGATAAATACTTATGCTATCCCAGTATTTTCTTAATCAGCTTTAGCTGATTAGTTTCAATTTTTAATGATCTTTACCACTAAAAATTCTCTTGCAAGATGCATTATATCTAAATGCTTGCAAAAAAAAAAAAAGGTCAGTTTCTGGAAAATCGGGGAATTAATGCAGATGATCAAGGCTATTACTACATCCCACGGTTGAGACCAGGAGATAATAGTACATTTAGGAAAAACTAGTTCACAAAACAGATTTCATTTTTTAAATATTACAGAAGAAGGTGGCAAATATGTGCTTCTTTTTGAAGCCTAAAGCTATAGAAAGTGGGAGAAGACATGCTGAACTTTTTTTGTGAAGTCATTTTAAAGTACTTTACATGAGAAGTTCATAAAGGTAGCAGGAGTAAGAAGCTAGTATAATTAATGGTCAGAACTTCCAGACATTAAATTAATGGCTTGCCTGAACATTCACAAGAGTGGGAGACAGATGCTGAGAATTGATGAAAATTTCCTAGGAGAGGTAGAAGAAATACTGAGGGAAATCAAGGCCATACCTGAGCACATGATAAGAATATTAGAATCTCTAAAGTTTAGCAAAGCTCAGGGACCATCATAAGTCTGTTCTAAAGATCCAAAACATCTGAGCAAGTGTAGTAAAAGTTACATTATAAAAGAGGGAAGATGTTAGATGATTTAAAAGAAGTTACTAGAAACTGGGAAGCAAGAAATTACTGATTTTTAAGTATTCTGCTCTTCAGGATAGTGAGATCCAAACATCCAGTTTCAGAAAGCTATTATTTGATCATGATTAAAACACAAAAATAAAAGGAAGAAGCTTAATTATTAATTTCAAGTACTTGTCTTGTTACCTCAGCTAGATTAAAAGTTAACTAGTGAAGGGAGAAAAGGTACACAAATGTAATTTATTCTAACAAGCACTGGCTACAGCACAATCTGAAAGAGATACTAGTAAATATCTATTTGAATGCACATACCCCACCTTTTATGTCTGTGATTCCTTTAACTATGTTCAGTGGGGCTGCAAAGACTCTGCACTCATCACACCCATAGTACAAATGGTGCCAATTTGGAATAAGTAAAAGCCAGTGTCAACTGCGGCAACCACTGAAATATTGAGCTTTTTTGGATAAGGGAAGATGATTAACTTCAGGTGATGAAAGAACACTGGAGTTAGCTGGTAATAACAAATATAAATGAAGGCAAATGACTTCAGCCATTTTGTGAGTATCAGCACAATGGTAATTTTCACTTACTGGAGCAATACAATGAAGAAGTATAGGTGAGTAAAATGAGGAGAAGTGGTAATGATTTGTAGCTGTGAAGAATGTGGCATTATAACAGAGGTAAGCAAAATAATTCACACTTGCCTGGAATAACTCAGGAACATGGTTCAGTGAACTGGCTAGTAAATACCAGGTAGAATAGTGTTAGAGAAGTAAAAATATCTTGTAAAGATGACTGATTCCCCATAGTCACATGCAAATTAGCATTAAGCAGATGGAAGATTAAGATGAAGAAATGCTATGCATATTGCTCATTTTTCTACATAGGGTGTAATAGCAGTAAACAAAGAAAACAACTTCAGTATATAAGTTTAGGTATTGAATATAAATTATTTTAGCATGCTATAAAAATCTCTAAATCTGAGGTGCAAATATCTCCATTGTTTTTGTCATTATAAATCTTGTATTAATAACTTGTTGCATAGAGGACTTCTGAATAAGTGTGCATGGACTAATAATTCTGCAAAGGACACATATCTTTTTAATTGTAGATACACTATTTATTTCTGAAATGTAAATAAAAATGATCACTGCAACCAATCAGAAAAGTACTGCAACCAATCAGAAAAACTTAGTGACAAACCAAATACCATTAGTTCCATACTTAATTTGTCATTGTTCTACTATATTTAAATATAAAACTTATTACAATCTAAAAACTGTAGAATGCCAGTGGGTACATCTTCTGAGCTTTACTTGTGCAGTAGAAATGTCAAGGTTGTATTGTCTGCCTCTGTTTTTCTAGTGCAAAACCTCCCCTCAAGTTGTTAACAGTGGTGATTAATGACCTAATGCAAAAGTCTATCAAAGTTAGTGGAAAGATTTCATTGTCTTTTCGATTGGTTCATCTGTCCTCTGGCGTTTTGGACTTGTGACTTTTCCATCAGTAAGAACTAATTTCAGTTGTTTCCTCTTTACAGAACAAGGGAGATTTACTTTTAATCAGGCTTTCAATCAGACTAAGGGAGGATTTGTTTCTCAGAATGCACAGACCTAACTTTCAGAGTAGAAGAAAGTTTTGAGAAGTCTGAGGGAGAAGGAAAGAGGGGAAGCTAAATGCCTCAGAGAAAGTGAGAGCAAGGTGAAAGATCTTGCGTTATTGTCTATTTCATACCTTCTGAATTGGAAGAAATAAACTAGAATGATACAGATCTTCCCAGGGAGGACTGATCATATCAAAATACCTGGAAGTTACAGTCAGTGGAAACCACTGGAGAGAATACTTCATACTCTTTCTTAATGATGAACAATAAGCTGGAAATGTGGGGCTGGGATGGTGGTGAGAGTACAAAAAGTAGTTTTCCCAGAGAAAAACTGGTAAAATTACTACACTACCTTTCCTTAATGTTTCTGACACAAGAATTTCTCTTGCTGCTGAATAGTTGGAGTAGCATCCTAGATGCATATGCAGATACCTTTTCAGTCCCACAGTAACTGCAAACACTAATTGATCACTGATGATGTATATGCATTCTGTGAATCTTCCAAGTTATGCGTGCTCAATCTGATAACAAAAAGAGATTTTCCCCATTCAGTACTGTGCAGTCAATAAAAATGTAGCTGTGGCAAACTAAGGTGCACTCTCTTCTCCCAAATGTACAATAACCATTAAATTATAGGCTAAGATACAATTCCAGAAATAATTTTGCACATAATAGTTGAAGCACAGAGAACATAGTTAATGTGCAAATGTGAATTTGTGCTTTCATGCCCACCAGACAGGAAAATCTGGTCTTGACTTAAACTAAGAACTTTTCAAATGGGATCCTCTGATGGAAATACATATGAAAAGCAAAAATGTGTTTGTATGGTCAGTTTTTTATCCAGATGAACCTTATTTCTTCCTGTCAGATTAATTGAGGTGTATACTAATTTCTTTGCTATCATTCTTTGTACGTTCCTTTGAATGTGAATATTGTCATGGTTTCCTGTTTTTACAGACATATTCTATTTCTTGCTGTTCAAGACATGGCACATCTTAATGGTTTGAAATAAGGGTTGTCATGCAAAAGACTAAACAGTGTAACACTTTCGTAACAATATTATCTTTCTAGTTCTTTCTTTTGTACAGTGTATGAGAAGTATAGGTTATTATTAAATTTCATAGTGTCTCACTATAGGACAACATTTAAATACTAATTCTAATCTTTGAATTGAAGATACCTTAAGGAATTGTGCTTTAAACAGCAACACTTTTGGCTGACTCATGTTAATTTAGGGTGTAGGAAGTTTATTGCAATGGAAGTTAAGATTATTCCATAATAACAATTATGGATTGTTATTATCTTGCTTTGTCCTTGTGATATAGTTTTGTTGTTGTTTATGCATTGGTGTGCCCTTGACGTACCTTGAATTTACTATATATTAAGGACAAGCATGTAAGGCTCTGTGGAGAAGATGACATATAGTATCTGAATCCTTTATGACAATTTGTTTAAGTGTCAGTGAGAGCGCAGTAGATACACAGCTGGGATTGTGTGTTACATGAGGCCTCACTGCATTGCAATTTAGATATATTACCCCAACACATGTCAAAGTATCTTCAGCTGTTACTTTGCAAATGGCAGGGCTAGCTGACTTTGCTACCCTGATACCAGCTTCCTTCCAATTTTCCGAAAAAGGTTATTGTTGAGAGTTAAAGAGGATATTTTTAGAAGTGGTTGCAGGTAATTGTCCATCTGAAGTAGACTTCAGAATGGAACAAGCTAGAAGTTTCTTGGCAAACTTCTTTATTAAGGCTGAGAGTATGCACAGAAATTGTCTTGGCGAGTTTGAGTTAGTTTTTCTTTAGTGTATTCGTTTTGCTCAGAAGGAATGCCTTTGTCACAAGTAAATGAATGAGGAAAACTTAAAGGTGCAGGGGCAGATGACTGAAGTATGCCTGTCTTCACTTACAAAGTCAGCTATTTTCTTTTAAACCTACTTAAATGTTGTCCATAAACCTCGGCTGCATTTTAATATTGGCTGGGTTCTTGTGATCTTTCTCTGCTGATGCTTAAAAAGGGCATTGACTCTTCCCTTTATTAGATTTCTGTCTGCAGTTATAAAATTAATCTCCCAGTCTCATGCTGCAATGAGCTGTGCCAGTAGAAGAGAGATCAGTTTCATTTTTTTTGCCTTAAAACTTCTTCCAAAGTTACAAGGAGTTTAGAACATTACTTTCTCTTTTCAATTTTAACAAAGCCTTTGTCTTTTTTTTCCTGCATTTTTATTTTATCCATGTCATTTTGGTTCTTTTGTTTTATACTTCACATTTTTCCCCCGCTCCTTTTTCTTGCCTTCAAGCCTAGTTTATAGTCTTTGACAGGATTCTTTCTATGCTATCTGCCAAAACATCTGTTTCTTTTCTGAATAAAAAGCTTCAGTCTCCAGAAAGTGTCACATGGGTCCTTACCAACTATAAACCTTCCTTTCTCTATATGACTTTGTCAATGATGAACCAGCACTGTGCAGCTTTGTACCCTTGTCTGCTTGTCACATTTTTTATTATGCCCAAGTCAGGTATTTTGTTGGGGAAAAAAAAGTCTTTGCATTATTTGGATTTCAATGTACACACTTCCTTTCAAATTATGCCATCAGTTATTTGTACTTTCTATTTTTAACCTTGCAATTATTTCCTGAATTTCTGATCAGAGCAGATATTTATTAGCTTAAAATTGATTCCAGTTACAAATACTCTTCTATTTGTGCTTTTCTTCTAGGACTACATTTGAATTAATATCCTCACCAAATATGCTACTATAACTGGCTTTGATTATTCTTGGATTGATTTTTGTTGATGATACAATTTTTCAGTCGAAGTGGCATTTACGGTAGTTTCGGATTCTCTTGAGCAAGTTGTGTCACTTTCAGTACTTTCATTTTGCCATTTATATTTTTAATGATAGTAATAACTTATGTAGTAGACAGACTTAATTCTGTTGTAAAATACTTTGATGTCTTCAAGGAAAAGTGCTGTATTTGAGCATATTATTTGTATATTATATTCCCGCAGTATTACAAACTTTATGTCACTGAGGTTTTTTCAAACTACATTTTATAAACAGTCTAAAGAATAAATGAATTTAAATACTTCCTTCAAATGCTGAAATATTTTTTTATTGTTTTTTATGTTGCAAGATAAAGGAAGAAAGTAATTTTCATATGTGTATGTCTGGTATAATTTTCTGTTGGTATGTTGTTGATATCTTTGTCTTTTGAGCGTATTGAGGGGTAAGACAAAGACAATTTGCTGGTGAATGGTTTTATGTTACTCCAAACATCTAAGCCTTAGTGTATTAAATAATATAAGATCAATGGACAGACATTTTTCCCCCTGGAATATCTGTAGGTGTTTCATTCTTTCAGTCCCCTGAAGTTTTCACTGAATTTTGAAGAAAATGAAAAATTTTTTAATTTTTTTTATTATTTTTTTTGTAAATCTCTCAAAATTTCCCCATCTATTTATTTATTTATTTTACAGATTTTAAATTTCCATTATAAGATCTGTATTAGTTACTTAGGGGTTTCTGAGATCAAACTTGTATGGGGAGAGGGAATACACATTCTACTCTATTTTTCTCTTTCTCTGCTAGACACAATGGGAGTTTGTCCAGGTGGCAAGATTTGATAAATACTGGGAAACCACGTAAATAGAATTGCTAAGGAAATTGAATCCAGCTTCTTTCCATGGCACAATTCCCCCTAGAACAGATGGCCTGGCATACTGGCCTCAAGTTCTGTTGATAGTCCATCCAATAACTCAGTTCCCTTGTTTTGTTTGTGGGGTTTGTTTGTGGAAGTTGGCAAGCTGCCTTCCTGGAGGAGCTGCTGCAACAATAGGAGGGCTGGGAATGGTTCAAAAGTTCTAAGTCTTTTCATGGCTCTTGAAGTGTTTTTTTGGTTCTCTGAAGGGCCTGACTGAGATTGATGTGTGATTTTGTGTATAAAAGTTTGAAAAATACTAGTTGATGAAATATTGCCAATAAAACACAAACCACAAAATTTTCTTAGTCATCTTTTGGTTTTAAGTACTCACATGTGTCTCTTGCCAAGATTTTTAGGGTGAAAAATAAGGATTTTTTTTTCTTTTCTAGGCTTTAATTGTCAAAATTATTACTTTTAAAGTAGTTTGTATTACACATGCAGGCATGCCACAGTATTACCAAGACATCATGAAAGGGATAATATTTTCGTTTCTGACAAAAATTAGTTGCCTATTTCAGTAAGTTGATACTCAGTGGACTATTCAGCAAACACATGGAACTGATTAAGGCTTCAGCCATGTATGTGTAGTACTAGAATAGCTCCACTGAAGTATAGTCAGCTCACAGTATAACCTGCTTTTATTTGCACACAGGTAAATCATTCTCTCTATTTGTCCGCTGATGTGTACACAGAGTATCTGGTAGCACAATCAAACTGGGAAGTATGTTTTAATATGTCCCTCTGTGTGAACTACTAGCATCTGCTGTAGTTCTTGCCCAATTCCAACTGGCCAGAACTTGGTTTAAAGAGGAAATGAATCACTCCAGTGAAAACATACAATTACTGTAATACTGTATTCACCTTGGAAAATATGCAGTGAATGACAGTGTAGGAAATGAGGGGTTTGTCAACGCAGCATAAAAAAAACAAAACAAACAAACAAACAAAAAAAAAACAGTGCAAACCACATTCTCCTAGTTTAAGCTTTGCAAGACAGCCTACCTGCTTTACAACTAGAATATCTGTTGTTTGGGTGCTGAGTGCAAGGTAGGTCTTACTGCTTCATTGCTTTTCTTTTCTCAGTTAGTAATTGTTAGTCTAAAATATAATTGAATGTAAATTTGATAATAACCAAGAAAAAAAGATTAGATTTGGTGATAAGAAACTTTGAGCTAATCATATTCAGAATGAAGCCTCAAAGAAATGCTCTTCCTACTATAGCTTGAAATTTGAGGAGGGGAAAGCCTTTTGTTTGTCTCTTTGCTGCATGATCCTTTCTTATAATGAAATTCACTGCAAAGTGAATCTCAGTTTATTTGGAATTGTATTACCATCTGGGGGAAGATTTTGATACAAGCCAAAACTAACAGATTTCCACCTGGCTCCTTAAGAATTCCAGTTGCCAGGAACTGGCCATTTCTTTGAAGCAGCCTGACTGTGTAGTTGCATGAGTCTGCAAGATCTTCTTGGCTGCAAGATCTTCTTGGCTGGAGCTACTTTTTGATTAATGTAGAATCACTAAGAGCCCAGCATATTTTCTTAATATTTCTAGTTAGACAGTTTCATCTATACTTCATCTGAAAAACTATGGCCAAAGCTATAATTAGCATTGGCAAGTCTGAGCATATTCTTGATGATGTTGTTGGCTAAAACCAATGTTGAAAAGAGGGGGTCAAGCTGCATGCCTCTGGGGCTCTACAGTTACTTCAGAGACCCTCAGTAGGGGTTAACAATCAAGTTACCAGTTCAAATCCAGCAAAGGTCAAGAGTGATTAACACTCTTTTGTTCTATTTGTTAGTGTGAAACAGATGTGAAATGAAGTTATGATCAAAATCCAATTCCTAGTAGATATTTTACATCATAAGCACTAAACTCGTAATGATCCCTTGCTGGCAATCTGATTAGAAGGAGCAGTTAATTGAACAGACACAGAGACTGCTATGCATCCCTTACTGCTCTTCCCTGTAACGAAAAGTACGCTCATTTTTGGACTGAAGGACCTGATGGAAAATTGCTTTTGCTGCCTAAATCCTTTATACTCAGTAGATACATTTGTAAATTTTTTTATCCTTGGTGATATCAAATTATATTTTTGACTACAAGTACTGTTAAAATTGTTTTAAGTGATTTGATTGTAACTTAGAAATGAAGCATTTGGTAATTTTAAATATGTATGGGCAGAACCTCAGCTGGATTAATCAGGCATGGACCTACTGAAAAATCAGTTAAGTGGTAGTCAGTGATGTTGGCAAAGGATCTGCTTCTGCATTACTCAAAGTACATGACAATGCTTGAAAAGGCATGGGTAATTTTAGACAAAAGTGTGCCATAGCTGAATTGTTTGCATACACGTGTGTGTTTTCTCTCTAGAACCTCACAGTCACTGCCCTTCTCCTACTTCCTGGGTGCCAAACACAGCTGGGGGCTAAGGATGAAGGGATTAGGCCTTTGACTTGGAGTTTAGTCTTCAGATATTTGGTTATATTTACTACCATGATACAGATACTGTAAATTACAAAGCCTGATCTTATACTATCCCGCAACTAGTGAGTCACTGAATACCTTTTTTTTTTTTTTTTTTGTAAACATGATGTCTCTTAGACCAAATCTCTGTTTACATTGTGCTCCATAGAAAATATTATTCTGAAATTACTGGAACAATTTATTCTATTAGTTCATCCAGTATATTACTGGATTCTACTATTTCATAAACTTATTTTAGAAAGAATATCTGTAAGATAAGGGCTCAAAAAAATTCATTGATTGGATATAATCTTGTAACAAGTACAAATTGGACTTTTCTTGCTGTCTTACATTCTCATGCCTTAGTTATTTATATGGTAAAGTAAGGAAACCCGTTAAAAAGCAACTATCCTTTTAAGTTGAGTAAGATTTTACTGTTTTTCAGAAAGTTTATGGGAATTATATTATTAGACTTTAAGTAAATTTTAAGAAGTAGAAAATGTTATTTATTATGCAGTTTAGAAATTACCAAGAGGTGCTATTGACTCACAGCTGGACGATGAAGGGGGAATTGATGAATTCACACTTTCAAGGATGGATTACATATATATTTAATATATATATATTATAAAGGTAATTTATATAAATAAATATATATATATTTATATATATATATATATTTATATAATTATATATATAATATATATTTTTATATATATATATAAATTACCTTTACTATAACTCTTTTCAAAGCAACAAGTCATACATGTCACACAACAAAGGAGAGATATCCTTGCCTGTGGAGAATATTAGGAGCTCTTAGTGCCCTATGAGTGGATTTCAGTTCCTTTGATCATATGGACTTACTGAGTACAGTAAAATCTCCTCTGAGATGTCTTTGTTTCCCAGAATTTGTATCCTTCTCAAAACAGCTAGTGGCATTCTATGTCTCTGCTGGTGATTGAAATGAACATTTTTGGGACATCTTGGATATGACATTCAAAGTAAAAGAGAGATTTGTACAAACTCTTAACTTTGTAGTTGAACTGTGACATCACAAATATTTTTTCTTTTTTTTCTTGCCTTGGCAAATTCTATTTCTATGATAAAGCTGTCTAGGGCAAGGACTGTATATTTTTGCAGTTTCTAGTACGTCCTAACCCTGACGAAAGGATGGACCATGAGCACTGCAGTAATGGTAATCATATATAACACTAATAGTGGATTTTGAAATGATGTCTATTCTGCAAATGCATTTCAAAGAAACGCAAGGAAAGGTGTAGTTTACTCCCTGAAGAATAGAACTGCCAGGCATTTAAATTTAAATTAAATGCTTTTATGAGTTCATTGAATGTTATTTAGCAAGTATAGTATAGCAAAAGCATGTTACCTATTGCCTTAGAATGAGGTTTTTATTGCTTTTTCATAGTTATCTTTTGTACCGGTATTTGGCAGGTAAAAAATGAAATTTACTTGCTAAGGTTAAATTGTTTTGTGCTGTTGTTCAGCCACACAGATCTAGAAATACAATGATGGAAGAAATATATTTGCTTCTGGGGAGGGGGCAGATGTTTATGCATAGTAGTCTTGACCACCCTTTAAAGAAATATTTATTCTCTGAAAGTCGAAGATATTATGAGCCACTCCACTGAAAGCCAGTTCAAACAAGAGATGGTACAAATGGAACTATAGACAGAATTGGCCCGAACTATTCAGTGTGGTCAAGACAGTGTTAGGGAATAGTTCTTTACTCAGAGTGTGGTGAGGCACTGGCACGGGCTGCCCTGAGAATTTGTAGTTGCCCCATCCTTGAAGTCATTCAAAACTAGGTTGATTGGGCCCTGGGCAGTCTGATCAGGGGAGTGCCAACACTGCCCATAGTATGGGATTGAAACTAGATTATCTTTAATGTCACTTCCAACATAAGACATTGTATGATTCTCTACAGACATGCTGTTGATTAAATACTCCAATCCACACATAGAAGGATTCCAGCCTTATTTTCCAGACTCCACCTTTTTCTCTAATTCTCAAAACCTTCTGAGTACCACACATGTTGGAAGTTCACTGTTTTCTAAATCCATTTTGATAGACCAGTTGAATTTTTTACATAACTGAGAAGGCATTGTGATACAAGGTCAGAATAATAAATTTTATACTTTTATTCTTTATGTAGGAAATGTAATATGGTGCCATCACTACTTTATTACTCTGCAGTCATTCTGTTAACTATTCAACTTAAAATATTTCAGCCATCAGCATCTGGAGAAAGTTCATAGGTTTTGGGCTGTCCATAATAATTTGCCTTTAAAAACTACATTTCTTCTAGTCACCCTTCATGGATATGCAGTTATGGATCAAGACACTGGAGTAGCTGAAGTGAGCTGAAGAGATGCTAGTCTGAGAATGCATTCAATTACCTCTAGCATAACAAATGCTTTAGGGCTTATGTATTTCTATTTGGAAGCTATGTTTATATTTTCTGCTAACTGGAATAGTTTGGTTCTTTTCTGTGAAAGACTATGAAAGTGTCTCTGAAGGGTTTATGAAACTTGGACTCAAGTTTTGATTAAAAAAAAGTTTCTCTGTTCTTTGAAGGTGCTAGGCAGAGATCAGCAAGCATAAAATAATCACAAAGATATCAACCTAGCAGACCTTGAACTATCTGTATTCAACTTGCTTTGGTACATTTAAAACTATGTATCAGAACTACTCCATGTTTTAGGAGAGTACTTGTGGTCCTCCAAAGGCAAATTCATAGGAATGCTTATTATCTTAGAAATCAATGTGCTGAAATGCTGTTCATGTATTTTCTTCTTATGCTTTTCATTTTTGGTATGAAAAACTTAGCAGTGAATAACCTCCTTCAACTTATATGTGAATGCCCAAAAGACTTGTAACTCATCTCAATTTAAATTAATGACCTTAGTGATGGTACTAGCAATTGGACCAAGGCTCTCATGAGCCAGATATTTGCATACGGAATTTGATTAATCCGTTGGCTATTAATTTTCACTTTTAATTAGCTATGATGCTATTGTAGGAAGAAAATACAAGATAACTATTAGGCACAGAAAGTGTTGATTTTTCTGTTGGTTATTCTGTTTTGTTTTGACTATGCTAGGTTCCTTCACAGCATCTGCTTTGATCAACTCAGAAATATATAGCATAAACCTAAAAACTAGTCTGCAGAAATTCAGGGATTATACTACCAAGGAATACTTAACTAAATAAATATATGTAATTTACAAATGTAGAGAAATTCGTATATGGTATCGTCTTCTAGTAGTCTGTAACTTTATTCCTCTTAATGGAATAATAGATATTGCATGATATCTGTGTTCACAGTTACAGAAAGGCCAACAATGTATATAAGATGAAGTAGTATTTGTCTGAGGCTGTTTGATCTTCCTACATCCCAGATGATCAAATGTACACTGGTGGTTGAGTCCTGTTCAGATTTAGATCAAGAGCAAATTTTGCCATTTCCATATGTCTTCAACATTTCTGCCATCTGGGAACACTGCAACAGGTTTGCTCATCAACTTCCGGGAAAGCAGGGCCCATCACATATAGTGCTTACCTGGGAAAACAAGTGCCATCACTCCTAACATCTCTCCCTTCATCCTTCTTTAACACAGCTTTTATTGCAGAACATCATGACATCATGTGGTATGGAATATCCCTTTAGTTAGTTGGGTTGAGCTGTCCTGGTTATGCCTCCTCCCAGCTCCTTGTGCATCCACTGCTCCTCACTGTCAGAGCACCATGAGAAGGAAGAGTACTTCAGTCTGTGTAAACACTGCTGTGGTGTATTGTGTGTGATAACTATTTTCACCAGCCCCCCTTTCCCTCCCTCCCACCAAAACAGAGAATCATATGAGCCTCTACAAAGAAAATTATCTCAACCAAAACCGCGATACCACTATAAAGTACTGGGATATCTTCCATTTAACTAGTGCAGAACATGCTACAGCCTTTTTTATCCTCTTCAGAAGGTATGTGTAACCATACGAAAGTAGACATTTTCTTTAGTGTGTTAGTTATCTGTGAAGAAAAATACAGGGCAAATTTTGATTAAAATGTTGCTCTGTGGCCTTTCAAATAAAATCTAATTTTATTTAATATTACTTTATACATGTATGCAGAAAATGGCATACCAATATTAATAAAAGAGGCTTACAGGAATGTGGAAAGAGAGAAATATATCCTTGACAAAATTTATTTACCTACCTAGACTTTCATTTCAAAGTTAGCAGCACTGTACAATACTGGGATAATACAAGGGTCATAAAATTCTGTTAGACATTTTTAACCCACTTTAATTTATTCCATGGAAGTTTAATCTCCTGCTGAACAGAGCTGGCTGAATTTTCAAAAGCCATAATCCACTGAAGTAAAAAATCCTTAACGACAACACAGGCAGCAAGCTTCAACAGTTTAGTTTAAATTCTTTCTAAAAATGTAAAATGTAGTGCAAGAGTTAATAGGATATTTCATACAGATATATTTCAATCATTTTCCAAATCTTCATAAGTTCATTTGCATCTCTACCATTAGAAATATTTGGAGAGAATTCCAGCACTTCTATGGCAGAAAGCAGAAAGCTGTAAAATTGTGACGAGAAGAATTTCACACTGTATTGTAACTCAGCTGGTCCTTCAGTTCACAGGCTGTTATATGTGGTAGTGTAATGTTTTCTAAGTAGATAGAGAAATGATGTTGAACAGCATCAATTCTACCTTAATTATATTACTAGTCAAGAAAATGAAAACAAACTACATAATGCCACACTATATTCATTCTTCTGCTCCTCTAGGAGTTTTATAATTAACTTCAGTGGTGGGTCAGGATTGACTAATAAATTGAGCAGAGACACTTCATAAATTTTCATGTATTCTAGAATCACAGTTACAAAGTGTATTTATATAGTCCATTTTCTACCATCTTTGGAGCTACCCAGTTCTTGAAATACCTTTAAATGAGGCAACGCTTCCTTTTCTTGACCTGGAAGCATAGTGCCATGCTTTCTTTTATGGCTCTGGTTGGCCTGATTTCATCCATGTACTGAGCTTCTGCCTGAACTATACTGAAAAAATGCAGATGCTATGCTAGATTTTATTGCGGCCTTCTGAACAAGAATTTAGGTGGCATCATGCTGATGTTCTCAAGCTCTTAGATTAATTTCAATAGCAATCTCTTCCTTTTTTTTTTTTTTTTTTTTTTTTTTTTTTTTTTTTTCAGGAGACACTTTTTGAAGAAAAACAATGAGATCCCTTCTCTGAAAGACAATAGAGACAGCAGTTCTTTTTTTTGCCTCTGCTTTCTAGATGAAGGTAGAATGTTTCTTAGAGCTGATATCTCATGACTTCCTTGTATGGATGTGTGGTTTTGATTCCTGGTTCAAAGTGCCCAGCCTTTCTCCAGGCACTTAGAGGAGTCTGGGTGTTTAACTTCAAGTCATTTTTCCACTCTGGTAGCTTGTGAAAGGAAAAAGAAAATCATTACAAAGAATTTACAATGAGCTGTGCTGCCACAGCTGAAAGGACAATACTCAGGTAGAGCAAAGCAGAGAAAATTGAGAAAGAAAAAACGGCAGAGCAGTGCTGCTGGAAGAAATATCCCCATAATCATAGACTGTCTGACAGATTTTGGGTGCCTATATGTCTCTTTAGAAGGCTAAACACTCTTTGAACGCTCAAGTATTAAACATTTGTTCTAATCACTAGTTAACAAAACAGGCTCAAGGAAGGTTATTTTTCAGACTGTAAACACTTGTGAAAATGATTTGTATGATCAAAGATCAAATAAAATCCCAAAGATAACAAAATAGTACAAAACTATACTCTCATCGAAAGGAAAGCCCTCTATAGGAAATTTCTTAGATCTATAAATATGAGCAATACTACAAAGTATTCAAGTGGAATAATGGAAGTGTTCAAGCCCAGTGTAGGTAGGAGGTAGATGGTAGTGGGAGGTATCCCTGACCATGGCAAGGGATCCATGTAGTCCCTTCTGATCCAAACAATTATATCACACTGTGGCTCTATGATTCTAAGACTACACTACTTGTACAAACAACACAGCACTAGCTTCAGTGCACTTACAGTATTGGTTATGGTAGACTTAGGTGTGATTATAGTCTTGTGGAAAGGGTTTTGATAGAGCAAACTTGTCTAGCATCTAGTCTGCAATATTTGTGCTCCCTCCACAGTATTCTCTCAACGGCAATTTCATAAGTGATAGGCACTGTAGGAGTACAAGATGATGAGCATTTATTCAGTTCTTGATGGTCCATCAATAGCTAATTGAGATAGATCATGTAGTTCATTTGTTTCTCACGTTATTAGCTGTGGAATAAGCCTAGAAGAGTTGTTTGTATCTACCACCTAAATCCCATGCAAGTGAGGTGGTGAGCGAGATGATTCCCACTCTAAATCGTGAACTGGTCTGACACAGGATATGTTCTGACTCCTTTAAAAGTGGTGGCAGTCTGCCACTTTCCTTCTTCAGTTGGTTTCTTAACATTCACAGAGCTTTTGGCAATAGCCACAGGCAATATGAATTCAAAGGATAGTAAACAAGATTAAAACAAAATTTGATGTGTAATTCTAAAGTATTCTTACTGGAAACCAACCTCTGAATATGTTGTATCATCTTTGCATTCTGAGAAGATTATTTGAAACTAACTAGTTTTTCATACTTACGGATAATAGGCTACTAACATTGTGTTGATAATCAACAATACAATTACTAAGAATTGTAATATACCTAAATAAAGAAGTGTACCTATTGATATATCAGAGCCTTTGGATATGAGTTTTGTAACTACCCTTTGATTCTTAGCCAGGTCCAAATCAGATATCAACAGATACAAGCACTCTAATTTAAATTTCTATTAAATTTCACTGAATTCATATTAGCTGCTGGTCTTGGATAATCTCTATTGTGCAAAATATTAAAAAAGCTCAAATTTTCCTTCAAATAAAAGCCATTTGGAACAAACAGTATAGCTTAAAAATTAAAATGAATTTAAATAGCACAAAGGAAATCTTAATGAAACTTAAAATCTATGCAAGAACTGCAGTGTATGTTAAATTCTATTTCACAGCTAAAAGACAATGAAAAATTTTTATT
The DNA here is from genome assembly GCF_951394365.1 of Tetrao urogallus. Classification (NCBI taxonomy): domain Eukaryota; kingdom Metazoa; phylum Chordata; class Aves; order Galliformes; family Phasianidae; genus Tetrao; species Tetrao urogallus. The sequence continues at coordinate 26,675,396 of NC_136820.1, read as the reverse complement.
TTCCCTATGGTTTCGTTGCAACATAAATATTGTTTTTTATACATAATTGAAGTGAATGATCCCAAATGACTATTTTACATAATATTGCAGAAAACTTCAGGTGCTTCATTTAAAATGATAAGTAATGAAAGAAGGTCACCAATGGAATTCTATGGGGCTCTGTGCAAGGACCTCTGTTCAACATATTTATAAATGGCCTCTGGCTGCTGTTGGAGGCCAGAGTTTTTGGCTTGATCCCACATAACCATTTTTGTGTTCTCATTTGAGTAAATTAGGATTTACTGTCTCATTTTTCACGTTCATCTGAGCTTGATGATGCTTTGATTTAAAAAGAAAAAAATCTAAATACTTATTCTTTGCTGGTCAAACAGAAAAATGTTGTCTAAGCTTGACACACAGATTTCTGCTTGTGTGAGGTAGAAACTTGAGAGATTTTCTGCATTTGCCCTCTTCTCACATATCAGTTTATAGCAGCCACAATTCCTTCACTGAGTCTACCTTACAGTTATGTCCATCAGTACTGTTCCATCAGCTAGGATATTTGACAGAGGAAAGAAAATTCTAAGTTCTTGTGTACAGAGAGTACACAAACAGTGCTGCCAAATTGCTACAGAGCTATGCCAACAAAAATGATTTCAGTTTTGATTAGTTGTTTACCTGAAGAGAGAGATTTTCTACCTTGAGTATTAGATTGTTGTTTACATTTTCATTTGCCCTCAAGTAGTCATATATTCAGAGAAACAAATACATAATTTCTAAGCCAATACTGTAATTACAGATAATGAACTGTATTAGAGAAAAGTGAGAAATCAAGATACTGTGTATCTCTTTGAATGGCTCAGATAAATTTGAGATTTAATCTTAATATTGATACTACTATGGTTGATTTTGCCCTGAAATGAGAATAGAGCCTAACTCACCACTTAAGACCCTGACGACTTCCTGACATACTTTCCAACTTTGTTTTCTTTGTTTCAAATGTTCAGGTTTGATCTGACTGAGCATTCAGAATTCAGTGTCTTAAAAAGGATTCCAAGGTTTTTGAGACAAATCCTACCTATCCCTTAGGAAGTCCTAAATGAACTGCAGATATTCACTAAAACACATCTAATGAAGCTAAACATCATCATGAAAATTTCTTCATCCTCAGAAAGAAGGATATAGAATGAATAGAAAATTCTGTTTTAATGGAGCAAAAAACTGCATTACAGATCAGTTCCTACGTCTTTTATTAATTGTGCTTTGATGTATTGTGTCCAGGGAAACCGCTGTCTATATTTCTGCCTAAAAACATAGAAAGAAATGGAATAGCTGTTTGTCATTATTCATTGAAAAAGGTTCCAGGCAGTCTGGTCCCTGTACCTTTTTTATATCAGTAAGCTTTACTAGGTAGTGGAGAGTTGTATTTTCCATTAAAGAAACAAGACTGGAAGCAAAGGTCAATTTGTTATACTTACTGAGCTGCTTTTCCAGTAACATTTGTTGTAATGGCTAAGCTTTCCTAAATCTTTTTTCTCCTTACTATTGTTCTATACAGACACTACTGACATCATAATTATTCACTTCTAGCTATGTAGTCACAGGAAATTCATCTCCTCAGCCCTTTTGCAACATTGATTTATTGCACTGTACTTGGCAAAACTTTTTGTTGTTTCTTGTATACTCTACTGTTCCTCCATTACAGTAAAGCTTAAAGCTACCAGTGAAGACTGGCTATCATAGAAAGCTCTGTATATACATACAATGAAAAACAAGCCTGGACCATGATCACTTCAGCCAACAGAAGCTGAAATAGGTCTTATTTCTGTGGAGTGAAGTAGACATAAATCTGTTCCTGTCACCTCTATAAATTTTTATAATGTAAATATAGAGAAAAATGCTCATTCTCGTCCCTACTGTATAGACTTCAACTGTCCCAGTGAATTCTTACTGAAATTTGTTACTGAAAAAAAGATAAATAATGAAGGGGAATGCATTGCAGTCTGTGAGTGGCTGTGGTTTTGGAAGAGAAGGCAACTCTTATGTTGAATTACTTGTTAACGGACTGTATGCACGTTTCTGGATTATATGCACGTACAGTCAAAGAAGAAGGAAAAAGCCAGGATGGAATTTTGTCTACTTTGGGGTTTAACCTTCAGTTAGTCATTTAAAATTGGATCTTTTTTCAGGTTTTGCTAAAATGAGTCTGTGTTTCAGTAAGCTGGTTTTCACAGTGCTAAGTGCAAAATCACATGGATTTTATGATCTTTCCTGTATTATTTCAGACTTATGGTTGGAAAGAAGAGAGACAGAAGAAAATTGTGGATTAGTTCATGTGAAAATAACTGCTGCACTTGCAGAAATTCTATTACACAGAAGTGCTCTGTATTATTGGGTGTGCCAGTCTCTGAGGATACATTTAGCTGCTTTCCATAGCACGTAGTGCACTAACAGTACATGAAAAGGTACTTGGCTGGAAAATGTTAGTGAAGAGCTATGAATTCTAGAACTTTTTTATTAACAATTGTGGATTGTTTCTCGAGTACTTGCACAAACACTTGACTAGGGAGGGCAGGTTCAGGCCTTTAGTCATGAATGTAGTCAGTTACCCACAATGAAAATTGCAGAGGACTCAGGGCTGACTGCGTGACTAGAAGCCTTTCAGACGTTACTAAATCAATGACAGTAACAATCAGTTGTATTTATTAGGTCAAGTATGAAGCTGTTGAACATACATGGGATCTGAATCATTCATTTCCATGAAATATACTGGCTTTCAAAAATGTACTTGTATTGGATCAGACAGCAATTATATATAAAAAAAAAAAATACTTGCTTCCCTTCTTTGTTGTTCAGTTTTAGCTGGAAAAAAAAAAGACCTTATTTTTAAATAGTTTTTATTCCGTTACATCTTGTTACATGGAACTTGCTGCATAATCCTATGAAATGTAAATTATTGGAGGCAGAAAGGCAAACAAAGGAAATACAAGCTCCAAGGAAAGAAAAATAGTAGCGGTAATCTGTGTCCTACCTACAGATTGTAGGTAGACTAGCTCTCCTAACTACCTGCTTAGATTCATAACAGGTTGACAGATTCATGCTGGACAGGCACATTTTTCCTTTTAGCCACATATCTCCCCTTATTTTGCGCGCCTTCCACATATGCCACTATAAAATTATATTCTGAGTCTCATTCGCTCTCTCCGTGACATGTTCATTGCTGCTTCATTAACCAGTGCACCATCAGTGCATTTCATTACAGCTTCTCTCCTGGCTCACTGTGTTGATTCTAAGATGCAGCTAGAAAGTGGCTATGAAAATACTAGGCTGTGTTTATCCTTCTTTCATTTCAAAAGAGGAAAAAGTCATCCCTTTGGCAAGATCTTAAATAAAACCCATATTTTAGCTATTACTTCTACTCACTCCTCTCACTGGAATTGCACTGGGAAGCTGTAGTGTGAGATGTGACAGAACTGTTTACCTATTTGTTTACTGTAAAGGCTGTGGACATTCCTCCTATCTGAGGATACAAAGGCTACTTAGTCTGCTTTTATGTATATGTCTTCAACTGGTCTTGAAAGTGTATTTAAGCTAATGAAAGCATTTTCAATTCCATTATTGTTAGGAAATGAAAAGGTCAAGCTGTGATAGATATTGTCCATGGCATATACCTCCAGTTATAGCAGTAGAGAGGGGTCATGGTTTAAATATTAGCCAATTTTCAATATATTTCCTTAGTTGGGAGTATACTCAATTCTATTTTAAGTAAAAAGAAAGATGTAACTGAAAATACGAAGGCACAATGTAACTCAGTGCCGGAACACAGAGTTATAAACCAGGCATTTTCAGAATGAATTATGTAGTCATGAAAAGGGAAATAAGAAACTCAATGGCTTCTTCATGTAAGTTCAAATACTAAAAAAAAACGTGGTAGTGTGCCTGGTCTAAGCTTTTAAAGAAATGAGTCTAAGGATGTTGTAGATGCCTCCTGTTTTCTTGCTGTCCCCTGCTAATTCCAGCCCTTCCTGCTCTCCATGACTGCTGTGAGTTAGACAGCTGTGAGGCTGCATCTGTTCTTAGTTTTCCACACAATTAAAGCAAAGAGAAAATAAATAAATAGATAGATAGATAGATAGATAAATAAATAAATAAATGAATAAATAAATGCTCTGACACTGAATTCTGTGAAAACCTATCTCCGAAATTCATGATTTTTGGGAATATGGTCCACAGTTTTTTCTCCCTCCTTTTTTTTTTTTTAATTTTATTTTATTTTATTTTATTTTATTTTATTTTATTTTATTTTATTTTATTTTATTTTTATTTAAATGTGCTCTGTACAATTGTTAAAAATTATTGCTTTCAGATAAGTAGCCATATTTTTTCTTGAAATTGCACAAATGACTCTCTGTTTAGCACAGACCACTCTGGTTCATGGAGAAAGATGTGAAGAAACAGGAGTGAGGAAGGGAGAAATGCATGTCAGACTTCATACAAATAAGGCAAATCAGTAGCTGATCCAGAAAGGGAGCAAAAGAGCGTGACTCCTCTTGCATTAACTGGGATATAACTCACAGTGGATTTATTGCTGTTGAAGAAACTTGTTAAAACTTACATTATTCTATTATTTATACTGTAGTTGTTACTGAAGGTCTTAGTCAAGACTGCAGACTAATGTCTTTTTACAAAAGGAGTAGGGAAATTAGGTTGCTACTGTCAGATTTGTAGTGACATGAACTTTGAGCATGGTCAAATTGGCATCAAGACAACACCCTAACAGTGAACTCAAGGGGCAGTAAAGATAAATGAATGTGCCTCAGATGGGGGAAAAAACAGCTACTGTGAGGAGAAAACATTAAAACAAAAGTACTTGATTCTGAGGTGAGAAATGGTCACCAAAAGCAGGATGACACAGCTGTGTACCTTAGTTTTTGCAACCTTCATTCCTTACTCATCAATTACAGGCATCATGAAGACATAGCTTGTATGCTGAAGAATTAAATGAATGGTCAGAATTAATTCTGAAGGCAAAAGATTGACGAAAGAGAATTAAATAACAACTACTTGGAAAGAAGAGGAAAATAGACAGTTATGTTTTGTTCTACTTGAGTACAGAGAATGTAGTTTTTTCTCCCCAAAAATAGTTCTTTATGATTTTGAAATCTGCTCATTTTCTCAGGTGGAAATGATGGGTTTTGTATTATATATCTTAATGTCTTCTTTCTTTTTTCTTTTCCTTCATTCTTTTTCAGGTTACCTGTGCAAATTTAACAAATGGAGGTAAATCAGAACTTCTTAAATCAGGAAGCTCCAAATCCACACTAAAGCACATATGGACAGAAAGTAGCAAAGACTTGTCCATCAGCCGACTGCTGTCACAGACTTTTCGTGGAAAGGAGAACGATACAGATTTGGACCTGCGATATGATGCCCCAGAAACTTATACTGAGCAAGATCTCTGGGACTGGCTGAGGAACTCCACAGACCCACAAGAGCCTCGGCCCAGGGCAAAGAGACGGCCTATTGTCAAGACTGGGAAATTTAAGAAAATGTTTGGCTGGGGCGATTTTCATTCCAACATCAAGACTGTGAAGCTAAATCTGTTAATAACAGGGAAAATCGTTGACCATGGCAATGGGACGTTTAGCGTTTACTTCAGGCATAACTCCACTGGTCAAGGGAATGTATCTGTGAGCCTAGTGCCCCCTACAAAAATAGTGGAATTTGACTTGGCACAACAGACAGTGATTGATGCCAAAGATTCCAAGTCCTTTAACTGTCGAATCGAGTACGAAAAGGTTGACAAGGCTACCAAGAACACGCTCTGCAACTATGACCCTTCAAAAACCTGTTATCAGGAGCAGACCCAGAGCCATGTGTCATGGCTCTGCTCCAAGCCCTTTAAAGTAATCTGTATTTACATTTCCTTTTATAGTACAGATTATAAACTAGTACAGAAGGTGTGTCCTGATTACAACTACCACAGTGACACACCCTACTTCCCCTCAGGGTGAGGATAAAACACGTGTCTGAGACTGAAGCCTGGGGAATAAAGGAGTTCGTATGACAGGGCTGTAACCTCAAGGAGGAAAGCCACATCTATTGCCTGGAATGTGTCTACCTGCTGCTGATGTCATATGGCTGCAAATATGTTAGTGGAATACAATCTAATGTCATTTTTGCCCAGTCAGCACCATGTATTAATCTAGTTGTAAATCACTATGGATTTGAAATAAAATCATAAACACAGAGACACACACTCTTCAGCTCTATTGAGATTTCTGTTAAGAGAGATTTTCACTGTCTGATAACTAAAGTTTTGGGATAAACTATTATCAAGCAAAATGGATTAACTAGACAGAGAACAGTTACTTACACAGGGTGGTGGAAATCTCTTTGAAAGTCCTTTTAGTGTATACCAATAATTCCCACTCATGCATTCTACTGCTTGGAGTAGCTGTACCAGTAAATAATACTGTAGGGCTTAATACTTGTTAAAATGGGAGAAAAATGTGTGTCTAGAGTTTATTCCTTGCTATATGAACACAGCAAAGCATAGTGACTTTTCCCAGCATACAGTAGGCACATTCAAGGTGGTGTTAGGTGGCTCTTTTTCCATAGAGTGAGCCTGTTACCAGTAAAGATGGGCAAACATTTGGAATTTACATGTGGGCAGACATTCTGGTTTTATGTTTCTCTGACTCTTTAAGCTCTGATTCTTTAAACCTGGTTGAGTTTAGTAAGCAAAGCTATTTTAAAACCCTCCAGATGATCTTTAGGAAGGAAAATGCCTCATGGAGGACATGTAAGTTATAAGTGGCTGTCTTATCTTTATTACAAAATATTGTAACAAATTCAATATCCTAGTCTTGATTTGTATGAATGGTTTGTATTGTACATAATTTAACCAGTGTTATTTGAGCTGCTTATTAATATTAACTTGTAATTGTCTCTCTGCTTGTTATTGGTTGAAAACAATCAAGGAAATGAGGAATCCATTTTATCAATGTAGCTGTAAACTCATTAAAAGACAGAACTATGTACAAAGCATTTATTCAGCTAAAGTATTGTTGAAAGCTATACATATAAACATTACAGTTTGTCTGTACTTAGATATTTTATTTCCAAACAAAAAAATGAGCTGTACATAAAAAATAAAAGAAATCTTAAAGTTGAGTTTCAATATGTACTGTGTAGATGGTAGTTTAAATGGTTCGGAAAAGTGGGTAACGTTCCAAATCTGACATGGTTTTCAATCTTACCTCTTTGCATATGTACATATATTTATAAATTTGCGTGTGGGCATGTTTGTGTGTGTATATATACGTGTGTGCATAAGAGTATGTGTAAATACTTGTAGACATGTATGGAGAACATATAAAAACTTCTCAGGCCCGATTCTTAGCAAGAAAATGTCATTACTACAAAGGGTGTTGATAACTTGAGTGGAAGACCCCATTCAGATGAATTACAAAATTTAGGATTTGTTTGAAATGATTCATCAGTGTTTAGAAGTGGGGAAACATGATGCCACACTGTTTCAGGCCTGCCATTGCCTTAATTCTAGCCTCCTCTGAGGCACTGATTTCTCTTTATGGAATGAAGAGATCCCTGTATATGGATTAGGGAATTTTCTTAATATGAATGAAAAACTCCTAGCTTTTATATATTTTTGTGTGTGTACTGGCACACTTTACCCCCACTAGCCAGTTTACAAGTGACTATAGCAAGGCCATGCTTAAAAGAAGGCTGCCTAAGGAAGAACTCAGTATTTCTTCCCCTTATCTTTCAGAATTATCCTTCCTAGCAATGCTTCCTTCTCCCTCTCACTCTTACCCCAGGTTCTGTGCTCTTCTGTCAAAGCTGTGAATACAGAGATGGGTCAGCTTCCAAATGTGCACAACATCATGAGCGGCTTCTACAAAGTCCCAATAAATCTACTAATGTTTCAAGAAGTAAGAAGTTTGAAACAACATCCAGTTGTGGACATCTCTTGCTGAAACATGCAGAACATAAATGAGAATGAAACAAAGTGAATAAAATATATGCTTAACAAGTAAACATTTTCCTAATAATGTACAAGTAGGAGAGGAGACTTGCATATTATTAATGTTTGGTTCCTTCAAATGCATATGCCTGCGGGAATTATTTCTTCATTATATGTGACTTTCCAAAGACAACCTTGTGGTCCTGGACCATGTGTAGATTTAGAGAAAGAAAATGTCCAAGCCATACAGTCCAGATTCTGATTACATTCAGGAGTATGTTGGGCTACAGCTCATTTGTTTTTTCTCTGACAGGAACTGTGATTGTACTAGTAGTGTTTCCTCATTTGTGCTGTATGGAAAGTAAGTGCTGTGAATATATACCACAGTGTAATACATTCTATGACCAGGAGTAAAATCTTGGCTCCATTGAAGTCAGTGAAAATTTTGCTATCTAGTTCGAAAGGGTACTAATTTACATACGTTAGTATATAGATGTCCAGTTTTAAATATGATTAGCATCCCGTATTATGATTGAACATTACATGTGTGGTTTCTTGTTTATATTTCTGAAGAGTGAATGTGAATGATTACTACTGGTACAACTTCGTTATGTTTTTTTTTTTATAATGTTCATGAATATATGAAGTAGTTGCATTCTATGAATTGTATAAATTATATACATATATATATATATACCACATAGATATATATAGATAGATTTCAAGCAACACCAAGACGCAAAAGAGTTATTTTTCAAGCAATAGATTTGATTCTTCTAATTGTGGTAGTTGGTACTTTATCTGCCTCTCACAGCCAGTCACAATGTTTTTAGTCTTAAGCCTTAAAAGAACTTGCTACTCCTGATAAGCTTTCTTGAGAATGAACTTGGAAGAGTTGTTTTGATGATCTGGTTGTGAAACAGGGATCTAAAATCGAAGCATATAATGTGTTACTTATCTGCTAATACTACACTGCGGTTCATTCAGTTTCTCTGGGAACTATATTGTGTTTTTTAACTTTTAAAAAAATTACTTCTCTGACAGGTGGAAAAGGAATTCAGTGAGCATGAGTATTTCTAATTCAGTTAAACAGTGTACATATGGATATCTGGGTCTTGTACATGAACAATGCCTTAATGGAGTGCTAGACTAGGCAAATCTTGCCTTACTACAGGCCACCAATTCTAGACATTATAAAGATGCATAGCTCTAAAGGTATATTTTTAGGATTAAAGAAGGTTAAGGTATTGATGTTTACAAAATGAGGTTAGTGGCTTCATTCCTTCTTTTTTTCTTTTTCTTTTTTTTTAATAATATAAAGTGTTTACAAATGTGGTTATTTTAGTTAAACAAATTATTACAAAAATACATGGATCATACAATTGGGCAAGGAGCAATATACTTAACTTGCCTTGGGTGGATCAACATTAGAGCTTATTTATAATCTTCCATGTTTTTAAGACAAGAAATCTAGGATACTGGAAATAGGAGGTTTTACATTGCATTTGTTTCAGATCAAACTTCTCTACAGTGATGAAAACTTGAAAGACTTTAACTTGTTATTTATATCAAAATACTTCAGCACAGAACAGAAAATTCACTTTCTTCTTTGCTCATGAAATGACTCATAACATATTATCCCTTTCTACCTTTTTCCTCACATTTGAACTGATAGTAAACAAACTAGAACATTCACATTTTAAAAAAAAGCTTGTCTTTTAAAATTTCCCTTGAGAAAAAAATATAATGCCAAAAAATGTTGAAATTCACTGTACTTATTTAGGATGAACCAAGAAATATTTTAATTCCACCTATAGGAGAGCAGAAAGGAGGTTTTGTGGTGTTTTGCTGTACGTTGGCCTAGACAATACTGCTCTAAGGTGTTTAGTTGGAGTATGCTACTGTGATTAAATCACAGCATTGTCATGCATTCTCTGACTCTCATGCTGTAACCTGGTATTCTATAGGTATATTACAAACTGCTATGAACACAATGTGTTGTGAGAATGCAGATTAAAACAGGGATTGCATCCTCTGCTCCCTTTTCTTTTTTTTTTTGAAATTTCTATTTACCAGTGCATGCAGCATGGGGAATAAACAAGAAGAACTGGGGATCTATGTGTGGTCACAGGGCCATGATCTCACTCTAGGATAGTTTTCATACCTAAAATGCTTTTGTGGATGGCTACGTAATCTTTAGGAAAGACGAACCAGCAAGGTGAGATGGTGAAAATGATCTTTACGTGAGAGAACTGGAAAGTATTGAGCTCTGCCTAGGGATCACTGATAAACTAGTGGAGAACTTATGGGTGAGAAGTAAGAGGTAGGCTAATCTGAGTGACACAGTTGAGGCTGCCTTAACAGGAGAAGGAATCTGATGAGACCTTCTACAGATAGCTGAATGCAGCCTCATGCTCACAGTCACTGGTTCTCATGGGGGACTTCAACAACTCTGATATTTGCTGGAAAAGCATAACTGCCATGCACACAGTGTAGAAGGTTTCTTCAGTGCATGGAAGATGATTTTCTGATGCAGGTGGTGAAGGAGACAGTGAGGAGAAGTGTGCTGATGGACCTTGTTGTTACAGTCAAGGAAGGACATGTTGGAATGAGAAGGTCAGGAGCATCCTCAGATACAGTAACCATGAGATAGTGGAGTTCAGGATCTTACATGGAAGAAACAAGTCTATAAGTACAATTGCAACCCTTGACTTCAGGAAAGCGAACAGTGACTTATTCAAGAGTTTATTTGAAGGCAAGCCATGGGCTAGAGCATTGGAAAGTAAAGAGGCCCAAAAGAGTTTGTTGTTCACTACTTCCAAGCTCAAGATTGGTATACACCTAGGAGTAAGAAATCAGACAAATTAGGAAGGAGACACATATGGATGAGCAAGGAGATCTTGGAAAAACTCAAATGGAAGCAGAAAGTCTAAAGAATGTGGAAAAGAGGTCTGTCCACTTGAGAAGAATATAGGGACACTTTCAGGGCATGCAGAGATGCAACAAGGAAGGTTAAGGCCCACTTGGAATTAAATCTGGTGAGGGAGGTCAATGATAACAAGATTTCTTTAAGTATGTCAATAGCAAAATGAAGACTAGGGAAAATATGGGCCTACTGCTGAATAAGGTGTGTGCTCTGGTAACAGAATTCACAGAGAAGACAGTGAATTACTGAATGTGTTCTGTGCTTCAGCCTTTGCTATTAAGACTGCTCTTCAGGAATCTCAGATCCTGAAGATAAGAAAGAGAGTTTGGGGAAAGGAAGACTTCCCCTTATTTGAGGAGGATCTGTTTAGAGATCACCTAGGTAAATGTGATGCACATAAATACATGGACCCCAGTGGGATACATCCTCAAATGCTGAAGAAGCTGGCAGAAGTGATTGCCAAACTGCTCTCTACCATCTTTGAAAGGTAATGGAAAATGGAAGAAGTGACTAAGGATCAGAGGAAAGGCAATATCAATTCTGGGGTGCCTTAAAATGAATATGGCCAGCAGGTTGAGGGAGGTTGTCCTTTCCATCTACTCTGCACCAATGAGGCCATGTCTGGAGTACTTTTTCTACTTCTGCCTTCCCAGTTTAAGAAAGACAGGGAACTTCTGGAGAGAGTCCAATGGGATGCTTAGGACTGTTCAGTCTGGAGAAGACTAAGCAGGGGGTTCTTAACAATGTTGAAAAATATCTAATGTCCAGGAGTTAAGTGGATGGGACCAGCTTATTTTGGTGGTGCCCAGTAACAGAACAAGGTGTAACGAGCATAAACCGGAACATAGGAAGTACCATATGAACAGGAGGAAAAACTACTTTGACGGTTACAAAGCACTGGAACAGGTTATCAAGAGAGGCTGTGGATTCTCCTTCTCTGGAGATATTCAAAGCCCACCTGAACATTTTCTTGTACAAACTATCTAGGGAACCTGATTTAGCAAAATTTTGGACTAGATGATCCTCAGAGGTCCTCTCCAATGCCTATGATTCTGTTATTCTGTGATTACAAAGTATTATCTGCTTTTACTTGAGAAGTAAAGCCTATCTAAAGCCCAGGCATTTGATCTAAAGAATAGCTCCGTCACCAGCTGAATTGTATGCAAATACGCGTTTAGAATTAGGAAGATCTTAAATGCCTGCATTAAGGAACTCCATTACAATACAGATATTTGTATATACAGTATACACTCAGAAATAGTTTTGAGGCTAAGAACTTCCAACTTTCAAAAGAGTGTACTGCAGAATTCTTGTAAACCATATTTGTATAACTTTGAGCCATGTTGTTCATGAAATTAATTTTGACAAAATTATGTACTATTCTCACAAAAAGGTACTATTTTTCAACAATTATATATATGTATCAATGAAACATCAGCACTCCTTAACATTTTCAAAACTTTTGATCTCTGTGTATGTCTGGAATTTATGAGAAATGGAATAACTGATTTTCTGCAAGTATTCAAAAGCTGGAAAAGTAATTATTATTTATACTGATGTTCTTTTGTGACTTTCCCTACTAATGCTCTAATGTATAAATACTATCTCCAGAAACATTTTGACACTGGAAGAACAGACTACTGCCTAATAAAACTTTTTTGTTCTTTTTAATAAAGAATTGGCAGTGTCTTACTCAAAATATGCTAAAATTCGTGTATGAAATATTTTTTAAGATAAATTTGAGGAAGTGTATGCATAAGTTTAACATTTTGCTGACTGTGAAAAAAACACTCATTAAAATATAACTCTTTAAAGACTTTAAAGAGTATCAGAAAATGAAAGTCTGTTGGAATATTGTGTTCACTTGGGTAGTATACATCTCACAGTATAACCTAAAAGACGTAGCATGATCCAAACATCCAAAAAGGATTTGTGAATTATATAGGTGAAATATATATATTTTTAATATTCCCTGCTAATTAGCTGAAATTCTATCATTACCAAAATTAGCAGATAGATCATTCTGTTTTGCGGAGGACTTTATTTTCTCATTGGAATGTTGATGTCTTCATGATAATATATTCCATTTGAAAGGCATGGGTGCCTACCTCAGCTTGGACTGAGGTCCACTACGTGGCACATATTTCAAATCCTTTATTTCACTTTGCCTTTGGAATAAAGAAACAATACAGGTTGTTTGTTTGTTTGTTTGTTTATGTTTGTACTTTAGATCAGGAGGAAACCAATGTCTTACTTGAACTTTAATTCTAATTCTGAGAGCATCAATCTCGTTGTCAAGGATAAGATTCTAGACGATGCAGCATAAGTGAGGTTTATTGTTTATTCAAAAGGTACCTCAGCCCTCCAGCAAGTAGAGGTAGAGCTATGAGGGAGAGCTTTAGTGATGTGTGAAATGAACTCCTCTCTGTTGTTAGTGGGAAATTAGAGGGATCAAAAATATGTCATAAATGTGAAACACACCAGTGAAGATTTGAAAACTAGACATTTCAAAAATTAAACTTTGAACTCTGAAAGATAAGTTGGCTCATCATATGTTTTTTTTAATAAATTCTTCCATTTTCATAGTTTCAATGGTCACTCTCAGGTCTCAAACTGTAAAAAAGAAAAAGACTTCTAATGAGCTTTCCACTATTAATTCTCAAAAAATGGCAAGCCTTAATTATACTGCTTTTTAGTGTTGTTTCTATTTCATCATTTGAGTTTTGAACTAACAGTCTTGAGATGCTTATGCTATTGTCTTCAGCTCTACCTTTTTATACCTATTTATATTTTCAATATACTTTTGACCTCACAGATACATGAACCACTCAATGAACTTCATTAGACAATTACTTGCATCTATTTCTAGATTGCTGCTATGTCAGAGGTGAGAAATGGTTTATGGCTCACTTCTTACTGATTTCTGATGTGTCTATTATCCTTATTTCCTGTGTTTTTTCTTACACTACTGTTTTGTTCTTGTCCATTTTGCCAGTTTTAGATCGCATGCAAACAGTGCTCCACACTTCTTTATTATATACAGTGGAATGGATGAGATACAACTACTTCTTTTACTAAAGTGGAAGTAATGAGATGATTGCATTAACTCATTTAGAAATGCAAAGTAACAAACAGTATTGGTACTTGTAATTAATCCCTTGGTAAAGACATAAGTAGGCTTTAAAAATAAGCAGCGCTTCATTTGCAGGGCTGGGAAGTACAGAAACTTGTTGCCTCTAAGTGTCTAAATATCACTGAAACGCAGAATGATTTTCTTGGAGGTAGAGCAAGTCAACAAAATAATCTCACTTGCTAGTAAAGATACACTATTTCCACTTATTTTCCAGCTATTTCTTGTATGCTTCTAGGTAGTGGGCTAACATATAGTTGCAATCACTATCATGTAGGCTTCTTTCTACTTTCTCTCATTTTCCACAAGATATTGTTAACATTATTTTCAAAAAGTCTTTACATTATGTTTCCTTTGCTTTTCATTTATGGCTTAAAACATCTGATGGCTAGTAGCCAAGAGAAGGCAATTAACTTTGTTATCACAATTTCTCCTTAATCATTACAAGTTTATGAATTTTTTGAAGTTCTATTTTGTTTTGTTTGCAGACTTTAACTAAACTCTTCATCTTTATCTATGCAGGCATGGATTTTTCACCTTCTACTTCAAGAGCTTTTCAATCTGCTGTCTGAATGAGAAATGCTGTCAACACACAGGTTTCTATTTTAAGATTAGCTGTATATAAGATCTGTTGAACTCATTATAACATGCAAACTGCAAATATATATATATACTACAGAAGCAGTACTGTGATGGAAATATTACCTGAATAACCAGGTGGCACAGAAACCACCAATAATCATAATTTAATATGTAACCATAAAATTAATTGTTTATTATGATTTGCAATTGTAAGTATGTTATTGTAAAGATGAGGAACATAACTTAGAAGAGACACTGAAAACAGAACTGTGATTGATCAAGTAGAAAATTAGGGTAACTTCCTCTTGCATTTGAAATAATAGATATTTCTGCCCTGTACTTAATTGCAAAACGTATATTTAAGTCACATGCAGGCCACAGGAAGGTCTACATTCTAGTGTGGTTTTTATAGATTTCAAGAGATAGAGAAAAGAGAGTTACAAAGCTAATTCTGAGCTCCTGCTAATATGGTGTAAGAATGCTTAGACCACACAGAAAGATGTTTGTGTAAACTCTCCAATAGATTTGTTTCCTCATTCTTTGAAGGTAACCTGTCTCAAAACTTAGCCAGTATTTCTCAAGCATATATTCTTCTGTCCCTTCCCATGAGAGGCTTGTGCAAATCCCTTCCTCCCTCTTTCTCCTTCTCTTACTCTTAATCTCTTCCTTTCTGCCTCTCTTTCTCTATTCCTCTCCTCCTCCCACTTCCTCTTTATCCCTTTTTCTCTTGTAGAACTGTCATGTTTCAAGGTTAGAAATGAAAACAATAAACCCAAGTATTCTTCCTACTGTTCTTGTTGACCTGTTCATGTACCCCCTCAGGTTGATAACACTTCAATATTTTTAAAATGTAGTTGACTATCTCCATCTTTGCAAATGGAACATGTATTTCCTTTCAATTCCTAATGGATTAAAAGAAAAAAGCAGTAGACTTCCTTCAAAGCATTCTTTTATATTTTTTTTGAAAGCCAGACTCAGACAGCAGTCATAGACTTTTTAAACAGTTTCATTTCTTTTAAATTCCCATTATAGGATATTTGGCTGTATTCTTACAGCTGCTCCAAAACTTGCCTTATCTTTCAAGCTTGGAACCCCAAAAGAAACAGTCTATTCTTGATGATATTCTTAACAACAGTAAACAAAACATAATATGAAGAATTATCTTCTGTTTCTATCTCCATGTTAGCAACAGTGTTGTATGCAATATTGATATCATGGTTATTTTCCATAACTTATCACTGATGGCTTGCTGTGCTTTCTGTGCTGACTATATCTTTCTTATGCTGTAATGCTGTCCAGCCTGTAACTCCATACTTTGCGTTTGCATTTGAGTTTTCTGCCTAAATGAGTATATAAACCAGTAAATCACTGTAGGCTGGATACAAATGTACAGCGTGCTAATTTCTCTTTGCAAGCTCCCCTTGTGGATACTTGTGGCCTACTCTACTGCCAGCTGTGTGCAACATGTGGAGTAAACAGCATCACACAAAGCTATACTTAGTGCTTAGT
Organism: Tetrao urogallus; assembly: GCF_951394365.1. Taxonomy (NCBI): domain Eukaryota; kingdom Metazoa; phylum Chordata; class Aves; order Galliformes; family Phasianidae; genus Tetrao; species Tetrao urogallus. The sequence continues at coordinate 26,659,283 of NC_136820.1, read as the reverse complement.
AGGAGTGTTAACACAAAAAGTTAGTATGCAGCAGCAAGCGTACTGCAAACTCATGTTTTAGTTTGCTGTACTAACCTACTTGTGTTGTCAAGCCCCAAGTGTAGTACTTTGCACTTATCTCTATTGAATTTCCTGTTATTGATTTCAGACCATTCCTCCCATTTATCAACGTGATTTCGGTTTTCAATAATGCATCCCTCTCCTCCTCTTTTCCCTTTTGAACTTACAACATCAGCACTTCATAGTCTTTAACGATACTGTAAATCACTGCAAAATGGCACAGGTGGGGTCTTAATATTTCTAGAATAACCAAGCTGGCATATTTACAGTTACTTTTTAGACTACAGACACACATGTTTAAAGAAATGATTATTTGGGGTCTAAACAGTAAACTTGCTAGAAACAATGACTTCCAAGTGTTGAAGGAAAGAGGTAATTCCATCATTTGCCTTCTTGTAGGAAGAAAAAATGTCAGCAACTTTAAACCTTAAGTAGATTTTTGTGTAAAGTGAAGCAAATCGTTTCTCTTGGAACTATCCACAATTAATAAATGCCTAATTCTTGTTCACATTAGCAAATGAAGTAGTTCTATGGAAGATTAGTAGTCTTTTGGAGATTTCTGCTGAGAGTTAATAATGGATTAGAAGTTACCCTTACCTCTGGTCCATTTGTATGTGTGTATTACAAATGCAAGCACTGTGTGGGTGAGTTTTCAGTTTGGGGAAATGACTTTTGCTTCCTTCTAAAAGAGGATTTTAACATGCACCATGTGCTCAAGAGAAACTGTATAAAGCTAGGATACATGTTTACATTTTCATCAAAACAAGGATTTCAACCCTTACAAATATTACTTAATTTTGATCACTGAAAGTTTAGCTTTAAATTGAGTTTGATCCTCATTTATAAATTTTTTTAAATGAAAAAAGACAAAACTCAGCTACAGCTACTGCCTACACTATTTTACTATTAACTATCAACTCTCTGAATACCTGCATTTGTTTCTTAAGTGGCTGCAATGACATATGGAGCAGTTACATGTGGAAACAGCTGTGTATGTCTGCGTGGTTACTTGCATGCAGAGAAAATGTTTGCCAGCACTTCTATAATAATGGATATCATTAAGGAAAAAGTCGTAGCATTAACACATTCTCCTGTGCTGGTAAACATTTTTGATAGGTTTAAATGTGTGAACATCACTGAGGTGATGCAATTGCACAGCTTTTGGGCTGGAGGGAGAAAGGTTATCTCACAAGATAGTCCATGAAGTTCATTCAATTATTGCTGTAAAAAAATTTAAAACAACAAAAGCAAACAAACAAAAAAGCACAATCAAACAAAAAATTTGTGGAGTCTGAACTGAAAGAGAGGAAGTGATTTTGTTTAACAACAGGCTAGTTTCTGCAGACGCTGGTGAGAGCAGTTTTCCATTTCTTGTTCCCCTTTCCTGTTTTTTTCAAACTATTAAGAGTTATCTTTTTCTCTGAATCAGATGAGAGCTGCAATATACTTTGAATTAACCCTTGGTCATTTCTTTCCTTCAAAGAACTGAACAAAGATTTCCCTTTAAAAATACACAGGGCTCATCTTCACGTTTTCTCTAAGAACCATGTCATTACAACACTTGCCTAGAAAGCAGAAGTGAGTTTGGTACTCCTACTGACTCTCTTTCCTACTGTCATCACATTTTCTAGTACTATGAATCCCATCCTTTTCTGCTCTATGTGCTATGAAGCAGCTTACCAAACTAAAAACCTCCAGTCATTCAAGAAGAGAAATGTCTGGCTTATCTATATATTAGATGTTAAATGTTCTTTGTGGTCAGTACTTAAGGAGGAGTTTGCAATTGTCCTGGAGTTTTGTTTTGTGAAAATTTGGATTCAGTGATCACTGGAACAAACTCGATGGACTTCAAGGTGCATATGTCCTTCTGCAGACCTAACCTCTACAGTTTAATTAAACAGAGAAAACACCATTTGCAGTGCAATGGAAGACAGTCTTACTCTCTGTTTACTTGTTTACTGAATAGTCAATATACTCAGGGTTTATTTGCAGTGCTGTTCCCTATTAGAAGAAAAATATCAATTATTCTCCATTGCCTCGCAGCCTGACCAGCATAAATTGGCTCATTTCCGGAAGATGTGCTGTTAGAAGTGGGTCCTTCCACTCTTATATTATTTATATTTCTGTTATAAATCCTGTTAACCATCAGTCTAAATAGAGTACAGTGTGGATCCTCACATTTCTGAGGTCTTTATCACTGGGAGGAGAAATTGACCTCCCAGCAACTTCTTTGTGTATCACTGCATCAGCTCCTAAGCTCTATGTTTTTTTCTTATTCAGGCTGTTTCCCACTGTTCAAGGAGAGAAAATAGTTTTGTCTCATTTTCTTACCCACTGCTGTTTTTGCGTGTCCTGCAATCTTTATGCTTTCCTCTGTCCCCTTTGCACTATTCTAGACAATTATGCAAGGTCCTGTTGCAGATATTACACTTGAAGAAATGCCATTCTGCTGAGAGTTGACAACATTTCTTCATCTACAATAACAGGTCATTGTTTTGTAGTTTCTGAAAAGAGCTACTGAGGAACCTCATTATTGGCAATCTTTTCTTTGTAAGTTTGAACTATCAGATACCCTTAGTGTATTGAAAAAAATCATCTATGGACAATCTGAATCACAAAGAACTTGGAAGTTCTGTGGAATGAAAATAAATTGCTGTTCATAAGAGATTTGTCTGTAAACTCTGTCTGTCTGCTAATCAATTGAAGTAACCTAGCTGAATATCATCCACAAATGGGTGCAGTGTGCTTGATTTAAGATTTGGTATGTTCAGTTGTGTGTATCTTTAACTCTGGAGTGAGGTATCATCGTCATGCATTTCACTGTTTGGGCACATTATGTTGCATCATTTTTTTCAAAGGTCACAGTTCCAAGGTCGCATTTATACTCTATGAGAAATTCAAATCTTGTAAAGTATTTGCACTTCTTCCCTTGGGCCAGTTTTTGGGCTGTATTTCCTGCCATTCTTTACATAAATAAAAACACTGACATGATTTGAAGTACTCAGTTTTGGAGTATGCAAATTTATCTGTTCCTGTGATAACTAACTTCAAGCCCATTGAAATCTGTAGTGAGATTCACAATGGAGTCAGTGGATTTTCTGTCCAGATTTTAGTGAATACTGGCACAACCCAAAGACATTACAGGTTGCATAATGATGTGCCTTGTAAATTAACATTAATGAATCTTTTCTATTAGATGGAAGAGACAGTCTAATCACTTTTTCCTGTGCTTGAAAGGCAAGATCTAGTCAGCAGATTACTTTGTGTCTCATCTCTTTCATTCTGAAAACTGAACACCACTTCATCCCACTTTCAGGGAACAAAAAGAGTGGCCCTGACATTTTGCTCACAAGACCATTGCAAAAAGAAGAATGGAAATAATGTGGGCTTTTTTTTTTTTTTTTTTTTGTTTTTAAATTTGCCATATACATTTTTTTTACTTAATATTTATTACTTACTATTTGCATAATGAGAGCTGTGATTTTAGCCATTGTACAGATGCAAACACAGACAATCCCTGTCACAAATACTTACAAAATTGAGATGAAATTTTGAAAGCATGTATTGTGGATGATAAAAATGAAAACAAGGGAAGAAAAGGAGGGGGGAAAAACAAATATGGAGATATTGGCTAGTATCTAAAAGCCATCTAAGTACTGCCATGTACTAGTGCTAGGAGAAAGGGGGTATCTCATAAGTATGCTCTGAACTGGCGTCGTCAAACACGATACCTTGTAGGCTTGTAAAATAAGAGCGTCAGGGACAAGAACAGGTATATACAATAAAACAACACTCAAGAGAAAAGCGAAAGAATGAATGTGAAAAAGAAATCCAGCATAAGTACAAGACAGAAAAATAGATAAAACTTACCAGTAGCTAGATGGAGAATTTCTGTACTGTTCTTCATCACACAGTACAGATAGAACCTTGGTTTTAAGACTCTTCTGGCTTCCACAGCCATTTTCTCCATCTTTTCACCTGAAAGGTCTTCTGGTCAGTAAGTTGTTTCAGGAAGATATGCTTGAATGTGTATCTATTTTTTTAATTATTTTTCTTTCCCTGCTTTGTGTAATTTAATTGCTGATTAGCCTAATCTCACCCCTACTGGAAGGTGAACTTAGTGTTGTAGCACTAAGGGATCCTGAAGAGTACTGCTGCCAATATTACAGATTCAGACGGATTCTCTCAACTACAGAATATATCTGTCTTCTGAAATTGTTTTCTGAGATGCTTAACAATACCTCTGTACCTTGCTAACTCGAGGTTTTATAGCACCAAGGACCCATGTGTCTGTCTCAAGGATAGAAATTTGCTCTCTTGAGAACAATAGTATCTCAGGATTTGTCTATGGGATTAAAGGCTGCTACTTAGACTTTAACATTACTGGTGCTCTGAGTTAGTCATACTGGGTCATACCAAAAATCTATTTGAGAAAAAGGGATTGTCAACAGGGACTCAGTCAAGTAGCACCTGATGTAATTCACTCAAGAATCTCAGATAACTACATCTCCTGTGGCTTGGAGCATGCATGGATCTGGTGTGTTACAGTCACCAGTTGCCCATGTAGAATGGCTGTAAATCTTAGAAAGCTAGTCCTACAGACTTACACAGTTGAACAATAGAACTTGCAACTTTATCTCACAGAGCACTGTCAATTTCTAGAAATGTGTCATTGCTTAGGTGAGATATTAAATGGTTGCACTGCCTTAAATTCCAGAGTTGCATTTAGCATATAGGTTGTGAAAATGCTCTGCTATGTGAAAGGACTTATGGAACTTTTTATCAGATCAGATATTTGCTACCAGACTGCTCTCTTTATTTATTATGACAGACAGAAGCTGCAACTTCTATATCTATGAACAACTGGATATTGTGGTTCACTGACTACTTGAGTTATACTTGCACAATTTTGCACACATCATGTAGAAAACACTGCTTACTCATGGTTTTGCTAGGTTTTTTTTTCAGAGGTACGTAATTTTTTTTAAATTCATTCTACTAAACTGGCTGTTTATTATAGATCTCATTCCTTGTGATTATCTGAATTTTTACTACATTTTGTGGCAGAAACCATTAAAAAGCCTGAAAACATTTCTGTCATTTATCTACATCCAGACAACTTCAAGTAATTTTCCTCTAATGCAAGCTTTCTCTTTCATAGCACTAAAGAACGTTTGATGTGCTTTAGACAACACAGTAATCATAATGTGTAGAATGTGTGGTGAATAAGCACAGTCAATTTTGTTAGAACATTCATCACAGCACACATTTGGATCTGTATTTTCGATACATAGTGTCTAAGTACTCTATTTCCATTGAAAATCATCTTTAGAACACATATTTCAGTTCATTTCACACTGTGTTAATTGTGTAACACACTGTAACCATTACCTTTTACCAGCCACAGTTGCTCATCTAATGGGAAATGATGACTTTAACAAGGAATTATTAGATCTGTTTGATCAGAGAATGCACATGTGGACAATGGGTTTTGCAGTCTGGAACACACACCATTTTCTCCCCCTATGAGTACATAATTGAATTAAAAGTCTCATTGTAGGAAGAGAAATGCTTTGTAGCTAGCCTGCTGGGTTGAAAATTTTATTTAAAACTACTGGATAAATATGCTGTGTTTACTGTTATTTCAGTATAATTTAAAATTTTTCAGCTTTTCTGAATGGAAAGCATATAGGCATAATTGTTTTTATTGTAAGTTAAAAAATAATTAGACTATTTTTTCATGAAGTACTGATACAAGTTTAAAATCGTATACTGGGGATTAACATTCCATAATTTTCCCAAAGCAGGAAGAATACATGCAAGAATCTGAAGATAACGTTCCACACTGTACCCACAGAGTTAAAGTGATTTTGAACAGTATTGCAGTAGTCTTTGAATAAAATATTTCTGGATTTGTTGCTAGTGGAACTGAAAGTCTTGCAGTCTTGTGAAATATGTCTCACAGGACTGTAAGTCCTGAATATGTCATATTAAGTCTGCTAGTGCCATCTATTCCTTATTGGTAGGTGAATCATTATTTATGTTCTAGGAATTCAGAACAAGAATTTAAAATCCACTAAAAAATAACCTAGGAACCTAAAATCCAATTTTCAGAAGTTCCTGGGAGACATGGGGGTTTTGGGGTATTTACCCTGCACAGCTATGAAGCTGCTCCCATTCAGCAGTTATGCCAGTCTCAGTGGCATTCCTAGTCCAAACAAACAATCCATTCTGAGAGGATAGTTACACTTATTGTGGTGGAGCTGAACTGATATGACTACTCAACCTTAGAACCTGATATAGAGCCTCTATGAAACATCCCATCACAAGCTATGTTTTTGTAGCTGCAGTGCTAAGTTTCCTTGAGGTATTTTCATGTAGATTTCAAAATAATTCAGACTCCCATAGCAACAGATTTGTACTTAGACACATTGTATTGATGCTGCTTTTGTTTTCACAGCTGTAAATACATCCTTACCTCCTAGGTATCCAATTCAATACATGCCGACTGTCGCAACTGGCACTGTCAAAGCAACCAAAGTACTGCTGCAAAATACTGATCAGTTATTTGCAGTACTAGCTCCAGCCTTAAAGACTTGAAGATGGACTATCGCAGATGCTGGGAATGTCTTGTTTGTGAATGATGTATAATCACATAAGGTGTCTAACGCTTTCCATCCTGTAAACTTTGCGGCAAGATAGTCAGTCTAAAGTCCCCAACATCTCAAGTATGTCCATAAATAACAGCCAAATGGTACTGGCTGTGTCTTATAGAGGTACTGCAAGTGGTAAGAGAGATTGAGAAGCCTGACTTCATGTGAGATCCACATGGGACAAGTTTTCTGTTTTGGTGCTGTCAGATGCAGATTCCTAATCTTTCCACTCTTTGCTCCCACTATTTCCTTAACCTGTATGTGATACATCACATAGGCTTCCATATTAGCTTAGTCAAATTTCACAAGGCACTTCACAAGGAACTTCACAATGCATTATTCTAACTATGACCATTGTGAGCGTGTCTGATCACCTAAAAGACCCCTAAATCATTTTAAAAATCGAGCCCAAAGCCTTATTTAAAAGCTTCTTCTGTCACAGATGAAAATTTTCTTAGGTGGTCCTACAGACTTATTTTGGGCAAAGTGTGAAGCTACTTGTGGCTTTTAGCATCACTTGACTTTCAGATCATTGCTGATGATACAAAGCTGGGTGGACTGGCTGTCACATGTGAAGGCTGTGCTGCCATTCAACCATACCTGGACGGACAGGGGAAAGAAGAAACCTGACGAGTAACTTGGGTCTGTTCATCCTGGAGAAAAGAAGACAGAGAGGATCTGATTAATGTTTATAAATAACTAAAGGGGGGTGGGAGGCAAATGGTTGAGGCCAGGCTTTTCTCAGTGGTGTGCGGAGATAGGACAAGGACTAATATCCTAAAACTTGAACAGAGGAATTTCAGTACTAACGTGCAGAAGAACTTATTTACAGTAAGGGTGACGGAGTACCAGAACAGGTTGCCCGGAGAGGACATGGAGTCTCCTATGGTGATATTCACGACCTGTCTGGATGCCTACATCCAGCAGCCTATTGATGAGTACTTGCTTTAGCAGAGGGATTGGACTTGATGTCTTGAGGTTCCTTCTAATTCCTGTGATTCTGTGAACTTATAGAAGCTGTGCTCGTGAACTGATCTTGTAACATCATGTAACGATGTTACCATGTTACATCATGTTACATCATGTAACGATCTGTTACAAGATCGTGAACTGATCTTGTAACATCATGAGATCTCAAAAGGCCCTTGCACCTGGCACGTGGGATGTAGCTCAGAAATTGCAGAATCACCAAGGCCTAATTCCCTTTTTGCCATTCTTCCCACTTTTCTGTTTTTGCAAGTCCCATATGTGACAAAACTGGTCTTGAAGACTCAGATAAACTTCAGTTACTTTCCAAAATGATTAAGAGATATTTGAGTCACAGAAAATGAATCACAGGATGATTCAGGTTGAAAGGGAATGCAAGAGGTCAACCTGCCTGTCTCCTTTGCTCAAGAAGGGTTACCTACAGCAGATTGTGTAGGACAAGGTCCAGACAAATTCTGAATATCTCCAAGTATGTAATGTTCACAGCATTTCTAGGCAACCTGTGCCAGTGTTTGGCCACAATCACAATAAAAACATATCTTTATGCTCAGATGGAACAACCTGTATTTCAGTTTGTGCACTCTAGCTTGTTCTGCCCCTGGGCACCACTGAAAGGAAGGTGGCTCCCTCATCTCTACAGCCTCTCTTCAGATATTTATACACTGTTTCAGTCCCCTTAATCATCTCTGTGACCTCTAAGTGGACTATCTTCAGTAGCTCCATATCTGGGAAACCCAGAATTGGACGCAGCACTCTATGCGTGGCCTTACCACTGCTGTGTGTAGGGGAAGGACCACCTGACTCATATTGTTCTGGCTAAATTGCCATCATTAAACTTTACTGATGCAAGGGCAAAATGACATTCTTAAAAAAAATATAAACAAAGGACGTCATGTCATCTCACTCCTTGACCAGTCATTCAAATATTGTTGTGCATATTTCTTTCTTTATTTTTTTTGTTGTCAATCATCTGGATTAAATCTTACACTCAGCGAAGAACAACCAGAAATCGAAAGTAGTGGTAAACTTAAGACAGTGCGATGTTCTGGTGCACTGCTACTCATACACACAGTTCTATTTATTTCAGAGGGATAGCCTTGTGTGGATGAGGCCTCTACAGTACAAGGAATGACTCAAAATTCTCAGGGCCCTGTTGATCTACACACATGTGCAAATGATGACAAAAATACATTTCAAAAATTACTAAATGACTATTTGAATCTTATTCAAATTTCAATACATTAGTGTTCACACCAGAATTTAGCTCATTTCATCAGTTGTAAGATCATAAAATAGAAAATGCAAAAAAAGAATTTGTTTATCAAGTCAAGCCATCATCTAAGTCCATGAAAAGTACCACATGTAAAGTGTCCATAAGTGCCACATCCACATTTCTTAAACACCTCCAGGGATGGTGACTCTATCACTTCTCTGTGCATCCCATTCCAATGCCTCATCTTCATTCTTCTGTGAAGAAATTCTTTCTGACATCTCATCTAAATCTATCCTGATGTAACTTGAGACTGTTTCCTCATGCTCTAAATGTCTACCTACGTTCAATAGAAATCACGTTGAATTTTCAAGGCCACAAAATGACTATATAAAACCCCAAAATGATAGAAATATAGCATAAATATTACAATTTTGTTTGCAGAAATATCAAGGTATGCAACTAAAATTATATATTTGATAAGAGGCTTGATTTTAAGTACAGTGAGGGTTTTATCCACCTTGAGTCCGGCGTTCAATCAGTGTTCATCAATAAATTCTTACTGATGTTGATCATTCATGCAAAAATCAAGTACCTGACATTTCCATATTCAGTGAACGTTGCAGTTTGTGGAGTCAAGTTATGTCATTGCTCTGCTCTTTCAAGGCTACCATGCTATCTTTTGAATATAAAGATAATAAACTGTCAGTCTGAATCCAATATGATATTGCATATTCCTCTGTCTGAAATTGGCATTGATTCCTGTCTCACTTTATGCATTGGTGTTGGAATTCATGGCATTTTAGAATATACTCTTAGAAATGTCATTGCATTGCTGGGCAACTTAATGGAAATCCTTTCCTGTAGCTTTGATTTTTCTTCATTACACTGTTATTTACTTAGCTTATGTGACTGAACACCGATAAATTGGACTTTGCTCACATTTCTTATCACATTGGTTTGAATTACAATTCATAAACTTTCTAGTAACCAAAAGCAGAGCTGGAGAGATTACATCTTTGATAAGATTACAATCCCCTCATGTAAGTAATATTAAAATTGACTCTCTGAATATAGTCAAGAATTTGTCTGGTTATCTTTAATTGATCTCCCTGGAAAGACAGTACAAACTGCAAATGAAATTGACGTATATTACAAGTCAAAGCAATAATATAAAATCACAGAATAAAACAAAATAGCGGTTTATGCCTATCTTGGACCTTTAAAGTTATAGTTCATCTCTAAATGACAGGAGAGGTCATCTCCAGTTTGTGGCAACAGTATGGAAAATGAGATGTCCAGGACAACACAAAATGACATATTTGGTATTTAAAGTGCTTTCCTCCTTCATGTGAATGATTAGGCTTAATAGATTTGTGAAAAAAATCAAGATTGAAAGTAAAACTCCCATAAACTTGTTCTTGGACATTACCATTCACAGTGGGGTCAAAAAATTTAAATTTTATTGTCATCTTTATCTTTATTTTACATCATCCTAATACACAAATTTTAGCTACCTGCTTCATTTTCTTGTGGACTAGATATCCAAATTCTATCCAAATAAAAACTTTTAAAATCTTTTATACTAGAGATATCTAGGTAGGTATTTGGAAGGCCTCTCAGTGGTTCCCTTTTTTTATGAGAATTCCTGAAGTTTTTTTATGCCATCACCTGGCATAAACCACCTGTTTTACTACCTGTTGTTGATGCCAGTGTGCACTGGTGACCTTTCACAGATTTGATCAATCCTTAGTGTTCTCAGTTCATTAGTTTGTGTAGATTCAACAGGACTGCTAGTCTCTGAAGCATAACAATTCTTGAGAGACTGTCATGTGGTACCTTTTAATCTCTTCAGCCTGTTGTTTTCTAGTTACTCTTTCTCCATTTAAACCCATAGATAACTACAGAAATTCACAAACACTCACACAGAGTCACACCTCTTTCTTCACTAAAACTGGAATACTTGGATAAGTGCATATTAGGAAGATGGCAAAGAAGTTTTCCTCTTCATTCAATAAGTGATAATTTGAAATAACTTTCAACATTACTAATGTTTTCTGCAGGTGCTGAAAGAGAGTCAAAGATGACTCAATTATAACAAAAAGATAAACAAAAACAGGTTTATGAATTGTAATTTTAAAGAACACTTTTTTTCTAGAAGGAATCAGGGTAGGAAAATCTCAGGGGTTCGTGAGGTTCAGAAGAGTCTCCTACAAAAATTCAGTAGTGTATGTGACTTAGATAAAGTGAAAAATACAAAGGAAAATGTTCAATTCAGGTCTGTATAACAGAAGTGGAGAACGGCATGCTGAACAACAATGCAAGAAAATTTTCTGTTGCATAAAGAATATAGAATATCAATAAAATTATCTGGAGAATTGAAAATATGTTACTATGCACAGTAATATAGTTTTGAAACAAATTACTGATTTGCTGATGAGATCTTACTAATACATTTTAAAAAAATTTAGGACTATTTTATAGAAATGAAAAATTCAAGACAAAGAATAAAAAAAAAAGAGGAAAATATTTCTTCTTCAATGACTGTGAATGCAGAAGAATACTAGATAAATTTGGGAAGATTTGACTTTCATATGTTTAACTTCAAGTAGTTAAGAATGAGAGTGAAATCATTTAAGAAAAAAATCTCATGGAAGAATCAGAATCAAAGATTTTTGTTCTTCATGAGAGGTAAAATCATACTAGAAAAGTTATGAGAAGAACAGAGAAGATTGCTTGAGCAAATGAAGTGAAAGATTTGCTTTACAGATGATCTTAGGTTGGCTTATTTACTGTCAAAGATGAAGCCTGAGAGACACAAAGATGTACACCGTATTTATTTTGGGAGACTAAGGAAAAGGAGAACTTAAGCAAAAATTCTTTCTCAGAAGAATTTATCAGAATCTTTGCTTGTTCTGAAGGCAAGTAACACTAGCAGAGCTATATGGTGCAATGCCAATGCTAGCGTGTTGAGTATGCAAGGAATGTACATTGCAGAAGAGATAAGGATAGGGTTTATCCATAGGTAACTCTGATAGTAATGCCTTCTAATTATTTCTGTGGAAATTACAACAAATACAGAGTACAATAACACTATTTAATTGAGCAAATTCTCAGATACAAAACAACATTTTTTCAGCAGTCTCCATGGTTAGCTATGCATTTTTGCCAGCAATAAGAATGAGCTGATGCATGTAAAAATTTATGTGGTTGTGTGGAATGTGGCTTACCTTTCATATCACTATTGCCACTTCTGAACATCACTACCCACTGCCTCACTGCCAACATCTGTTTTTTGGTCTCTATCAATACTCACCAAGCTTTGGTGAATGCCAATGGATGCAATTTTTTCCACATGGAAGAATTCAATGACACAGCTTTGTTTCATATGCACTTCTATGTCAGACACCATTTTGTCAAACTGTCCCAGTGCTGCAGTCTGTCACACAGCAACAACTAGATAAGAATGTTGGTGGGAAGGTTCAACTTCTTCTGCTATACCACCAACATCCACCTCTGGTGTTGCGGGTAAACATAATAAAATAGGAGATATTACTGTCAGAACAGCCTTCTTATTTCACTGAATAAAGATTTGGCATGGAAAACAGTTATGCAAAAGAGATTGGAGATGTAGTGGACATCTACAACATTTAAGTGCAACACTTAAGACTGATTTCCAATTTTACTTAAATGACAATATCCAAGGATGAGATGTAGATGCGGATTGAACTTTCTCACTAATCTGCCAGGCACTAGGTCATCTTTCTTAGTCTTTGGGATGCACTTGGATGAATAAAGAATCTCTATTGTTTAATTGTGTTAGCTCACTTTATTTTAGTTAGTGTCATTGTGGAGTGAGAATGACACGTCTGAAGCCATGTTAATTGACCAGTTGTCATCTCCCTACCCCTGATGTTTTCTCCTGAAGCTAACTGAGACTAAAGCGCAGTAGCCTATTTTGTCAGGGATTTTTTAATTGGGTTAAAGTCTCCTGAGCAAGCACCATTAACAGTTTCACTTATAGCCTGGACATGGTGTAAATAGTGAAAGCAGTGCTCTGCAAAGCTGTTCGTACTAGATGAATTTACGCTTACAAAATCCTCTTCTCAGCTAAAAAATTAAACATAAAAATGGGCCTTCAGCTGATTAATTTTATTTTATAAGAGCTAGTATGTTGTAAATTGGTTTCGAAAATTAGGCTTCCATGAGAAAACTTTGATTAAATCTCCAGAAGCAATGAATCATTTATAAAAATAAGCAAAGTAAGACACGTTTTTTCTTTATGGATGGTTTTTTGTGCGAGAAGCAGCACATATAATATTGGAAGTAGACAGAGAAATAGCATTTACAAAATTACAACTGTTCTTTATGAATGTATATTAAAATAAATTGGTTACTCTTTATACTCTGAAAATGACAAAATAAAAAGAACCAACCCCATTCCTTTAATTTCAAGCAATGTCTTTAGCAACAGTTGTTCAACGACTTTTTAAATAGCCAAAGCATATAGTAAACAGTTGATAGAAAGATATTGTAAATGATCTTTCTGTGAAAGATCAGATGAAATGCACTTTTGGATACTACCTGAGCAGCCATTTTCAGTTATACCTTAATTATATCATACGCCTTCTCTGTTACCTTTTCCTGTTAACTATTTAAAATCAAACCTACATTTTCTACGTGAACCACAAAATCTAGAATCACCTGTGAATTGTTATAAAAGCATACATTTTGTGAAATTCAGAATAGCTTTCTTCTCTGATGACATATGTGACAAGTGTGGATAAATTACTTTACAAAAAGAACTAATTATTACATTTGGTTCCTTAAAATTAATTTTTATTAACAATTTTTATTTTGTTGATAAAATCTTTATCTGCACTGAAAGTATATTGAATGTAGTGTTGTTTCCTTCCTTTTTCAAGATGCATGTCACAGATTTTTATTTATTTATTTCTATATTAGAGGAAGATGAATAGAGCATGGCATAGGCCATTAAGAGAAATTTCAGTTGATCCATTAGTGCAGATTTTAAATACTAGCAATGACTCTTTGCAGAATAATTGATAGGGTCTGTGAAAAGTCCTGGCAAACACATAACAATAATTCGTAGATTGGGAATAATTAAAGACATATAAAGCACATGGATCTTTCTTTCAATTAATGAAATCAAGATAAGTGAAAATAGCCATAAGTAAGTAGGTATACTTTTTCATTCTTCTTGATTTTTGAGAATACTATTTTTTTCCTGGAATCTTGCTTAACTTGTTTAAAATGTTGTTATTCAAGTCAAAAAGATTTTTAGGTCATTTGAACTTTTCCTGAAAATAACCTCTTGTCACTTCCATGCTAAAGGCATTTTTATTACATCTGTCACATCAGCTGAAAATAGTAATAGTACTGTAAAAATTGATCTCACCAAAACTGACAGGCTCAGTGAAACACATTTACATAAGTGGAATTGAGCGAAAATTTTTGCCTACTAAGAAATGGAGAACAAAGACCTAGAGTGGACTGGAAACAAGCACAGGGTAGAGTGAAAAGCATGAGATCATTAGGTCAAGTCCTTCAATCAGCTTGTCTATTTTTCAGTCACAGGCTAACTAACTGATGAAAGCACATTATTACTCTTCAATCACACCTCAAATCTGCAAGACTCTTGATATCTAGAAACTTTGAATTGTTTTGCATGATTTATGCAGTCATATTTCAACTTAAGAGCTGTAGTTTTTTTCAGCACCCATTAGCTTACAGAGGAAGTAGGTGCTAGGGTTAAGCAAGACCAATAAAATCCTATTTTTCACATAGATTTTATTTTAATTTCTGAAGTCTAACCTCTTTGTAAAAGGGGTAACATTAAAAAGGCTATGTGAAAAAATTATGTAGACAGAACCAAATCTGCATAACTAAATTGAATTAATTAGAAAAAGCCTTCATATCCTATACTAGAATTTAATATGACTTTGAGAATATGTCATCTCCAAGATAATGATTTTGAAAATAGAGTGATTATTTTCCAGTTTGAATGTATAAAAACTGTTATAAATAACAAAATAATAGTCAAATAAATGGTGAAATATATGCAAGTATATGGGGTAGAATGAGACAAAGAAGTCCATCTACAGATCTACTCTCCATTCCCATTAGTCATCTCATTTGACAAACTCAGCATGAATCATTTGTTTCTGGTAGCTCTTATGCAGAAAAGATCACAGCAATAATATGTTGAAACACTAGAAGGTCAGTGTCTCGGGAGGTTTTTCCTGATTAAGAGAGAAGTGAGAAGCCTGAGTTAAAAGAAGTTCAGTCCAGTTCAGAATCAGAAATGGGAAATAAATGTGGGAAGAAAGAAAAACAAATTTGTAAGAGGAATTTGAGACCAAAAAATCTAAAAAGCTTAAACACTGGTCGAGGTTGTTTCAAAACCAAAGTCTTGAAAGCTGGTTCTCAAGATCTCAGTTGCTGGATATATATATTTTTTTAATTCCAGAAGGATGAAGCATTAAGTTAAATCTTACTCACTGGAAAGAAATGACACATAAGAACACATTTCCTGTGATTTCCTCTCTCCTTCCCCTTCTTTTTGGAAAACTAAAGAATTATTTTCAAAATAAAGTTATAGCAGGATAACTTTTTCATATGGAGCTATCTAAGTACTTTCAGGGACTTTTTCTTCTGGGGTGGAAAATCTGAAGTCCAATCTCTTTTTTTTTTTTTTTTAACCAGGAAATAATTAATGACCTAACTGTGCAGCAAGGTGACAGTTAAGAAATTCTACTTTGTTATGAGTTCCTTTCCTAATCCTGAGTTCAGCCTGTCGAAGCAAATAAATGATGGAGACTAATCTCATAGGACTGTCACTATAACTGAAGACACATATTTGACATATGGATGTATCTTATCCATTACTTCTACCCAAAGTATACTTACAAAAACTTGTCCTTCTGCTTTCAATTAGACAACAAAAGAAGAATGAAAATATGCTTCACAATCTTTAATATTCAGAATCATGCCACATTTTCATGGTTTTATGATTTTGGTTCTTGGTATTCTGCATCATAACATCATGTTGTGCACTGTGACTTAAAGAGTTAATGCGCCAGTTTTGGGCACCTATCCGGAAGACAACTACATACCCCAGAACCCTTTGTGTTCAGAGAGGAGATATAACCCCTGGCAAGGTCACCTGATGGCCATTCTTCCTTTGGCTCTCCTCCATGCTGCTCGACCCAACTGCGCATCTAATCTCAGGGTACGGTGAGGCCCTCAGTTCTCAGACACTCTCTCATTATATTTGATTTACTAGCTTTAATTCTAATTATATTGTACTATTGTATGTTGCATTCCAGTACCATATTTAATAAATTAGTTTGTATCTCCTCAGATTGTTGCAACTGTTCTGTGGATCCCTCTGCCCCGCTAGTCACGGACTGGGCCAAACCAGCCTGTAAATCATTGACACACATTAATCATTTTCCTTTTCTAATTGCATATGGTTATTCTAAATTAAGTGGCCTTTTCTTTTTGTTGTTTACGGACCAGTCATGGTGAATCCATTGTGTTTAAACCGTTGATCGTCACCGGTGAATGGCTGACAGTCCACTAGGTTTTGGTTTTTTTTTTTCATTTTTTATTTTTTATTTTTTTAATTTACTTTTTCTCTCTTTTTTTTTTCTTTTAAACTGTTTTTTAAAAATACTCAGATGAAAAGCAAATTAAAAAGCTTGTATAGTGATACCTACATAATTCTTTCAAATTTTGGAAAACCTTGGACGTTAAAGTTTTTAAAATATGCTGATGGAGATGATCTTTGAAGTTTATTTCAAGTAATCACATCAACATGTATAGATATAGTGAAGATTAATACATGGGAGTGCTAATCTACTGAAAAAACTGATGCACTGGCTGTCAAAAACCGAAATTTACCACTTTCAATCACTATCCTCCCCATATTTTATGTAGATGTTTAGCACTTATGTATTATTAGTTATTATGACTTCATATAAACAATTGTTTATCTGTAACAAATGATTCAGAAATGACTCTAAGTATCTCTTTTGAATATTTGACGTGGTAATCCTACATGGTTACAGTCCTCTGCTCTTGTTCTTTACAAGAAATTTCTTAATACCTGGATCCCTCCTACATGCAATTGCATATATCTTTGCCCTTTATATGGCATTGCTCATATACTCATGTAAAATGCATGTAACAAGTGTCTACCTATGACTGCAGTTTTGCAGACACCTTTTTAGCTGAAAAGGCCCTTACTCATTTACCAACAAGTTGAAAATGAATTAGATTTCTTCTGACGCTTCTGTTGGTGGATATGACCCTCTGTCACCTCATCCATCCAATATTATTACCTCAATTTTCATTAAGAGCAAGAAGATTCTTGCCAGTGCACAATGTTGTGAAACGAATACGGGAAGAAAATCTTAACTGAGATGCAAAAATACTTGTCAATAAAATAATTCCAATTTATTTTGAGAAATATGTGTTGTTGAACTTCTACACTTACTGACTTGAATAAGCATTCAATTTCACATACAGTATTTGAAAAGTATACATAAAATGATATAAAAAATATCATTGCACAGTCTTTGCCCAAATTACTGAGATCTCCAATTTAAATAAGGGAATGCTAAAACATTTATGCTTTATGCTACTTATGAAAAAAAAATCCAGAAATATTATACTTTATTAATCATAAAAGTTTTTACTAAACCTGTGCATATTAAACATGCTGTAGTTAATGGAGGACCTCCCAATGGAGCATGTGGATATTTCCTAATGGAACAGGCTTGTAGAGAGCCCATGCTGGAGGAAGTTTATCCTTGAGGACTGCAGTCCATGGAGATATCTGCACTGGAGCAGACTAGTATGAGAGAGGAACAACAGAGAAGAACTCTTACGGAAGACTCATTCTACATTTGTCTGCACTGCTTGGGATATGGAGGAGTTAGAGGAGTTGGAAATGAAAGAATGAAGATAAACCTAAGTAGAATGGAATATATGAATGTGATGTTACTTCAACTGTCATTATTTCTCACTATCTAAATCTGTTTCAACTCCCCACATACCAAAATAATGCTCCACAAGTCAAGCCTGTTTTGCTCATGATAGTAAATCACAAATGAACTCTGTTTCTTTATCATGATCGACAAGATTTTTTCCTTGTTATTTCCTCCCACACTAAAGTTGAGGAGAGAGAGGAGAGCATCTTGGTGGGTGCCTGGCCAAGGACAAATAGTAGTCAGAAGCAATAAATCCGATTACAAACTTTGTCAAAAACAGGCAAATCATAAGCTCATCTGAAAAAGAAGAATTCCTCTTTTAAGAAACTACCCGGCCTCAGATAAATGTAATCTTACACAACAAAATGAAAGTGAAACAGTAGACCGAACAAGAAGAACATGTTTATTTACGAAAATTCAAAAGGGAAATTCAGAAGATGTATTATTGTTTGTTTCTAAATGCAAGACTGTTACTAGCCTTTTTCTTTACTATTTTCATCTTTCTTGGTTGATAAAATTTTTATTTTAAACAATTTTGTATAATCAATGAATATTAAGATGTTATAATTATGAAACAAACAAGAGAGTTTGGCAAAGCAGATTATGATAACAAAAAGAGAATAGACAGAAAGCTTACCCATATCCTGGGCTCACTTACAAAACTCCAGCAGAGCAGATCTCCAGAAGAGATCCTTCCCCACTGGTAGCCAGCTCTTAAATAGGTCTAGGAGAGGTGGAGCCAGGCTCCACCCCTTCTGGCAGCACAGGTGAATTACCTTCAGGCCATGGTTCAGGTCGTGACTCAGCAGTTCCCATGCAAATTTATATGAGAACATTAAAGTATCTAAATTTTAGAAAACTCTGATTTTTGGGATATGTTTTAGAAACTCATTGCTTTTAACTTCTTCATATCCTTTCTCTGATTGAAACCTGAATTGTTTCTAAACTTTTTATGATAACTGTCTCTCTCCAATTTATAGGTGGAGGAGGTTCTTTGATATATGTATATCCAGTGTGAGATTATGAAGCAACTGTTCGAACGTTGGTCTGACCAGTTTATTACAAATCTTAATCAGGGAGATGGGGAAGGGAAGAAGGGTGATAGAAGACATAGGAAATAGAAGTGAGGAGTCTTTATAGGAAGCAAGAGGGAGAGAGTCACCACCATGGATCCAGTGTGGTTCATAGTTCAGTCAGATCTTCAGTAGTGGTACGTTGTCAGGCATTATTGTTCCATTGACGATGATGACTTTTCAATGGTAGTAGCAACTTATTTATAAGTCCAAAGTGGCCAAGTCAGCTCTCTTTGGAGTGACGGCTCAAATCTAAAGTTGTTGAGTCAGCTCTCCTTGGAGTGGCAACTTCTGGCTCTAGAATCTCAGCAGAAACTCCTTTGTTCCCATCTTCTGGGCCTTGCCAGCAGATAAGAGGGAGCAGGGATGCTATTTTTCACAGGACATGATTTTTCACAGCACATTCCTCAGTTTTCCCATACCAAGCTGGAGCTATTTAGTCACAGGCCAGATCTTCCATCAGTAAATACTCCTGAGCATTCTCTTCTGGAGGCAAGCAGGTCTGAAAGGAAGGTGCTTTCAAATGTCCACGAAGTGATGTTAATTGTCACATGGTAGCACCCATCACTTGCCTCCTCAATAAATTGGTTAGAGTCTTATTACAAGAAATACTTCAGGAAGCAAGCTTTGAGCCAGAAAACAAAGAAGGGTTCTCACAATAACATGGCTCTTTTGAAATTTGAAGGTTAAAAAATTCCCATATATCTAAATGTAAACCATTATATAACAACTTCCCGATTCCCTTGCTATACGAATAGTAAAAAAAAATAAAATAAATGTAAAATATGAAAAAGTTGTCTGATGCTGTGCCTGGATAACACAAATATGCATTTAAATATACTATAAAAATACAACCGCAACAACAACCAAACAAAAAAATTATAACAAATCTGCCTCACCCCCAAAAGAAAAATACCAAACACTCAGACAGTACTATTATTTGGAGAATTAATTAGGAATATGACAATGTTCAAGAAACATTCTTACTTAACTAAAAACAAAACCAAACACTCAACCTGGACAAAAATTCATTTTTAAAGATGAAAAGTAAATGAGAAAAAAGAGTAACTTCTCAATCATCCATTTAAAATGTAAAAGAGCCCTTTAAGAATAACTAAATTTTAAAAGGATATTTGGAGAACAGATAAACAAGGGTGTTTGGATATATCGGAAGCAGAATTTTAACTCCAAATGGGCAATGGGCCTGAGGAAAATAAAGGGAAATATCAGAAAACAAACTAAATAAAAGAGCAATACATCTAACTTCTAAAATCTTGTCAGAGATTTGTGCTAGATAAGGAAAGGAAAAATGGCAGTGGTGCTGAAATAAATCTGTAACTCTTCTACATATACAATATTAGATCACCTATTCATGGCTTCAAATCATTAACAAGAGAACATACAAAAAAGTTTTAAAAGAATGAAAATATGACAGCTGTTGATTTGGAATATATCCAAGCTTAAAAGAGACTTTCTCTGCTTCTGCCCTGAAATTATGGAGAGAGTGGGATATAAAACTCCCTGAACTGAATGTAGAATGCAGTGTGGTTCCATCTTTAGCTTCACAATACTAATCACAACTACTTATTTCTTCTAAGTCTGACTCACAAACAACTGAAAATGAATTTATAAAAAAGCATTGTTGAACATGATGAGAAGCTGGGATAACAAAGAGACTGTACTTACATGGTAATGATGACGTACTTTGGTTGGAGATGCAGCTAAAAGTTCAGCATAAATTGGTAAAAAAATTCTATGACAAGGAAGGAATTATGTTGAAATTCTCTTGAACTTTTCATTTAAAAATTTTCAAACAATACTTTAAGTGAAATAACTCTGTTTATTGTCATTCTAAATATATTTCATTTTCATTTTCTGCCCTTTCTGAAGCACAGATTTGTTAAACTGAAAATGTCAAAGTTCTACTATTCATCCTGCAGCTGGTGAAATAAAAGTGCTTGTATAGCTATTTTGATGCTCTGAGAAGTGCTGTTGTGACATGCTATGTCAGCAAACACATTTTGGTCGTTGGTCACAGCCAAGATTTGAATATAATCATTGGTCATAATCAAAACTGGTCATTGTCATTAGCATGGTGTCCTCAACACCCAGTAAATGGCTTCTTTGTGTCTAAAACAGTAGTTTATATATAAGAACACAAGAAACTGAAATACAGTTTCTTGATTCTTTAGACATCAGTTTCTTTTCACAGAGCATAACTTAGCTATGAGCAAACTGGAAACTTGCTGATCACATGGAATGTCCTTTTCAATTTCTATTTTATTTGGTTTGGATGTTCACCAAAAGTGAAATACTTGGGGTTTCAAAAAAATGGGCGCTCTTTTTGAAGTTTCTTTAAAAGTGCCTAAAATAGAGTATTACCTTCTGAATTAAAACATATAGTCTTTAAACATATAGTCTTTAAACACAAGGCAAAATCTAGAATCCTGTATGAACGTGTGGTTACACAGGAAGATGGTCCGATGTTTAAGACAAGATCTAAAGGTGTTACTTTCTTAACTGTTGAGAAATGATGATGGGAATACAGAATTCAGGGTACTTTTGTAAATTTTTAGGGAGGCTATGCTAAGACTACGGATGCTAAGAACTAGAGTCTCTACAGATTTGATATACATAATTTGGAGATATGTTGTAAAGATACGTGCTTATATCTTTCCCATTATTTTCCTATATCTACTGTTATAACTTTATCTCCATCCTCCTTCTGCCTACAGTCATTTTAGGGAACTCTAGTTCTCAATTTTAAAGCACGTAGAGAAAAGAGTTGGGTATATAAATTGCCTGATGTCCTTCTTAAGGCTCACATCCCTTTCTGAACCTGCAATTTAATGCTGCCAAGATTCCTTATAGTAAGTGACGGATGAAATCCAGAAAATACGGAAATTTAAGAGAAACTACAAAATCGTGTTTTTTTCTAGGTGCCTAGGAGTTCTAGATCACACTGATAAATTCTAGGATCTTTTAAAACTGAAACAAACCAATTTTGATTAAAGCATCATGTAAGTCATCACCAGTAACTTATTTTTTCTTCAGAATTCTTTACAGAGGAAAAAGAAGAAGGAAATTTCTGTTTGATATTTTTTCTCTATGGATGCAAACTACAGATTTCAGCACTCCTTCCATTTTAAAACAAGAACCTGAAATTATCCCTGCAATTATTATTAATTTTTTTCTCCCTGGGTCTTTTCATTGCAGTTGGGTGATTCACATTCTCCAGCGTAAAGCACTGGTGTGTGAAGCCTCAATAGTTCTACAGATTCAGAAGGACTATAAGAAAGTTTCTATATGGAAAGCCTGTTCTGTGGAACTATATCACAGCTTAAGGACATCCTTACATATCTTCATGGTGCATCAATATTATTACTCTGCTGTGCACCAGCTGAGAATCCAGCATCTGTTGTCACATGATTTTCTTGTCTAACCAAAACATTTTTCTAATTCCTTTTTTTTTTTTTTTTTTTTTTTTAAATGTATCATATAGATGAACTGAGACTGGATTATACTTCAGCTTCCTTTTCTTGCAACTCAAAATACTCTTTAGTCATTGCTGGCACAGTTTTCTTCCTAAAAAAGTTACTACAGCAGCACAGATGTGACAGAGTGTGCTAAACAGCATTTTTTTCCGTAAAAAATTTATATTGGATGAAACTTTGGAATTAAGTACGTTGTTGGCAGCTATTGGTCTAAAGTTGATTTGAAGTTTAAAGTTGATATAAATGACAATTTAGTTTCCTCAAAATTTTGGCGTACTCTGTCATAGTGTACCTCAGTGTGTGCAAATTAGTATCTTATTTCTTCTTACATTCTCGTTTTATCACTGCTTTTCATGGAAACAGGATTGCACTTTTGATTAAGCCATTTTTTTCAAAGGAAATCTGAATCCTGTTTGACAGACAAATAGAGTCCTGAAATTTGATAGCAGGTATTCTTACTTGATAATTTTGATCAAGTTCCAGATTTTGTTCACCAGAATAGAAATTTTCAGCAGTGGGAACTTTAACTTCTGTGCTACACATGCCAACTATGCCCTAATTTTATATAGATATATATTGCTTCTTTGAAAAAGTATTAGATTCTTTTTTCCCTGAGTTTTATTCAGGTCCCATTTGTAAGTGTGTGATTTAAGGTATACCTTATATTAGCAATTATTTCTTTGGCTAATCCTCATAAAGGGTAGAAAATTACTTAAAAATTAGTGACCTTAATTTTGCCCCTCCAATTGCATTCTCTATGACATTTTAGTCTAGTACTATATTTATATCCCCTTTCTGATTTAAGTTTTTTTTTTTTCTATATAGTATTTTAAGTTTAATCAAAAGTCAACTTAAAAAGGCCATTCTGCCTAAGGGATATTTTTCCATTAAGTATTTGACATATTGGTGGCCTTGAGGGATTATTGGTTTTTGAAGAAATATTAACAGCTGGAAATTTGCATTTTAATACAGTTCTCCTCAACTACTCAAGCAATTTTATTTTTAAGACCTGTGACAGGCTTCAAAGCCCTAGTTCTAAAGCAATCTTGCCAAGTAGTAGCTAACATAATTTTACTACAAATGATTAAGTTTCCTAATCGGTTTTCCTTTTCAAAATCCTGTTTGAGGTGTCTGTGAAATCAATACCAAAATTTTGTGATTTGCACTAAAACTCACATTGCTAATTTGGCTGAACCAGAGGGAAATGGGAAATGAACACCCCTCAAAAATCTCAAAACCATAGAAAAAGAATAATGATAAACTAAAGATAAACATTAAAGTCATACCATAATTTTGTTCTTTAAAAGCTAAGGAGACTGAGAATATTTATAAATTGGTATCCTTGAAGAGTTTGTTAAAACTTTGACTATAAAAAACAAGATTTCATGAATGTATGTGTTGTTTATGATTACTGAGGAATTTAAAAGAATCAGATGCAGTAAGAGACATTCACAGTAAAACTGGAATAATCTTCACACTGTAGGTGCGCTGATACCATCGCTACGCACAGTGTCATTCCCAAATGCCATTCAAGTAAAGTAAATGCCCATGCTTTTCATGTCAACTCAAGAACGAACTTCCAAGTGAGTGACAGGTTTGAAAATGGCATAGAGTTAAATTTTTGTGATATTAGCATCACAGGTTCAAATTAAACAGAACCAGTCTGATCAAATCATCATATATTTTTAGGGGCTAGTAAATAGATTTACTATGAGAATGAAATTACTGGGCAAAATTTGAATAATAAAAGAATTTAGCTAAATTTTCAAGTTTAAGCAAATAGTTAAACAACTAGATGCAAATGTACAATGGAAGAAGAGTGCTCTAGCTGGGAAAACAAACAAAATTTTCAATAAATCATCAAGCCTGTTGTAATTGTTATCTTCAATGAACACTATTCAGTGTACAATATGTAATCGCTCCTTCAGAAAAAATAAATAAATGCATATAAATCTGATCAAAAACAGACGTTATAGCTGAACATCTCTCAACAATTTACCACAGAGCTTGGGATTATGGGAAGTCTTTCAATATGCAAGAAGGACATAAAAGAAGACTCAGGAAACTACGGGTCTGTCAGTTTAACCTCAGTGCCTGGAAAAGTTATGTAGAAGACGATCTTGGGTGCTATTTAGAGGTATTTAAAGAACAAAACAATTAGTGATAATCAACATGGATTTGTCAAGGATAAGTCTTGCCTTAGTTATCTGATTTTCTAAGATATGATCACCTGTATAACGTAAGGGAAGGTAGTAGATATATAATATTTCTAGATTTTAGTAAGGCATTTTCTACTGTCCCTCGGCAGTATCCTGATGGATAAATGGTCCAACTGTGAGATAAATAAGTTCATGCTACTCTGCATGATGAACTGGATGAGCAGTAGAACTCAAAGTGTTGTAATGAATGGGACTATATGTTTCTGGCAGCTGGTCATCAGCAGTGTTCCCCAGGACTCAATTCTAAGGTGAACGCTGTTCAAGGTTTTCATCAATTGTCTGGAACTAGGAGTTCAATGCATCCTCAGCAAATTTGCTAATGGTGTTAGACTGGGAGATGTTGTTGAATCCTTGCAGGTTTGACAGGCCTTGCAGAGGTATCTAGATAGATAAGGGCACAGGGTAATCAGCAATGACATGAAGTTCAACGAAGGAGTATGCTGAGTGCTGCACCTGTAGTAATGCAAGATACAGGCACAGACTAGGAGATAAGTGGCTAGAGACAGCTTAGCAGAAAGGCACCTGGGGGTATGGTGGCAGCACACCGAGCATGAAGCCAGCAACATGCACTGGCAGACAAGAGGGCAAACCACATCTTAGGATGTATTAAACAGAGCATAGCCAGCTTATCAATAGAAGTGATTATCCCCGTATGTTTAGAGTTAGTGCAGAAGCACCATTCTAGGCTCCACAAGATATGAAGGATGCTATAGTCCTTGAAAACATCCAGAAGAAAGCAGCAAGGGTGGTAAAAAGAAATGAAGGCTTGTCCCGTGAGGAGAGGAGGACGCTTGGATGACACTTTTCTAGTTTGCAGAAAAGCAGACTAAAAGCTAAGTCTAAAAGGCAACCCTATTACTATCTAGAATTTTGTTAAGGGGAAAAATGGATCTGGACACGTCAATCTTTTCCTCCCAGTAACTGATGATAGGATGTGAGGGAACAGCACTAAGTCCCACCAGGAGAGGTTCAGGCTGGGTACTGGAAAAAATTTATTCACTGTGAGGGTGGTCAGAAATGTGAACAGGATTTTTGGAGAGGTGGATAATGACCCATGCTTCTCAGTGCTCAAGAGACATTTTGATTATGTCTTCTATACTATTCTTTAACTTTTGGTTATCAGACAATTGGACTTCACGTTATTTGTAGTCCCTTCCAAAAGAACTAGTCTGGGAGAGTTCACCTTATCCTCCTGGATATTTTTCTTCAATTGACTACAGGAAATGTCAGATCAGCTCTGAAATGTATTACTTGATCCCTAAATTTTATAAATCCATGAAGTACAGCTTCAGTTTATTTTAATGGTTTCCATAGCAACAAAGGCTTTTATTCATAACACTGTGGATAACACAGTTATGGTATCTTAGCAAATTAGAGTTTATCACCTGATTGTTCTGTTATGATCTGTAGTTAACTTGTGAACACAGAAGAGCTGCACTTAGCATTACCATGGGAATTCTACTGGATGTCTTGGAAAAAAACATCAGAAAGACTTTGTTTCCAAACCAAGCAATTTACAAGTCAGCTATCTTTTCTAAGATATCAATGATTTCAGTTCCAAAATAATGGAATTATTTGTTTCCAATGTTCTAATGGATGCATTTTTGTGTGTGGCCTTTTAGTTTCTGAATTTTATTGCTCCATTCCTTGTGTAAAATACTTAACATTATTCACTTTCACAACTTATTCTGGTGATTTCCCTTCCACCGTCCAGCCAATTTCCACATGTTTATTAAATCTTTCCTAAAAATATTATGTGTTTTGGAGCCAAATAACCCACACCAATACTTTGTTCAAGTTCCTTCTCTACCCATATCTCCCAACCACCATGCAGCCCCCTATTTATCTCTAAACATCCACAGTGATTTTTTTGAGCATGTCTTCTACAGTGGAAGGCCTTTATGACCCTCTGGGCAGGACTACAAGCCTACAGATCAATGCTATATGAGTACAACTTACCAATCTAGTTGCTAGTTGCCATTTTACAATTCAAAGCTAGACTGACTCTGTGCTGTGAGGTGTTAAAAACAGGTGAGGAAGCATTCCCAAGAAAAGCTAAGATGTTTCTTTATCCTATTGGCCCCATATAACAATATTGTCTGGTAAAACAGAAGGATATTTACTTTACGGTCTGTATCAGATTGTGGCTAGAAATGGATGCCTCAGAGGGATGGACAAGGAATATTGTAGAAAGCGTTTGGATTATGTTGCTCACCAGTGTCTTTAATTTCATATGTACTCCTTTTTTTTTATCTAAACAAAACCTTTCAGTTTATTTTATATGTAAGTTCTTACATAGCTATTTTTTTTTTTTTTAAACTGTGATAGCTAAAATTACTATAAATCTAGTTAGTTTTCAAAAATATCTTTTGGATTCTGTATACCAATTCAGAACTAGTGGGAAGAATAAGAAGCTGTAGCTTGTTTCAGTTTAAAGTGAATTTTCTCCTTTCACTTGCATTTTAATTTTAAATCCAGTTGCATTATCATTATCCAGAGAGAGATTGGAAAACAAAACCTCTTAACCATGTAGTCAAATTATTTTGAAAGCATGATAAAGTTAAGGATGGTTGGAAATTCTCACCAACATATAGGAAAACAAAATCTAATTAAGAGATGGCAGCATTTAATGTAAAAATCTACCAAATACTGTTTAGGAAGTAATATGAATTTCTTTACTCTCCTGTGATCAGTAAAATATATTCACCATTGTAAATGAAGTTTGCATACAGGGACTGCAGTGGCATTTAGAAAGTTTTGTATATATCCCTTTGGTATATTTCCAAAAAAATAAAAAAAAAAATAAAAAAAAAAGCATCAAGCTGCCAGTAACTCAATATGTCCCAGTCCCCCAAAACTTCTTAAACTGGTAATTGTGTAGCAAAATGTGTATTTTGTCAGACTTGATAAGACTAGTATATTGATTCAAACACCTCAGGCAAATAAGATACGCACATAGGAATATGATTACAGCTAGAGGCTGTAACTTTATTAACTTAATTAACATAATGATAACTGGAGAGATGCAAAACAGCTATTTCACCCAGTATCACTACATAACAGGAGTGCTCCACAGTGCTTTTACCCAGGAAATATCAATCAAGTTAATAACAAGACAGTGAACTTAATTTACATTTGTCAGCAGCTGACAGTCAAACCTTTCTTCAAGTGTTAGAGGGGAAGGGGAAAAGTGTTCCAGCCTATGCTCAAAATATTTCCATATACAGGGAGACAGGTCAGCCACTAACTTAGAAAACACTTAGGCCTACTTGAAGACTTCTCCCATAAGTCACTTCAGACATTTTACCTTAAGGTTCTATGTTTCAAATTGATAAAAAATGCAAGAAAAACACACCATAAAACAGCTGCTGCTATAAGACCCTCTGAGCCTGCTCAACTTCTTAGTTGTATGCAGCAGAAAATTTACATTTCAGAAAATACATTTTTATATACAAGAGGAGACAAGAAATACAGAGAGCAATGCAGCCATACATGACTCTCACAAAACTCAGGAAGCAAGCAAGAATGACAGTAACCTAGAAATACAGGAACAGCTAGAGATCAGACAGGTTTGCTTTATAAATCTAAGCTAAATGTTAATGATCATAAGTAATGTCATGTAGTGGCTTAGTGTGTGGATGTAAGAAAACAGGAGTAATAACTGATTTTACTTTCATCTAATGGGCTACTGACAAAGTATTTTTTGTCAATAACTCTGGACTGTGTTAAAAATGTCCTTATTAAAGAGAACTATTATAAATGACATCTTATATTGACTCTTAAACTCCAGCAGCCAAATAAGAGAGTGCATAAAAGTTATACTAGAAAATGAGAGGTGTCAGGTTTTTTTTTGTTTTGTTTTTTTGTTTTTAAGAAAAAAATTAAGTAAGAAAGTTTCTTATTCTGTTTTATCCCTTATCTCACGGCTTTTTAAAATATCAGTCTTGAAGATCAGCGTTTAAGACTTCACAGCCTGCATACATCAAAAACATCATTATCTTCCTGTTTCACTAAATAAAATGCAGCTACAGTTTTAATGGATGCAAGTATTCTCATTACTTGCCATTCCTTTGGAAACTACTTAAATTGCTTCCACATGTATATGACAGAATTATTCTGCAAAAGTTTGCATTCTGTAAACTGATGGATGTAAAGATATCAGAAACTTTAGTAAAGGTCTACCATGCCAGTAAATCTGTTCTGAGAGACACAGGTGAGAGTGATTGAACAAGAGACATTTTTGGATTACATGAACAAAGGAGTTGTTTCAAAGTTCTCTTTGTAGGAGTTGCTTTGGGGACATAAATAATGAAGACACATACTGGAAATATTTCCTGTGAAATAATCTAATACAAGACAAAATTGAGAAATTTAATTTCAATTTTCAACACTTCAGTGCAGGTTTTAAAATAACTAAGTAATATACAAGTACAAATTCTGAAATCTTAGCACTTATTCTCCCAAGTATTTCAGCAGTTTATAGAATGTCCCTAATGCTTCTGATGAGGAGGATGAAGGAACAGACATTCTACAGCTTCCCTCTTGTTCATCAGTAACAATTAGACATTAGCAAGAATTACGCGTAACCAGACATTCTACTACTACTACTTTACCAGTTATGTTTATGGAGAAACCAGACATATTGTGGAAGTTAGCTTATCAAAGCATGTTATTGTTTCTTGGGAACATATTACTACTCTGCATTAAAGATATGCAGAACTACAGGAGAAAAACAGGTGGAAAAAGGTATCTGAAGTAAACAGTTGTAAGACATTCTGTGAATAAAAGCAGATGCATAATTTACTGTGGCCTGGGGGTAGCTATAAATTATATTCAGACAAATCACTATTTGTTCTTTTATTGCAGCAAAAAAAATATCTCCTAGCAACTACCTTGTCTCACTGTATCTTCTAGTTAATATACAGAACAAGCTTTCTTAAAAGAAAATACAAATACAAATGGATGACAAAGATCTTTATCTTTTCTGGCAAAGCCCATAAGGAAAAACCATTAATTATCACTTGAAAGAAAAAAAAAATCTTTAGTTGCTCACACTCTAGACTATTTAGACAAAATAGCAGAAAAGTAAGTTTTAACTTATAGTGTCAAGAAACAGCAACAGGGGAGGAAATTAGGTCTGTATTAAAATATGCAAAAAATAAAGGCTGAAATAAAACATTTGAATCCTTATGTAGAAAAATAAGAAAACATAACTATAAGTTATTTGCAGAGGATGCCTTGGAAAAATAAATGTTTATAGTGAACTGTGTATATTTTTTACAGAGCAATGGATTAAAATGGAAAATTCCTATACCAATTCTTGAAGTGTTAAAAACCAGAAGATACTGTACTCATGAGGGACTTAACAATAACCGTTTTGAAACCCATTAGGTAATGAAGACAGTAAAACATGAAAGTAGTTCCTAGAATACAGAGAAGACAGCTTTATGATCCAGAAAGTAGAAAATCCATGCAGAGAAGAAACTGTCCTGGATCTACTTCTTCAATAGGGAGGAACTAATTAAGAACGTGAGTATAATACAGAGATACTGCATTACTTACCGTATGTACTTGATTGTAAGAGAGGAAATTCTGTTGAAAAAAGAAACTGAAGTAACATGGCACAGCAGAGAAAATGTAGGCAGACTGGAATACACCTGTGTCAAACTATCAAACTTCTGGGGAAAGCTAAGTATAAAAGCTCTAGGGGTGTAAAAAGTTGTAAGCAGTGATGCTTGATTTATCACAGACAATCCAATACTAGAGGCCATCAGTACCAACTATTTACTAAATTGTTTCTTTCCTGCGATCTGCAGGTTGATAGGGTAAAATTAGCTGACAGCAAGTTCAACTGTGGGCTTGTCAGATTAGTATGAAGCATGATGCAAACTAATTTATCTGGTATTGTAATTTAAGATTACAGATTAAGTACATCTGGAGTACCTCACAGTGGAGTCACCTGTGAGGTCAGATCTCAGGATTAAGTGAAATCTTGAAAATATCCAGGCATGGAGACTACACAACCTTCTAGAACAATCTGCTTATCTGTCAAACTGACCTCACTGTGACTAAGTTTTTCCATATAGTCAAACTGAGCCTTTCTTATTTCAAATTAAGTCTGTTTTATTTGTTCAGCTGCCATGCAACACTGAAAAGCATGTCTCTGCTTTCTTGGTCTCACAAATCTGTCACCTCTGCTGTCACCTCTTCTCTTTGTCTCTTTCAGTTTCTTCTCGTAGGTGCTCAAGACCATCTTGGTTGTCCTCCTCTAAATTTGCTCCAATTTATGAATGCCTTATTCTGGAGGCCCAAAACTGGTCAGAATCCAGATGTGATATAATGAATGTTGATTAGAGGTGACTAATCATTCCCCTCAATTTTCTGTCTGTGCTTCTGCCTACACGATGCAGCACACTGTTTTCCTGTTTCCTGCAAGGACTAACCATGCACTCATGCTCATCTCACACTCTGCCAACCCCACAGAAACTTCAGTGAAGCTTCTCCTGTTGTGACCTGACTCTTGGGTAGCATACAAGGGTCAGAAGATCTGAGATCCTCTTGGGGTGATTTAAGGTGAAGCCACACCAAATGATCAGTTAAAATGTTTGTACTTCATTATGATAAATAGATCTATATGTATATAATATATTTATAATTTATCGGCAATAAGCTGTGATGATACACCTTGAAAAGAGTGAGAAAAAGAAAGATACAAAAGTAAAGATATAGAGATATCACCACATTTCTATCCAGTGATATAGTCAGGGTTGTTCCTCAGGTGGTGGACATGCACCTGAACTGGCAGTCTTCTGACTTTTATTTGATTGTGGTGCTCCGAAGGAGGAGCTCAGTCACTAGTTGTAAATTAGCCTGGGGAATTGGGTGGTTGTCAGGACCCCTCCAATGCTGTGATCCAGATATGGACCCTATTCAGGCCCTCGTGACTCATTTCTCCAGTCCTTCTGGATTGCAGCTGTGGCCTTGAGCTTCTTACCTGCCTTACCTAATTTGGTGCCACCTGCAAACTTACCATCATATTTCTCTTCCTTCAGTTTTCTGAGTGAACTCATTGAGGGAAAGAGCTGTCTTTTGTATCGCTTTGTGTGAGGTGCCTGACAAGCATCTTAGAAGGTCGTTTTGTCAGATGACTCAGGTCTTTCCTGTTATATCCAAGATGACCACTGGGGATTAAATACCCTGTTGTATACTCTGTGGACAGTGATTTGTGCTGCAATTCAGTTCTTAGCTCAAGTAGTTACACTATATTGGGTGAGAGTAGACTGTGGAAAGAAAGGCAATTTAGAGGATGTAGATACAGTGAAATATATGAAGAGAAGATATTTACTCCAACTTCGCAATTTTAGACTCTATCACAATTTTTTCTTTAAAAAAATCTTGAATAACTTACTGAGAAGTAAGTCCATGCTGTCTTCTTATTTAAATTATTTATGTTTTATTACTTCTAACCCATGATGTTTTAACCCTGTCAAATGTTTGACCTCATTATTCAGCTGGTTTGACTAGCTAATTTGGAAGAGCAAATCTGGCAGAAAAGAAAGTGAAAAAAATCAGCCATTTTTCATTTTTTTTTTTTTTTGCCTCAAGCATGTAACTATGAATGATTCATAGCACTTCTTGCTCTCTGACAGAATCATTATTAAAAGTTTATTTAATTATCAATACTGTGCTCTACTCTATTAAGAAAATCATATTTTATATTGACTATTGCTTGTGAATGAAGTTATCCGTGACATTCAATCCACTTGAAATCCTGAACATCTGTTTCATTAAGCTGATAGAATTTGTTATTGACATATTTAATGCAATATATTTTCCAGAGGCATATTGGCAGTTTTGCCATGTGTTGAGAGAACTCATTGGTGTAAGGTTTCCCCATTTGTTGTCTGTATGCTTGATGTACTTTTTAGGCTCAAAAACACTGAGAGACTGTACTGCAGTGCCCACTTCAATAGTGCTAGGTTAATTTATTTCATTGCTATTGTCATTGCAAATGCATGAGAAGAAACACAGTAGCAGCATGTAAATTATATCTGGACAGACAAAATAAAGGGATTTATTATCTGCTGTTAATGTCAGTTGTTTCCAGTTTGCCCAAATACATTAAAAACATATTATGATATTATGGATAATAGGCAAACACTAACATTAGCATATTTTAATGAACAGTTCTATTTTTTCTTCATTTTATTTCAGATTGAAATCCATTACCAATATCAATGTTTTATCTCTTTTGTGCTAGAAATTGAATTCTGCATTAGAGAAGGTGGATAATGTTTAATAAGAATATTAAAAATATTCCAAAATAGAAAAGTTTTTTTCTCTGCTTAGATTGTTATCATGCTCAAATGATATTTTTTTCTTATTATTCTCAATAGTTCTATGTTGAAATATAATCAACAGGCATTAAAAGCATTAAGTACACTTATAATGGAATACATTTATTTATTTATTTATTTATTTATTTATTTATTTATTCAAAATAAAACACAAAGAAATCAATGTGGTTTTTTTTCTTTGTTTGCTTCACTGGACAAGCTGTCACACTGTTTGCAGTTGCCAAAATTTTTCTTAATATAAGGAATTAATATTTTGTTGGTACTTTGTTAATAAGGAATATATTTTATTGATGTTGTTATCCATGTCAAGCCAAATTTTATACCTTAATAGCAAGTACTTTTCTCTTGTGTTTATTGTGTTATCATAAAGGTGATGCCATTTTATGTCAGGAAAATGCATACAGGCAAGTGTTTATGATATTTTGAAATGCTTACTTATTTCAAGAATTCTGAGTTTTGTTTTTTCAAAAAGTTTAATTTTATTCTGTCAAATTTGAAAGTGTTTAGAATGGTTTATTACAAAAATAAAGATAGAGAAATGCAGGTCTTGAAAATATATCAGGTGGTTTCCAAACTTTTAGTCTAGAAACTGCCACAAATATAAGACTTTATTTTCACTAAACAAGTATGTCTCATGATGAATCTATCAAATGACTTTAAAATATGAAAAAGTAAGTCTGTAAATATTAATAAATAAATATGCAGATAGAAATGCGTACAACTTAATTTAATCACTACTGCCTTGTTTAGTAAAACTCAAGATACAATTGTAAGAGCTATTAATTTGACAGTTTGTTCCCTGAATTTTCATCTCTCTTCCTCTGGGTCTACAATGGGATAAAGATATCAGTTGCTGACTTTTTTTCATTGGAGTCCTCAAATATTTATATTTTAAGATACCCACCCAGTGGGTACTCAGTGGATAATCCGTTCCCACGATGACTATTTACTGTGTTCCCGACCAGAGACTGTGAGAAAAATATCCATCGGAAGAAATTTGCTTTATGGAACTGTACAAGTATGATGTGTACTTTCAGAAATGTGCAGAAAGGTTTTTTAGTTATAACTTTTAGTCATAATTTCTTGGATTCTAGCCAAGATAACAAACAGAATAGAAAAAAATGAAAGAATAAAAGTACTGGGAACTTGATTTCAGGACTTTCACATGCTAAATTCATAATTCTTATCTAAAGAGGCAATCTTTATTCAAGCACTGGGACAGTGACTGTTTATAGGCTAATCTAGCATATCCCAAATAAAACTGTTAATGAATTCTCATTTTAGCTATTCCTCAAGCAGAGATTTTTCTGTTTGAAATTTCTTTCCATCTGGAATGGAGACTTCTGTGAATATGTGCTCTTGCTTGAATGTAAAAACAAACAAACAAACAAACAAACAAACAAACCACAAATACACTCAAATTTCCATTAAATTTTAAATATTGTAACTAATGGTACTACCATATGTCATGAAGCAAATATATTTTCCTGTTTCTCAATATTCTTAACACCATGTATAAATTCAAAGCAGAAAAGGAATGTAAGCAAAAAAATTCCCAAACGCTATAAACACTACTGTTCAGTTTTCACATGCTACAGCATAAAATAATCAGTAGGAATATCATTAAATGATAATCATTGATACTGGAAGGAAATAACCCAAAATTATTTATTCCACTTTTCCCACCAAAATAGAAAAATTTATTTCTTTTCATGTCATCTCAAACTTCCCAAGCTCGTCACAAGAGCAAAGCATCCAGCAAGCTGATGTCATCCAGAACTTATCAGAGCAACATCTAACACCATCAACCCCTTTCTTGTCTGTCCCAAAGGTAACATCAAAATTCATGAATCAAACATATGCTTTCAGTCAATGGAACTTCATTTGCTATATCTAGAGCCACATGCAGGGGGAAAAATGCAATCACTGTGTGTCAAAATGGATTTGCTCGGACAGCTTATAAAACTCAGTGGGAGAATATTTTTAATAGAAGAGCCATTTCCCAATCTATTAGTTTTGATGCTCTAAGAAAACTACAAAACACCTGCAAAGATAATAAGTTTTTGAATTAAAATTGTAACTGAAATATACTGCAAATTGCAGATTTAGTTGTAATTCTGTTTTTCTTGTACATTGCAGGTTTCTTCTATCATTTCTGGATCATACTACTTTTTCTTATATCTGCTATCTATCTTCCCTTTGAAAACCATTCAGTGTAGTGCTTTAGCTTAAATCTGTTCCTTTAAACTGTGATTTATTTTGAGTTTGCTGCTATTTTTTTATCATTGGAAAATAATTGAGTTGTAAAATCTGTCTGCCTATTCTAGAGACTTCATCTGATGCGTGAGATATGGTTACTTTCCTCTACACATCTTACCATACAGATACACATTATATAGAGTTTTTACAGTACTGGCAGTTATTGTGTACCACTGACAATTCAAAAAAGAAAGAAGGAGATATCAAGAAACATCTTTTGGAGACTATCCAGTAGGCAACTTGTCAGAGTACTGGTTTTAAACATGAAGAATGATGTCCAAGTTCTTGTTTGAATACAGAAAATTCTTGTGTTCCAGCGTTCAAATGTGTATTCCAATAAGTAAACTTTTGAATTTATCTACATCTTTTATTGTTGTGCAAAATTTTTTGTAAAATCCTAGTGCTGAAGAGGAAAAGAGAAAGAAATGAATTCTTACTTCATGTTACTGCTCTCTGAATTAACACATGTTTTGAGATATCTGTTCCTTCTAGCCACCATCTCCCCTTTTCCTGCCAGTAGAAAATGCAAAATCCCTCTTTCAGTTCATAGTGTGTGGACAGCTTTGAGATGTGAATATTCCCTGTGCCACCAAGCAGCAGCCTCAAGAACGACATCATGCCACTGATGGGATGGATGGATAGTTGCAAATAGAAGATGACCAGGGATTCAGCTGAGGGTTTACTATTCTCTTCTGACTGTAGAGCATGATTCTGGGATCCTGTGTGTTTAATAGTTCATCTTATGAGTGCAGAAGTTTAGGAATTGGATAAACAATGTGACTTCCCTTTTCAGTACAGTCTGCACAGTTCCTTTATTCATCAGTTTTCCCTGGAGACAACAGTAACCATCCAAAGCCATTATTTATTATCCGCATTTCTGCGTCCCTGCAGAAGCTTTCATAAGATTATTCCTTGCATTTTTTCAACTGCAGACTTCTTTTTCCTTCCTTTCTTCCTTTGTTCCTTTCTTCCTTTCTTCCTTTCTTTTACTAGTTATTTTTCTTGCTTTTACTAATTTTAGGGCCTGGATTTGGTATCTGAAATGGATTTATATTAAAATTGCATTTATATTGCATTTATATTTTTGCAGAAAAAAAAAGCAGAAAACAAATCTAAAAAAAATGACAGTTAAAAAATGATATCTTTAAGTTAAACATATTTCAAAATTACAGATTTTACAAACTGATTTTTTTCTTCCCTGTGTGAACGTTTTGTGTTTTGTTTTCATAGCCATTGCACTGTGGAAGTCAGATGCAGCCCACTGAGAGCACTAATTGTGTTTCAAAATAAGTAGGTTGTTCAGAGATTATCTTTAAAATTCTCCCATGGGAAAAAAAAAAAAAAAAAAGTGATAAAAAGTCTGCATCAATAAAATGAAACAAATGAAGATATGGCCAGACATTTTCAATCCTTGACACAAAATATTATTTACATAATATCCTTTCATCCTTTTGGCAACATTTAACTAGAATCCGATTTTGGTCAGATTGTAATGAAAATATATAAGATGTTCCAGAAACAACCTGAATTCAGCGTTCAGGAAATAAAATCTTCCGTTGTATAAATGCTGCTCTGAAAGTAATGACTCCTACTTCATTATGTTGGCCCATGAATTCAGAGGCAGATGTTAGTGGCATAACAGTAGAGGTTGAACCTTTCCACCAGTATTCCATTACATTTTGTTACTGTGTGGCAGATGACAGTAAAGGAGCAGTGTGACAAAATGTGAAGTATGTATGAAACAAAAGTGTGCCACTGAATTCCTCCATACAGAAGAAAATGCACCCATTGGCATTCATCAATGCCTGCTGAATGTTTTAATGCTTTTGGAGATCCAGCAGTGGATATGAGCTCAGTGAGGCAGTGATAGTGCATTTCAGCCATGGTGGCAGTGATGTAGAATACAAGTCACATTCTGGATGGCCATGAAGATTTTTACAAGAGTGGCATGCAGGCTCTTGTGCATCACTGGCAAAAATGCATAGCTAATGATGCTGGCTATCTTGAAAAATAGTGCTTTTTAAAGCTGAGAACGGAGTCCATCAAATAGTGTGCTCTTTGTATCTGTTTTAGTTATCACTAAAATAAATGGAAGGCACTACTTTCATGGTGACATACATATTTAGCATAAACAAATTATTTCTGTTTTTTACTATTAGCCAGTGTACTCTCAATCTCTTTCTCTTTCTCCCTCCTCTGCTCATAAAGTTTTCTTCATAATGAAAATGAATAAATTGTTGATCCTATAGAACTGATATTTTCAATTATTATGTGATATTGATATGCTGCACAAGAACAATCAATAATGTAGTTTGTTGATTCAGCAGAGTGTGTAGGGTTAACCAAATGTTTTGCTTCAGTATGTTTATACTTATTAAACCTTCAGTTATTGCATTGTACCATTTTGATTAAAGATAGCTTTGCCACAAGGTTCTCACTATTTTATGAAACATTGCTGCTTAAGTTTTTTTTCATCAATCAACTCCTAAATCAGTTAGTAATGACAATTTATAACTTTTATTCAAGACTTTTAAATATAGTTATGTTCTTCAGAATGGGTGTTTAATTTGTGAATTTACTGACACACATTTTGTAACTTCT
Organism: Tetrao urogallus; assembly: GCF_951394365.1. Lineage (NCBI taxonomy): Eukaryota > Metazoa > Chordata > Aves > Galliformes > Phasianidae > Tetrao > Tetrao urogallus. The sequence goes on along the minus strand of NC_136820.1, from coordinate 26,621,353 downwards.
TTACTTGCTCATGGGACTTTGACAGAAATTAGGAATACAGCATGACACCAGGAGTATTATACAGTGGATAATCAGTTTAATTCGGAGAAACTTAAAGATTGTGTTGTTGCTTTGTACAGAGAAGTACTACATATTGCACTTCTACATTACTATGACAGACTAATAATTACTCTTCATGATGAAGTGGTGATAAGTGAATTCTAATATATGTTTCTGGGAAAACTAAATAACAGATACAATCCAGTAAAGAACATATAATTAATTTATAATTTTACACAAAGTGGAAACATGGTTCAACATTTCTATGTGATTGCAGAGTCAGAGGTCAGGAGTTGATGGTTGATACCGTTAGCTCTTCCAGTCAGCATCAGGTGTAAAGTTAGTTTAGTGGCACATTATGTGCAGCATAGTTGTGAATCTGGTAATTTCAGGAAAATCCATCAATATATTAGTAGAAGTAACCGAATCACTTTCCTTCTTTTGAGACTGTTTGACGGTATCATAAACAACAGGAATGTTACAAAGCCTTCTTGCTGAGATGTTCAAAGCTCAGTTAAGCAGTATCCAGAATGCCAATTGACAATCTGCAGAGTTAAAAATTCATTAACTCCCAGGAAGAAAATATAATCTCATTTTTAATGTTAAAAAATGGGTAACTATTTTACTTCTTGTAGAAGTATAAAATGATGTTTTGAGAGAAGATGAAAAATGGTTTAAATGTACTTGAGAAACAATAACACAAAACAAAACAAAAAACAAAAAACAAAAGAACAAACAAAAAAGCAACAACATTAAGGCACGTGTAAATCTGTGCCAATTTACTTCAGCAGATCCCAAAGCAAATCAGAGGTCATTTACATACAGGCCTAAGTAGAGCTGGTAGCTTTAATCTATCATAAATATCTTAGAGGTGAAATTAACAGACTGATAGTAACCTGTGCCATTAAGTCAAAATCAAAAATGACATGAATCAGTACTTCCCTCTTCTTCTTCTTCCTTACAAAACTAAAATTTTAACCACTGCTGCTATTTGTTTATTTCAATGATACTATATTAACACAATGAGCTGTAATGAAACTGCAATTCTGAAAATGGAGATCATAAAAGTGTGGTCAGGATTTCGGGGATTTGAAATACTGAAAAAGATAACACCTCTACAGATATATCTCCAGATGTTTTTTCATTAGGGAAGGGTGAGGGATGGGAGGGGGACATACATTATATTACATATTTTGCATGCACCTCAAGACAATTGTTGTTCATTCAGTGTGGCCCAAACAAGTCAGAAAGTTGGATGTGTGTGAACTAGAGCGAGGAAAAATATCACAGCTGAAAACCAGATGAGAACGTTGTTCAAACTTGATTCTCCAACCTCTTAATGGCTGATTGAATTATTTAATTGCTGTCAGTTGAGCAAGTTCCAATTAATGCATCAACTGACCAATGCCAATATCCTGCATAGAGAATTTTCCCCCTACAATTTGGTGAGTGTTTGATAATGTTGGTCAAATGCGATGTGTTTGTTGTCACTGTTCTTTTAAGATGATACAATGAATCAGTGTAAGCCTCTGCTACATTCTGCTGGTTAATGCTCCTAAAAGGAAAGATGCTTTTGGCTGTTAAGTCTATTAGCAGACTAATGAGCACATTTATGCTAATAGCATGTATTGCCAAGGGTTGAATAATCTATTGATTTCCCTTAGTTGAACTACTTATTTTTCCACTTATATCAGTTACCAACTCTCTGTCCTAGTTGTTACACTGTTGCCCATGTGAATTTCACCTGAGAGAGTGGCTCCTTAGAATGACAATAAGGTTACTAGTAAGGCAAAGGCATTATTACTCAAACTGGAAAACTGGGTTGTTGTGAAACCCCGCGGGAATTTTCTGTCTCCATTTCTGGCTTATCAAGACTCTTTAAGTACTGTAAACCTCATTTGCAGGTGATTCCTTCTGTGTAGAAAGTACCTCAGGAGAGTAGCATGTTGCATAGGATGTAGAGAGGGTAGGAGAATTTAGCCACAATTGTTATGGCAAATGTTGCCTCAGTCAAGTCCTCTGAGACAGTTCCTGAATTTCTGATCTGTGAAGATATGTACCAAATTCCTCAGTCTCCCTTGTACAATTTGTAAGGAAATTCAGATGTGCAGAAAAGAAGGAATCCAGTATGGAAATCCCAATGGAGGAAGCACAAGCAATTAAACAGTTGCACAGTATTGTGAAGGATAAGCCACATGGAATCCTAGAATCGTCAAGGTTGGAAAATATTTTAAATATATTCTATTATAAATGTTGTTTTTTTATATAAAGATTGATAATGTTGATGTTGATGTTGAGGAGAGCTGGCTGCTCTTCAAGGATGCCCTCCTGGAAGCACAAGAGGTCTCCATTCCTCTGAATAAGAAAGTGGGCAGGCGAGGTAGGAAACCGGCATGGCTCAGCAAGGACCTGCTGAGAGAACTGAGGGCGAAGAAAGGGGTGTACAAGCTCTGGAAACAAGGCTGTGTCACCTGGGAAGAGTACAGGGATGCTGTCCGGACTTGCAGACGTGGGATCAGGGAAGCCAAGGCGCAGGCAGAACTGAACTTGGCAAGGGATGTGAAAAACAATAAGAAAACCTTCTACAGGTACATTGGCCAGAAGAGACAGGCCAAAACGGGTGTACCTACTTTGGTAAATTTAAAAGGAGAACTGGCTTCAACAGATGAAGAAAAAGCTGAGGTGCTGAATGAATTCTTCACCTCGGTCTTCACTGGTGGCCAGGATTCTAGTCTTTTTCACGTCCCTGAGCCCTGCATCCCCAAACCTCTATGTGGGGACCAAGGAGGTAAATCCCTCCCCACTGTAAGGGCAGAGCAAGTCCGACAGTGCCTCCTTAGACTGAATGAATATAAGTCTATGGGGCCGGATGGCGTGCATCCCAGGGTCCTGAAGGAGCTGGCTGAGGTGGTTGCCGAGCCGCTCTCCATCATATTTGAGAAGTCGTGGCTGTCAGGTGAGGTCCCGGACGACTGGAGGAAGGGTCACGTCACTCCCATATACAAGAAGGGGAGCAGGGAGGACCCGGGGAACTACAGGCCGGTGAGTCTCACCTCCGTGCCTGGGAAAATCATGGAACAGATCCTCCTGGACAACATGCTCGATCACATAAAGAATGAGCATGTGATCCGAGACAGCCAGCACGGCTTCACCAAAGGAAGGTCATGCCTAACTAATCTTGTGGCCTTCTATGATGGAGTGACGGCATTGGTGGACGAAGGGAAGGCGACCGATGTCATTTTCCTGGACCTGAGCAAGGCCTTTGACATGGTCCCCCACCACATCCTCATCTCCAAATTGGAGGGAAGTGGATTTGATGGGTGGACGACCCGATGGATAAGCAATTGGTTGAAAGGCCGCAGACAGAGGGTGATGGTCAATGGCTCTATGTCCAGGTGGAGGCCGGTAACAAGTGGTGTCCCCCAAGGGTCTGTCTTGGGACCGGTGCTCTTTAACATCTTTATCAATGACATCGATGAGGGAATTGAGTGCACCCTCAGCAAGTTTGCTGACGACACCAAGCTGAGTGGTGCGGTTGATACGGTGGAAGGAAGGGATGCCATTCAGAGGGACCTCGACAGGCTGGAAAGCTGGGCTCGGGTGAACCTGAGGAGGTTCAACACGGCAAAGTGCAAGGTTTTGCATTTGGGCCGGAAGAACCCCAGGCACCCGTACAAGCTGGGAGGAGTGGTCCTTGAGAGCAGCTCGGCAGAGAAGGACCTGGGGGTCCTGATGGACGAGAGACTCAACATGAGCCAGCAGTGCGCTCTGGCAGCTCGAAAGGCAAATGGGATCCTGGGCTCCATCAGGAGAGGGGTGGTCAGCAGGGACAGGGAAGTGATTGTCCCTCTCTACTCGGCTCTTGTGAGGCCCCATCTGGAGTACTGTGTCCAGGTGTGGAGCCCTCAGTACAAGAAAGACATGGAGATTTTGGAAAGGGTCCAGAGGAGGGCGACTAAGATGATCAGGGGGCTAGAGCACCTCCCCTATGAGGACAGGCTGAGGGAGTTGGGCTTGTTCAGCCTGGAGAAGAGAAGGCTGCGGGGCGACCTCATTGCAGCCTATCAATACCTGAAGGGAACCTACACCCAGGAGGGGAGTAAACTCTTCATAAGGGCTGACAATAGCAGGACTAGGGGAAATGGATCCAAGTTGAAGGAGGGAAGATTTAGGTTGGATGTTAGGGGGAAGTTCTTTACGAGGAGAGTGGTTAGGCCCTGGAACGGGCTGCCCAGGGAGGTTGTGGATGCCCCGTCCTTGGACGTGTTCAAGGCCAGGTTGGACGGGGTCCTGGGCAACCTGATCTAAATGTGTATGTTTGGTGGCCCTGCTAGGCTAGGCAGAATAACCCTAGTATTCCGGGTTGGAACTACATGATCCTTGAGGTCCCTTCCAACCCGGGTGATTCTGTGATTCTGTGATTCTGTGATAAGAGTTAGTGAGGCTAAGAGAGTGATGAGTACTCCATTGTGACGTTACTTGTTTAAGGTTAGACCTTGGTGGTGAAGTTTTACTGTTTTGATACAGATCTGAAAGAGAAAGTACAAGTAGCTGAAGGTTGCTATTTGGCTGAGGTATTGGTATTTATTTTTTTTTGCCAATGGGAGCATATGTATTCTGCTGATCACTCAGCAGCTAAGACATTGCAATATCCTTAATCTTCTTTAATATTTAAGATTTAAAATAAAACAAATGTTATTTGACAATGCAAAGCAAATGGAGTACATTTCCAAGTTTAGAAAGCAGTAATTCTGATCTTGATGTTCTTGTTTCTTGGGAGGCTTGACAGAATAACACATGTGACAATCAGTTTGAGTGATTTTTTTGAGAGGCCAGACTATTATTTTTCTTATGGCATCATGAAGGGTAAGTGATTTCTCTTGTAACTGCAGGGCAGGATTTTGGAGATACATGACCCAAGATATAATAAGACTCAGTGAAGGGCATCAGTGTAGGGAATAGGGGCCTTTATTTTCCAACTTCTGCTGTAATAGAGATAGCTGGATTAGAAACTTTTTTTTTCTGATGCAGTACTCGCAGATGGCATGCTTTCATTGCTGTGTAGTGCATGGAATGAAAAGATAGATTTGTGTTCTACCGTGGGACACTGAAGAGATGACATCATTCTCCATCATTGTGAAATGTATGATACTACTAAACAATAAGTCAATGCAGTGCTTTCTATTCCTGTATTTGAAGGAAAAAAAAACCCTCAAAACAACAACAACAAAAAATAGCAAAAAGCAAATAGCAGACAACTACAACAAAAACAACTAAACAAACAAGCAATGAAGAATTTGGAGTTAAGAACTGCAGCAGTTGAGATAAATTGCCTTTTCTATTAATATGCTTCATTAATTTCTCTCGATAGCAAAGATATTTTTGAAAGCTCTTTATTAAAAGAACATTTTTAAGATCAAGTGATTTCTTTGTTTTCAGGATGCTTTAGAATCCTCAGGTTGCATTCCAAATTTAGAAGATATTATTATTTACTACTCCTATCTTTCTAGGTATCGTTGTTTACCTTGTTAGTTTTATTTTCAGATAGTCTGGTCAAGCATTGTAATGCTTGCCAATATAATAAGCTCCCCTCCCCTTAAAAAAAAAAAAAAAAAAAAAAAGGAGAGAACACAGATGATAGTGCTTATAATGAAAATAAATTATGCCTTGGGAAAAAACGTAATTTGAACAATTAGGTGGGACAATAGAATGCTCCATAATTAGGTACAATACAATACAAGTGTAACCATCCTTAATATCAGTAGTATGCAAGCCTTTCAGACTTCATTAAAGAGTTCCATCAGAACATGTGAATAATAGGATTAATATAGCCACAGGCACTGCTGGGTCAGCTGGCAATAGATCAATCCGAAATGTAGAGCATATTAAAAGGATTATAGATTAGCAATTAGATGGCTTTTTCATGAGCAAGAAATAGTTCCTCAAGCTTTGCCAAAGGTTAACAGAGATAGGACGTCGATTTTTTCAGTTTATAATCCAGTAAGAGCCTTAAGGTGAGGGAAGTCGGCTTTTTCAGAATAAGAATGATAGGAACAAAACATAACAAACCTTTTAGGATCAGTGATTTAGTTTAATGGGAAAACTACTCTTACACAAAAATGTAGGATATAAATATATAATGTTAAGAAGTACATCTCTAAAAAAGATGTTAAACAAAATATCTGAGAGGTCAGAGGTAATTTTTTCAGCTTTTGTCTACTGCATTCAGTTGGAAAGCCTTTCTTACACATCAGAGAATAAGATCTCTAACAAATATTTATGCTGAGCATTACTAACGCTACTGGTATTATAGTTTGACACTTATTTTTAGTTTATCAATAGCACAGATATCTAAGATTTTTTATAGCAGCCCAGTGAAATACTGGATAGCAATACTGGTATGTTTTCAACTGCATAAAGAGAATGTAGTATGAGGAATCAATATATATTGATTACACAGGGAGCTGAGTCTCAACATTTCTAAAAACCAGGTCAGTTATATGGATGCCCACCGGTGCTCTGAAAATATGATGTTTTCTATAAAAGGAGACTGGTAGTTTTTGGGAAAAGGTGAAAGGACATTGCACTCAGAAACAAATCAAGTATGCCTTGGAACAAAAGAATTATTAACAGTGAATATATATATTTTTTACAACTTTAGATATTTAACTCTGCTCACAAATGTGTTTAAGCCGATTAGAGCTCTCTTGTTCAACTCCCTTGGTATCCCTTCAGAAATTTTGGGAAGGCAGATTGACATAATATTTTGCTTTATCTACCCGTTATTCTGTTAGAAATGTGTTGATGAGTTTGCTGGGATTAGAGATAAGCAAACAAACCACAATAAGCAATTTTCTGAATAAAATCTTTGATAAGGAATTAAGTTTAAATTTCAAGAAACATTCCCAAGGAGAAATATTTGCAAAGTTTTTGATTTTTTTTTTTCTAGGAATTTCTTATATGCTTTTACAACAAGAACTAAGTCTTGTTGAGGTCACATGTAAAGTGCCTTTTATTGAATAAATGACGCCAGTCACAGTTGCAGAGCTGGTCAGAAATTGTGTGACATCTTTTGAAGCCACACTGTCACCCCTACACCAACAGCTCTTCTAAAGATCTGTGGGTTGGCTGAAAGGACTCCCTTTTTATTCTACGTGAGCCAGTAGGTCTGCAGGGAGAGTGACTGCATCAGGTAGTTTTCTGGTTTTTTTTTAATGGCAATTTTTTTCTGGGTGGTTCTGTCTTTCTGAGGGCCTGGAAAACTGTGATATAAACTCAGTATCTGATTCTGAATGGACTCTCTAATGACATGCCATTAGTTTACATGGTAAATGCCTCAAAGCACAAAGAAGATTTAAGAGATAGAATGAACTCATAATAAATAATAATGAATAATATTAAATATAATAAATAATAAATAAAATATCATGCTTAATAAACCATTATTACTTGCCTTCTATGTACATGTATTAGTTTCTAATGCTGGAGATACACTGCAATTTTTTTTTTCTTAGTCGACTTCTATTTTTATTTTTTAAATTTTCTTGGGGAATCACAACTGGCAATTCAAAAGAAGAAGGCAATATTTTCTGTTAAAAAAGCTTGAAGAATACATTTTTGACTGAAATCTGTATAATTACTACTTTGACTTTAGTAAAGTGTACTGGAAATTTTATAAAGTAGGGATTTTTAATTACTCTTCTTTTCAATTGACTAGAATTGTGACAGCTGCTCTGAATTTGACAGACAAGAAACACAGTATTTGCAGTGAAATTACAGCAATGTCCATGACACTAATTGTAACTTTTGTAAGAAAATGTCATGAATTACAGTTCAAATAGGATCCAAACATAAGGATGGCTCATCACTCATTTTGCTTTTCAGAACATTAAAAGTTTTTTGATCTTCATTAGACTAATAATTCATTCTGGAAAATATAGACATTGATAGAGACAGCAGTCGTCAATGAACACTGAAACAGTCCACTTAATTCTTGCATTTTATTGAATGTTTTTTCATGCTCCCTGCTCTTGGGTTACCAGAAGAATGTGGTATACAATTCATATTTTCTGTTTAGTACAGCAAAGAAAAAGAAAACAAGGAAAAATATCTGTGTGATTCTTTGAAGACCATTTAAGACATGAGGTTTCCAGAACTGGGGAATTTAAATATTTTGTCAGAATCAAAAAATGACATGTTGAAATAAATAACGTAGAAACAGAAGTCCCACTGACTTTTCCAAGTGGTGCTTGTTTCTAAATCTAAATTTACTTTGGTTCAGATTTTTATGAGTATTTAACTACCTCGTGAGACTTATTTTCACAATTTGTTCTTTTCATCTTAAATTTTATTATTTAATCCATCATTAAATTGTATGTTTTTATAAACTTCACTATGTTTTTTTCTTTTCCTTATGTGCTCACACACCTGTATAAAATATCCTATATTGGCGAGGTTTTGCCCAAGGGAATTAAAAATGGAAAAGAAGGCTCCAAACTGCTCTGATAGGACTTCTTTTCTTGCACACCAGGATTTGTGAGAACTTGCCAAGCCTGGATGAACTTCCAGTAGCATCCAAGTACCCTTCATGTTTAGTCCCTGTTTTGCTACCTTAATAATCCTTACACAGCAAAAGGTCACAGTATTAGCATTTTTTCCTTTGCCATGTGGCAACTCTGTATGTCCTGATTGAATCCTGTCATTCTGATTTATGTCTTTTGTAATGAACCTAGATTGCCATAGCTCCTTATTGCTTATCTGTTAATGCACTATATCACAAGACCTTTGTCTAGTTTCATTATTTTCTTCTGGCCAGGTCACACAAATGTCTTTTTAATTTGTCGCCTTCACTTTCAATCATAGTGTATAAAGAGTTCAGATCCATGGAGGTGAGCATGGGAAAATCCTTTTCATCCGTTTCTCTGTCCTATCATATGATATGAAACTGTCTTTACTCTCTCCCTTTTCCAAGTACAGCTGCTCTATTTTTGAAACACAATGGACTAACCTTGGAAACTTAAAAATTAGAGGCTTGCATTCCAGTGAATAAATCTGTGCCGCAGGAACTGATTAATAGAACCGTAAACAAATGTTATGAATTGTGCTCATACAGAAGCAGAAGTTTTCCCCTCAGTAATCAGTATATTTCACTGTGAAAACAAAACATTCTTCCATAAGTTGGCTGTATTGCTCCTCCATCTATGAGCTTTGCCTAATGGCAGTTGCAGTAGCTGGTCAATCTGCCCTCTCCAAAGTCCTTTTCTGACGGTACTTTTTTCAGGTAAGTCTTCCCTTTGCAGCTGCATCCTGCAAAACTATGGCTTCTAACTGCAGGTCTACATCTCTACACTTCCCACACAGTAAATTATTACAGCTAGCCATAATAAAATTCTACTTCTGGCTGAGTTGCAAAAAAACTACCAGTTATTCCTATCACATATATATATAATATATATGGTATACGATATATATATGTATATTCTTTATAAATAAATTCCAATAATCTCTTCTGAAAATTTTCTCTGCTAATAAGGATGATCAAATTATATTTCTGTCAGTTTTGGCTTTTGCAGTTGAATTCTGTGATGTTTAATAAGGTGAAAATAGCTTTCCTACAGCTGTGAATATGTTTATGAGAGCTGCCCTGAAAGTAATGTCTCTTGTTTCATTATGTTGGCCCACTATGCCAGAGGCAGATATTGGTGGTATAGCAGTACAGGTTGAATCTTCCCACCAGTATTCCACTACATTTTGTTGCCATGAGACAGCTGACAGCAGAGGTGCACTAGGACAAACTGGTGTCTGACATGGAAGATCATATGAAGGAAAAATCTGAAATTCTCCTTGCAGAAAAAATGGCATCCACTGACATTCACTGATGTTTGCTGAATGCTTATGGAGACCAAACAGTGCCTGTTAACACAGTGAGGCAGCGGGTAGTACACCACCATGGTTTCAACAGTGGCAACAGTAATGTAAATGACAAGCCATGTTCCAGACAGTCATACATGACTGTAACAGCATGAAATAAAGAATGTCTCAGTCAGCTCAAATAGGCTAGTGATGATGACTGCTGAAAAAAACTGTGCTTTGTATCAGAGAATTTGCTCTATCAGTTATCGTGCTTTTCCTATCTGTTGTAGATTCTAAGGAAATAAATAGGAAGGTATTTCTTTCAGAACAATCTACATATACTGGCACTTTTATATGCTCTTTCCCATGTGTTGGTTTTGGGAATGTTTCATAATGGTATTGAATTTTCTTATTTAATTCCATTTGCTCATACCTAAGTGCTTTTCAGAGACTAACTGCAGTATTAATAAATGTTCTTTCTGGACTACTTAATTTCTTAGGCTGATAAAAGTTATCTTAATAAAATGTATAGCTTTCAACTAAAGCCTAGATTTCAAAAGATGAGAACACTTATTTTTCTTCCCCACCCCTCAACCCCCTCTGGAATCAGTTACATTAGTTTAAAGACAATTTTTCCAGACTGATTAAGAAGAAAGATTGAGAAATTGAACTTCAGATTTACTCTTTCACCAGACTGATACAAGAAGCAGGTAATGAGATCAACTTCTTGTTAGTCACAAAGCGGTTTCTTTGAAATGAAACTTGTCAGACATACTTATCACTTTAACAGTCACAGAGTTTGATACAATCAGCAGGAAAATATTCAAGCCTATTGTTTCTTCCATAGCTTTTAAAGCAACTAATATGCAACCTCACAGCTTCTCAGAGCTACTACTAAATGTCATTTTCTATTTTTCAAAATTTCATTTCTTAATAAGTGTTTGCCATCAGTATACTGTGGAGGTTTTTTGGTAAAGCTTCTATTTTGCAGTACTTTCTGTTATACTTCAGCTCCTAAAGGTGATTTCTTTCTATGTTTATTAAGAACAACAAAAATAAAGAAGTAATAAGGTCCAGTACTCCCAATTCAGTTCAAAGTCCCAATTTGCTCCCGTGAGCAAGTTTTAAATATGTTATATAACGCACTCTTTTACAAAAAGAAAGTTGCTCCTTCAGCAATGATCTGACAGATTATAAAGAGGTTATCTCTGAGATTTACCCAAGGAGAGGAGTTGGATCATGTTGTACAATTTTAGTGGGTTCAATAAAACTCATCAGCTTCATTAAGGAAAGGAAATACATAAAATGAAAGTCAAACAAGGAGATGAGGACAGAGAGGGAAGACCTAGTGGCCTGATGATTAAGAATTTTTAAGAGAAAATTTTCTTAATTTTCTTATGCTACATATCATTCAATGCTGTAAGACCAAGAGCTAGCAAAGAGAAAGAGATTACCAACTACACATCATCTTGGAGAGAACCAGCACTCTCTTCCATCCTCTGCTCCATGTATGAAAGACGCTGCCCAGTCCAAAGGAAAATATGCTCCTCTATGCCTACCAAGGACAATAGCTTTCAATTTTCCACATAAAATATCTCATTTTACCAAATTGTCTTGTTTTCTGTATCAAAAAGTCTATATTTTCCATTTGTCATTAATTCCTTTTTCTCCTAAGTGAAATTTCCCCTCTTTTCTTTCTCTCTCTCTCTCTTTTTTTCTGCCTCTCTGTAGTTTTCATTCCACACAGCATTTATTCTATTCTATTTTTCAGCAGAGGAAAGATTCTATGTTTTAGGTTATATGAAACTCCCACCAAAATACAATGAAAGTTACTCCTTGTTTCCAGGGATAGTAAGAATCACAGCATTTGAATCTCCTCCAACATGTTTGAGGAGATCTCAGAATGTGCATGGATTCATGTCTTCTTTATTCACTCATACATCTGCTAAGATGAAAAATACTAGAACAAGGAGCAGTTTGGCTCCAGTGGTTTTGCAGCAAAAAAACCTGAGTTTGTTGACAGCGTTGAGAGAAGACTTCAGCAGGCTCCATCCTGATGTACTGTAATTCTTGTGTTTCTCTGTCTAGTTTTAAGACTTGAAATAGTTTTTACTGCTCCTCTCAAAAATATATATGTAGTATCAGTATGTAAATAAGTTTGGATTGGATTGGAACTTTTTTTTACAATAATTTAGGAATATTTCAACTTTTCATTTTAATAAGAAGCAATAATCATTAAACAAACAAGTCTGAAATGAAGAACTCCTTCAGATTAAAAAACAACAAAAAAAAATATTCAGAAGAGAACTTTTACTACCTAGCTTTTGGAATGGAAGGCCAATTTAATCTCAAATATTCTAAATTTATTTTCTGATGAATCAGTATTTTCACACAAAATGATAATTCCCAGACAATTTCGTAAAGGAAGGTATTCTTTAATGGACTGTCAATAAAATGAAATACTTGCTCCTTAGTATTGCACTGCCTTTTAACTTTAACCCATACATTAGACTTCAGTATTATACAGGTTTAGCTGTAGATTTAGCAGGCTGGAAGATACTTTAATGGAAACTTCTATACAAATTTTGAATATGGCCTATTTTTAGCACTTTTTTTTAGTCATTGTGGGACCTTTTTTCCTTAAGAATTAAACAATTGCTATCCAAGGCTTACAGGTGTCAGTCAGTAAAGAGAGTTCAGAATGACTATGGGATGACATATGTTGGCAGTAAATTTGCAAATGACACAAAGCACAAAGTTGGGAGGAAGTGTTGATCTGCCTGAGAGTAGGAAGGCCCTACAGAGGGATCTGGACAGGCTTGATTGATGGTCTGAGGCCAATAAAATGAGCTTCAGCAAGATCAAGTGTCAGGTCCTGCATTTTGCTCACAATATTTCCATGCAACTCTACAGGTTTGAGGCAGAATAGCTGGAAAGCTGAGAGGAGGAAAAGGATTTGGGAATGTTACTTGACAGCTGACTGAACGTGAGCCAGCAGTGTGCCCATGTGGTCAAGAAGGCCACTGGCTTCCTGGCTTATATTAGAAATAGCGTAGTCAGCAGCACTAAGGAGGTGATCATTCATCTGTACTCAGCACTGGTGAGGCCACACCTCAAGGTCTGTGTTCAGTTTTGGGCCCCACAGGACAAGTGAGAAATTGAGACTCTGGAGTGTGTGCAGATAAATGCAACAAAGATGTGAAACTTCTGGGGCACATGCCTTATGGGAAACAGCTGGGGGAACTGGAGTTGTTTAGTCTGGAGGAGCCTCAGGGAGGTCTTTTTGATCTCTACAACTACCTGAAAGGAGGTAGTAAGGTGGGGATCAGACTCTTTTCCAGTGATAGGACAGGAGATAATGACCTTAATTTGCACTATGAGACGTTCAGGTTGGATATTAGGAAAAAAATTCTTCTCAGAAAGAGAGAAGAGGTACTGGAATAGGCTGCCCAGGAAAGTGGTGGAGTCACCATCCCTGCAGGTGTTCAAGAAATGTGTAGATGTGGCATTGAGGGGCATGGTTTACTAGATAAGATTGTGATGGGTTGGTGATTGAACTAGATGATTTCAGTGGCCTTTCCAATCTTAATGATTCTACGATTCTATATGTTGTAGCTTAATTTTGATAGCAAATCCAAAACATAGCACCATACAAGCTATTGTGTAGAAAATTAACCCTATCTCAGGTGAAACAAGCACATCATAACAGATAGTGGCCTCCACACTCCAGACATCTAAGGGCTGTGAAGATTTTCCAGTCTTTTCAGTAAAAAGATGTTTAAGAGGGTGTGAAATACCCTAATTGTCAGATTCAGGAGTAAACGTTACCAAGAATGTATGATTAGCCCAATGGTGGGCTGATCAGGAGGCTGGGATTGCATTTGCAATCTGTTTTGTAGGGTGTGCTCTGTAAGACACAAAATAAATAATTTGCTTTAGGTGCTATGGAAAAGGTGGAGTCAGTGGTAGGATTCAAGAAAGACACGGTGTAGTTAAAGTGGTGGCCTGGGGAAGTCACCTTTATGTAGCGCAGTGAATAGACTGCATGGGGAATTTAATTGTTATGATTAGGGAAATCACAGGTGATATCTGCTGTCACTATAAATCAGGATATTCATGCAGAATATATCTAAGGTTCAAATTAACAGAAGAATTTTCTGAAGTGATGTTTACAGCCAAAGCTGAACTAGTAGTTAATAGTAATCTTATTTCTTGTTTTTTATGTTCATCAATGCTGTATAATTGAGATTCTCTTTTATCAAATTTTTTTTCTGTGATATTTTAAAGTTTTGCTCTTTATAACATGAAGAATTGCTTAGTGTAGGGTAACATCTACAGATGTTACTCTGTAAAAACGCACCTTTTTATTTAACTTAGCAACCAACTATGATTATGTAATTAACAATTATTTTTATTATTTAAATAATAGTAAAAAAAAATCAGCTTGTTCTCTTTTAATACTGTAATATTATTAATGGCACAAAACTGTCTCACTGTGTTGCTTCTTTGTGCTGGAGACCTGATAGGATGCCATGATGAGCTTGCTCTTTTAAGCCTGAGGGCTTAACATTAGCAACATATGACAACGTTCCTATCAGTCTGCTTTCCAAAGTGCACAGGGAGGGGCACGGGATGCTGTCATGTTTGGAATGGTGTGATAATTAAGCAACACTATTCGAGCACAGAGGGAGCAAAAACCAAAGGTTTCACTATTAGACTTCTTACATGATTGCAAAACTTGCCAGTGCAAAGGATTTTTGCCTTGCAATAAGGGACTTTTTATTTTTTAGAAAAAAAAAAAAAAAAGCACAGTTATTAAACTCAGCATGGAGACAATCTGAAACAGAATCTTCATCAATCAGATTAACTACTTTCCAAGATGAAAGTAGACGAGGCACAGTGTGAGCCTGAGAAGATATTTATCAAAACCCATATTAATAACCACTTTCAGCCTTCTCCTGACAGTTTCATCTTAGCTTCCATGTTTAACATTTGAGTATCATATGTTTTTGTCAGGATGAGGCTGCTAAGAGCATCAATTAATTAATTCCTCTGAAGTATGGTTTGGAAAGGTAATAAAGTAACATTCCCTAAGGCCAGGACCAGTAATGGTAAGCAAGCAACATTCTGGTGCAGAGCCATTTGTTACTTCAGAATGAAATTAAAAGCACAGAATCATTTCCACTTTTAAAAGCAGAATATATTTAACTTTTTTAAAATAAATTTCTAGGAGGGATCCATTTTTTTAAGTAATACATTCAAAATAGATAAAAATGTTGCTGTTTTTCATTTGTTTTATTTTAATAGGAAAAAATAGAATGTCCACGGGAAAAATGACTAGGATATGTCTCAATATTGTCATTTATTTGTTATTAATTTTATAATTTGTCTCGTTATTTGGGTATTACTGGTCTGTTCTGGAATTTTCACTGTGGTGTAAAGGAAGTCTGCAGATAGCACAGGGACCCTCTACTTGTTTCTGTTGGTATGGCCTTAAGGAATTTTTAATATACAAGGGTAACTCTATTCTCTTAAAAACAGTGCAACTGTTGTTTCTTTCACTCTGTTAAAATGGAGATTTTTTACTTTGTAAATGGTGAAAGAAGCTCAAGTGTAAAGAAATGTTGAGCGATGTAGGAAGGAAACAGATCCTTTCTGAGTTTTGGTATTTTTAAAATCATGAGCAGATAGTGGTTGAATCTGAATACCTTGCTTTAATCTTGCAAAAAACACTTTTCAGTTTCCATACGCTTTTATTCCTGCCACAAACAAAATAATACTTCTTCACAAAAAACATGTATGCAAATCTTTTTATGATGGCAGCTCTTTTCTTGTTCCCTGTAGGGAATGCCAGCCTATGTAATTATTGTGTCTTAATGACTGAGTCAGATCATAATACTCTGCTCACCAGACACTGTATAAATGCCTTTATACATATTCTATTAACATATTTCAGTCCTGTTTTGTGAGTAGATGAGATCCAGGTGACCATCTTGTACACCTGGATGTGAACAATGTACCTATATGTTCTCACACATTTGTCTATCTGTTCCATTGTATAACTTTTGAGTATCTTGGTCAGTTTTAGGCAGTTCTAAAGTTACCTGGCTTCAGAAGAACTGACTACTCTGCTCCCAAGAAATCTAGATAGGTAGTCAATCACTGCAGAAGAGACAGAGAATAAGAAGATTGATGAAGTTGTTTGACAAAGACCAGCACAATGGGGACACTTTTCTTTCTCCCAGAGGAAGAGTTCAGAAAATCACTCCCAAACCTGGAATGCCTACCTAAATATTTTAAGTCTAAAATGCTTCTGCTGCCATATAAGAACTATGCTGACTTATATTCCTATATGTTGGGTCTTCATGTGAATGTCATTATTCAGGGATAGGAGATAAGTGTGCCCAGTAGCATTATCTGCTTTCTCCAAGAGAAGAGACCAGGAACCCTACAAAGTAGACTTCCCACCAGATGATGTATCTTCATTTCCTAAATCAGCTTGTTTAGAAGGTATGATATTTTTTTGGTAAAAAAAATCTGATTTTAAAATATTGGTTAGAAAGGTTGAATTTTATGCAACAAAGGCATAATTTTGGCCCGTCTGACCTCTATATTTCAAGAAAGCATCATTTTTTTCCTTCCAGAGAGGAACATCTGTGAAGTTTGTTGTTCACACTGGGAGTGAAAAGGACTCAGATGACCCTTCTTCATGAAGAAAGACTGTATTTCCACTCTTGTAGTAAGTGGAAGAAAAAGCAAATCTGTCTTTAGCTGTATTTATTTAGTATTTAGCTGTATTTATTTAGTATTTTCTCTACTATATTCTGCATGTGATTTGTCACTAACAACTTCTGGAGATCCATTCTGCAGGGATATTAGAAAGCTATTAGTATAAGCTCAAAACATGTTGCCTGGTCTGCAGAGAACTTAATGAGTCCTGACTGTAGTAACATCTGAACAAAGCTTCAAAAATTTGCAGCGGGAACTTCAGTCCAGAACAGGTCACCTTCAGCAAGCAGGGCTATGTAACAGCACCCTGTGACAACCTATGCTGTAGTTCTTCTTCTTCTGATGTCTTCTGAGACATATTTCCAAGTGGCTTATAGGTCTTCATGTTGCTGACATTTATGAGCTTTTCTTTTTGCCCCGGGATGCCACTTATGAGTATGATGTAAAAGAAGGGGGGAAAGAAGGTGGGAAACAGGGTTAATTGAATGCCGAATTTTCTTACAGAGAAAGTTTGGTCTGCTGTGTAGACAAATTCCATTAACAGTTTTCTGAATTGTCTGAATCATGTCTCTACATGTATCTTTTTCAGTATTAGTTGATCTTACTGAGAAAATGAAACAAAAATGAAACAGATGTAAGATCTTTGAAGTAAAATAGGGAAGTAGCCTTCAAATTTACTGCTAGATTGTAGTCATTTTCAAAGTCAGAAAGAGGGATGGATCTGAAGATGCTCTCTGGCCTATTAGATGAACTAGAATGAATCAGATTCAAATTCCTTTTGGATTCCACTTGACTTTGATCTAGGTTTTTCTCCAAGTATAAAAAATGTTATGAAAGTATTCAAACCTAAATAACAGCAAGAAAATAGAAGTTTAATGTAGTTATAAGTGAACTAGGGAGAATTATCTGCATAATGAAAAAAGACTTTAATGTGAGAAGATTGTTTAATAGCCAGCCAGAACTATCAGTAAAGGATCCTTGATTTGCATTCAGAGGTTACAGAGCATACAGCAAAGGGAGGATTATGGAACTGAAGGGTCTTAAGAATTGGTAAGCTGGGCTTGTAAGTACTGTAAAGGAAACTAAGAAAAATCTTTGGAAGCTGGGAATTGAAACAGAGCTAGTTTGTATTATGTTTGAGTTCAGCTTCAGAAAATCAAGGATTTATCTTTTTGCTTAAACTCAGAGATGAAGGCTGAATTGTATGAGCATCAGAAGATTTACTTCTACTGTCTTCCCTACTATGGTGATTGTTACTGCTGGATAATGAAGGTTTACCTCAAAGCAGGATTGCTATGATTTAATACCACTATTTTATCCTGAAATTCTACAAATGGAATTACTTAGGTGTTTACAACTATTTAAAGTTAACATCTAGAAATGCACTGCACTGCTTGTTAAGTTAGCAAATATTGAAGAAACGTTATTAGACCAAGTTTATGCCTACAAACTGTCCCAAAATTGTGTGAATATGCTGAAAAGTAATTTTTGTTGGGAAAGATCTGTGAAACGCAATAAATGAACTTACTGCTGAACATCAGTAGAAAGGGTAGGTATGGACCAAGAATAGACTCTACAACTTAAGTGTGAATGGTTAGTAACTTGCTGGAAAAAAAACACAAAACAGCAACCCTGGAATTTCTGCTACAGCATCCTGGGAATCAGAGACCTTTTTAAACAAATATTTCCTTTCTTTAAGTTTTCTAATCTGCTCTGCAGGGTCACTGTGACAAGTCAAAAACATGCTCACAAATATCTTCTCCCATCCTCCTGCTTTGAAAACATTTCCCCGCTGTTTGCTTACTATCACTTCTGGTTAGTTTGTTTTATTCCTAGAGCCTGAGAAATGAAGTTGATGATCAGCACAGTGCTGTTAAACACATGAATCTGTGGAAATAAATTAGTAAAAAAGGAAGCATTTCTGCAAGTCTCTCTTTTAAAAATACCAGAATGTCAAGGTAATATGCATATTATATGAATAATTATGTTGGTAGCAGCACAGTCTTTTCTTGGGCAACCACAATACTTGAGACACTGATAGGCATTTTATAAGTAGAAGATTATGGTCAGATTGGTCATTATTCCTGAGCCTAATAACAAAGCATCTTTAGAAGACCTCAGCAGTGCTACTGTGATTAGTTTTGCATCCCATGGAGGTTCACTAATATGGAGGAAGAGCTGTGGTTTAATGCTTGCGTACTCCCTTAGCAGTTAAGCTTAATTTGTGGTGTTTTCCAGGCCAAGTTACAGGTTGTCTCTGTTTAGGACTAAAATAGTGTCATCTTTGAAGTTCCTCTTCTAGCAACATAGTTCTGTGTGAGAAATTGCTTCCTAACATCAACAACCTACAGTCATTCTCCTGAGTAAAAAAGTATGCTTTGAGCTAAGCCCAAATCTTGAGTAAAATAATTAAGGTGGCTATGCTTTCAATAAATATTCCTTTGTTTTTGTCAAACTGGAACATGTGCTTTCTACAAGAAGGATTCGATAACTTCAGATTATAAAATGAATAACATCCACGTACATAGCATCTTCAGTCTTTCCTATCATTGTAATGGGATTATTTTCAGTGTTCACGTCCTTGGGCAAACTCTCAGGTGAAAAAGTTCATGCTTGCAATGATATGATAAAAAAATGATAAAATGGATTTACATGCTCACACTGAGTTTCTCTATCCTTTTGCATCATTTGTACACTAATCTTAGGCAATCGTGCTTGCTGATAATCTCATTTTCAAAATGACATGAATCAAGTTAGCAAAATGAAATAGTTTTTAGTCTGCATATTCAAGTTTCTTACATTCAGCTGTAAAACTCCTGAGAATCCCTATGCAGCTGTCTCACACGTGAGCCGAAGGCTGACCCATGAATCTGGGGAAAAAATTTCCTGTTACTTAATTTTGTCAGAAATAATTTTTCTCCGGAGATCAAAAGAATACTTTAAAAACAGGTACTTAGAGAATACTGTCTGTAAAAAAACCAAAATAATTTAATCGTAATAATCTATAACATCCATGACACCTATCATTTTCTAGAAAATCATTGTTCTATGTTACTGAACTTTTGCAAAAACTCAATGATTATTTCTGGTTACTGAAAAAGGAATGCCCCAGATGACTCTAAGAAATTACATTCCAATCAGTTAAAATTTTGGAATTAGACTTAGCTGTATAACTGTACTTTTAGACAATATATTGGTCTCAGTTAAACAAACTGTCAATGGTATATGGGCTGGTTTGGCCTGGTTCCATGTCTAATGGGGCAGCGGATGCAAGGACCTATGCCCTGAAATAGGGAAAAGGGGAAAAATGGAAAAAGGGAAAACAGCAGCAATGATCTGAGAGGAAACAAAATAATTTACTAAAAAAGATATTGGAATGCAAAATAATACGCTCTAATACAATATAATACAATATAATTGAAATTGAAGGTAACAAATAAAGTGAGTGAGAGTGTCCAAAAACTGAAGGCCTTATTCAAGCAAGCTGAGGTGAGACATCTAGCCGGGCTGAGCAGAAAGGAAGAGTGAATATCTTGTGGTATGTGAACAGTTTTATCTTCCTCTCTGAATAAGTCCTCAGGGAACATGTAGTATGCAGTTATTATTTTCTTTTGAGAACCAGGTACCCAGAACGATCCATGGTCCATGGAACTGGAGCATTAACTCTTTAACTACCAGAGCACTACGTGATGTTATGATGTGGAATACAGATAACAAAAACCATAAGACCATGACACAAACTTTAAAGCTAAGACGAGACCACTTACTGATAAGTCTTGTCTGAAAAGATTTCACCTGAAGAAATTAGTCCATGTTCCATGGATCCACAATTAGAATGTCATCTGGCTGATATGATTTCAACACTAAGTTCTTAAAGTTAGAGCCAAATATATACTCGGGGTAAAACAGAGTATAATAAGATTTTACTAATCATGGTGAACTGTCATATACACCTCATGAGAGCAATTTTCACAAGGAACTTTTCATCTTCTAGCATGGTTTGCAAAACTGCATTAATCACAGAATCATAGAATTGCTCAGGTTGGAAAAGACAATAAAGATCATCAAGTCCAACAGTGACATAACCATACTACCCTAACTCTAACAGCCTTCTGCTAAATCATGTCCCTGAGCACCACATCCAAATGGTTTTTAAACACATCCAGGGATGGTGACACAACCACCGCTGTGGAGAGCCTATTCCAGTGCTTAACAACCCTTTCTGTAAAGAAGTATTTCATGATATCCAACCTAAACTTACCCTGGCGCAACTAGAGGCCATTTCCCCTCATTCTGTCACCTGTCACCAGTGAGAAGAGACCAGCCCCACACTTGCTGAATTACATAGCTCATTCTGAAACTATTTCTATTTCTATTTCTATTTCTATTTCTATTTCTATTTCTATTTCTATTTCTATTTCTATTTCTATTTCTATTTCTATTTCTATTTCTATTTCTATTTCTATTTCTATTATTTCTATTTCTACTTCTATTTTATTTATTTGAATTTTTGTATTCACCCACTGTGATTCAAATTCATATTTAAGTAATTATGTCATTTGTAACCAGGGAAATCTTAAGATCTAAGGATAGTACTAGAGATCTAATTTATTCTTTCTTTCCATTTCAAGGTAAGACAGTTAAATGTTATAATTTTGAAAATTTATACTCTGAAGTCCAGATTTTCTTATAGTAGTGTATTTGTTTTATTACTGTAGGGTACAGATTGATTGCCGAAGTGCATATGTATGTATATTCACACATGCATTGAAGTAACTAAACTTCTCAAACTTACATGATTTTTCCACCTAGCACTGGTAAGATAGAGCAGTTCTTTTTGCCACACCACTCAAGCAACAGTATTATTAGCAATGTCTGATTACTCTCAGTTTCCTTGTCATGATGAAAACTGAGGACAGTCTTCAGTCCAATTTACTGTGAAATAAAACAAAGAGATTTTAACAAAAAGATCTTTTGCAGGCATATCATGTCCCTAGTCTGATGTAGTTTTAGGTGTTCTCATTATCCACAATAATGGAAAAGCTGCGGTTAGGATTCATCTTGCCTTGGTTACATGTAACACATCTGTTCATGTTTGAATTAATTGTCTAAATCCCATTATAGTCAATGGAGGACTAGGCAATACAGTCAATGACATCTACAGAGGAGTTCATCTTGTCCTAAATTTGGACAGATGAATTGTTCTCTAAACTCGATTACCTGTATTGATTAGCTCTCCTGGACTATAACGGAATCCAGACAGCAAGTCTGATGCCAACATTAGACTAGATTGTGGATGCGTAGAGTAAGAATTTCACACTCTCATCTGTTCCTTACTGATATGGAATCTGTCTGAAACGCCAGTCTATAAGATAATTCTATACAAGCAAAGTATTCAAGTTATCAAAAACTTCATTGAGAAGTGGTACTTTCAATGTTGTCACAGCTCTGACTGCTAAAACAGATAATAGGTTTGAAAGAAAAAAAATAATTTCGGCTTGCTGTATGGTGAGAAGAGGATCCTTTTCAGTCCTTAATCTCATAAAAAAATCTTCAACCTAGCATACGTATCCTCCAATTTGAAAGAGCTCTGTCCGTCTTTTGAAAATTTTCTCTGTACCTTCTTCAGATCAAATACTGTAGAATTGCAATGAATGCAGTAGGTCACTCACAGAAAGCTGGAAACAAATACTTCATTGCCTTTTATGCTGACTAGCCTCTTTGCATTTTGTTGTCTTCATAAATTCTAAACTTACAAAGCCAGAAGACATTACTGTAATGACCTAATCATATCTTCTGACAGACTTGGCCATGAGATTTCCCTGAACAATACCTCCTTGAACCTACAATGCATCTTGATTTAGAAATAAACAGACATTATGAAAAATCCATCACTGTCATTAGTAAATAGTTCTAGTTAAAATGTTCTCCCTTACTTCCTAGATGAACTTTTCTAGCCTTTATGCTGATCAAAATAGTGTGATAGAATAGAAAGCTTTCTGTTATTACAGCGTTTCTCCTGTGGCATAATAGTTATATTTTGATCAAGATATGCAAGGTGTTCCCTGACAAGTAAATATGTTCAGCAGCTGTCAGAATGTGGTGTCTTTTCTGAACACTCTTATTTCCAGACTCTCTTAATGGAGATTTTTCACATCAGATAACTGATTAAATATTTTGCAACAAAGTGCAAACAATTCCCTGGAGGAAATAAAGAGATGGAGATCAACTTACAGTGCAGATAAGAAGGCAGTTCACCTGTGCAACTGGAAGGGGTGGACCTCTCTCAGACCTCATTTAAAGGCTGACTACCATTGAGGAAGGATTTCTTTTTGAAGATCCCTCCTCTGTGGAGTTTCTTCTGCAAGCCACGATTCTCAGACATGGGCGAGCATTTCTCTTCCTTCTTTTGTCACATCTTCCCATCCTGTTGGTCCTTCTGACATTACACTGGTCAACATTTAAGTAGCTGACCCAAAGGTTTATTTGCACAGAATGTCACAGTGTTAACCCATAGCCAAGACATGCAGCTAGGACATAAGGCAAGTCTCTATCTGATCTTGGGAAAAGAGGTCTGTACACTAAGAACCCTTGTATACATGTCAATGCACAACTACTGAGATGTAGCTACATCTGTTGAGGTCTCTCTTTCTTTGTTCAGATGAAACTTCTAATGTGTATCTACACTCTCTTTCTAGTAAAAATGTAATTCGTGCTGTATTAGTTTAAACAGTTTTGATTCAGGAGAGGTAGGATTTTCTCTCAATGGCCACTGACAAATTTTCAGTCTATTGCTTTTAAGCTTTCATTGATAATAACAAATCCCTCCTTACATAGAAACAAATCTGTTCTTGCACTGCTTTCCTCCTGGCCTTGTTTCTCCACAGGTGTGCTGCAAATAAGATTGGGGCAGAGAATTTTGTTTTAAGTTTTCCAATTACTTTTCACAGAAATGTATTTCCTTCCCTCTGAATTCATTGTTCATTATCCCAGGAAATTTATAATTTTTGTTGTCAATTATGTTTTTCCTTTAAAGCAATTACAAGAGAATCACTAGGGCTTCTCTGATCATTATTATTATCTTGGCCCATGATATCAGAGGCAGGTGTTGGTGGTATGACAGTAGAGGTTGAATTTTCCCACTGATATTCCATTACATGTTGTTGCTGTGCAACAGATGGCAGCAGAGGGGAGGTCTGACAGAATGGCATCTGACATGGAAGGCTTATGAAATAAAAGGATGGGATTAGATTCCTCCCTGCACAAAAAATTACACCCATTGATATTCATCGATGCTTGCTGAACATTTTTGGAGACCAAACTGTGAATATGAGCACAGTGAGGTGATGCATGGTGCTTTTCAACAGCAGTGACAATGACAGTGGGACATCTTTGCTAGTGCAAATTTTTCTGAGTGGCATGCAGGCTCTTGTTTATCTCTGGCAAAAATGCATAGCTGGTGATGGTGACTATGCTGAAAAACAGTATTTTGTAGCTGAGACTTTGCTGTATCAGAGTCTTATTTTGCTCATTGTATCTGTTGTAGTTTTCATGGAAATAAATGGGAAACATTATTTTTGGACTGATTTACATCTCAGCAAAACATAGGCTATGATTAAAACATAGGCTGACTAAAATCACATTGTCAACTTGCATTATATGCAGAAAATGATTTCATGACCAAAATTTAAATTAAAAAGGAAATTAAATAATTAATTAAATACTTTCTTTTTTGAGAAGATGGTTCAATATTCAAAATTCTTATTAGTTTTACATGGAAATATTTTTATTGTTAAATGCCAAAGCTGGTACAGACAAAGTACTAAGAAGTGACTTTTGAATTTCAATATTTAGACAGACACTAATAGCTAAAGGTAACTTTTGTTTTTCAAATTATTCTCTGCTGGTATGTGGCATTAAAAAAAACAACAAATCAGACAAGCAAAACAAGGAAACATACAAATGGCACAATCTGTAATATTTTAGACTTAATTTTGCTTTGCTTTAACTTCGCTTTACTATCACTTTCCTCTTATCTTACATACAATCTGTCTTCATTCTACATGAACAGTTGGATATGGTGATAGGCCTATCTAGAGCAGATAAGACAGCTGAATTTCTAAGGTGACATTCTGCTTGTAATGAGATGGGAAGAAGAGTCTGGAGAAGCTAGGATTCGGCAGCTTTGCTCAGTTACCTGACTTTGATGACAAGATGTGATGGTGGAATACTGGTAAAAAAGATACATAAATGTCTCAGCTCTGCAGTTGTGGTGGTGAGCTTTGGAACACAATGAATCTTGAGAAACAGCAGCACAGAATGAAAAACAAAACCAAAAACATCCAGACCCTTTCAAACCATATTGATCATGAGATCCGCTGTTATGATCTGTTACTTTCCAGAATTTTACTTGAGTTAATAAATGATGGAGGAAGGACTAGAGGAGATGTTTTGACATGACGTTCCCCATTTCTGTGCCAGGGAGTAATGTGAGCTGTAACCTTACATCAGACTGGCGAAGAATTCCAGGGTAAGTAAAAAAAAGGATAAAGGAACAACAAAGAAACAGTAGAAGATTTGGGGAATTAACATGAAAATACTAGATAAAATAAAAAGCAAACAGCAAGGGATCATTAATATATGGTGAAATATCTTGTCAAAACACACTGTACAGCTAACACTTCTGAACCACTAGAGATATATTCTGACTTGTTAAATTTGAACCATTTAGCAAAGCTTAGAGATCAAATAACAAATGTAACTACTGAATACTATTTATAAACATCAAACTCCAGGAGACTTAAAAGTCTTTTGACATTTTTTGACATTTTACTCTTTTGTCACTTCTTTTAAAACGTATGAACATACATGCTTGTATTGGCCAAAACTTATCTTTTCTTCTATTCTTTTCTGAATATGACATACTAATTCCACTTCTGTTGATTTTACTTTTATTAGTATTTTTTCTCGTCTTTCCTGCCATAAACCAAATGAACTTCATGTACATTCTGCATGTATATATCACAAATCTGAATACCAAAGTTTCACTTTTGCACATTTAACAGCATCTAGTCTGTCCTTTGAAAGTGGTAGAGCTAATAAGCATATTTTTGTTATGTAAAATAGAAATTCATTTTTGCTTTTCTTTCTTATCTCTGCCCTGCTAGAACTTCAGATGAATGTGCAGACTCTGATCATAGTCTAAGACAGTTATTTTAAGGTTAATAAGTGGATATGACTTAAAATTTAAAAAAAAAAAATAAAGAAAAGTACTAGATTTGGCATCGTATAATCATAATTTTGGACATGTAAAATTTCAAAATTTTATTTTAAAAATTAATATTTTGATAGAAGGACATATAACTTCCCATTTCTGCAATTTCTGACATGACATTATTGTATCCATGCAGAACAGTGATAGTAAAAGTGTTCCAGTACAATCATGGGCAGTGTTACAGCATTATAAAAATGCCTATATATGGTTAGCTCATTTCAGTTCTGTAGCCATTGAAGCAGACATTGCACATTCAAGCTAGGATTACACATTGGAAAGCCTAGGTAATATTTACAAGGGATCAGGCTTTTTTTCTTACAGCAACTGTAACTGAGAGGATTACTAAAGCACTGAGTTAGTGTCAGAAGACTAGGATTTATTTCTTGCTACCTGTATCACTTTGGGCAATTCACTTAATCTCCCAATGCTTCAATTCCTTGCTCAGAAATGGGGACAATAATGCTTCATATATTACAGTTATTTCAGGAGGTTACATCAATTGCATTCCAGTCTTCCAGACACAAGAAATGCATACAATAAACAGTTTGTCTCTGTCTAGGCCTTCACCTACTTCTAGCTCTTAGCTTGTTCAAATAAAATTTTCAAAGTTGTTTGTAAAAGATCTATCCAGCTAATTTTCAGCCACTACTGTATTTTATTTGTTTGTCTGTTTGTTTGTTTTGTATACACTTACACAACATAGCTCCGTGTTGCACCATTAAGCAACAATAGGAAGAGGACAGAACACTGCTCCTAGATGACTCAGATCATTGGATATAGCTGCTGCATTAGGTGTGAAGTGTTACTCTCAGTTCCTGAACACCTTCTGTTACCATAAGGACATTCCCAGAACACCATCAGCTGTCAGGAGCTGCACAGTCTCATTGGAAGTAAGGCTCTTTGGAATAATTTGCTAGCCTGAATTATCAGTGTTTTCACCAAGAAGCACAAAGTCAGATTTCTCTCTAGACTACTGTGAATTTACTGACATTGGGTCAATTAAGTACTTACTTGATCAAGACTGCTACTGAAGTCAGTGGGGATTTTACTGAAGCTCATATTAAGTGGGAGTTGTAATTGAAACTTGTATTATTTATATAGTTTCCTTCATGAATTTTCACATTTCAATGTCCTGTTTATTTTATGCCACAAATCAGTGATCGTACAGAGAGGCAGGAATAGTAAAAAATATTTAAATAAGGTTTAGGTGTACCTGTCTGAAAATGGTAAAGGGCTTAGTTCATCCATGTCTCTATATGTCTGAAGAAAGGGGGAAGGTATGCTGGAGTCCTTAAGGAAGTACTGAAGAACACTTACAAGTCCTGATGAGATGCATCCCAGAGTCCTTAGAGAATTGGCTGATGTAGTTGTGAAGATACTCTGAATGATATGTGAGAAATCGTGCCAAGCAAGTGAAGTCCCTGGTGACTGGAAAAAGAAGCAACATCACACCCATTTTTAAGAATAGTAAAAAGGATGACCCTGGGAAGTACATGTCTGTTAGTCTCACTTGTGTTCCAGGAAACAACAGGGAGCAGATCCTCCTGGAAGCTATGCTAAGGTGTGTGGAAGACAGGGAGGTGAGATGGGAGAACCAGCATGGCTTCACCAAGGGCAAATCCTGCTTGACCAACTAAGTTGCATTTTATGATACTGTAACTGCAATAGACAAGGGAAGAGACAAGGGAAGAGACTGATATAACCTATCCAGACTTCAGTAAGGTCTTTGACATGGCACCCCTCAACATCTTTCTGAATTGGAAAAAAATGGATTTGATGGGTAGATTATCCAGTGGATGAAGAGCTGTCTGCAGGATTGAGTCCAGAGAGTGGTGATCAATGGCGAAATATCTGAATGGAGATTAGTGATGAGTGATGTCCCCCCAGAGGTTGGTTCTGGGACTGATACTCTTTAATATCTTCATCAATGACATTGACAGTGTGATCACTGTCAGCAAGTTTGCTGATGGCACCAAGCTGTGGAGTGCAGTCAGCACACCAGAGGGATGGGAGGTCACCCAGACACAGTTGAGCAGTGGGCCCAGGTTAACCTCATGAATTTCAATGAATCGCAGTGCAAGGACTTTCACCTGGGTTGAGGCAACAACTGCTACCAATACAAGCTGGGGAAATAAAAAGATTGGGTGCAGCCCTGCTGAAAGATACTTGGGGGTACTGTTGGAAGAGAAGCTGGATATGAGTGAGCAATGTGCCATCACAACCCAGAAATCCAACCATATTTTGAGCTGCATCAAAAGAAGCATGCCAGCAGGTTGAGGAAGCTGATCCTGTTCCTACTCTCCACTGGTGAGGCTTCATCTGGAGTACTGTGTGCAGATGTGAAGTCCTCAGTACAAAAGAGACACAGACTTGTTGGAGTATGCCTAGAGAAGGGCCACAAAAATGATCCAAGGAATGGAACATCTCTCCTGTGAGGACAGGTTGAAAGAGCTTGGCAATAGCAAATAAATAAATAGATAGATAGATAGATAGATAGATAGATCCATAAATGAGAAAACATTCATCCCAAAACATTATCCATCCATTGGACAAATGAAGAACTCAATCATGGTAGAAACAGGCATTTCTTGAGAAAAATAATGTCCGAGACGGTTTTATTTCTGCCTTCTAAAATCTAGTTAGTTAGTGTTCTGAGCATTCAGTCAGAAGCAGATCAATTACCCTTCAGGATTTACTGAAATCATGCAGTCATAATTTCCACTGAATATATGTTTCTAATTCTACATTGTCTGTCACAGATCTTATAACAGTAGGAATCTTACATTCTGTGAGCAGCATCTGAGTAAAGTAGAGTAAATACTCAACTCTAAATATCTATAATTTCTGATGAGTAAGATTATGCTAACCAAGTGTATTATTCCCCCAGTAATTTTAAGTGGTAGAAAGCATGGGAAGTTAGAAGCTTTGATAGTTAAAAACATCCTGCTTCATTTCACATGTGAATTACACTGATGAAAGAGTAAATTTATGACTGCAGAATCTGCATGTATCTCTACAGGTACTTCAAAGTTCTAATCCCAGGTAGCTTATTTAAATAAACTGTATACTATTGTCTGCATGGAACTGACAATGAAATTTGACAATCATCTACTCAGGGGGCTGGGGTGATAGACATGAAGCATTTTGCCACATCTCTCTAAATGGCTTAATTGTCTGTATTTCTCTGTCCTCCAAGAATAGTTCTTCCTGGTTATACACCAACTGTGGGACAGGAAATCCTTCTTGAAATTCATATATTTGCATAGGATTTAGTGAAAGGATATAGTTTGACAAACATAATTGTTGTCCTTCAGATATCTTTTCTTCCCATTTGAGCTCCTATAAAATGTAGATTTCGAAGGAGAGAGCGCTCTAAATAGCTAAGAATTACGGGTTAAAAGAAGAAAAGTTAAGTTCTGAATACATAAAAAGACACTGCTCCATATATCTGTTTTACCATTCCCAGTATACACACGCGTTTAAGTACAAAAGTTTATTTAGTTTTCTGATCTGTAATATGTAGAAAAAGCTAGTTTGGTTAGTATGTTATTAAGCAAGACCCAGGGAACTCACACTGTTTGAAGTCTGTGTAGCTAATACAGTGAGGTAGCATACTGCAATATGTGCAAATCTAAGTGCCACTAGCTATGGAAGACACAAAGCTAGTCAGGCTAGAGGATACAAGAACTGTGAACGTTTTTTATAAGCTATGATATCCAAAAGAGTGGAATATAGCACATACAGAAGAAGACAAATGTAGAATGAGTATCCACTTTTAATTACTATTCATATAGCTTATTTAACAGTTAAATATATTGCCAGTAGTTTATCAGGTCATAAAAAGCAAACTAATGAAGCAGCTATAGCAAAGAGAATCATAAAACCGGTTAAGCTGATTCACTGGCTATGAAGATACTCTCATTCGTTTGATACATAACCACTGCTTTGTGACTAAAGCAAGACTAACATAGAATAATACATATATACATTATTGCCATAGTTTAAAACTTCCCCATTTCTGTCACCAGTTATTTTCCTTATATACCTTCTTTTGCTTTTCTTTCTACTGCTAATATACTTATATCTTTCTTATCAGCTATTATAATACGACTTGCTCCCAGACACTGCTGATAGGTGCTGTACAATTTAAGGAATAACAGAGCAGACATTTGTGACATTCAGAGACTCTACATTACTAGACTGGGACAAAGGAGAGCTCCCAGAATAAACTTCATAATGGAATGTGACATTACGAACCACTATGCAAATTTAACTCCCTTGCAGCTGTTTAACAATTTTGGCTAGCAAGCAGGTGTATATTGCAGAAGGTGATAAATGCTTCCCTTTCATACACTATAGGTTGTATGCCCTTTGAGGCCACCAAGAAGCTGAGTCCGAAGATAGATGAACACAGCTTCATGTGATCTCAGGGAATGATGAAGAGCTGCATTTCCAGTCGCCATCTGGTGGTTTTCCGTACAATGGCAAGAAATTTGGGAAAATCGTGATGGCAGATACAATATCATGAATTTATTTTAAGGATTGCACCAAGTGCAATAAAAAATGAGACAAAAGCTTATTTTCTGGATGGAATAAAGGCTTGTAACTGGAAATATAAGAATAGCATCTCCTATCTGATTCTAAAATGCCTTTTAAATGCTCTTTGAAAGCATAGCATTATGAAGATCTAGCTCTTAACAGTGGGGAGTTTCTCTCCTAGCTCACTCCATTAAGCATTTGGTAGTAAGATCCAAGCCACAGTGTATTTACCAGTACTAAAAAGAACATATTATTATGAGAAGCCCTATTTATAAGTTTAAAGTATTTTTACATATACTGTTTACTATTTTTTTTTTGCTTATCTCATGAATATATGGTCTTTGAGCAACTGATTTTTCCAAGTTTTGATGATTGCTTAAAATTATTTACTTTATATTTGCATTTACCTGTGTGAATAAATGTGAATACTGTTTCACTGCTCTTTGTCTTTTGTCAGAGATTGTCTTGGAAGCAGAAAGGACACATTCTGTTGGAGATTATCTTGGCATTCAGTAAGACAACCATATTTCTAGTCTTTAATTATGTAATGAAACCAAAAGGTCACAGAAGATCCTCTTTTAGATAGTTGTTTTTGTTTGTTTGTTGTTGTTTTGGGGATAAAGAACTTCAGGAATGTCAGAGATCTTGCTAATGAAGGGAGTGTAGTCACTCACAACTGAGTAAGTAGGGGAAAATACTGGTGAACCATAGCTGGATTCTTGATTTACAACCACTGTGAGTAGAACAGGCATTCTTAAGTAGCATGAAGATTGTGAAAACTTGCAGGGAACTGAAAGACCTAACCATTCGAGTTAGAGGCTTAAAGCAGCAGTGAGGCAGATGTAATAGCTCCAAGTGAGATTCATTCCCTGAACTGGGAAAGTTTAGGTAAGTTCTGGTTTTGGAGTTAAAGCTGAGAAGTAGGAAAATAATCTTGGAAAGAATTATGCTATACAACATTTAACCACACCTACGTAAAAAGTATAAGTAAACATGCAGAGAGCAAAACTAGAAAGCTGCAGCCTACCACAAAGAACGCAGTTTCTTCACATATTGTCAGTACTGATTTTAGGCTGAAGAAAGACTTTTGGACGTATTGTTCTACATCTGACTTATGTACAAATTTCCACTTGCTGATCTTCTCTTTAGTACAGAGTACTTTGACTATGCAAAGTATCAGAATGTGAGAACAAGTGAGCTTTGTAGTGTTTCGAGAGAGATTTTGTTTGTAAGTAGCCATGTCTGATTCTACTTATTGTATAAGCATTTTTGCACATCATTACTGCAAGATTTTATCAGTGTAAACAATGGAACAAACAGAAAATTGGACATGTGCATTATGATACTCATCCCTGGGTTTCTTGATGTCTTTTATCACAAATAGCAAGAGGTTTAAAAAAAAAACAGAAATATTTAGCATATACTACAGAAAGTGAAGGTTTTCCTAAGTAGATACTTTATAGAGAAAACACTTGGTACAGTTTCACTGGAATGAAGGCATATTATTTGATGTTTTTTCTTCCTACTCTTTTTGCATCCTGGCATAATTTTCACTGCAAGTCATTTTCAGTCATAATTTATTGAGAGTCCTAATAATCTTCTGCTCTTTCACACCGATTCTAACAAGGTTCTGACCTGAATTCTCATGTGTTCCACATCATTTCCTTCTGGAGATTACCAGGCCAAGCTGAAGAGTAAATGAGTTGTAAGGTCAAGAGATTCTTGCTGTGAGACAACTGCTAAATTCTTGGTAGATATGATTGCATCTTTCTATTACACCTTAATCACTATTTGACAAGTTCAAATCAGAGATTCATAAATTAACCTGAATTGTTTTAATTAAGCAATAGGTTGCTTCACTACTAGAATATTAAAAACACAAAAACACTGAAAATAATAAATACATTTTTAAAAGACAGTAAAATGATGCTGCTTTAATCATGGGTGACTTCTACAGATATAATCTCTGATTTAAAAGTAGGCACAAATCTTCACTTAATAGTTATGGGAGAGAGAAAGTAGATTTGAAATTAATCTTTCTTTAATCTGCGAATGCTTTTAAGCCTTTAGAATAAAAAAGAAAAAAATAACAGAGGAGAATTTAATGACTTCATGAACTTTACAGAAAATATAAATTTTAAATACATTGTCTTCTGCTTTTTCACTCATATTACTGCATTGCTAACCATTGAATATATTTGTATGAATAACTATGATATCTCTGGAATAATATCTTTTGGCACTTGGAGACTTGGTCAACAATTTATCTTGTGAACAAAAGAATTAGAATCACAATCCAAATATATGGATAGGTTGCTCTGAAAGTAATGTCTCCCATTTATTTTCATGGAAACTAGAGATAAAGAGCAGTGAAACCCAAACAAGTTTCCCATTCTTATGTCAGTAGGAGGAGAGTGTAATCACTCTTTCATCACACTCACTATCGGAAATATACTTTAAAATACTTCTACTTCCATTTGAATTTAAAAGCGCTGCTTTATATTAGGAAATTTTTGAGGTCTTAATACATTCGTTTTTTGTAAACATTTCAGTTAAACAGAAAAATGTTTGTAGTTTCTGTCTTATAGATGCAGAAGTTAAAGCAAAATCTCTATCCAAATTCACATGGCAGTAAGCAGGAATACAAAGAATACAGAGTACTGTAATATTTTGTAAGAAAATATGGTTTCTTTTCAGTCATTTTAGTTTTTCCTATCAGGATAAGGATAAATGCTACATTTTCTAGAGATTAATATAAAGCTACTGTCTGCATGAAAGCTACTCACTGTACAATAAATGAAGTTGATACAAAACACTGGGTAATAAAAAGTTCTTATTGAGTTTATGATTCCATTTTAGAAATGACTACAAATATTAATTTATCAGCTAAATCCTATTTGCTTTAGATCAAGACAAACAAGGGATGTATTTAATGCTGCCTGTCTTCCTGAAAATCCAATGCGCCTGTGGAATAGTTCTGCTGAAAATACACACTACAATATCAATCTCCAGTCAAGCTTTCTGTAATCCATGTTTGCTTTTAAGATTATGGACATAGGTGGATGTGGGAATCAAAATCCAACTATAGGTCAGATGATCACTTAAGTTACTAAAACTTTGTATCGCTCTGTCCATCAAATCCTTCAGTAATAAGTGAACTCAAACATCTACAGATTCCAGTGCAGTTGAAAATTAATCCGTAAAACAGGTGGACCTAAGATTGACTTTGGCAGAAATTTTGAAGCAGAGTTTTTGTATACGAATACGATTTCAGTGATTATCACTCATTGGAGATCACCCTCAAGACTTATCTGGAAACTGATTATGCAGAGTATAGTTGGAAAAGGTAGTTATTGAAACAAAACACATTTTCCAAAATGACTCAAGTTTGCTGATGGCACAAATGATAGAAGGGGAGAGATGAACGGGGAAATATAAATCCTTAGCTGAAATATCGGGTTCAAATAGAAAGACAAATGATACAAAAGATTTCCATTCCAAAACTAAAACTGCATGGGACTGGGAATGATTTTAGGGATTGCAAATAAGGACAGACAAATGGATGTAACCTATGATTCATGTAAGCTGAAATAAAATCTCCATTCATTTTCTCACTTGAGATTCAAACCAGACTCAAAATACTTTGTTTAGGTCTCAAGAAAGGCCTGCTGAATTTAGCAAATAATGAAAAATTATTCAAACAATGAAAACCAGAGCATTTGATGATCAGAGGGCTGGAGCACCTCCCCTACGAAGACAGGCTGAGGGAGCTGGGCTTACTCAGCATGGAGAATAGAAGGCTGTGAGAATTGCAGCCTTCCATTATTTAAAATTACAAACAGGAGGGGATAAACATTTTACAATAGTAGGCAGTGATAGGATGAGGGGGAATGGTTTTAAACTCAAGGAGGGAAGATATAGATTAGATGACAGGAAGAAGCTCTTTACAGAGAAAATGGTGAGGTGCTGGAACAGGCTGCCCAGAGAGACTGTGATGTTTTGTCCTTGGAGATGTTCAAGACCAGGTTGGATGGGGCCCTGGGCAGCTTGATCAATCTG
The DNA here is from genome assembly GCF_951394365.1 of Tetrao urogallus. Taxonomy (NCBI): domain Eukaryota; kingdom Metazoa; phylum Chordata; class Aves; order Galliformes; family Phasianidae; genus Tetrao; species Tetrao urogallus. The sequence continues at coordinate 26,586,861 of NC_136820.1, read as the reverse complement.
GAGATTGGTGGCTCTGCCTGTGGCAAGAGGGTTGGAATCTGATAATCCTTGGGGTGCCTTCCAACCCAAGACGTTCTATGATTCTATGATTTATTCATGATTTTTTTTTGCTAGATATTTCTTTTCTACATTCTGCTTACAAAATCTCTATTATACAATTGGTCAGCCATATTACTTCTTTTAATCAGGTAGTTTGAAGCTTTTAGACACATTAAATTAGTGTAGCTACTGTAAAAATGTATGTCCCAGAATCCTCCATTAATCCATCATTTCTTAAATCTGCATAGATAACTATGTCAGTTTACTTTGAACTCCTCTCAGCAGGCACCTTCTTAATCCTGAGTCTACACACAGTTTGATTTCAGCTAAAAGGACTGTTATGACACTTGTTGGTGCAAATGATTGTTACTTTACAGCAGTTATATGATCAGCATGTTGTAGATGTTTTCACCTTTACTTCCTGCACAGGTAGTACAGGGGAAAAATATCAATTCAGGAAGTACAGGAATGTCTCAGAGTAAGAATTTGCATTGATTAGGAGACAGTAACAGGCTTTCTTTGAGCTTCCTCTTGACTCTCTTTATTTCCAGCTTGGCTGTTTTTTTCAGTGGTTTTTAAGAGATTTGTCTTTGGGTATTTTGATTGCAGCTGTTTTTTTAGTTAATTATATTTATAATACAGAATATAAACAAAGGGTTCAGCATCATTAAGGTAATTGTTTTAGCCAAGTAATAGCCAAGTTGACCATAAGCTGAAGGTCCTTGGTATCTTGTATCTTAATCACATATTAACACAGTGCATAGTGAAATCCGGAGGAGGTTTCAGGATGTTGGGGTGGTATGGTATCTTACTTTTTGCTATTCTGGGATGTATTTACATTGCATATATAGCTTGGATCACAGCCCTAGGCATTTCCCTATTGGAGTGGCCTTGCAAGTACGGGTCTCCTTGAGAGAGAGAATGCACAGCAGAAACCAATGGCAGGTATTTACAGAGTGATTTACAAGCACCTGATAAAGGCTTAGTGCTCTGCTACAATGTCACTGTGATTATCATATTTGCTGTCTCAGGTGGCTCAGCCAACAAAACACTGTGAGAATCTACAGCCACAAAGAATAGATGCTCACTCCTAAAAAGAAAAGAGGTGTGGGTATGAGAAGGAAATTTTGGTTCTACTACAAGATATCACTTCCTTAGGGAATGCTGATACTTCTGTGTTAAGGAATGTCAGCCCTTTTTAGCAGTCAGTAAAATAATAAACGTCATTGCTTTCTGCATACCAGATACACTGGCTTTCTGCTATATGGTATTAATAAATATTTTAAAACTTTTTACTACCTGATCAGTCAAGATGACCAATTGTGGTGAGGCAGGCTATGTAGTGATGAGCTACTTGAGAAACTCTTTTTCAAAGGCTTGTACACTGTGGAAAGAGCACTAATGTGATGCACTGAAACGTATCTGACTTTTGTCTGGCAGTCTGGAATTACCAAATTTAATGCTATAATATATATATATTTTCTGTAGGTCTGAGGTAGAATATGACTTCCTGGGATGAATCCAAAAGCCCTGGGGTGATATATTTTAGCAATTTTTTTTCGCTTAACTGTGCTTTAGCAGTGTTTTAGTAATGCAAACCAAAAATTAGTAAGGATTGAATCTATACTCTGCACTTCTCTCCATCTTCCTCAGTTGTGAATACTGCAACCAACAATACTGCAGCCAGCATGGAATCCACACTGGATATCTAAAAACAATATTTCAACAAAGTCGGCTTTTAGACAATTGAATCTAATCCGAGACAGACATTTCCCAGATATAGTAAGATACGCTGTGGTGGTTGTAGTAAAAGATGCTACTACTTTTCCTCATATAAGGTGCACAGTAGAAACATCCTTAAATTCTTTAGTTACTTTTCCTTCCTCTAGATGACAGAATGCTCCACTGTGTCATGATACCAATGCATAGACAGTCTGAAATTGCATTGGCTTGCTTCTGGTGCCATATTTCAAGCTGCTGTCTAAGTCGCTTTCCGCTATCACTCCTGAGTGTCTAGGTTTCTGCCTGGAAAATGTATGTTTCCTGCTTTGTTTTCATTTTCTTTTTCTTTTTTTTTTTTTTTTTTTTCTTTTCCTCCCTCTACATCTAAGTATATTAGCCTGAATTCTTTTTTTTTTTCTTTTTTTCTTTCTTTATTTTGTCCTGACCACACTTCTAAATCTTTTGCATTCTAATATATTTTTTTTCCCCTACCACCTCACTCTTGCTAGATCTTTCTTCCACTCACAGCATTGTATCTTTGGTAGTGACATATGCATGTGTAACACCTGCATAATCATCTCTGATAATCAATATTTTAAGAAGTTAATTAACTCTTAAGAATTAATTGAAAACAGTAGAGTTCATTGAGAGCAGTCCATGGAAAAAAGGGTGGGAGTGAGCAATTCTGAGTTGCTTCAATACCTCTTAGAGAGTTTCTTAAAGAAAAATACATCTTTGGGTAAGGTGTTAGAACTTAAAATAGCAAAGTATGGGAAAAGGAAGAAAATTGTTAACTAAGAAGAACGCCCAAAGATCTCATACAAAAAGGATTCCCTGAATTATTCCACGTACAATTGTAAATGTTTTCAGAGTATGTATCTCAGACAGAAATAAATAACCTTATAAAGGACAAAAGATAATGAAAGTTAAAAAGCAATGCAGATATTCAAAAGAAGGGTACAGATAAGTATTTGGGAAAATAATGATGAACAAAGGAGTTCGTTCTTGAAATTAATAAATAAAATGGGAATATCTAAAAGCTGAGGGGTTCTTCAACTGATGAGGAAAAATAACAGCAGTAGTAAGAGAGCTTTCAGCCACATAAATATAAAGAGATAATGTAGGAACATGAGGCATACACACTCCAAATGCAGTTGGTGTTCATAAGGCTAAAGAAATTTTACAAACAAAAGAAAAAATGCAAGTTTATTTGAAGTTATGGTGAGGACAGTAATGCTCATGTGGATAGTTGTAGATGATCTTAAGATACTCTGGTATAAACAATATTTAGAATGCTAATTGATTAAAATCTAACCTAAGAGAATTGGAAAAATGAAACTGGAAACACAGTAGTAATAATTTCATTTATATTGTTGAGGGAATTAAATACCAAGCTTTTGCAATACTGTGGCATGAAGATACTCTGGAAAAAAACCTTCCTAATGCAAAACCAAAGAAAATTTTGTGAAGGATACAGTAATAAATGCAAGTTAAACTAAAATTCACCATAGTTTTATCAAAGGTAATTTCTACTGAATAAACTAAGTGTCTGTTAAGATAGCTAATTTATTTTTTTAAAAGCAAATTCTTAATATAGCTAGGTTTAAGAAAATGTGTCTGATTTAGTTTCCACAAGTAATCACTGAAGTAGAAACAATGGGATGCACAGAGTTTTTGGTGAATAAAATCTGATTAAAAGACAAATTAATATTAAAAGAAAGAATGAGGGTATATGACTGGTTGTTTTCTTTCTATGATGCTTTTTTGGATACTGACAGTAAAATATTTTCATGAATGAGTTTGACAACGTAGATGGCATCAGCACAATCAGTGTGGGGGAATACAAGTTTGTCATAGTATAATTTTATGGGATGAAGTGATAGCAGTGATACTCTAATCATATATGTTAGGCCAGATAACAAACTTTGCTTTAAGTAAAAGTTGTTTATTAATTTAGTATGATGGAAGAAGAACAAACTTGAATGAGAAAGATGACTGCTAAACCTCAGTCATGGAAAAAGCTAGCAGTTTTGCAGCATATACTTTCAGGAGAAATGTTACTCCAAGCCCTATACAACTGTTATAAAAGGCTGCTAGTAAGAGGACAGTTAGAATATAGTAATACTGTGTTAAGCAATTTGTATTTAAAGCAAACTAAATAAAATCCTCTGAGACTGGAAGAGAAGCAGAAGACGACTACTTGTATAACTAGAGGAAATGGAGGACTTATCATATATAAAGAGATTAAAGGGAATTGGTTTGTTCAGCCTAGCAAAATAAAAGTTGAGAAGGGTATGATTATTTTTCATAAATACATTCTGAAAATAAATGTGAAAGCATAAATTGTACTTGCAGAAAATTAAATGGGTACAAATGTATAAATTTAAACTAGAAATTAGAAATAGTTTTCTTATAAAAAAAAAGAAGATTTAGAAAAGCTTATATAGCAATGAAAGAATCTAAATTACTTCTAAACCTGATGAAGCTGGAGAATTCATGGAAGGCATTTTCAATATGACAGGAATGATTTTGAAGTAAAAAGTAAATATTTTTAGAGTTTCTTTTTCATTAGTTTTGCTTCACTGAAAATAATTTTGTTCCACTCAATATACGTGTTGTTTTAACAAAAAAGATCCAAACAGAACCCATTTATGTAAGAACATTTCTAGTGCCTTCTTCCAAACTGTCCTAAAAAATCATTCTGTTATTTCATCTCTAAATAGTGGATAAAGAAAATAACCACAATTCCAATTAAAAATCCCATTAAGATATGGATATGCCTGGATATGCCTGAATAACTACATTTATTGTGAGGGTTTTTTTTCTTTATTCCTTAGTTATTCCTCTATATTACTGCCTGCCTTCGGTCTTCTGTTGCAAAGACAATGTTCTTCAACTGGAATCAGGTACACAAATAAAGCTTCAAAACAGAGACTGTTGAATATAGTTTAAAAAAAAAGTATGAAAATTGTAGTATGGTACTTTATCGTGCAGGGAAATTTAAAGATATGGGAAATCGTTTCAGTGATGCTAGATCATTCTTTTGCATGAGAGCTTTTGGTAGGAGAAAGTAGAATAATTCAAAAAACCCAAATAAACTCCAAAAGAGAAAACTGCATAAAATGTGAGACTTGAATTACATTCATAGGCACCACAGTACTACAACTTCTATGTGCCAGATATCTAAAGGAGTATTTTTGAATTTAGGGGTAAAAAAGAATGGAAAAAGTAGGTTAGCTCTACAGGACAAAGATGACAATATCTTGAAATGTACAAAATGCTTGCGTATACATATATACATTAGAAGAGATAGGTTATGAATATTCAGATTATAGGTATCATTGAGGATTTACTTTGCATTCCTTAACTTGACACTTCTAAAGCATTTTCACATATAATTGTTAGGAGAAACATAAGTAATGAGAGTAACATTCAGGAGTAACTGGTAGTTCTGTATATTTAAATTTTGACCATTAATATCTAAGGCTGTCTAAGCTGCACTGCTTAAAACCAGATATTAGATGACTTGTATCTGTGGTATAGATGACAAAATATAAATAAAATACTACATAAAATCTAAGATGAGATTTTCAGCTATGATGAGTGTTTCTTGGAAAGGAAAGAGGGAAGTGAGCAGGTATAGTATTTTACCCCAGAATAAGATTGCATCCAGAAACAAAGAGTAAGAAACTATAATGGTCTTTTTGACTACTGATCTAGTGATGAATTTTGATCAGGGATTCATGAGGATATTATTTAAATGAGAGGCCCACCTTTGCTGAACTCATTCAAGGGCTGGGACCTTAATTTGTTTCATGAGGTCTTCCTGTGCATGTACTTGGAATGTTAAAACAATATAAGCTTAATACTTCTTTTTAAGCATACAAGTCTGACTACACTTACATAATCATTGTGAGTCCTTTCTGCAATTCAGTGCATAAGGGAATGGGTCATAGTGCCTTAACCTGACACTTTGGTACAATGCAGTTTCAGAGACTTCTGTCAGATGTGCTGATCAGTCAGTTTCCCTATTAGAGCTCAGTTCTAAATACACATAGAGCTTTTAAGCAACTCTTAATCAGGACGCAAACCCTTGCAATCATACGTATGATATATCCTGTCAGTAAAGAAAGTAGTCTCTGAGTACAAAATAGTAGATATCCATGATATTGCCGAGTGTATGCAAATTGGGAATCAATAGAGTGTTTGCTAAAATAAGGAATATTGGCTTATTTTTTCTGATGCAAATGAACGTTTTGCTAAGTGAAAATGAAATCCATAGTATGATTGACAAAAATATATGGAAACTAAAAGGTTAATTCACAAGATGATAAATGTTGGAGCATCTCTTTTATCACTAAAGGGAAGGATCTGGATTTGTTCTTCTGGCAGAAGAGAAGACTCTGGGAAGACCTTATTGTGGCTTTCCAGTAATTAAAAATCTTATGAGCAGGAGGGAATCAGATGTATACAGGACAAGCAAGAATGACTAAACAAAAAGAGGGGAGATTTAGATTAGAAGTTAGGTGGAAATTTTTTCACTCAGAGTGAAGTGAGGCACTGCCACAGGCTGTCCAAAGAAGCTATGGATGTCCCACCCCTTGGTGATGTTCAAGGCCAGGATGAATGGGGCCCTGGGCAGCCCATTCTAAGATATAGGCATCTTGAATGGTCCTTTCTTCTTCTTCTGCCCCTCAAATACAGTTTTTGTTCATCTCGTAGAGAATATAAATTTGCTATTACTGACGGGAAAATATGCTTCCGGATATTTAAATGTGTAAAGTTCTTTGGAGAGAATGGCATGTTAGAAAATCTGACAACACGGAATTTTGAAATTTTAGAATTTTGAAAATATTAACTGTGGATATCTTTACAGTAAGCTGTATTACTTTGAAACACTGTGAATCTTGGAGGTTTTGCTTTGCGGGAATCCACACTAGCATGTCACAAGTGGTGACAGTGATGTGAAAGACAAGTCATATTCTAGACAGTCATGCAGATTTTTACAAGGGCAGCATGCAGGCTCTTGTTCATTGTGGTAACTGTGTTGAAAAAACAGTCTTTTGTAGCTGAGTGTGGGCTCTATCAACTAGTGTTCTTGTGCTTTTTCTATCTGCTGTATTTTCCATGGAAATAAATAGGAAGCTTTACTTTTGGAGACAAATATATATACTGTAAATGCATTATATGTCTTCTATGTGAAAGCTGAAATATGTTTTAGTTTAACTAAAATGTTTTGTGGATTTTTGTTGTAACAAGAAAGAGCCCAGGCTGGCATGAAACAAGGACATTAAATTATTTAGATAAAAAATTAGAACTGAATAGAGATTTTAAAGAGTCTAGGTAAGGTTAGGGACAAAAAGTCTTAGGAGGATAAGTAAATACTTACACTTACATGTGAGCTATCAAAAAGAAACCTAAACAAGACTACTAGTCTTGTTTCAGAAATCTATGTGGTCGTGGTGTAAATAAATCCTTGTCTATTAGTTTTTGGGCTCTAGGAAATGCCCTAAGGAATCCTTGATAACTTACCCAACTTACAGTATCATTAGCCTCTTTAGTGTAGTCATTATCATCATAATTTCTATCTTCCATAACAGCAAAGCCTGAAGAATTTGCCATCATGTCATTGGGCATCCCATTTTTTTGATTCTTGGATTGCTTTGAAACAGTGTGATTCTCAGCTACTATTCTCCAAGGAGCCTATTTAAAAAGCAGAGCACAGGAGGAGTACTGTTGTTGGCAACTCTCATGGCTTACACAGATGGTCTACTATACTCAGAGCCTACTGGGATTTTAAAAGTTGCTTTCAAATCTACATGCAGAATATTAAAGTAAGGAAGTGTCAATCACAGATGTGCAGATTGCAAAATCTGACTAGCTTCCTAGGTAGTAACCACTCAGGTATCCAAAAAAGCCCAATAACTAATAGACAAGGATTTATTTACACCATGACCACATAGATTTCTGAAAAAGAGTAAATAACAGAGACATCTAAGCTTTAGAAATGAGATGGGCATCCTGAGCCTACAAGCTGCAATCTTGTGCTGAGTTAATAGACTTCTAAACATCATCTAAGTAAACAACAGTGGTAACTTTTATTACAGTTACTACAAGATGACAATGTGAAAGCATATCTGGACTGCGTAAAATTTGTTCTTCTGCATATTGCTTTAGAGGATCAGCATCTCATGCATGGTGCTACACATGCAGTGTAGATCCGTTGCAAAGCTCTTTTATGCATGTCAAACATCCAGTGGTCTCAGAATTCACAGAATTGTTTGTGTTTACTGCTATCTATATAGAAAATATTGGGGAGCCATGCACATTTTTATGAGTGCAGGCTCTAATTCATTGCTGATGAAAATACATAGCTAATGGTGGTGAATATGCTGAAGAATGAGCTCTATCAAATAACAAAATAAACTGTGCACTTTGTATCTGTTGTGGTTTTGGTTTCCATGGAAATAAATAGAAGGCATTACTTTGGAAAGACCTAATTACATATATAGAAAGGCAGAGCCACTGAGTTATGCATTTTAATCATCATTTCTAAGAAACTGTTCTCATTTGAACTTGTAATAAATGAAGGCTATATCAGCAGGATTAGAAACACAACCCCTCACCCTGGAATAGGATTAGCTACATATCTAAAAGTTCTTTCATTTCCAGGGAATGGATTTCTACAACTTGTAGATGTTCCTACACTGAAACAATTTTACATTGCGAAAATGTTCATTCTTTCAATAATATTAACACTTCTGCATCAATTTGATTGCATTTAAAAATATATATATATATTTTGTTTTATTATATTAATTTGTTACACGAGACTTGTACTGTGAATTCTTAATTCAGATATAGTATTAAAAAAAATGATATGGTGAACTCAAAGATCACCTTTTGTCTTTCTTTGTAGCCTCACTGAAGGAAAATTTCCATTAGAAGGAAACATATTTTGGCATATTTGAAGGGGGAGTCATTTGCTGTTTTAATTTGTTTTATCCCAGTTTGGGGCACAACAACATCAAACTGTTTATGAGAAATTCTGTTGTTTGACCTGCTCTGTTAGTCAAGTAGTAAAAGAATGCTCTAAGGGAATGGTGATTGTGGAGTCAGTTCTTTCCCTCCTGTCTTTGTAATATGTACTTAGCCATTGCATATTAGCAGCAATGTGTGATGTCAGTAAAAGCAGCTGACTGATTAAATGCTATTTGCTGAAGAAACTTGGGCCCTGGGCTATGATTTGTGAGGCAATAGTCATCATAGTTATACAACAACGTCTACTGTAAATTGGAGAGCATGTATAACATTTCTAAAAGCAAGGAGAGGAGGAATGTATGCTTCATTAATATCTACTTGATAAAATCTCAGAATATATATATGTATACATATTTGATATATCTCACCTTGTTACCCTCAAAATGTTCCTAGTTTGGATGTAGCTCCAACTGCTCTCTGACTTAATGGGGTAAAGCTATATTTCAAAGCTATAGTGTCATCAGAGAGTTGTTTATTTCACTTGAACTGATATAAAACCACTCCAGTGTCATCTAAAATATAAAAAATAGATGGAATGTCAAGTTTTTTTTTTTTAAAAAAAAGAACACAGCCATATCTTGTAACTTGGAAACTGCCATTTTGGATGCTGGTGCTTTAAATATGTGGCACATCTCTTGTTTTGCTTGGTTACAGTGGGAATTTTCTGATTATTATAGGCATTAGTTAATTACCTCTATAATTTTCATGTGTGGATTTAAATTTAGTTTTATTGTTTTGGCTTTCTTCCCTGGAGCAGATTGTTGGACCCACTGGGCCAGGTAGCACTCTGGCTTTTCTGTCTCCCCAAATATGTCTCAGTGAATCTCCTCCTAGGGGAAATAGGTCTAAATCAGGCTCTGGTCTATCTTTACCCTACTTCAATTTTCTGTTTTCTGAGAGTCCAGAGAACTTAAGACCAGCAGATTTCCTATTGCTTTGTTGAAAACTCAGTGAGACTGCAATAATCAGGAGATGATTCATGAATACCAATTTGTACTTTTCAGTGCATATGATTTTTCATTCCAGGAGAAAATGATAGTGTCATCAGACCCCAGACCCTGATATTCAGCCACAGCAGATGTAAGCACACAACTAGGCTGCATGCTTTCTGTGTATGACTATCTCGTTATGTTAGTGAAGGAAGGTAGGAATCTCAAAGTAACAAGCTTATGAGTTAAAGCTTTAAGTTGATGCTTTATACTTGCAAACAGCAAGTGAATTTAAGTGTCACAATTCATTGTTATGGTGTCATCAAAAACTTCTTTGTTTCTGTGATGTCAGATGGCCTACACCTTATACGGGTATCAATGAACTAGGTGCAGAAGCATAACAGAATGGTAGTGCTACAGGATGAAAACACTGTATTTCTCTGTTCCATACTATCCCTATATTACTAAAGACATTTAGACATTATGTGTTGTTGATCTTTTTTCAGCCTGCATAATTTTTGGAGACTTGAAACACCTATATGATATTTCGTATGATATCCTGAAGTCTGATTCCTAGGTTCAAAACATCACAACACAGCCTTTTGTTTAAACAAACAAGCAAACCACAACTGTTTTGAAATAACTGTTAAAGTAACTCCCAGAGGTGTGGCACTTCAGAATCACTGAAGCTATGATACAGCAGCACAAAAGTCTGAGTCCAGTGGTTCTGCTTTTGTCCTTGCTGAGTGTGGCTCATGGCAGCCAGAATGATCTTACACTGGCAATGAAAAGTCCTGGTTATGACTTCCCTGAGAAGAAAATTGCACAAGAAAGACTTAAGAATAATCTTTCCTTATGTAAAATGTGGAGGAAAAAAGTGAGAATATCTAATTTGGAAAAAGACAAAAACAAAAATAAATCTTCTTAATGCTTTCATGAGTTCTACAACAAAACTCTCACTGATTTCAGTTGGAATCTTGTTTGCATATGGTGTGAGTCTGCCATCAAATAAATGACAAATTCGAAGACATTTCCTGTCAGGCAGTCCATAATATACATACTGCCCCCCATGCTCACAGTATTTTCCAGTTTAGTCCTGGAGGTTTTACATTTGTAACTTTTAGAAACATACTTTCTGAAAGAACCCTGATAACTCATCTGTCATTTGTGTATTCATTCAGCCTTCCTACTTCCTACTAGGAAAAGCCTACTTGCCTTAAGAAAAGATATGCAATGGTTTTATATATGAAATGGTTTTAGATATGAAATTTCTCTCATAAATGTGGTATAATCTAATAATTAATGGATGCCAGAAGACAAGCTAGAAAACTTAAAATCTAACAACTTTTGTCTAAATTATTCGACCTTCTTACTTTCCTTCATCTCAGACTTTGAAATAGGTCTAGCTTTTATTACTAAGTAGATATTAAAAGTCCAAATCTCTTTATATTGAAACTCTATTTCTTCTTTTACTTGTCTCTGTCCATATAATGTAGCATCAACATGAAGTGAATGTAGCGTAATTTATTACCAATTTAATGTTTCTTCACAGTGTAAGAATAACTCAGAATGGTACGGGTATCATTCCAGAATCTTGCTACATAGAAATTAAATTTGGGCTGAAAATAATAGTACTAATAATACTTAAATATTCATTTTTAAATGTATTTATATATGATTTTTGGTCACATATCTGGGGAAGTGCATTGTCGATACTATGAAAAATGCAACATTTTTTCTTGGCAAAGAAAATGAAGTGAGTTATTTGGTTCAAGTCAAATATTTATCTTACAAGAAATAGGATGTTTTATTTTTTTTAACTGAAGGCAATTGATTTTAATTATACTTACAAATTATTTTGTGTAAAAATGTTAAAATTAAAAAAATATATGTTAAAATGTACTTTACCTCTACTATCTTTTTTGGAATCTCATTTCATTTGGTTTATTTTCTCTTTTCTTTCTGCCCTTTTTTTTTAATGTACTTTTTCCTATATGGGAATCATCATGCTAATTCTGCTGAGGAGATAACAAATAGTAAAATGATAGACATGGGTAACTGTTGGAAAGATTACCTATACAGATATCCTTGGATAAAATAATAAACTAGCATTAATCAGGTGGATTTGCAATTGACCTTGTACTTTTGACTTTTCAAGACAATGCTGAATGAAATGGTGAACTGCTAACCCATTTCTTCTACAAAAATAGAGCAAATGAAGATACCAAATAATTAAAAGAATACGTAAATAAGCTGAAGAAATAGATTTGAATCCAGTAAACAAATGTAAGCTATTGCAAGAAAAGTAGATAAAAAATTGAAAGTTATTTTGTAGCTTGTTTTCAGTAAGGTTATTTCATTATTACAATTCTGTTTACTAAATGTAATTATTTTTTATCTTTAAAAGTTTGGACTACTACTGATTTTATACTTAAATTATTATTCTCACTGGAAAATAGAGTTCAACCCTTTTCTTTTTTCAAGCCTTATGTATTTGAATCCAAGGAGGATCTTGATTTAGTTGTGTTTCTTCCTGTTGGTTTTTTTGGTTCTTTTTTTAGTAAATCCTTCTAAAACAGAATAATAGTTGTAATTTTTTAATGATAACTTAATACTTAGGTATTATAGATGTAATAACAGTGGATTAACATGTATGTGGAAATAACAAAATATTGTTTTATCAGACATTTCTTTCTCATTGTGCATTATCCAGGGCCCAAAGATAATCATTTATGATCCATTCAGTTGTATTCATTCTGAATGTATCACAAATCAATACTGGAACCTGGACATATTTATTCTACATGAAATGAATGTAAGACTCAGATCCATATTAAAAAAAGAAAGAAAAAAATTCAAAAAGAAAATTGATGCATATAAACTATATTTAGTATAGACCTAATGTAATTCTCAGTTGCGGAATTGATTTGATCTCCTTATTATGGGAAGAAATTGGACTCTGAGATATTATCAACAGCTTCTAACTCCAATCTGATTACTGCTATAATCCTGACAGTGACTGATTCTGAGTAATTATCTTAGAAGCAGAATTAGATTAAAAAACAATATTCCAGATTATAGAAGATTCCAGTCCTTTCACGTAATTGGTTCTGTCTGAAAAGGCATGATGCTATAACATTTGAATAATTTAGAGTAAATTATTCACAGACAAAATGTTTGAATGTATTTTAATAGGAAAATAGTTAAACAAGAAACCATAATGTTTTAAGAAATATTACATTGTTAATTAGCAGCCTCAGTGTAGTCAACATTTTCAGTGTGTCATATAACTCCTTAAATAATATTGGGCACTTGCTAAAAGCCCACTGCCACAATAATCAGTCATCAAGTGTTCATAATGATGATTTATGATTACTGATGGTGTCATTATCATCATAATTATAGGCTATGAATAATTTTTTGCTATTGGCATCTGAATCATTTTCAGCGGTAGGCCTTTTCTTTCTGAGTGGAATTGCCATAAAGAACGGGCTTGTGAGGTTGGACATAAACAGAAAAGCTTATTTGAAATTCTTTAGCAATATTTACTTATTATTTTTATTAAATTTGTTTTTAGCAGAGATAGCTTGGGACAAAAAGAGAGGAAGCTTCATTGTTTTAATTACTTTAAAGATTATATATCAATAATGAAATTTCCAGTAGACACAATCCTGACAAATCCTAGCAGAAACTTAACAGAATGTAGAAAAAAATATATAGTTCTTATGTGTTGTGATTTATGCTAACCAGTGTTCTCAGACTGTTTCTTCCCTTCTTCTTATAGTTATCAATTAAATATGCAGACTCAAAATACTGTAGTCCTGACTCATTGTCATTGGTTTACGGGCTGGTTCAGCCTGTATGGGGACACTCATTTTGGAGATTATTGCTCTTGAGGCTTCCTTGAAGGAAAAGAATGTGTGTTCTAGGCTTTCTCTTTCTATTGGGTAACCTGGGATTTAAGAATAAGCTTTTTGTTCCATAATGCCATGATGTTGAACTAATGTGATAGAGTTTTGGCAAAGATACAAGAAAAGTTGTTTTAGGGTTGATTCCAGCCAAAATGCAGACAGGTGTAAAGTCAGAAAAGAAAGGAAGAAATTGATTTAGTGGTGTAAAAGCAGAGACATTCAATCACTGCATCACATATGGAAAACTCTAATCATTCCCAATATCCTTGACTTTGATACAGAGCAGACTTCAGACTCTCCCTTTTATTTTTCTTCTTAAGCTAAAAGTAATGGTATCAAAATGTATATAATTGACTGTTAATATTAGCATGTTACACTACCACTCTGATGCCTACACCTGGCCCAAAATTATAAAGTGTAAATGATATGATGCATTGTACGAATGGTACAAGATTAATGATCACTCAGTTTGGACACAGTTTAGTAACAAAATCACTTCTTATTAATGGGAGCTGAAAACTGATTGTTGTGCTTCCTAAAATTGGTAAACAAACAAAGTAGTGCCAACACATTGAAAACTGAGATCTTTTATCAAGTGCCAGTAGAAACTGGCTATTTTCTTGTCCCTCTGATAATCCCACGAAGATTATATATGTTTCAGCCTTTAGTAAAGAAGTTGATCTATTCTTGTTTCTTGAAAATCCTTTGGAATAAAAATACACTGATATATTTAGGATAGGCACATGAAAGCAGTAGATCAGGTTACTGGAACAGTTTTGTCATGAAACTTCAGATTTAAGTCTCTAGAGCAAGAGCACTTGTGTATTCTATATTTTTATGCACTGGAAAAGGTTTCCTTTCTAAATATAACAACATATTTCATTTTTCTATGGTACTTAAAAAATTTAAAAAAAAAAAAAAAAAGAGTAGAGCTTTTTGTAGTAAACACCTTGATTAAGCACTAATAGTTTTTGAATACAAAAAAGATTGCTGTAGGTCACTGGTTGAGCTGGTATAACTTCTCATGGTTTCTTTGAGAGTGCTTCATGACACAATCCAGTGTCTGAAAGCACTTTTTCTAAAAGAAAAAGAAAAAATAATAATAATCATAATGACCTCTGAAGTTTAAAATGTTGTATTACTCCCTCTACTGTCACATTCGTTTTGTTACTCTTTATTTCAACCATCAGTTTAAGTATTGGTCATTTTGATAATAACTATATCAAGAGCAATTCTCATGCCAATAATAATGTTATGATACTGAGTTGAAGAAGTAGAAAATACTAGCTCAAACAACAACTGAACCTTAGGTTTTTTATCCTAGAAAGAAATTTTCTAGTTGAAAGTTTATATGTAATTCATTTACGTGGTTCTTAGTACTATTTTTGACAGTGTTGGTTATATGTCGGAATACACTTAAACACTGCTTGTGGCTGAACAGATTTTGCTGTAGGTGATATATTTACATTAGGTTAAATTTGTTAACGAAGTTTCTTTAGCAGTGAAAATACTGCAGTAACTAACAGAAATTGAGCAATATTTGAGGACAGAAATGAGTGTTGACCTGTAGATAAGTGCAGCTTCACTTTGCATGGATCAGTCAAGTCTACTATAGAAAAAGTTTGAGATATTCTGCTGATGGTTAAGGATTTTGAACACAACTGACTGTGGATTCCAAAGAAATTCAGTGGTTTATTTTATTTAATCAGCTTTATCAGATGAAGCAAAAAGCACCGGGGCTGTGTCCTAGAAGCCAGCATCATAACTAGCTGGACTACAGAGCATTTATAATTACATAAAGCAAGATTCAGAAATTACTGTGGAGTTGTTTGATCTCTTTACACGGAGAAGTATGACGAGAAAGGATAGATTGATGGACTCATGCCTTGTTTTGAACTTTGGCAGAAAAAAATGATTCAAGGTAAAGTATTTGTAACCAATTAACAACATTTGATGACCCCGCAATCATGTGAGAAATCATGCTTACCATGATTTCATCTGGAAAGTTATTGTTCCCTTTTCTTTTTGGCTTTGAAGGCCACAGATGAAAAAGATACACTTATGTAAAAGTCATAACTATCTGTTACCTATGGATTGCTCTTCCAAATCTTTTGAAAGTTACCCAGAGTGCTACACTTTTTTTGTGTGTGACATTGTCATGTATTAACTAAATGATTTCACACTTTTTATGTGCCTTTTTTATGTGCTTTGTTTATGTGTTTATATGCCTTTGGCCTTGGCAGAGAGTGTTTGAATCTTTAGCATATGGTTCAGGGGAAGTTGATGAATGCTCTCACCACTGTGTGGGTGATGAAAGACACAAAAAATATTTCACCCCCTGTGCATGGCATCCTGAACATCTGAGCTAGCAACCTTCTTACTGCTAATACTGGTCAGCAATAAAGTGCAAGCAGTTCCCTGGAGGAAAAAGAGAGACAGAGAACTTTGTGGATGTTTGTGTTTCTCCTGAGGTGATGCTTTTACTGTAATTTTCTTAGCATCCTTACCAGCTTGGGGCTTATCGTAGGGATACAAAATAAAGCCTGTTCCTTCATTTCTCAAGTTTAGGGTTCAGCTGCAGTAGATATCTACATCCAAGGAAGAATAGCATCTTGTTCTCTACTGAAGTGAACAGATTATTTTTTCAGGAATGATAGTCTTTTTGGATTCTACATTGCTTTAAAAGACAAATAGACAAACATATTCTTCTAGATTTAAGTGCATAAGATATATAAATCTAATTTCTTTTTTTTTTATTTTTTTAATACTGTTTCTGATAGGAACATTTATTTATATTAATAAAACAAATAAATGAATCATCCAAACTGATGAACCTTCCTTCTGTTCAGAAACAACCTGTTACCCTCCCATACCTTTTCAAATTTGTTATTCACAGACAAAAATGCAAGCCTGTTCAGGATATTTATTTTTACTGAATATCAAAATAAACACCTGTAACAAGTGCCAAATTTTATATTATTTCATGTAGCTGAGTTTATAGAAAAACCAACAGGAAAACTCTTAATATTAAGCCAGTGTATTTTGCTTTCCAGAAAGGACAAAAAGATATGATTTTCTTATACACATTACTTTTTCTTACATTCTTTACTAGTAAAAACAGGTGCTATTTGACCATCAGTGTCACTATTCTGCTACCTTCTGTAAGTATGTCTCCATCCCTTTATAAAATAGTTCCCCTATCTTTTTGAGCTTATCTTTATTATAATTGAAGTTAACTCACTCTCCACTAATGGATTTATTTTTTACCAGTAGTAAGGGAATACCATTTGAATTATTTCTTTGGAAAACAAAGAAAGTATAAAATCTAAATATTTAAATAAGGTTAATATTTGCCTCTATAATTTTGCTTTAATAAGTGGAATGAAGGCAGACAGTACTTCTCTCCATTTTCAAAGCCAGTCATATGAGAGAGAGCTGAACAAAATAGAGCTCTCTACATATATCACAATTCTCTCTTTGCTGCAGCCATTTCTGATATGCTTAGGTGATGCATCCATCCTCATTAGCTATTGTTCTTCTTCATGGGCAGCCTATCTTGAGCAATCAACCATACAAGATCTTACACAAGATAAAAAAGTACCCTAGCTTTGTTTCCATACACACTTCTACATGTCTTCTTGACCCTTCTTCCAATTAATATAACCTTTTCCAGATCTTCAGAGAATTCAACCTATGCATTCATATGTACCAGAATATGTTAATATGTTAAATTATATTTTGATTGGATAAAATTATTCACTTAGAATACAAGTAGAGAAGACGTTCTTATTTAATTTACCTGCCCAAACAAACAGATTTTGATGTACAGTCACAAAATCCAACTATTCTGAAATCAAAACCAAAATATATTATGAATACCGCCATCTCACCCTGATGGGATCCTATAGTGATTATCAATTGCAAATAAATAAATATTTTGTATTTTCCTATATTATGAGGGCTGCTCTGGAAGTATTGTATCCTATTTTATTTTTTTGGCCTATGATGTGAGAGGTGGATATTGGTGGTGTGGCAGTAGATATTGAACCTTCCCACCAATATTCTGTTACTTGTTGTTGCCATGTGACAGATGGCAGCAGATGGGCAAAATAGCATCTGACATGGGAGTGTGTATGAAGCTAAGGTGCAAAACTGAATTCCTCCATGCACAAAAAGTATCACCCACTGACATTCACCAATGCTTGTTGAATGTTTATGAAGACAAAATAGTGGATGTGAGAACAGTAAGGAGGTGGGTGGTGCACTGCAACAGTGGCAACAGAGATGTGAAGGACAAGCCGTGTTCTGGACAGACATGCATATTTTTACAAGTGCAGCATGCAGGCTCTTGTTCATCACTAGCCAAAATGCATAGCTAATGTTGATGACTATGCTGAAAAATAGTATTTTGTAGCTGAGAATATACTCTGTCTGATAGTGTTGTGCTCATTGTGTCTGCTGTATTTTCCACGAAAAGAAAAAGGAAGCATTACTTTTGGAACGACCTATGTGTATACATACTTAAAACTTCACAGCAAGATTTGGGAATGAGGTTAAGAAGCTACAAACTGCAATGAACACTGATAATCATTTTTTATGAATTGGAAAGGCAAAACTTAGTTATATTACTTGTCTTCCAAAGAAAATTGTCTTCCAGAAAAACACTTAGACGCAGGTACAGATACAGAAAGCATTTGCATTAGTTACTTGCTCAGGAATTTTGTTTTATTTAAGGGTTTATTTTTAGGGTATTTAACATATTTTAAAGATATTTAAGTTAATTTATTTGCAATCACATCACTTTTATAGTAATTCATTATACATTCATGCTTTGGTATTTTAAATAGCTAAGCAGAATTTTCAGAAAACAAGAAAAAAACCCAGCAACTGTGTGAGGCCAATTTCTTAAAAAGTATACTGCTTTTTGGCATATATGTTCAGAATTATCATTTATTTCCAAACTGAGAGTTGCTTTCAGTGCATTTCATTTCTATTTCTGTCATCTGTAATTTTTCTAAAACTAAACTTAATTCTCCTACAGCTGTTTTCTTCTTTGTATGAGAGCTTTTACTATTTCTGATATTTTGAGGAAGTATCTTTCTTCTGCTTCTTGTATTTTGGGCACTGGAGTAGAAAATGACTTTCAGTTTTGATCTCTACTCTGTCACATCAATTTTAGAGCTGGTCTTCCATACATTTCTAGTGAATTTTGCATCATTCCTGCTTTCCATTTCTAATACATGGTAACAGACTTCCTATTTGTCTCAGGGAAAACAAACATATAACAAACATTGTTATAAAAAATTTGTAGATTTCTCTACACTATCACAATCCTGCCTTTATTGAAGAAAGAATATGTAAGAATAAATGGAGTTCCTGATCCTTCTTTTCCACGTGCAGTTTTATAGCTAATCTCAAACTGTTTCAGCATATACATGAATTTTAAACTTGACAAGATGTTACCTACACAATATTTTCTTAATCTTGCTTTAAATTGTGATTAATATTCACATCAGGAAAGATTTTTCTTCTTCTTTTTTTTTTTAGAATCCTTACTTTGCACAAGCACAATATCATATGTTTGTGTATGTTCATTTTATCTAACAGAGTAGGCTTGTGGGTTTGTGTATTGCTATTCCTGTATCTGCTACTGAAGAATACAGTAGAAACATATCCAGTGAGCCTCTTAAAGTTAATTAGCATGGTACTGGGGGCTCTCTAGGCACAGTATTAGAGAGTACCATAGAGACTACATTAACCTTCTCTGTAGGATGTTTTTCAGCGAAGTAGGCTTCTATTTCACTCTGTAACTGTTGCAGCTACTTGGCTCTTACATGTCTGAGTAAGCCAATGAAATGTAGTTTAGATTTCTCTAGTTTGCAGTGTAGAGATGCTGAAAATATGACTGACTATCACTTGGTCCTTAATATAAAGTCCCATGCAATTTTTATTCTGAGAATTTGGATGAAGGCATTACTAATAATAATAATAATAATAATAATAATAATAAACAAATAGCACAACTAAGGCTGAATTAAACATCTTATAATTTGCATATGACCTTTTGAAAAATCTCATACTGGTTTACTTCAGACATCTGTGGACCAGACACTATTAGGTACCTTGAAAGTAACAGTTTCTAGTCATAAATTAGAAATGAAGACTTTCACTTGCTGAAGTACATATGTACATATGTAATACATATTTTCCCTTTCAAAACCATTCTATGATTCTGTGATACAAAGATTGTACATGACAATGTCCTGCCTTACTCTCTCTGCCTTTACCTGTCATGTGACAAATGTGAAGAGAGAAGGTATACAGCAGGAGCATAGAAAAGACTTCAGATACTGCAAGTCAATGAACTTGGACAGTCCTGTATTTCTTATGTTGATAATACAGTAGAATCTGTCTCCTTGGTTACTTGATTACTAGTGGTACAGTACAAGATGTTGGATCAGTTAGTTAGTTTACATTAATAGAGCCTGTTTTTGTTCAGTAAGTCATTTTCTACCTAATGACTATTCACAAACATTTCTTTAATGAATACACAGAAACCAGTGTATGCTGACGGCTGATCTTGACTTGCCAGTAGCAAAAATGATTTGATGCACATCATCAAAGAGTTCCTCCTTTGAGGAGGAATGATGCTCCCATTTCTAGCCACATCAAATACTTGAATTTTCATAGGGAATGAAATTACATTGACTAAAGTTATGTGGTGCCTGATAATAAATTTATCTAGAGGTAAGACTAGTGAAAATTCCTACTGTATTGTTGTTGGTCTTCTGCAAATAATGTTTTTTCTCACTTTCTGACATTTAATGTCTTCTCTTACTAAACTCATAAAAATATGCACTAAATTACTCTAATTTGTTTTCTAGCTTCTCTTAGCATTCTTGGACTTGAATTTATACACTCTGATCTATGAGTATTAGCATTGTGCAATTTTCAAATGTTTTAATAATCATTAATAATCATTAACTCTGTTATCAAGATACTTTCTAATTTCTTCTCTTTTGTCCTGGTAAATCCAATTTCTGATATAGGCAAATGTTCATTGATTTCATTTGTACAGGCTGTGCTTAAGTAATTGTTTAATATCCTTTCTGTTTTCTTATCCTGTCTCTCTGTAATTCTGTGGTAATCACTCTTCCAAAGGTGACTTTTCCTCCTTTATCAACTGCTGTAAGTGAACAGAATATTCAGTCCTTTATGTGTGAAAGCCTTCAAATAACCATCCTTTATTATATCTTTGTTTATGGGTGATATCTTTATTTTTATGTATAACTTCCTGTTCCTATTCAATTGCCAGAAATTAGGCCATTGAAAAATTTTGAAATCACAGAACGGATGAGGTTGGAAAGGACCTGTGAGGGTTATCTGATACAACTCCTTTACTCAAGCAAGTCATATATAAAAATTATTTTTGTGTTTTTCAAGGTAATGAAGCATAATTCAAACTATGATTGGAAATATTTCAGAAACTGTCTTTCGAATAAAGTATGAAGAATCATCCTATGTAATTCCTGGATTCTGTGATAGTCTTTGCCTACACCTTAAAATTTGTTTCTAACTTCTTTGAATCTCACATTGATTCTACAGAATTAAATACAATAATATTTAAAGGGGTAGCAATAGCAATAAATTAATATGTAACACCATCACGATATTTTCAGTTTTCCACATTTTAGAGATTGTTGCACCAGCACTAGCTATCCTTAGTCTAGGGAGAAGAATGACTCAGTAGTCAGCACAGGTTTATTGCTCACTTCACTGCTAGTTTGGACAGCATGAGTTGAACCCCAGGAATGTGTGTAATATGCCTTCTTGTTATCCTTCTGAATATCTGTAAAGTGAGAGCAGGGAGTAAAAACATGTATCTGATTAAAAGTGTAATGAAAAAGAAAAATTAATGGATGAAAATTACTTTTTGTTATTGGTATTTTTTGTATGTAAGTTCACTTGACTCCGGCCTGAAAAGGAGACCTTGAGCTGACTGTGAGCTAAGTCTGGATGTCTTAGTCCTAGTGCAGAGGAAGCCGAATGTACTTGGCAACTCTGACATAGTGGGCTAATAGAGTCTATGCAGTCTAGACTCACTGCATATGTAATGCAGATTCTTCCGACTGTATAAGGGAAATACTGTGCACATAAATTTAAGTCTTTGCTCATATAGCGGTCTTCTATTTTGTTTACTCTTTAAACCTAAATGGGAAGGTCAGCATATCCAGGACTTTTAAAATGATCCTAACGCTACCTTTATATTTTTATAAATAGTATAATAATAGTATTACTTAATGCTAGTACATATCTCACAAATGGCCTAAGAGCTTCTATGAAATAGTTAAAAGCAACAGCTTTCAAAAACTCTGAGATATCAAAGTTGTTCTACCTTCAGAATGTTCAATAGAAATGAGAAGTATTCTGTTTGGCTTTGTTTTCCAGTAGTGAAATGTTTGATTCTTGATATTGTCTTGGGTGGGTAGTGAAGTCATTTCCCAAGGAGGAATTACTTCCAGTTTATTGTTGCTATTTCAATTAAACCTAAGTTGAATTGAGTTGTCAGTAAAATTGACTGTTATTTTTTTAATTCACCTCTGGACTGTTAAATGCTATTGCTTCAAACACAATACACTGGCTACCGTTGGGTGCTTACAGCTAGGATACATAAACAGAATGGACCAAGGTCATCCCAGCTGTAATTTACTGGAATTCAGCACTGTGGCACCAGGAGTGAATTTGGCTCAGTGTTTTGGCATTAGCAATAAAGGTCATTCCTGCAGTTTGCCCTCACTATAGAAAGTGTGATGAAAAAGTTTTCCATTTTATTTCTCTTTTGATGGTCACATTAAATCTTATTACACTGTTGATACTTACATCACTGAAGAGTGTGTGAGTTTTCTTTATAGGCAAAGATTTCATCCCTGGACATCCATAAATGACTCTATTCACCACACCTTTTACCATAGCATTTGAGTTATGCTTCAGAGCTGAGGCAAGTATTAATTTGCATATTCTGCAGATGGATTTCTCCTTCATTTTTGTCCACTTCAGAGAAGTTGTCTATTAAGGCGAGCTTTCTACCCCTGGACCCTCCATTCCAATCAGCTCCATCTGCGTGTTTTCCCCTGCACTATGCTTTTGATAGGGCACTTATCCAACTTCTCTGATTAAAGTGGATTCACTACTGTAGATACAGAGCACTTGAAAACAGAGGCTGCTGCTTCTGAAAACTCTTTTAAAATTTATTTCTAAAACAGATGCCACAACAAAAAGGAAAAAGTGTTAACTGCATATTTTTTCAATAAAAGGGTTGGTATTTATGTACTTGGAGAAGTTATGACTTTTATATTATTCAGAACTTCATTGTGATTTGTGTAACTTACTTTCTGATTAGTTATTGATTATAATCTTGGAGTCAAATGTGCAATATAGTTAGTAAGCAGGACTTCTGCAGATGAAGGGAATTTTTAAATATAATTTTGACGCACATTATACTTTCTATTTATCAAACTTTATCACAAATGGAAGATTTGCAGTAATTCTTTAAGCAGGGAAATTATAGAGTCTAAAATAAAGATCTTGTTTTTCAGTCCCTGAAGGCAAACCAATAAAAAGACATTCAAAATATGTGTTGGTATCTAAATCAAACTGAAGAAGGCTGGTTAAATCTCATGCATCAACTGTAAAATGCTCACAGTGGCTAATTGCCTCACCATATCTCACAGCCATTTCTCTCCATCTCACATGGGGGTATACTGACAAACATGCCACCTTGGAGTGTCCCTGGTCAAAGAACATCTCCTAGCTTTATGTGGGTGTTAATACTTTCCCATCAAGTCAGCTGGACTTCACGCAAGAGCCTACTCAAAGAGTAGTATATAGGACCAGGTATTTATCCAGTGTGTGTGCTTCTTCAGTGGTGAGAGATAAATGAATTAAGATCTCTACTCTGAATTCTTCAAAAGATTTCTGCTCAATGAGTAAAGGCACAAAAATGAAGAGACACAATGGTGAAAGAAAGGCACAAAGAATTCATGTTGTCTAACTCTAACACAGTCTGTGGGAAAACTAATAGGTGATGTGGAGTGAAACTTCATAGAATGAAATTTATGTTCCTTTGAGCGATCACCAGACTGCTTTTTAGATGTCACCTCATGCTTAGTACATATTTTTCCTAGCAGCAGACACGGAAGCGATAAATGTGTACTGAATCTGTGGAGGGGCAGAGTTCTCCTGCAGTTAATGAAAATATTTTGATGGGTTTTGACTGAGGACATTCTGTCTCAGTGAGGTAGAAATTCTGCTACCATGAATTTTTGGCAAAAAAAAATATGTTAACTCTGAGAAATATTTGTAATTCCATCTTTTTCATGAGAGATCTTTGAATTAACAGTGAATATTAATTCAAAGATCTCTCAGAACGAGATTAGATAAACTGGCAAAAACAAATTTGTCACGTTGAGAAGCCAAGGGAAATCAAGTCCAGTACATTTTTCTGTCATTAACAGCAGCAACAAAAAGCTTTCATTGTAAAATATTTTATCAGAATCTTCTTTTTGGATAAAAATAATATTTTTCCTGTTACATTTTGCATTTTGAATCAACCAAAGCATGACAAGTGAAAGATTTTAAATTGCAGCACTATACCTAACTCAAATAAACTATGAATCAATAAAAGAATGTGAATTTATTTGAGACATAACACAAATCTTGGAAATATGACTTAATATTTGTCCAAATATTAATATATTTGTCCAAATATTATAGTTTGTCCAAACGCTTGAACTTGTGGTAAAGAAAAGCAAATGAAATAAACAAACAAGCAAACAAGCAAACAAACAAAAAAACCCACACAAAGCTTAAACCAGTTAACTTTAGTGGTAAAATGTTGTTCAAATTTTGAAATAAAAACTATGTACCAGCCCTGCTAATAAACAAAAGCTCTAATACTGTGACAAAAGTATGCATAGTTTCAGTGTACACTCCATTGAGGCTCCCAAGCTAGAAGATTTTTAGCTGATATCTTTTACCACTTGATTCATTGCTCTTATTTGATTCAAAATTCTTAGCATGTCTTCACTGAAACGTAGTTATGAAATCATTTGATGACAATCATAAACCTCTGACTACTAGGTATAGTATCTGCAGGAAAAGCTTTTGAAATTAACTCTTGAATATACAGGAGAAGAAAAGTATATGACGGATGAATAAATTATTTTGTATACTGAAAAACTCTGAAACATCAGGAGACAAATATATATGCTTCAGCTGTCATGTTACAGTCATTACAGTACATGGTACTAGTATTAAATGGGGAGGTTGGTGGCGCTGCATGTGTCAGGGGGGTTGGAGATTCATGATCCCTGAGGTCCCTTCCAACCCTGGCCCCCTTATTGGATTTTGAAGGGGTCTCATTAACAGATTTGAAGCTGAATTAGAGCTTTATAGTTCCTTTTTACATTCAAAATCTTAATATCTTTCTTCTTCAGGTAACACTTTTTAATTCTAACAGCAACAAATATAGAAAATACTTGTAAGTATACAATGACTGATAGGATATATAAAGTGAAATGCATATCTTTCATGTCTATGGATTCACTGGTTAGCATTCTTACCTGCATAATAAAGATTAAAGACTTTTCCGTTTACATATTCACAGTTTCACTATTCAGTTTTCAGTTAACAGTTTTCTATTATCTCTAGGCTGGTGCTTGGTTTCAGGATGAATGATTTGCAGGCTGAATATCTTTATCCATATCCCTATCAGAACATGTACTTTTCTCTACATTCTTTTTCATGGGAGTATTTTCAATATACATACAAGTGCAGAGAAAATACAACTAGATGCTTATGTGATGTCTGGGACTGACAACATACTGTCAGGTCTTAGTCACTGGCGCAAGGGATGTGGTTAGCATTCTCTCACTCTACACTTTTGTATATTACATAACATAACGTAATGAAGAAAGCTTATATACACTTAACATTTTAAAAGTCTTCTGAGTTATAAAATCCTAGTTAGTCCTTGAAAATCTAATTTTGGAAATACGTTCATTTAAAAAAAAATAATGTATTTAAACATTGCAGGAAAGAGGTAGAGATAGACAAAAGTCTGTGAACACAGTTGAAAGGACATTCAAAAACTCTTCCTCAATAATACTATCTTACTAATATATTCTAAAAGTCCTAAGTTAAAAACAAACAAACTAACTAACAAACAAAAAACCAAAAACCCACGCACATGGAAGATCTTCCAGAAGACATAATTGTAGACTTATGCTTAATCTACCACTTGTTGCATCAAAGGTGGTAGGCAAAATAACTTCTGAGCTTAAGAAAGCTAGCAGAGTCCTCTTCAGACCCAGATGTGAAATAATAAAATCTTTTGTTGTCTTCATGACTGTATTTGCATGTGACCCTACACACTCTGAAAATTTCCTTTATTAAATGCAGGGAAGAAAATTCTTTTGCCAATCTTGTCTTTTTCACTCAGCACAGACAAACATACACTTTCTCCACAACATTTTTTCATGGAAAACAGAATATCATATACTGTACATATGTCTTTCTGTTAGGCGTACCCAGAGTTAGTAGTGGAGCACTGCCAGTCTGCTAATTGCAAATACATTCCGTAGTTTTTTTTTTAAAAGACCAGTAACTTTGATAAAGTAGAGCCATTTTCACCAGACTTGTAAAGTCAAAGCTATATCTCTCTGATAAATTTGATGTCTATACCTTTTCTGCAATAAGAAAGGTGTGTGTTTTCCCTCATGCTTAAAGCTGGCAATTGATTATCAGGAAGACAGTAGTTAAACTCAACTACTTTATGCTTGGAAAGGAGTGATATTTTTCTAAATAGCTGAAAATAATCCCTTAGGAAAGGCAATATGAACTTAAAAAAATGTAAGTAAGGTATGATACTCTGCAATATAACTTTTTAGTGTTATACTCAAATGCTCATAATGAGCAGTAGCTTAATACTATGGGAAAGATTCTTATCACACAGAGTCATGGACAGCTAAATAAAACCTCAGCACATCACAACTTCTCACTGCAACAAACTACAAGTATTTGAAGAGATTTTGATACAGTCCCTTTTTCCTGGAGTTCAGGTCACATGATATTTTGGGAAGGAAAAATACAACAAAGAAGATTTTTAAAAAATAACAACAAAAATAGGGTGCATGCATCTTGTAGTACCCTTTAAGACTGTAGTAAATATTTTGTTTTTAGTAAAGGGGAAAAGGAGGGAGAGGGAGAGAAAAAGAGAGGGGTAGTTTCAAAGCCATGATAGATTAGAGAAAGTGTATGAAATTATAATATGTAAAAACAGAAGTAGCGGCATAAAAAAAAATTGATGTAAAAATAAGAAGTTAAAGCAAAAAGGTTTTGAAAAACAGCTTCCTTAGAACTTTTCAAACACAGTAAAAATCTGGCAGCCTGCCAGGGAATTGGTAGCTCATATACAGTTCAAGATCTAAAATGAGTTCTCAAGGAGGATATGGACACTACAGAAAATCAGAATGAATTATTTGACTCAGTGTTCATTGCAGAGGAGCTTATGACAATGTAGACCTTATTCTCCAGGGGGGATAGGACAGATGGACTACTGCATCTTGTGCTGCCAGTATTTAAAGTTTTAGAAATTATTGATGCAATGAACATTGGTATCTCCATGACTAGACATTTTAGCCCCAACATTATAAATAAATCACAGTATGAAACAGCCAAAAGAAGAGTTGTAGTTTACAATTTATCTACTGAGTCAGCCTTTGTACTAGGAACAAAGAAATATCATAAACTTAATAGCGCATTAAGAAGTCTCGAGAAAACTTAGAGAACTTCAGGATACAATTCTGAAGTTTGTAATGGGCAGATTGGTTGAAACTATGGCAAATATTAGATTCAGTGTAGATGGATAGATAGATAGACAGATAGGTAGATGGATAGATTTGTATATTGATAGACTTACATGGCTTTCCCAGAAGATTACATTTGTTAACCTACTAGAACGCCTTGAAAAATTAAAAGACATGATAAAATATTATTTATCTTACACATATTCAGGAATCTTTCAAGAAGATTTTTCAGCAAGGAATTTTAACCAATCTTCGAGCAAGAAGAGTCATATATTATGTTTTAAACATAATATATGTAATACGACCTTTATTTGCTTTCAAGAAAGGCAATTATTAGAGTCCCAAACAGAAATGTTCACTCTCTATTGTGTTTAATATAATCATGAATGATCTAAAAAACTGAAAATGAATAAAGATAAATTGGTTGTTAATGTTACTCTAGGTTTACAGCGCTAACATTTGAAAGATGAAAATCTCATGAAGGTCTGATTGTCATCATGGGAAATGAATTTATTCTTAAAAAGTACAGAAAAGTCACTCTGAGAATGAAAAGTCTTGAATGAGCATGAATGATGGTGGACTCCATCTTCTTTCCTCCAGACAGACAAATACATATTATATTTTATAAAGAAAATTAAAGAGAATGGAAAAGAAATACTTAACCCAACTAAATCAGTGATGAACAGCTATTAAGAATGTGAACTGTGTAGTAGTTCAATCAATCCCTTCTCACAAATTATATAATTGGATTTGATAAGTTACAGAGAGGTGCAACAAGAATAATTAGAGATATTGAATGACTTCTGTTTAAGGAGTGATGAAATAGATTAGAACTCAACTTGAAAAAAAAAAACCACAGCAGGGAGTGGTATTTGATAGAATACTTATCATTAAGTACTTCATTAAGTTTTGAACTTTACCAAAGGAAGTTTGAATGCTTAAAGGATTAAATGGAAATAAGGAGCAAACATGCAATGTCATATGTAGTAATGAAGATTCTCCTCTGAATTCTGGAAAGTGGGTGGGTATATTAAATAATATATCATACAGCAGTTCTTGCCCTAATCTTATAGACTTTTTCTACAGAAACTGTTATTAGTCACTTTTCAATTGTGATTATGGGCTAAAAGGACACCCACTTTTACTTGCAACAACAATTTTCAAGCCTTTTCTAAGCATAAAAAAAAGTAGAAATACTTGTAGAGTCATTAAACTTCTTATTCATTTTCATGAACATATAGAAATAATCGTCTTCATGGGATGTGTGTATATATTCATAAAGTTACAACAACACTGGCTCTTTTGCTTGTATGATATGGTACCTTGCATACTTAGTTTTTAGGGACAGTTCATCATATACTGCAGTGTTGCATAGACATGCTCAAACACAGAGCAGTAGATCACAGCTGATAAACATAAGCCACAGGCAGTTCCTCAGTCATCTTTGATGCTTAAAAAGATTCAAGCAGTTCAAACCAATAACTCAGCCTATATTGAATTTTATTTCTAGAAATGACAGTCTGCAAAAGAGTTCACTCCCCTGGTCAAGAAATCTTTTTAGTCTTCTTGTCCTGTAGGGAAAAATCAAGAGATTTCTCTGTTTGCCCAGATAAAACAACAACAAAATGCTAATGAAAAATACTTCTTGGTGTAAACATAAACATATAAAAGACTCAGTGGACTACCTTATTAGACTGTAGAAAATTCTTAGCAAACAAGGGCAAAGTTTGTCTAGAATAGGTAGTTCATTGTGACCTAAACAGAATGTGATAAAGTCTGCTTTCCCAGAATCTTGTCTCATGAAATGACAACACACTCATAGAGTTAACAAAGTTACGTAATATAGTCATGTAAATTACAAACACTGATTTCATTGATGACAGCATTGCAAGTTTTCTTAGCAGTTTTTATACTGAAAGTGCAAGATGACTATTAAAGTGTAATGGCATCGAACATCTTTTTTTTTTTTAATTATTAAAAAAAAAAAAAAAGCCTTTTACAGTATTCTTGTTTATGAATGATATTTATTGCTTTTGTATTATGGTGCACTTCTAAGTCAATTGAAATGCAAGCACTAATGAAACCTCTACCATAACATATTCATTCTTTCCTACACCAAATGAGTCTACTACACGATGTAAATGACTTACATATATCTGCTGCTCAGGTTTTATTGTTATAGGTTAATTTATTCACTGTAATATTCTTAATGAAAGTAATGACTCTTCCAGTGTTTTGTTTATTCATATACTGCAGTTTTATTAAATCATGCTGTGAAAGTTTACACTCTCTGCTCTAAACATTTCTGAAGTTTCATGTTACATTTAATATATAAATGCAATCTTCTAGCAGATTATCAGTATAGTATATTTTGTTGTCCTTTGTTCTTCCTAATTTGTTCACACCAGGGTATATCTAATGTACAGGAGTACTTGTACAGGCAGAGATGCAACACTCTCATGCATTTTATTATCACAGACTATTGCAGACGAACCAAGATCTACAAATCAGAACTAGCTCATCATATTATTACATAGCTACGGAATGTTAATGTGAACGTACTCTTCCAAACATATGTATGCATATAAAATGAGATGTATATACTTACATAGCTTTTTGGCAGCTGTGTTATTGCTTTCATTTTAAGTGCATATTTTCAGGACAAATTAAAAAAAGAAAAGACTAATTAAGAAATAAAAAAATCCTTTCACCTAGAATTGAAAAATTATAATAATTCTAATTAACAAACATGCACAATTCAGTCTATTAAATAATACAATTTAACATGATCAAAATCTATAACTCATGAACTTAATAAACTAACTCGTATTGCTACATAAACATCTTGGATTTATTTTTATTTTCCTTAGGCTTATTGTTCAGTCATCTGTGCCAACTCTCACCTCTTAAAACATTATTCAAACACTGGTTAGGAAACATCTTAATTCATTTAAAAACAAAGTATTACTGGTCCTGGTTTACAGAATCAAAGTCCAAAGTGTCTTTGTTTCAGTTGAGACAGAGTTAATTTCCTTCATAGTGTCTGGTATGACACTGTTTTGGCTTTAGGAGAAAAACAATGTTGATAACATATTGATGTTTAAACTGTTGCTGAGCAATGTTGAACTGCACAAGGATGTTTCATTTTTTTCAGTTTCTTGTATTGTTTTGCATGTGAGGAGAGCTGAGGGGACACAAGGAGCTTCAAGAAGATAGAATGAGGACATCTGATCTAAAATGGCCAGGGAGATATTACTTACATGACATCATTTGAAAAAATTTTAAAACTGTATGGAGATGGCCTGGGTGCAGCCTCTGCTCAGGAAATGGCCATGCATCAGTTAGTAAATGGTGAATAATTGTGTTGTGCATTGCTTGTTTTGTATATATATGCATATATAAACAAGCATCATTATCACCATTACTAATATTTCTTTCTCTTCCTTTTCTGTCTTAGTAAATAGTTTTCATCTTAACCAATGACGTCTACTTTTCTTTTTTCTCAGTTTTCACCCCCATCTCCAACTGGAAGTGGAAAGTGAGCAAATGACTGTGTGGTGCTGAACTATCTGCTGGGTTAAACCAGAACAGTAAGGAGGTTAAATGACCTGCTCAAGGACACAGAAGGCAATAAGAAAAAAATATTTCTGCTAACAATAAATTTTCCTGGCCCCCCATTAACACTATCTAACTTAAAATAAATTAAATAAATGAGATATAAGCCTACTGTAATTCTAGAAGAATGCTATCAATCAGAATATCTTATCCTGTGAACTGTCATGTGTTTGTAAATATATTTGGTTAAAAAAGAAAAAAATTAATAAATAAAAACAAATATTCAAACAAAGAAGCCTTAATACCATGTGGAAAATCACTGGGTGTTATACCCTTTTAGATGATGATGCACTACTTTTCACTGTGCATTTTGTTTTTGCTCACATTACATATGAGACCAGAACTGCTCTGTGTGTTGTATGGAACTAGCAAAAGACTGAAGGTATTCTTAATACCTTCCTGTTTCAGAGAAGTTTGTCGTTTTGTTCATACCCAACATCTTCGCACTTGATTACGCACTGTGTGAAGATGCTGAAAACAAACTTTGCCTTCCGTTCATTCTTATACTAGTGTGAAACTGGGGGAAAAATGATGTGTACAACATTTTAATTCTGCAAATTATATTTTAAAATAATAATCTGTTAGAATAAACCATGAATTTTCTGACCATTGAGCAAAAAGTGCCCTGTGGTGAGTGTTAAATTTTGTCATATTTCTTTTTTATAAGATTCTTTCCACGGAATGTATAAGCCTCATATAATTACAAATGTAAGTACTACAATAATTGTCCATAGAGTTGAAAGAAAAATTTCACAGATGGCTTGGCATTTAGACAGAAACCATTTTGTCTTTATTGCTCTTGACTTTTTTCTCTTTTTCACACTTCTGTGTTGAGTGTCCCTTACAGATTTGAGATTAATGTTCAGATCCAAGAAAAATCTCCTTAAAGTTTGGTAATGCCTAACATGTTGCGTTTATCTCCAAAATGGAATCCAAGCTGCATGCAGGTCTCTCTAGAGGGGCTGAAGGAGATAACATGTCAATTATCTCCAAATGCAATTAAAATGTGTTTCAAACTTATGGTTATTTGTTTTATTTCTTTCTGTAGAGGCCCATATACTCATTGTTGCAAACCCAAAATTAAACATTTATTTCCCCTCTCCTAACTATCCTTTCCCAGTTTAACAATTTCATAATACATATATATTTATATATCAATGAAGCACGCCATTTTTTTTCGAGGTACAGAGGTGCAGTCTGCATGGATGTTCATGAAAGATAACAAAACAAAAAATCATGAAAATTCAAACCAAAGTCCAACTGACATTCATGGAAACACCATTGGTAACTTCAGGGGACTTTGTATTCACATGTCATAGCTGAGTGTAAGGCACGGTTTTGTATATTTTGTAATGATGTTGAAATATAGCTTGATCTGAATCACATTAGAAGTTATGGATTATCTGGTAAGGGTACTTTCCCCTATGATACATCTTTGGAACTTTTTAAGCACTGAACAGGCCACTTTTTTGAAATAACTTCTTCAATATAATTTGAAGCAATCTCAAAGTAAAACTAACTTTCTAAATATATTAAAGTAAACAATTTCAGGTTTTCAATCTGTTAACTGCTAGAAATTTTTTGCCTATTTTTTCTTCTCTTTCAACAAAAGAAGAAATATATAACACAACATTCTCTCTAAAGTTAAAAACACCTGGAAAATATTTCAAAGTAAGGAATTCTCTAAATGAAATTTCTTAAAATGTCACACCTTTGTTCAGAATGTATCCTTCAATTTTCCACCCGGATTTAATTCATAATATTAGTTAGAGTAATGTGAAATAAATTCCCACCGTGATTATTTTTACGAAATAGAATAAATAGGACAGAGACACTCCTTTTAAGCTAAGGTCTTCCCTCTACATTTTTTATTCAAAAAGTATGATTTCATGCTCCATATCAAATGGAGCCTTTGCTTCTTTTAGTTGAGTGTTACTGGTTACATTTGTATATCAAACTTAGAGACAGTCTCCTGAATGTCATGCTTCTTTTTAAAAGCATTGGAGACATTTAGGAGACTGAATACCATTGAAATCCTGACACAATGATGCCATCCTCTATCTGTGGAAAAAACTTGCCGTGCTCTAAAAAGACCTGGAATAAATATAAGTGTAAAGTATTTCTGAGATGACATGAGAAATATTTTTATATGATTCACAGTCTGTTCAGAACAAATATGCATATCTTCTAAATACTTATAACAATTTTCATCTTCATAATTGCTTTACTGACATTAATTAATCCTCACAATGAGGTAAATGATAAATTAAGGTGGATGAAGAATTCACAGCAATTAATTTATCTAAGAAATACAGTTTTTTCCTTCAGTGTGAAGTGTTCAGAAACTGACATGGAGTTTTACTGACTTCTTTGTTCTTAATAACTGTGTGAACATTTTATGCAAATGAAATTCAATAAATGGATGTACTGCAAAATGCTCATTGTGATTGGGTTTTACATAGTGCTTCAGGAAATTAGCTGTCCAATTTCCATTGCTGTAGAACAAGAAACTTTGAAGCTCCTCATGCATAACCTGTACATATCCTTTTCCCATTAATGGGCAAGGACAGAGCTACATAACATCTCCTTCAAGGCTGGTTTGAGGAGTAGAAGGGACAAAACCTGCCCTTCCAGTCTGGATTGCAGCCATTAGTATAGGACCGCAGGTTGTGCATCCAGAACATGTTGTGGAGCTCAGCACACATCCACTTGAGATACACAGATCAGCACCTGATTTAACAGGTGTCAGACCTGATCTTTGTGGAAAAATCTCAGGCTGCTAATACTCAATATTTGTAGCTTCACCATTAGGATAATTTAACTATGTTATATCAAGGTACAATTCCTGTTACTACCACTGGTAATGCTACATGGGATCATAGAATCATAGAATCATTAATGTTGGAAAAGACCTCTAAGATCTAGTCCAGTCATCCACCTACTACCAATATTGACCACTAAACTATGTCCCTAAGTACTATATCTACACATTTCTTAAAGACTTCCAGAAATGGAAACACTACCACTTCCCCAGGCAGCCTATTCCAATGCCTAATCACTCTTTTTCAGAAGTAATTCATCCTAATATCCAAACTGACCCTTCCCTGGCACAACTTGAGGTCATCCCCTCTTCTCCTATTATTAGTTACTTGGAAGAAGTGGCCAGCCTCCTTTTAGGTAGTTGTAGAGGGTGATAAGGTGTCCCCAGTTCCCTTAGCTGATCCCCATAGTGCTTGTGCTCCAGACTCTTTACCAGATTTTCTGGATATGCTCCAGGTCTTTGATGCCTTTCTTGTAGCGAAGGGCCCAAAACTGAACACAAGTTCACTCAAAGTGTGGCCTCACCAGACTAACTACACACTCACTTTCTTGCTCCTTCTGGAAAAACTATTTCTGATAGAAGTCAGGATGCCAGTGGCTTTCTTGACTACCTGGGCACATTGTTGGCACATGTTCAGCTGAGCATCAACAAACACTCCCAAATCCTGTTACTCCACTTAGCACTCTAGCCATTCTGCCCCAAGCCTGTAGTGTTGTATGGGGTTGTTACGACAAAAGTGCTGGACCTGGCACGTGGTCTTGTTGAACTTTATCCCATTGGCCTCAACCTATCGATCCAGCCTGACAAGTCCCTCTATAGGGCCTTCCTACATTCAAGATCGACACTTCATTTCAACTTTGTGTCATCTACAAGCTTACTGAAGGTGTATTCAATTCCCTAATCCACATCATCAATAAAGATATTAAACAGAATGGGCCCCAATATCCTAGGGAGAAGCACTCATGATCAGTCATCAACTGGATTTAACTACTTTCAATGCCACTCCCTGTCCAAGTCATGGACTGCCAGCTTCTCCAGAATTCTATGGGTGGCAGCATCACAAGACTTGCTGAAGTCTAGTCTTGCATCAGTTTATGTCAACAGCCTTTCCTTGATCCATCAAGTGGGTCACCTGGTCATAGAAGGAGACAAAGTTGGTCAGGCAGGACATTTTTACAAGAGCTGCTGCTGCTGACTTAACACGACACATGAGAGCCCTGACTGATATAGCTGCTTACTTTACTTTGAGTCAGTCTATTACAGCTCCTTGGCACTACAGTTTTAGATGTTAAGGTCAGCAAAACACAGAACAAATCTGTTGATGATAGAATAAAATAAATATTATTTATTAGATCTCTTTAAGCAGTGGGCAAGCTGTACATAAAGTACAGCAGGAAGGGCACACACTACACAGGGGAACCTCTGTGCTGCTTGACACAAAATTATATTGTGGGAAATGAGAGTATTGTGGTGGAATCTGTAATAATGCTTTGATGATGAGAGATTTTGTTTAAGACAGCATTTCATCACTTAAGAAAGAGTTCACTACTCTGCAATGGGGTAAAGTATCCTTTCCCTTTAAAAATACATCTCCTATGATAGCAGAATACAATAAAATTTCCATTCTGAGACACAAGAAATCTAGAAAACCAAAAATCAATTCAGATAATAAAATGACATGATATCTCCACAGCTTTGAGACCAATAAGTTGTGCAAGGAGGGTA
This sequence comes from Tetrao urogallus, assembly GCF_951394365.1. Taxonomy (NCBI): domain Eukaryota; kingdom Metazoa; phylum Chordata; class Aves; order Galliformes; family Phasianidae; genus Tetrao; species Tetrao urogallus. The sequence continues at coordinate 26,551,193 of NC_136820.1, read as the reverse complement.
AAGATACAAATAAGGAAACCAAGAAAACCTTGGTCACCTAGCTGAAGTGCTTAAAGTCCACTAAAATAAGAAAAAGAAGTCTTTACTGGAATTTCTGATTCTGTATTTCCAGAAGACCATTTATGTTATCGATTTATTTTTCTATTTTCTTATCCCACAGAGATTTCAGGTTGACTAGATTCTGCAGTTAGGTTCTTCTCTTGGATAGGGAGTGAAAGGCCGGAAAAGCTCTCTGTGAGCCAGCTCCAATTTTCTCAGAGTAATCAGAAATCTGATTCCTGATGCTCCAGGACTTGCCCCAGACTGCTGTGCCACAACAATGTGCTTCTGAAGGAGAGAGCTTGTCTATGTCTTCTTTCTTCTTCTCTTCATAGTGCTCACTGTAATCAGAAAATAAATAAATACATAGGTAAATAAATAAAAATAGACTGTAAATATACCCATTAAACACTTCATGACTTTTTCCTGACTGCTTGCAAAACATATTAGAATTTTGCACTGAAATTCAGAAAAAAGCCCTTTAAATCTTAGTTTCAAATGGCATTCAGAGTTCGTGATTAGATTTTGATTCTTTTTTACATACTACAGGGTTATAAGTGGTAATTTTCAATGTGTACCTTTCCATTCCTAGAAATAAATATTTTCAGGCTGAAGTTAGTTTGAATTTGGCTTTACACCATGGCTGAAAGAAGAGTTTAAACCCAAAACAATGCCAGTCATGGAAAATGGAATACAATTAAACGTTGCCTAATTGCATTATCTTCCTTTTTTGAAGTTAATAAAAGTATAATCTATTTTTACCTGCCATTTGCTTCAGAAAGCAGCAGAAGATAATGAAAATATTTTACTATCTATTTTCAAATTATAAGCTGTTGTTTCCAAAGAAAGTCAAAACCCATGTATTTTATCACATTATTGTTCTCTGGGGACTGCAGTCACTATAGTGATAGTAATTACATAGCTTCATTAACTTTCTACATTCTACCTGTTATGGGGTTTTCACATTAAGAAAATTTGCATATACAGGAAATGAATGCCGTTTGCAAAGAGCTAATGTCATTAAACATTTAAGCAGCTTCTTTCAAGTAAACATTGGAATATCCTTTTAGCAAGCCTTTAAAACCAATGCAGTCACAATTTGCACCTTAAAGGAAAACGCATAAAAAGCATTTAGGGTAAGCAACAGCAATCTTTACAAAGCACCTTTAAATTTGGAAATAATTCAGTTACTCTGATTATACTCAGTATAATCAGAAATCCTTCTGTCACATGGGTAGTAGCTTATATAAAAACTGCAAATGTGTGCTTATGATATACAGATATAATGAGTGATACACATTTAAATAGCACATGCAGTGAGAACTTTCATTTTGTTTTCAGTACTTGCCTAATTTTTCTATCAGCATTTTATATGTAAAAATAACTTAAAGTTTTTATTTATGGGTTACCAAAAACCAAAGAAAGTCTACATGAGAACAGACATTTTAAACTGTGCTTTAATAGAAGACTATGCAAAAAGGAGAATTTTTCTTCTGTTTGCTCAAGCCAGTTCCTACTGGGAGTATCTACCTGCTGACTTCAGTAAGCATATGATTTTAGAAACTGCCTGTGGCTTCAAATCTTTTCTCTTGTCCAGAGCTCTTGTTTTAGCATTCTGCTTTGATACAATAACCCTTGTACATCTTTCTTGAATTGTCTGATTTTGATTCTTGAACTGTGATTGTGATTGTGATTGTGAGTGGATCAAATACTTCTCTCATAGTTGTTTCTTGTGCCTTGATACTGATGATACTTCTGAGACTGAAAAGTCTATATAAACCCATGGATAGTATAGATGCCCAGGGATTAAGAAATGTAAACTGAGATTAGAAAACCCCATGCACATTCATGAAAGAATATTCCCAAAGCAGCTGGTAGGCAAGTAATTGCAAGTCTGAATCCTTTTTGAATGGTGATGAGAAAGTGTAATTTTCTCTTCTAGAATGTTTAATGCTCAGTATTCAGGTTTTGGAATCATTCTTCTGTTTCAAGACATTTTCTTACAGAGTGTAATGGAGAATAAAATTTGTAACTGCTTTAGCTTGGAGAAGAGGAGGCTCTGGAGGTACCTCACTGCAGCCTTCCAGTACTTCAGGTGAGTTTATAAACAGGAGGGGGACCAATTTTTTACACAGTCTGATATAGTGATATGACAAGGGAAATGGCTTTAAACTAAAAGAGGGGAGGTTTAGATTGGACATTACACAGAAATTCTTTATTCCGAGGGTGGTAAAGCACCGGTAAAAGATGTCCATAGAAGTTGAGCATGCCCCATTCCTAAAGGCATTTAAGGCCAGGTTGGATAGGGCCAAAAGAAACCTGATCTAGAAGCTTAATGTTTTAACAGATTTTGGTTCTTTTTGCTTTCTGCTTAATATCTCTCTGAACTGGACTTTGTCTTCAAACTTCTTTCCCTTTCTATGTTTGAATGGGCAGAAATACCGTAATGTCTTCTTTTCCATGGAGTATTATAGGGCTTATATTTGTTCAGCACTTTGAGCTCCTCTGATGAAAATTTCTTTAGAAACATAATGCACAAGCAGCTGGACTTCATCCTGTCAATGTGAGGATGTAAAAGAGAAGAGAAAATACACACATTATTCTCTTTTGTACCAGTTCTGAGTTCAATATCTTGCTTTTGCTTGCTCTGAATGCAAGAATTATATGTAACTGGCAGTCATCCATAAATGAGAGAGGGGGAAGAAAGGAAGAAGTAGACCAAAATCTGAAGAAGTTTGAGGCTCATTTGTGAATCACATTCAAATAGTTATAGAAATTATCACTCTTATTTTTTTCCTGAAGGTATTATGAATAGAGCTATCCAAAGTGGTGAATTTTATGAAGACTTCCTGATCATAAAATCTTTTTGGCATTTTACCCCAACTTAGCTACCTTACTCTAGAAAAGTAAACGATATCCCCATAAGCAGCATCCATACTTTCAAGGAACTCCTGGAATCAGTGATGCTTCAATCCCCTAGATTATATGAAATTCACAGCTTTGATGATGATTTGCATGACGTTATCTATCGTTAAAATTTTCATTCATAAATTTTCTTGTTGTATGTTGCAGGTATATTTCATCAAACGTGAGCTGCTGGTGGCAGTTGCATCATGTTCTATTAATTTTATAACCCCCATGCTCTACTGATTTTAAAAAAGCCCCACTTTTTTTTTACCAGCCATCACCACACACGCTGCCATCAGTAGCTATACCAGATGTGATGACCAAGGTTAAATAAAATCACTTTAATGTAATTTTTACCACTTCATACAAATAAAGAGATGTAGTTTTGCCTTAAAATAGCACCAAAGAAGCCATTTCTTCATGACATTATCTTTGCTCACTTTACCTTTAATAAAAATGGCAAGTTGATCCATATCTGTAGCATCTGTACTGTCATCACCAAAGTATGGTTTGAAATTAGTAACTTTACTCCCCAAATATCATTCAGAAGATTTTCCTATATCTTCAGTTCTCCTGAACTGTATTTTGATGATTTTAATAAAGATTTTAGAAAAATTTATTTTTCATCAGTACTAATTATATATGACATGCTTTCCACACACTGCTTAATAAACTTACTATCAAAATGTGGCTTTGTTCTTTTTTGCCATCTGCTTTACTACCATATAACTAGCTTTAATAAGAGTCTATTTGAGTTGTAATATTTTTTAAAAAATTGTTAAAATGACATTTTTTCAGCTCTTCTATTTTATCTTTATAAAACATTCCTTGATAAGCAGTGAATTAAACAGCATGTTTTTTCATATAGTGCCTTTTCAAATTGTAATCTTTGAAAAATGATACTATTTCCTTGCAAATTAAGCATACCACCTTATTATTTGTGTTGACAAATCTGCTGACATCTGTTCATTTATTGTTGAACACTCTTCCTTCATCCTTCCTTCGTCTTTTTTCTTTTTTTCTTTTTTTGGGTTTAGCTTTCTTTTGAGACAATAAAATTTGTCAGCACTACACGAGAGTTCTGGATATTTCTTCCACAGAATGTGTTGACGTATTTTTTAAAATAACACAAGCTCAAGTTTAATAGTGAAATAAGAAAACCTACATGTCTTCTTAATAACAAAAAAATACATCTTTACTGACACACAGATATAAGTAGGCTAAATATCATTATTGGCAATTAGTGTGTTTTACTCACCAAGTTGCACAAGTGCATGTGATGTTTAATACACACAGAACTTTGATTCAACTGAGTTTGTGTGGCAGGTGGGAGAAGTGAAATTAACACATTGTTGCCTGTGCAGACTTCAATTGGGCTACACACAATTGAATCATGAAAAAACAATGCTAAAAATTACATAATAACATCAAAGGTTTAAGATATTGTGGGGCAGCATTACTAGCTGTCCAGGGCTGAATGCAGCCTGTGGGCCCATGGGTTGGACACATCTGCTATAGAGCATATCAGACTACCTCTATACTCCTACCTGTACATGACTTTTCTGAGTTTTTCTAACTTTGCTCATTTATCTTATTCACCTCAGGATTATCAGTTGTTTCTCATTTAATAATCCTTTTTTTTTTTTTTTTTTTTTTTTTTAATGTGTGTGTACCCTGAATCATGTTATTTTCACTGATTGATAAAATCTCTTCCAAGTCAGAATTGGATTTTTCTTTGCAGTAGTTCATGTTAATAATTTCTCTTGCACTCTTTAAACGTTCTTTCCTTTTGCAATATATTCTTCATTGACATTATGTTGTATGGGTGTGACTTTCCAATTGGTTATTTCAAGTACTGGGACATTATTTGAATTGCATTTGTTTCTTGGATTGCAACTATTGATCTGATGTTTGTAAATGGAAGCAAAAACTTCCTTCTCTATCTCAGTTAACTCTTTCTCCTCTTCATCTCTTTCTTTCATTTTGCTTTGTCTTCCTTCCTTCTTTCCTTCCCTCCCTTCCTTCTTCCCTTCTTTCCTCCCTTCCTTTTCTTTTCAGCACTTGTATTTCTTCTCCTTTCCTTCAACAACTGTTCTTAAGGAATTTCAGTGTTTTATAGTTATTTGTGTGCTAGACTGTTTTACTCTCTTGGTACCTGCTGTCTTTACTTGAAGCTTCTAAACCAATAATTGGTAAGAAGTTTCTCTCTCAGTGGGTTTTACACACAGCTGCAAGGCAGAAAATAAACAGTTCTTTCAAGTCTACACTCTTAGGGTTACAGCTGTGTACTAATGACTTCTCCAGCTTGCTAATACAAGTTTTAAAGAGGTATCATCCATTTTTATTAATGCATTGTAAAATATTTTCCACAGTTTAGACAGGACTTTTTATGACAATCAAAACAATATATCAAAATTAAATTAATTTACTTACAAACATAAGTTCATAACTTTTCATCAAATCACAAATCATATATTTTTTAAAAATAATTATAAGAATGCATATTGTATTGTCTCTCCTAATTATTTCCAACACTTAAATCTCAAAATAAATATCACATTTTAATTTTCATTTATTACTGTGAAATAATTTTGCTCAGAATTTTCTTTATGAGAAATTTTCAAATAGACTGATGTTTTTGTAGATTAATTTTTATTTTATTAAAAATAGTAGTTAATAATAGCCACAATAAGAAAGAAAAATAGCAGTCTTCAGCCAGTGTTCTTTTTCCTTCTTGCAGGTCTTTAACAGAAAATGAAGTTCTTGGAAAGTGGGGGAAGGGAGAAGTAAATGTTTACTCAGGCATTCCAATCTTAATAAGCTAGCTCATAACTTGATACAAAAAAGGATAGGCATTTCTCTGACAATACCACATATGTCTGTGTGTCTGGGTTTGTGTGCAGGTGTAAAGAGAGAAGAATTTAGTTGAATAGAATTAATACACTTTTTTTTTTTTTTTTTTTTTTTTTTCAATTAAACTGCTTCTATTGAGTTTTTCTCTCTTTTTCAATTTTGTTCTTTATTGTACGTTTGCTTGTTATTTCCACTTTCTAAAGAAACATTTTCAAAAGTTTCAGAGATTTTTCTCTCAAGATATCTCTAGTACTGGCATTGTTTCCTTTTTTACAGAATGAAACAGTAATAGTAGCTCTTGTTGTTTTAGTTGTTTATGTGACTGATTCATCTTCTAATAGTACTTCAAAAGCTTATTTAACATATTCAAAAAGTATCTGCAATGTTTTTTGCAGTTATGCAAATCAAAGTACTAAAAGCTTGGGATACTGGTGAAAGTATATGGTTATTCCCACAATAAATGCAGTAACAAAAAGGAATGATTTACTGCTATAGATTTTGAATGGTAACTATTGTGAACATACATAATCGGATGAATTCCTAGCATAGGAGAGGTAACGTGTTCTTGTGCTTTTCTGTATATCTATCACTGCAGTGAAACGGCAAAGTACTGAGGGTCACAAGGAACTGAGTTTGGATGCAGTAGTTGTGTCATGCTAATTCATGCTATGTCTATAGAGCCAAACTGTGTTGCTTAATAGAGTAATACCCTGGGTTCCAGGGCTTTCTGTAAATACTTTACAAAGAACTGCAAACACACTTTGCCTCCTGATGTCAGGAATAGTGAGGGTGAATCAGCCAGCTGCAGCAACGGAGATGTGCTGCCAGCTGCAGTGCACCACAGGCTAGGGAGGGAGGCAAGGCCAAGGCTCCAGAAACCCAGAGCTCCAGCAACACAGCACACAGCCAGGCTAAACCTGGATTTCTTTTCTAATTGAAGTGTGCGAAGTATATTGATTGTAAAGTGGCTGTGAACAGGTAGCCGATTATATTAAAGTATGCTCTACCAAAATTTTCCCCTCTAACTTCTGTTTATCAGAGGTAGGGAAGTGAGGATTAAGGTATTAAGGTATAATGCAAGAATAACTACAGAAGTAGACATCTCAGAATGTTTCTTAACAAGTTTTTTTTCATTTATGTAACCTACAGATTCTGTACTTCTGTATGCAAAATACCAGGGACAACCTGGAAACAGTGGCTTACCATCTTAGAAAAGTTGTCTCTGTGACTTAAGATGTTATGTTAAATCTTCACCTCCCTGCTTTCTTCAGGAACAACAACTTCTTATTTAACTCATCGTGTTGAAGATGTAAAATGCACGGATCATTTGAGGTAGTAGAACTGAGATTTCCCAGAGTGGTGGAAGAAAAGGATATTCTCTACAGATCTAATTCAGAAAAGTGTTGTGAAAGGATATTACTTTGCTATTAGTTCCAAGCTGGAAGATACAAGACTGGGTTTTTTTGTTTGTTTGTTTGCTTGTTTGTTTAATTTAAATAAAGCATTATTCTTGAAAGTAGAAACTTGATGAACTAACTGACAACAATTAATTGTGTGAGCACAGTATTTTCTAAATGCAAATACTAATGATAGTGCTCACGGGAAGGTGCAGTCTCTGTTTTTCTAAACGACAAAGCGTCTGAATCTTGGCAAATGGATACCTGGGCAGAACTGCTATAGGTGTCATTGTACCTTTGATTCCTGAACAGTATATTCTTCCTGTTAATATTAATTGCAAGGTGAAAAGCATCTGACAGCTTACAAAATCAGAACAAATCAGCTTGGCCATATTATGTGCTGCTGCAAATAAGAATTCTTAATGCTGTTTTACAAATGACTTTTTTCTTTCCACTCTTCATTAGAGCCCCTTGTTGCCATCCAATCTTGATTTTAGAAATTAAAGCTAACAACCAGATTGAAAGAATCCAGAGGATGACAGCATGGGGCACAGTCTCAAAGCCACAACTAACAGCATGAGGCAAAGCAAACCTCAAGCTATTCCAGCTCTTAGAGAAGGAAAGAGGGAAAAAAGCATTTGTAGGAAAACTCAATTATAAGAACCCACAGCTATAGTAAAGCACTTGTGAATGTTGACACTAAAGCTTTTTTCTACTTAATGTTTTAATTAAATACCTAGAAGCCAACTACTCTCCTCAGTCAGCTTCAGAGAGGTACTTCTCTATGGATAAATGTTTACAGCAAAAGCTCTGCTGAGGGTTTCAGCAAACAATTCTTAGAGAACTGAGAAGGCTTTCAGCTGAGGCACTTGAGATCAAGAAAGCACCAGTGATTAGAAGCTAGCAGTACAATAACAGGACAATTTAATCCACCCAAATGTCAGTCTCTGGTTTACAAGTTGGCAATCCCATCTTCATCTGCAGACAAAAGGGCACTGGTTAGTCATCTGTTTAATTCTCTTGCTGCAGCATGTCATTTGGATGTTGAAGGAAAATCCCTTGATTCACTCTGCCATTTCTGACAGTCTCCCTCTAGACCACATTAATAAGCTTTTTAGAGAAGTGAATGCAGAATAATCAGCAGGCAGCCTGAACTCAAAATGGAGACAGAACAGACAGCAGAAATGCCTCCTTGCCTTTGTAGTTATGGTGCATAGGTGACCCTTTCCTCACAGAACAGCAAATGATTTAAACTAAGATTGCTTTTGAAAGCCACAATGTAATTAACCATTTTATGCATGTGATGGCTGCTTAGCTTCAAAACCTAATGCTTTGTAAAGGAAAAAGATTCAGCTGCATTTGAGTTAGATTTATGAAACATGCTAACAATAGAGCAGACAGATAGAAAGGCTGCTTGGCATCCTGGAATACCTGGGGAATTTCACTCAGAAAACAAACATGTTACTCTTTAATGTAGGCTCACATCTCATTATAATATCACAAGTGGAATGAGACACACTTCGCCTTTGTAACTGTGTTGCCAGGAGGCAGGTAAGTGTTGTGCTACAGACAGTCCTGCAAAGATCTGCATGATTTTAATATATTTTGAAAGCAAATAATTTGTTAGATAATGGGGGTCTTGCTGTGGATATTTCCTGTTTTTCTCTATTAAAATTTTCTCTGCTGCTGGCTGTAAATTGAAATTGTCAATAGCTTTGTTTAACCTATTGTGCACTGGCTGTTTCAAGATGCAGCTGAAAAACAAACAGTTCCAGAGTGCCTTTATTTTATTTTGTGAAGGATTTCCTGTCAAAACATTACTAAACACTGAAAATGAGCAAGCAGAAGCCTTGGAGTCCCCCCATACTCTTTTTCTTTTGTTTGCAGATGAAAGAAATAAGCACAGTTTAAAATTAAGCTCAAGATATTCAGATGCAGACAAGAGAAATGAAAGAACGTTAAAAGGAGAAGGGAAAGAATGTAATCCTGTGTGATGTGGTAAGACGTAGGTAAGGCTCGAGGAGGATTTTTCGAGCAGAAAATTGACAAAACCTGCTATTAATTATTTGCTGATGGTATCAGTAGCATTACCATAATCAAAAAGTGAGGTGTGAGCATAATTCACAAGGCTATAGGTAGCTTGGGGGTTAAATCACTTATTCTCAAAGGAGAATTTAAGCAAAAACATAATTAACTATAAAAGAGAGCACAAGAGTGCTTTTATGTATACCATGTAGCCACTAATATTTCAGTAACAAATTCAAACATACTGGCTCATTTGTATATGAAGGGATAGATGGAAGGAGTCCTTATGTATCAACAGCAGCTACTAGGAAGGAAGATTGGATCACACTTAACCAACTGGTAATAGAGAAGAATCTTGGATACCTTCCTTTACATTATTTTACTATTAATTAAAATAAAACAGAACAAAAAACAAACAAGAAATGAACAACAGTGTAGACACTCTGCAGACAAATACTACCATAAAACTCCTTCCAGAAAGAGCTTAAATCCTAAAGAACAGGGAATATAGGAAAGGACTGTACCAAAAAGAAAAGTGGTGGATTATTTCTTTTATGAAATATCTTTTTATCTGTTTTCACTTTAGAGGGAGAGAGAATAGGACACAATAGTGAAATCACTGACAGGTAAATATCACTGTTTTACAATAGATTCATTCTCAACAATAGCATCTTCAAGAGAAGAGGTAGAAAAGTGATGGAAAGTAAGAACAGTTCACCAAGTTACCCATGTAGTTTACACACAAGCAGGAAGAGGACTGACTTTTTTACTTAGATAGATAGTGATAGCACAAGGAGGAATGGATTTAAACTGAGAGAGGAGGTTTCGGTTAGATGTTAGTAAGAATTCTTCATTTAGAGAGTGGTGAGGCACAGGAACAGTCTTCCCAGAAAAGCTGTTGATGTCCTATCCCTGGCAACGTTCAAGGCCAGACTTGATAGATTCCTGGGAAGCTTGATCTAGCAGCTGGCAACCCTGCCCATGGAAAAGGGATTGGATCTAGATGATCTTTGAGGTCCCTCCCAACCCAAGTCATTCTATGATTCTATGAAATTTGAACTGTTGAAGAGGCTCTGACAAATTCAATAATTACAGTCTTTGCATGTTATAAAGTCGTGTTCATACTGAGAGCCAAACAGTGAAAAATCAGTGGTAATAATCATCTGAGTGGTTATATAAGAGCAATGGATGTGATAGGATATTTATGGCAAATGTCACAATTAGATACTTTTTTTTTTTTTTTTTTTTTTTTTTTTTTTTGTAATCAGACAGACTTGTTCATCCCTTTACCACTTTAAGCAAACTATATACTTCCCCTGAAAATCCTTTTCCCTGTAGGTTTGCAGGATCAGTAACAAAAAGAAGGCAATGAATATTGCTCATGTTGGTAAACAGAAAGTACTTCTTAATGCCCTTATTACAAGGCTCTGTTGGCTCAGAGTAATTTTGATAGATTGAACTGTAAATAAATTTCTCCATTTGCAAGGAAATCTTGGAGAAAAATTTATAATATTCCTAGTGAAAAGCAGTATTGGAAGAGCAGAGGCTGAAAACTTTCCTAAGTCTATTTCAGACTACTTGTAGTTTCAAGATTTCTGATGTTTTAGCGAGGGAATAAATTGATACAAAGGTGTTATAAAACCCAAAATGTATGTATTTTTTTTAAATCCATACAACAGTATAACTTGGTAAATAAAATATTAAAATGAAGAATCATCACTGAAGGAAGAACTTTGAATAGTATCAGGCAGGTCTATGTAACAAAGTTAAATGTGAATTTAAGTAGAGAAGAAAGTAATTTATGCTTCTAATCTGCTGAAAGGAGTTTTAGGAATGATCATTTTTGTATCAAAAGTTGGCAGCTGCTGTGGCCTATGTTTCAAACTAAAAATGTTTTATACTCCTTGGAATTAAGCTATGACCTTCTGAATGTTTATAAATCACTTTTGCTACCTGTTTCAAAACTAATGCCTGTGAAAGACTTTGATTAGTCAGTCTCCAAATTGTCTTGAAAATTCTGTACTTCTTCAGTAATAATAGGACTCCCATTCGTTTGTACATAGAAGCACAGCACCACATTCCTAAGGTTGGAAAGAACTTAGTTGGAATTTGCTGGTTTGGATTCAAAATGGAGAACAGCAGAAGAAGCAGCTGTGTCCTGTTCCGTCATAGAATCTTTGTGTATACAGAAGCTGACAACAAACAGATGGTGGAAGGTGGTTAATTAATTTGTTGACAAAAATCAAGTGAAATACATTTGATTTGTACAAACAAGGTGAAAACTAGTAAAACTACAAGAGAAATGACATCTAGACAAGAAAGCCTTTCAGAGAGCCTTAGGCTGGTAGTGACACCTAGAAGAAAACATCCTGCATTTGTTGCAATTACATTCTGCTTTTTGAGCATCACTAGTGGACAGTTTAGAATGGTCTAGGACAAACGGTGAAGGAGTAGCATTTGAGGTCAAAACCACACTATCCTTCGCAGGATACTACTGAATTATTTTGGGATGAATGTTACATTTCAAGCTCAAGGTAAGCATCAGTTTGCCTTGGGCTTTTACTAATGTCATAGAGGTCACTGGACCTGACCCCTTCCCATAGTTATGATATTGTTACATTTTGAAGTCTCTACAGTCAGTTGCATACAGAAGTTTAGAATCATAAAAATCACTGAGACAACTGCAAAATCAAATTTGCTTTTTTTTAGAGGGATAAACCTCTAGTTAAATTAAATTTTTCCCACTTACCAATAATGTAAAAGACACTACTGAAAGACTGGAATATTGCATGACTCAAGAGCCATTTTTTACTTCAGGAAACTAAATCAGCAATGCATAAAAATTGGGTCTCTTTCTGCTTTCTTTGTTGCAACCATGTTTAAATTAAAAGCCATAAATACTGTTCCTGAAATAAAACTCCTCTCACAAAAAAAAAAAAAAAGCTTTTAAGTCTTTGTTAAGTCTAGTATCTTCATACAGACATGTGACTATTTGAAAGCAGCTGCAAATGCCTGTGAAATGAAAAACCTCTGTCTTATGTATGAAGAATATAAACTGTGCCAATCCACTTGCTAAGTACTTAAAGCCATCCTTCTCTACTCTTTTCCTCATTATTTTAATTAAATATGCTCAAATTAACATTGACACAGAGTGTGAAAAAATGAAATCATTGGTATTTCTTGCACATCATCCTGCTTGAGCAGAATGGTTAGCTGCTGTCCAGCCAGTGACAGTCACAATATCCAGAGCAACAGTGACTCCAGTTGGATTGAATGAAAGTCCCTGTAGAACTTTTTGCTGGATCCTTACTCACAGATGACTCATGCTCCTAATATGATCAATTCCACATTTGCAAGAACAATATCCACTGAATAATTAAAAGCATGTTTTCCATGTAGAATTTCATCAGTTCTAAGGCTGGAATTGTCTGGAGGAGTTTCTGTAACAATTGAGGTCTCCATTCAGGATATTAATACATTTAAATATGCAAATAGGCACTATCTAATAGTGTCCTTTGACTACATACAATATACCCTGTCTATCCCTTCTGAAGAGCCTGTATCTCTTAATCACAGTATGCCAGTTGTGAGATTTGTCTCACCACGTTTCTGTGATAGCAACCAGATCATAATTATCCAAGCACATCATGGTTTTCAACTCCTCCTGCTTATTTGTCATGCTGTGTGCATTAGTGTAAAGGCTTTGATCTAGGACTTTGAACTGATTGTTATACCTAGACAGCTTACACAAATATTACTTTATCTTCCTACATGATACCTTCTATGCTCTTCTGTACTGGTAGATTAATAAAGTTGGTATATATGTTGAAGTCTTAATACTCTGCTTTAGATATAGTAAAAGAAAATCAGACATCCCTTGCTATCCTATTCTGAGGACCACTCTGAAAATAATGCCTCTTATTTTATTGTAAGACTTTAGACGCAGATGCTGGTTCCATGGCAGTCACATTCAAATCTTCCCACCAATATCCCATTCCATCTTGTTTCCATACAACAGATGGCAGCAGAGGAGCAGTCTGACAAAATGGCATCTGACATGGAAGTGTATATGAAGCAAAAGTGTGTCATGAGCAAAGGTGCATGAGGAAAAAATGGCACTCACTGACATTCACTGATGTTTACTGAACATTTATGGAGACCATACAGTGGATGTGAGGACAGTGAAGTGGTGAGTGGTACATTTCAGCAATGATGCTCTCATAGCAGCTGTAAAACAGTGGGTCACTTCCACTGGTGAATATTTTTACAACTGCATCATGCAGACTCTTGCTTTCCACTGTCTAAAATGCACAGCTAACAGTGATGACTATGTTGAAAATGAGTGTTTTGAAAACAAGTGTTTTGTAGCTGAGATTTCCTCTATCAAATAGTGTTATTGTGCCCTCTGTTGCAGTTTCTATGGAAATTAATAGGAAGTACTACTTTCAGAGATATCTACTTACATCGATTTCAGATGGAATTCTTTTGAATTGCAAGTCTACTTGTTCAAGACTGCCCTCTTGCTCAATTAAAAAAAAAAAAAAAAATACTTACCTGAGCAAAACAAATTGGCTTTGGTCTGTGGTTTCTGAAGCATCACACAGAGGGAAATTTTCTTGTACATACCGTCATTTATTTATTTATTTATTTAAAATTAATGACTTAACATCTATGAGTCTTGATCAGAACTCTTCAATCTCCAGCTGAATGAAATTGTTGTTCCTTGCTTAGAATAACCTGTTGCTTAAGAGAAAGAACAAGCTGGCCTCCTTCTTTTTGTTGTTAATTGCATTTTTTATTAATCAAGCAGGGCAGATTCTTCTGATGGTATATAATAAAGAGATATAGTCATTTTTTTTAATTGTATTGCTGTTATGTTTTGATATATTTCAAATACAAATAACACTAAACATATTTATAAATTAATATTATTTGGTTTTATTGGAACCATTTCCAAGTATAGAAACATAAGTAATGAAATTACCTTAATTCTAATGCAGACCAATAAAACAGAAAATAATCCTATTATGAATTACATACAGTGTTTTAGGATGAGCAAAAATTACTAATTTTGGAAGACTGTATTATATTTTTTGAGGTGACCTCTGCATTTTCTCAGCAAGGACTTATTTGGTGTAAAAGACACAGTTTAAAAATAGCATTATGAAACTTTTAGTCATTTTCTCTTGCACTTGCGTGTCTCTAATTGACTACTTTAACCTCACCTTCTAAATGTGGGAAGGCTACTGAGGAAACAACAATGATTTTCCCAAAGTCTAAATTGAGAGGAAGATGACTGTGATTAATTTTACCTACTCCCCCTTTCTCCTTTCCCATTACACATGTACAATCTGTATTTCCAGGTGATTTACATACTAAAGTAGTCCTTGATGCTTTACATTTAAACGAATGTCCTACTGTTGCAAGAAGAAGGCACCAAAGTACTTGATTTTCTGTGAGATTATACAGCACTACAAAATAAGCAAACAAAAAACAGTGTGTCGTGCCAATAAACAGATAAATCCTGGATTAGAGGCACAAGTATGCTTATCGGAATTTGAAACTTTACATAGGAAATTCACATCCTGCCAAGGTGAAGTTGAAACAGTTTAGTCTTCAGAAGTTCACATGGCAGTCTCCAAATTCCTCTTCAATTTCCAAGATGAACAAGAACTAACTTCAGCAGTATATTTCCCATGCATGTAATTAATGTCAAATAAATAACTAAACAAAATATGTGAAATACACACATTGTTACAATATTACTTTTTTCCTCCCCCCTTTGCCCCAGTTTAACAAATTACACAGTATGGGCATATTCATTTGATAAACAGAATTTTAAAAAAAGGTAATGAAGAAGGAACAATTTTGGAGAAAAGTTGTAGCTGGAAAAACACAGAAAACTTGCAGACAAAGCAGCAGTCTTTCAGGTGTGAGCAATAAATACTATTACTTCAATAGTAAAATAAACATTTAAAATTAGAGATCGATAAACAGCAACCTATACTTTTCAAAGAAAAGTGGGATTATCAGAAACATTGTTTTTTCATAGTATACATAGAAATGAGTACAATTCATGGCAATATTAGAATGCTCCTGCTGTGGGTTCTATCAAGTTGTGAGATCAATTAATCAAGACTGAATGCATACAAGCACCTCTGAGCTGCCTGGATTTTGGAAAAGGTGAACTGCGAAGGCATGGGCTGTTCTGAGTTATTTTTCAATATATTTCAATGCTTGCTTATATGACTTTAAAATAATCATCAGAGATCAAATAGAATTGCAAAAATAGGGAAGAAACAAAAGTTGACATAAAGCTCGCTTGGCAGTACAGATTGGAAAGTGCTCAAAATGACTATTAATATTAAATATTGCTCTTATTTATTTTGTTCTTGCAAGATTTTTATTTAAGCCATTCCAGCAGGAGAAATGAAATGCCTCAAGTGTGGAACCTAAACTTCGATGCTGTCGATGCTGTATATCCTTCACATCTGCAGTAAAACAAAATAAAATTAAAATGGAATATCCCTATCCTCTGAATTATATGATAGAAATTCTACTTAACTAAGGACTATGTTTTCACAGCGTATATTAAAAGGTCATAAAAAGCTGTTGATGATGCTCAAGTTTTCTTTCCTTGCTTGAAAGTAGTTAATAAAGGATTATGAACACAAATTTTTAAAGTGAAATATTCTTTTTCCGCTTTAGAGCTAACACTACATGGAATGAGTATCCATTTACAGGATGAGTGAAGATGGAAATGAATATGAAAGATCCTGTTTCTATTTATCTTATTTATAGTATAGAATGAGGCAGCTAGAGAGATGTTTAAGCAAATAACTGTTAATACAGGAGTACAGTGCTTAATTTTCTTAACTACCGTATTTTATTCTGTGATCCTTCCAGGGTGTGCAATAACATAGCAAAAAGTGTGCATGCAGCTAGAATAAACTAAGCTATCTCAAGCAGGTGCACAGAGGGGCACATTGTTATATTCATTATCTGAAATGAAAAGGTACAGACATTCTAAACCCGGCAAATGTTAGCATCAGAATGTGTTATAAATCCCACAATTCTTTTTAATTGCTCAGATCTTATACGAAGACCTAAATTGAAATTGATGGAACTATTCTGTTCTTCTTAAGGCATATTTCTGAGAGTACAGACAAGCAAATGACCAAAGGAGGAAGAATTTCCAGTCAGATATTAATTTTTTAGGATAACCTATACATCCAAAACATTCAAGTTTCATGATAGAAGAAGATATCATACCAGTCAAAGAGAAGTGTCATTTGCAAACAGGAAAGAAGTTGATACATTTTCTTCAATCAAATTATCCTTACTTAAAGAAGAGAGCTATGCATATTCTTTCAAATTACATTAAAATCTTAAATAAAGCACAGGCTACAGCCTGTGCTACCAAATTTTCCAGCAGAAAATATACCTCCAAATACACAGTCTACACTGTTAACTGCTATGAGAATCCTTCTTTGGTTTTTTTTTTGGCTCAAAGCTTGCTTCCTGAGGTTTTTCTTGTGATAAGACTCTGAGTGACTTGTCAAGGAGGCAACTGATGGGTGCTAACTGTGTGACAATCGATATCGCTTTGGGAACATTTGCAAGCCCCTTCCCCCAGAGCTGCTTGCTCTGTAGAAGAGCGGAAGAGAGTGCTCAGGAGTGTTCACTGGCAGAAGATCTGGCCTGTGGCCAAACCACTCCAGCTAAGTATGGAAGGCTGGGGGATGATACCATTGTATCTTGCGAAGGCAAGATGCAAGTTGGTGCCTCCCTGCTTCCTCTTATCTGCTGGCAAGGCCAGAAAGATAAGAAGAAAGGAGGTTCCTGCTGAGATCCCAGAGCCAGAAGCTGCCACCGCAAGGAGAACTGACTCAACCACCTTGGGTTTGAGCTGTCACTCCAAAAACAGCTGACTCATCCACTTTGAAGCATTGAAAAAGGGCCATCATCACCATGGTCGTCGTCATCATTGGCAACAGGACAACTCTGCCTGACGACACACCGCTACTGAGGATCAAAGACTGAACTATGAACCTCGCTGGATCCATGGTGATGACTATCTCCCTCTTGATGCCTATAAAGACCCCTTGCTTCTTCTTTTCTATCTTTTCTATCGCCCTCCTTCCCTTCCCCCATTACCCTAATTCATAATAGTGTCCGTTCTCCCCCTCCCCATTTCCCCTGATTAAGATTTGTAATAAACTGGTTGGACCAACATTTGAACCGTTGCTTCTTAATCTCACGCCGGGTATATAGATAATAGAAGAACCTCCTCTCCCTCCTATAAATTGGAGCGAGACAACTGCAAATACATACTGTGTTTAACATTGAAGAATCAGACTAAATTTTAATTTTGATGTTTGCATGCACGTTTTTGGGTTTTATCTATATCTCACCAGGAATTACAGTCACTGCCAGAATGAGAGTTTCAGCTATTGATGGAAAACTTCCTAGCTACTCAGAAGAGAGAAAAATAGCTCATCTTCCTGAGTTCTCTAATCCCACAGTGTATTGGTACCATCAGGGTATCGTAACAGTAGCATATGTGTTTAGCTCTACTTTTGGAAAAAGAAAAGTTTGTAATTTTTTAATTAAGTGCTCAATATTATTAAGGTAGCTACTTCAATAAGAAATGAAAAGCTGAATCTTCATATTTTGCTTTATATCAACTACTTGTACACTTACTCATAGAGCTACTGTTTACTCTGACAAAATGAAGTGTGAATAAACAGAGTGCAGAAGAAGAACATTTTATCTAGACTTCTCTTGGTAGATACAATAACAAATAGGAATTTTCAAGGAAATTAAGAAAAAACCCACAAGCACAACACAACTCCTTCAAAATCCAGGTGACATAGAATACGAAGCCGCAAATGCACTAAGCTAGCGTGTTTCTACCTCTTGCTTGCTTGAGAGAGACATATTTTGCATAGTGGAATAATACTGTTGTATTAATGCCATCATTTAAAAGGAAGACAAAAAGTTAACATTAGAGAAAATAGTAAGCTGGCAGTACTAGGAAGATGGGTTGCAAGGAAAGACTATGATAAGGAAGGAGACTTTTTGATCGAATCATAAAAGCAGTAGTGGTTCTGGCACTAGGTGTACTCTCACCACCCATCACTGGTGTATGATCAATACTGTTTTGGCTGAAACTAGGACAAAAATCCCTGGGAGACTCAGTACTTCTCCCCTCCACTGACACTAACCCAGGAGCAAATGTAAATTCAAAGTATCCTGAATCTCTGTATTTCCCATCTGCCCCAAGCTTGTTATCCAGTTACTAGTTTCTCATCCTTACTCTTTAAATAGAGTTGTCTTGGGGAACCTACCATCTGCCTGATGTAAACTGCCCTGTTAATTCTCACCTGGCTACAGCTGCAAAGCAGATGAGAACAAGGAGAGGGAGTTAATGAATGAGTTCTGGTAACAATCTCAGTAGGGTTCCTCTTTCAATTCAGGCCACGTTGGTAGTTAGTATGACAACAAGCTGTTACCACCTAATGATTTCAGTTCTTTCAGTAAAATAATGCCCGTGATTTCAGTATGCTTTAGACTGGACAAATTAAACTACATTTCTGTTTCATAAACCCTCTCCTATGTTGCAAAATTCCATGAAAAAAAAAAACCAAAAAAAACCCAACAGAATAAAGCTTCAGTGTAGAAAAAGTTAATTCTAATGGAAAAGCATATTAATTTCCTGTATATAAACTAAGGCTAAAACTGAAGGCATAAGCATACCCTCTTTTATTTATGTAACCTATAGCTTATTGAAAATGATCTTGTTTAAAAAAATAGAGAAAAGATATTTGCATCAACATTACAGAATGGTGAATTCATTTTTTACTTTTTTTTACTCATTTTCTTGCTGTTAAGTATAATACAAAATCTGCGATAATGACATGCGTGTGGCATAGGGAAATGTCAAAAGAATTAGTTTGAACAAATGGATGTCATTACAAGAATTTGAATGGCTAATGAAAAATCAAGGTAAAGAAAATACTTGAAGCATGCAGTATGAAAAAGGTGAAGCAATTCACAATGGATAAAGGTGTAGAACCCTGTGTAAGGAGCAATTAGAGAATTTTGCCATTTTACTCTAGAATTTTGCCATTTTCCTCTAAGAATGAAAACAAGAATATAACAGATAGAATCGTGTACAATATGTCTATATTGGAGTCAGTTACTTTTGAGCTTTTCTTTGCATACTTTTATTTGGGCAGCAAGTGCTATGCAAGAAGTTCTATTCTAATATAAAACTTCAGAAGTTTGGGATATTTCAGCCACCCTCTTCTAACACCACAGTTATCTCAATAGGAGCTTCTGGAAAACTATGCCATCTAGGCATTCTTGCTTGAGTTAATAAATCTTTGTGAAAATTGATGATACTGAATAGGACATTTCTGTTTTAAGGCTGGAATGTCCCTTTTTTCTACCAGAGATAAGCCTGCTAAGGCAGGAGTACTGTATTTCCACTCATTATCTACTCTCATTACATTCTGAAAATATATATTTTTATGAAGAGAGAACTTCCTCTCTGTTTCACATACAAAGAGTGTTTCTTAAATCAATCTTCTTTTCCCTGCTGATTAAACTGAACAATAAACTCCTAATTATGAGGTTCTGAAAGTTCTTTTTTTTTTGATGTTGTTTCTGGAATTTATTCACTGGAGATGATATGGTAGTGAGGGTGCTTCTGAGTCATCCCCAGTGCCCAAGCTGTTACTCAGAATATAAAAAATGTACAGAAAAGAACTAGTTAGATTTGGAACCTACCTTTACAACACTGTTACCCCTGAGATGAACTCAATTAATTAAAAAAGGTATTTCTCAGGAAGTGTCTTAAAAGGTTGTTTGAACTTCAAGCTCAGGCTGTGTTGGTATTCAGACCATACCTATTCTCTACATTATTTGGGGCCATGCTTTGAAGCTTTCCCTTTCTCCTGGGTGTTCTAGCTGATTTAGTTCATTGTGAAATGAAAGTTGAAAAAAATACTGTATTGCCATACTACTTGTGTCAGGCTTTAAAAGTTACAGGAATATTAAAAAGAAATTTTCTCTTATTAGAGATGAATACAGTTGTAGATGAAATGACAGTTGTTTTGTTTAACTTACGCTTTCTTTTATCTTGTCTTAAAATACTAGTATTTCAGATTGTATTTGTGGGAAATCTATCTTTCATTTTTCAATGTGTGTCCAATATTCAAAAGCAGCAGAATTGACTACTGGAAGAAAAAGATATGTAATCAGATTTGCCATTTCTCTTTTCCATACCTAGTATGCCAAGTTTCATACACGTGCACGAGCAGAGTTATGCATTTAATTGCTGCGTGGAAGAATATATTGATTTCTTCAGAGTTAAAAGATATCTGCATTATAACTCTGCCCTTACCAATCCCATCAACTTTAGAAGATATGTTTCAATGACACCTGGGAGAAAGTCCAGATCCTTAGATCAGACTGTCCTGAGTACATTACTTTTCATACTTTTGACTGTTTCATATTCTAGCTGGCCCTTATCACAGTTCAAAGTTTTTATGATCATTAAGTTCATTACAGTCTAATAAAGTAGCTAGATATTTTAACCAATCAGGTTTTACTTAAAAGAAAATTTGAATATACAGTAGATTTGAAATTCATTTTAAAATATGATTTTGATGAGGAAAAATTTCTATACATAGATGGTGATATTTTGTGTCCCCCCCAACCCTGGAATATCAGAGCAGTCTTTCTCAGCTCAAAAAAACACATGTGCAGTAGTTTGATTTGTTTACTATTTTGCCCCATGAGGGTCTTCCAGAGAACCACCATTTTCTCTGATCTTCTCCTTTACTGGAAACTTGAATGGGAATGTAATGAAGAAAACTCCTTTCCACTTAGAGTGAACAATCTTTTGTACTCATCAGGGTCTATCCCGAACTTACTCTTCAGGTCAGTGGGCTGAGAGCAGTAAATTCAGCCTTCCTCCTTTTTCAGTCTGCACTAGGAACAATCATAACTACTTCCTCCAGAAGCAAATGTGCTCAGCTACTTACAATACTCATGCTATCACTTGTCATATCCATGCTGCCATGTGGGAAAGGCTTTCTAAAAGCACTGATGGACAAGAAGTGTGTAATAGAAATGCCTGTAGAAAAGACTACAAAGCCAAAGAAAACAGTCATGAATTCAGCTCCTAAGGATCTTCTCACTTAATGAGGGAGGTTTTGTGCTCAGTGAAAGACTGTGCAAGGCAGGCAGGTGGCAGTGGTAGAAAAGATCCAGATCTTCCTTCCAAGATGACAGTTTTTAGTATGTCATTGTCCTAGGAATGTCTTTAAAAAACAAGTAGTCCTTTGTAACAATTATCTAATCTGCAATGCAAATTAAGTTTTGGATAGGATGTGATGTAATGTGTATGCTTTTTGCTATGTCAACGTCAGCCACAATATCTGTGTCCCTGAGAAATATTTTTTGTAGGAAAAAATGACCTGAGGTTCTGTTTAAGCATCCATTAGAATCCTTATGTCTCATCTTCAAGTTCATTCACTGTGTTTTGAGGGAGTTACTTATATTGCTTCTGACATACTTGTTATTACATTATAAGGCAATTTATATTTTATTATCATGTGCCATTGTGACATGTGTTACACCAGAGTGAAACAAGGCTCCTGGATTCTCGTCTGAAACTCAGAAGTATCAATAATGTTTCTTTGGTTTAAATGTTTCAATTCTACAACCTTTTAGAAACTTCATGCTAAAAACATGTGTATGTGCTGTTCTCTAAAATCTATAATGAAAAATTTGATACAATACTAAAATAATGTATATGCACATGTATACACATATAAAGTGATGCTCTGTAAAACCAGAATTATGAAAAATAGAATAATATTGCACATAATGACTCTGCAATTAATATCACATTTGTGAGGTAGAGTTGTAAAGAGAAATTGAATATGTAGGTGTTTCTGTGCGTACAGAAGAGGAATGGAAATAACAAACTAGATTAAAAAAAAAGTCCACTGCCATCAGCATTGAGGAAAACTGTCAAAAATGTCACCTTCATCATTTACTGCAGCTGTGCACCTGTAAGTGCCACCTGGATTGTCTGTCAGTGCAGCAGTTTCAGAAAGGCCTGAGTATTCTACCAGTGAGCATTCTCATGTTTTATCTGCTAAATATTCTATTTGCTTTTGCTGCTAATAAATGACTGAGGAAATAAAATGCCACAAGGATTTGGCTCTGTGAGCAACAGGGGTTGCAGTGATTAAGAGTAACTTCATCTATTATGCCAATAGATGCATCTGTAGGTTGCATCAAGCAATCAAATAAGGATTAAAGAAAAAGTCACATATAATAAATTAACAAAAATACGAAAGAGAAGAAATTAAAAATCAGATGACTATGTTGGATATCAGGAAAAGGTTCTTTACTGAGAGGGTTTTGGGCACTGGAACAGGCTCCCCAGGGAAGTGTTTGTGGCACTGAGCTTGCCAGTGTTCAAGAAGCATTTGTTCAGCACTCTCCAACATACAGTCTGATTTTTGGATGGTCCTGTAAGGAGCCAGGACTTGGACTTGGTGATCCTTATAGATCCCTTCCAGCTCCGAATATTTTGTGATTCTATGGTTCTAGAACTGTGTCTACACTGATACAGTCAGTCTTTATGTTTCTCTGAGACCTTGCTCCGTAAATCTTCCTAGTTCAATCTCTTGGCTATTCAACCTGAAATCTCTTCTAAATTTTTAAGGATGAAGTGAGTCCTGCTTCTATTTTCCACTGTTTCTGTCCATTTGGGTCTCATTTATGTTCTATGGTCATTCTTCTTGCAAGTGAAAACAGATTTGAAAACATAAAGAGTCTATAGACTGGCTCCTTAGACTACTACTGAAGTGATCCTAAGACTCAGCATATGCTTTAGAAATAAGATTTACAGTCTGAAAAGGTAGAGAAAATGTTATCATAGTGGTAAAGAGAAGTGCAGGAGGATTTACTTTTGTGAAGAACTTTGAAGGCATCAAGAAGATTGTGTGTGACATTAGGGAAATGCATTACAGAATGGAGGAATTCAGAGCAGATATTATAAGATCATCTCATCAAATACATTTTTGTGGTCTGCAGTCTAACACTCAGGAACATACAGAAACCACAGGATATGCAGTACCATAACTGTAGCAGAAGGATACTAGAGCATAGATAAAAATTTGACCTGTAGCAAGAAAACACAGGAGTACATTTATCTGTAAATAATGAAGGGAATAGCCAGACACACTCAGACAAACGGGGGATTATGGGAAGGATATTTGTTTGTATGACAAAGTAGCAATACTTAGGTTATGCTTTAATTTATGTTTGAGGCTTAATTAAATTCATTAGAAATATCGGAATTTTAAAATGTTATGGAAGAAGTGACAAGGTTTAAACACTATGTATGCTGACTGAGCAAGAAAAGAAAAAGAAGCAGATGATTTTGATGTTATAGAAGCTAGAAACAAGTGTATACTGTTAAGCATAGCAGAATGTCTCTGGAGAGACTTGTAAACCCCTTTAATTCATCCAAATTAAACAGAAAGCTTTCAGTAAGACTGAACAGGGAATTTCTTCTGTGTAACTCTTTTCTTAGAGTTGTATTTATCATAAAGAGAGAGCCGTACTCAGGCAGAAATGTAGACACTAAGTTTGACATGCAGAAACAACTAAGGAACCAAAATATTTTCATGCCATTGCATATTTATTACTGAATAATAAATGTTACTAGTTCACATGGAAAATAAACCTTTAAAATAAACCTTTGAAAGAGTATTCGGCATTGTGCACACCTTAGTATTTTCTACATATTTTTATCTAGTAGTTTGTGCAACCAGATTATTTCTTTCCACTGTGTTGCATATAAACGTCAATTACACTTTAAGTCATAACTTGTAATTGTGCTTTCCAATGTGCTTAGTGGAAGACAACAAAACAGAGAAAAACCAATAATAGCACAGCTAAAGCATGTCTTTGAAGACAAAGCTTGTACTCACTGTGCCTTCATGGAGAAACATCACATGACATTTCCTTCCCAGTTAACCTTGTGATGAAGAAATTTATTTTAGAAGATGTGATATCTCTTCTCCTGGGTACTTACAACAGCTTCCTATTCTCCCTTGCTGTTGACAGGTGTCTTCACAGGACCCTTTTCATCCCTAATAGATTACAGGCTACTATTTGTGAAGCTAGCATGAGGACAGAGATTTTTTTTCATTCCTTGCTTGCCTAATTAGATATGTCACAAGCTAGTAAGAAAACTCAATCTAGAGCTGATAGGCATCTCATAATTAAACTTTTTAAAAAGAATTTCCAGGTAAAAATCATGTTCTTTACACAATCGGGATGTTCTTTATTTTTTTCTTTACTATCTTTCTAAATTAATACAGGGTCATTATCAGATTATTTTTGCTGGCTTGAACAACTAATACTGACTTGTAATGAATTGGAACATTTCTAAGATGCACTCAATTCCAGAAAAGAGAATGTTGATGTATGAATGGCCCTTTTGATGAAATTATTCAATCTTCTATCCTCTAAACATTTCATTCTGGCTTTAAATACTTTTCTGTGAATTGTTAAATATGTTAATTCACTATTTTCCTATTGTCTGCAGAAACTGCTTTACTTCTTGATTTCCTTTAATATCAGGCAAAGCCAATAGATTACGAGGCAGATATGTTTGAGGGTGAGTCCTTATTGTCTTTAAAGCACCTAAATGTTGTAATTGCGTAATAATCAAATAGTGTAAACTCTAAAATTTCACTGCTAAATGTAAAATAACCCAAATAGTTTTGATATGGAAATACGTTTCAGCTCTATAATTAATGCAAAACATTGTCTAAAATGACATAACGCAGTGGCAATGTGAAGAGGTTTCTTGATTGTTTTAATCCCAGTGAAGATTAAAATAAAATTTTATATCACTTTTCTTCTTTTCCAAACATTTTCCTTACCTGCTTTGACCAGAAGAATTCAAAAAAGAAGTACAAATTTGCTGTTACAAGGAGTAATATTATGCAGTGACCCAGAGAATTGGCAAAGACTCATGGAGAAACATCAGCCTCTGAAAATGAGTGCTGAGGTTTAATACCTACCAAACATTTGAATAAATTCACCAAAAATAATAGAGAATGTGAAAAAACCTAAGATTAAATACATGCACCATCACCTATTTTCAGATGCAATCAGTCACTTTGAAGCCTCTTTGCCAGTTACCTATTTACACTTCTGTCTATAGCTATGCTAAAACATAGAAGTCTTTATGGACCTGGACAAAAAATGTTGACTTGGCCTTCAGTGAATGTTGTCCTTCTGATTAATTATTCAAATGAAATGTCTGAAGTTGCAGATTTTCTACCACTAAAATATGAGATTTTCTGTTCTCCAGACACAGACATAAGAGACATATTTTCTATTTTTCAAACACACCCTGAGGCTTTGAGCATGTGTATCAGTCATAGTTATAGTGCAAAAGGGTGGATCTGACTGATCATGATTGAGTAAAATGCCAGCATAACTGAGTAAGATTGAAAATGACTACATGGATATGCTTGAATTGGCATTAGTATTAATGAACAGGACAGCAGATATCATGACATGAGTAAGTGGTCACAGCCCGGGAGTATAGAAGTGAAAATTAGCTCACATGACTTACTATAACTCTGCATGGGTGTATGTGTGACATATGAGTGATTACTGGAAGTCAGTACTGGTGGGTGGGAATGGCAACGTCACTTTATATAAATGAGTATCCCTGACAAGGGACAATTTAGTTTCTGCCTAAAGATTTCCTTTCGGTAGAGAATAACCTACCATCTACTAGTGACAGAATATCCACCCTCTTCAGGCAATTACTACTTCCCATCAGGATGTGCTATTTCCTGATATTCCTGGTACTATGATGCATATCGGATGCTATGTGCACTATGTGCACTCGGATTAAGGTTATCTGTGAGGATTTATTAGAAATAAATCTATATATGTCTATTTATGCATGTTTATGGTATTTTGAAAAGAAATGAATGTGAATATAGAAGAATGAAAATTTAGATACGATATAAGCTTGGTATCAGGGTTGTAGAAACTATTTAATCCAGCAGAAAATATAGAATTGGAGCCTGAGTGATTGTGAGAGTACATTATCCCTTTCAAAACTGCAACTGAATGGAAGTCCAGAATAATGTTTTGCTTCCAACTTGTGCCCAGGCAATCCACTGACAGTCATGCTGGATGAAGCATAAAAATCCAGAGATTAAACAGTTCATGTGGAACCTCTGGGATCCAAAATACCTGATATGGACATAGAATGGGAATGTATGCTGTGACAATATGCTCCCCTCTGCCCCTGGCATCCTCCTTTGGCCTGGCCACTACGCCCTTACTCAGGACCGACAACACTATCTTGCCAAATACAAGTTAGACATCTTACTCCATAAATAGTAAACATCCCAAAAGCCCCTTTAGCTCTAATCCTAACAACAAGACTGCATGTGACCTCTCTGGTTATGTCTAAATATTGTGAAGCTTTGACTATAGTCTTGGAGTGAATTTATGTAGAATGTATACCAGAGTTGACTTACTGAAGGGTCCAGCTCTTGAGAGAAGGTAAACCTCCAGAGCAGAATGTGGTGGATAATCCATCCCATGATAGTTCTGTAAGAAACCACAAAACCTCTAAACCTTAGGTTGTTAGCAAACACCAGGAGACATTGTTATGCTGGCGCTAAGAAGAAAACAACACTGTGTGGAGCAGGATAGAAGTCCTCTGGCCAAACCCCGTAATTATCCTGCAGGGATGGGCACTTAACGATACTATTGGAACTCACAAAAGATCTTGTTTTCCTGAAGGAGCCACAAGCCTGAAGGAGCCTTTCTACCTTCTGGTTTAAAGCATTTTCTCTGAGGGAACTTCGCAAAACAAAGGCATATTTGAAAAGAGTCACTCAAGATCCACATCAAAGTAAGAAAATAGTGCATAATCTAAGAAAATTTATACCAAATATAGCTGGCTAAGGATAGTTTCTGAAAAGATGAGTAAAAAGGTAGAGGTAGCCACAAACCCAGAGAGCTGTTATCTCTCGCCTTACAATCTATATAATGAAGAGACATCAGCAGACTATCATAAGACATCATATAACTCCATTTCTTTCTTATCAGTTATCAAAAATTATATGCTCAGCAGAAGGAAACTAATGGAATATGTATTTTTTTAACACCTGAAGGAAAATAAGCATCACATTGAATTCATGAAAATTGAAATAGTAATCTTTTTACAAAAGAGAAAATGTATTTATGTGACTTTATTCCTCTTAGGTGATGTACCCACTAATTTAACGGTAATTTTCATCAGCCATTTTAATAAGTGGCCATGTAAGTAAGGCTCCATGTATGTTTTGAACACTATCATGCAGGAAGATGACAGATTTTATGGATCTGTCATGGCAAAAATGGCAAATTTCACAGCTTGTCATGGATTAACGGAGATTCTTAGAAAAACAGAAAATCATTTTTATTGATAAAAACTGATTCTGAAATGATTCAACTTACCTTTTTCAGGAATAGACATCTTAAAAATATATGACAGACTGCCAATGATATTCTGAAAGATTATGCTAAACTGGGGAAAGACAGGTAATAAAGCAGCAAATGATGATTATGACAGAAGGCTTTCAGAAAAAAATAAAAAATAACGCATAAGAATAGCACCACTTCGAACCAGATTCAACTTCACAGTTCACAAATAATCATGCCATGACATGGACATGCCTTCATTTAGCCCTCGAAAAGCTATAGTTTCTTTTGAAAATGTGACAATGCTTTAAAATCAAAAGTACAAAAAATAGTATAGTTTATAGGAAAACCTAGAAGTAGGGGAGAGTTAGATAGTAATTATATGGTTTTGGGGGCAAAATGGTTGAGCTAGTACTTCAATTGCTCTTTTATTCACTTTGCCCTCACTACCCCACTGGTAGGTGGATGTCGTGGTTTTCTGATTTCTGTTATTGGTATTCCACATCATAAACACCATGTAGTGCACTGGGAGTTAAAGCATTAATGCTCCAGTTTAGCAGACTGTTGATATTTCCAGATACATTTCTCAGACAAAGAACTCGAGGTCCCAGAAGACTTCACTGTTCCATTTCCATCTTTTGTTCAGAGAGAAAGATAAAACTGGGAGTCGCAAGACTGTCTCTCTTCTTTCTGCTTGTCTCTGCAGTGCATACTCCCTAGCTGTCTCACCTTTAGCACTAGAGTAAGGCCTTCAGTTTTTCGACACTCGTTCATTTTTATTTGACTTATTAGCTTCAATTCAAATTATATTGTATTGTATTGTGTAATCTCACATTCTGATATCACATTCAGTAAATTAGTTTTCTGCCTTAGGTCATTGCTGCTGTTAAGGCCCATCTCCTTACCTTTTCCCTACTCCCCTCCCCCCTTTCCTGAGGCATGGGTTTGTGGGTCCCTCCACCCCATTAGTCATGGAATTAAGCTGGACTGGGCAAGAACCGTAGCAGTGAAATAGAGTGGAAGGGCGTTGAGGGAAATATGCAGATCTTTGAAGACCTGCAGGTGCAAGAGCAGAAGCCGCATTTTGTGGAGAAGATTTTCGTAACACTTGGAGGAGTTGTCTGTGCACATGCTTGCATACGTTTTTGTATAAACTTCTGTAACTAAAAAATATGTGAGTTTAGTGCTCTAGTTTCAACTGAGATGGAGTTAATTTTCTTCATAGTATCATGATATGATGCTACACTTCGGCATTAGGAGAAAAACAATGTTGATAACATACCAATATTTTAGTTGCTGTTCAGTAATGCTGTACAGAGCCAAGGACATTTCCATTTTTCAGCTTTTTTATTGTCCTGCCAGCAGAGGGTCTGGAGGAGCACAAGGATCTGGGAGGGAACAAAACCAGGATAGCTGACCTAAACTCACCAAATGGATATTCCATACTATGAGATATCATGTAGAAAAACTATAAACTGAAGGGAATTGTCTGGGGTGTGGCTGCTGCTTGGGTACTGGTGGGCATCAGGTGGTGGTGAGCAGTTGTGTTGCGCATCACCTTATATATATATATATATATATATAATATATATATATTCCTCTCCTCTCCTCTTTCCTTTTCTTCCCTTTTTTTCTCCCCCTGACTGATTCTCTCTCCCTTTCCTCTGAGGAGAGGGGTAGAGAGAGAGTGGAAGTTTGTATGGTGTTCAGCTACTTCCTCGGTTAAATCACAGTAATACTTAAATTTGAACTTCTATTCCCACAGCAAGAAATAGATTCCACAGTATTTCCCAGAGTGGCACTTGTGATATAAATAGCTATAATATTTAAGCTCACCTGTGAGGAAAAGTAAGAATAGGCCCCAGACTCAAACGTAACTTTGAAGAGTGAAATCATAAAAGTAATGAACCTAGTTTTAGTGAAGAACAGATGACTATCTCTCATTCAAAATCAAATTACTGTCTCCAAAATCTATTCATTGTGCCATTTTCAGTTCTCATTATGATTATTCTCAGTAGAATTGGGTACTAAAACTCGAACTCTTCATATGTTTTATAAATCACAGTTGTAGACTTGAGTATTTTGACCTTTTTAATATTCCTTGGTTTGATTGGCTATGATGCATATCTGTTTCATGTATCCTATTATTTTACTGTCTCTCTCACCTGTGGGGAAGTAGATGAAGTGGGTATCCAATGAAGATGTAGGATATTGTAAAGGTCAAAGTACTAACATTATTGCTAAAAATTCTGCAGCATACTTTAAGTAAGTATTAAAGCTCTGACTGCATTTTCCTGTAACTAGTGTTAAGCAGAGAACAGAAAATAGTATTTTATTCAGTATCTTAAGTTAGTAAAAATGAAGTTAAGCACATAGGAAAAGTATTATGTTTACTACAACTAAACTACAAAATGCTGGAGCATATTATCTCAGAACTCTGCATTTTACACAATACTTTTAGTAGGATAAGGGTATTACACTTAAACACTAGTTCATTCACAAGTCTGTTTTCACTGCACAGAGTGTCTGCAGATATGTAGGAACACTGAGGTACTACTACTCTAGGAGTTGAGTCAAAAAAATTTGTTGCATCTGGCTGGAGTGCTGCTGAATTATTGCCATTTTGAGTTTCAGATTAAAAAAAAAAAAAAAAAAAAAAAAAAAAAGTGTAGTCTGACCCCTAAAATTAAATTTGTTGCTCTGTATTTGAAACGTGTAGGACAATTTGCATGTTAATGTGACTAAGTTTTGGCTACGTTACATTTCAGTTTAAGTCTATTTTGTAGCTGGAATTTTCATTATTTCAACTTTATATTCAAGTATATTTAGGTATAGTAAAATATAAGTGCTCATATTTTTCATTCACCAATGCAATCTTGCTAACTTCAGAAACTGATAAAAGGTTAAAAAATTCCATAACTATAGAATTCAAGTAAATATACCAATAAAGTAGAAGGTGAGGGGCCAGTAGCACTTTCTTAATTGTGTGCTGAATTCCTTTTAAAGGATTGTTGAAGATAGGTGAATTAACTTGCAGTTGGTTGATTCTTTGTTCTTAGTGGGTATGGGTGCCAGTTTGGAACTCCTCAGAAACCACACAACAAATATGATGAGATTCAAGTCAAAAGTGAGTGAAATGTAAAATTAAGTGCAGTTAAATAACCAACTGGAACAGCTAGCTTTACAACAAGAGTTCTGAGCAAAAAGGATTCCTCACCACATTTGAAAAACATTGAGAAACATTGTATCTGCAGATGCTATTGAAATTACCAAGTAATTCCCTAAAAGCTCTAAGGATAAGATGTTTCTGAAGGAGAGTCCAATGTCCTTTTTACCCCTCAATATCTTGGTGTCACTGCCAGTTACCCATATGACTGCAGAACATTCAGAGACACATGATACCACCCTTCTTCCCGTGTATGCAGTGAGATAATTTTCAGCAGTGAGGACACAGGTGTGTGCACACTTAGTGGTCTAGAGTACTTGGTCCCCATGATGAGTCACAGCAATGCAGTAGACATTGCTGTCACCAAGATCAGGGCTAGGGCAATTCAATTCTATTCACCTTCAAATAGAGACAGAAGGATTGTTCCTCAGCATGACTGTCTGGCAGTCAGTTGTTTGAAATCTGTACTGTCCTGCAATACAGCTACATCTCCTTACATACATTTATGAGACAGACTGAATTGGTATAGATGCATCAAGTTCAGGAACCACCAGCTAAGAGCAGGTGTTTGTATATGTGAGTAGTGTGAAAATTTTTTTATTTTTATTTTTATTTTTTTCATTCAGGACACTGTCTGAATGAAACACTTTTGCTCTTTCACTTTCATACTTTTATTAGATGCTATATATTGTTATATAATTTTATAATTAAGTGACGATAATAGACCTCAGTAGCCAGGTTGTAATGATCTTTTAATTCACCGCGTGATGTTCCAGTCTCAAAAGCAATAATAGAGATGTTCCAATGTTGAAAAGTGAGGGAAACTAGCATCTAAAACTTAGTAAAGTTATAGATACTAAAAGGCCTTTGTTCTAAAGATTTTTCTCTCACAGAGAAACAGAATTTTCATTTAAGCCTTTACAGTGGATTTTTATGCTGTTGAAATGTCATAATCAAAGCTCTTTGACACCTTGTGTTGAATCTACTGTACTTGAAATCTTTTTATTTAGTGAGAAACAGTGTTTCTATCCTAAATAATACAATGACAGCATTGAAAATGTCAAATGAACATTCACTAGTTAAAAATATCTTCACTTTTTACTAATACAATGGAAGAGAGAACTGCCTGTAGGTGACTGGAATGATTAAAAAGGAACGAAGAATATACAGTGGTTGCTCCAAAGGAGGGACTGTGAGAGTTCATCACACTATCAGATGTCACTTTACTTTTATCCTCAATTTCCTAACCAGGATGGTGCAGAATTTTGTTCAGGACAGGTTTGCACAGTCAGGAAAAATACAGTTTTATTCAGACTCCTTTGTCAGTAGCTTTTAGCTTCTACTTGCCACTTTCTATTCTTTCCTAAGTGAAGGTAGTTTTAGCTTACAAATAGCTATTCCCTGAAGAAAATGAGCTGTTAACTTACCAGTTAGTGCACATGCCAGGCTATGGTCTAAACAGAAATTATACGAAATGGCACATTTGAAAAAGAATAATTTGGAAGTAAAAAAAAATTATTTCGCATGTCTCTCCAATTTTCCTGACATCATGAGCAACTGAATTGTTTGCTGAAATTACCTAAATAAAGACAGTGGCCCTGAAACTAAAAAGTACCGTCTAGTTCCTCCCATTTAAAGCACTAATTTCCTTCCATATTCCTCTAGTGTTCTCCATTGAGACAGTAAATCTCCTGTCCAAATTTCATGTGGCACATAAGAGAAAAGGGAGAAAAGAAATAGGAGAGAAATCAGAGAAAGGAAGAGGTATGAGGAAAAGAATGTAAACAGAGAAGATATGACCAGTGGAATTTTAAGTGATGCTCTGGTCACCTTGCCTCTAGATATCTTACCTTCAGAAAATAGTTAAGGAGAACATTATCTGTGAAGAGACAGCTATGCATAATCATTGATGAGCCGTTAATAGAGCTGCCTGTGTTGCACCAACCAGCACCATTGTCTGGCTGTGATCTGCCTGTTAGACTGCTGATAGCGTATGTGTTCTCTTTATAAGGTTATGTGAGGGGCTATGGCTCACCCAGTTATTTACACTTCCAGGAGGGTTTGGAAATATCAGAATAAGCCAGTACCACTGCTGGCAATCCCCTTGGCCAGGGAAAGGTGCTGAATAAATAGGCAGACCTCAAACAATCCAATTTGCCTTAACAGGTGTAGTACCAATCACTCTTTCAATCCACTGGTGGTAGTTTAGTGGGAGATTTCATTCACTAGTGCCACTGATGTAGTGATAGCAACAGCCCACCTCAGTTGAGTCTTTCAGAAGGCATTCCTGTCTCAGGTGAAATAAATTTTGTTTCAGCTTGATGATAGGAGAATCCTGATCTTCCAAGCCTCCAACAATATTCCTCTCCATATATATAAATAATAATAATATATATATATACAAAGCACATGGTTTTTGCCACTGAACGAGGTCTTAGAGATAACAAATATTTTACTAATATTAAAAAAAAATATTTTTAATGGAAACATGATGACATAAAAACAAATAAATTCAGTGTCAAACTGTACTGCCTGCAATATTACAGTAACTTTTTAAAGCTGTAATTAGTCACTGCACTGGGAGGTGAAGTTTCATATCCATCTAAGACTATGTGCGATAATGTAAGGAATTCAGCTTGAATCAATGAGAGGTATAAAAGGACTGATCTTGAAGAATGCCTCATTTTAGCCAACGTGAAGAGTTTTCAAATTTCATTTAATACCTAATACAGAATAATAAAAGGAAGATTCATGGCATAGGACACCAATCACTCACTTCAGTTAATGAATAATGATACAATTTTATGAGTTTGAAAATTCCCTTGATAGCCACAAAGTGTACACTTGATATGTATTCTTTGATGAACAGTATAAAAACTTGTCAAAATAATGAGCATGGTGAGTAGAAACTCTGAAAATAGTCACCATATTCTTAAACAGAGGTAATCATAGTACTATGTTGTCGTCATTCCAAAATTTCAAAGTAATGAAGCTAATTACATTGAACAAGTTCTTCAGTATTACAGAAACAGGTGAAATACATCAACCAGGACTAGATTTGAAGTACAAGCAGCTTTGTCTTAGCTGCAGAATATAATTACCAGATATTCTAAAGTCTACGTAGCTATTGAATATTGAAATACAATGCAAATAGAAGTTTCCCTGAATAAATGCAATTATATAATTATATTTGATATGCAATAAAACATTTTTAAATTTTTACATTTTGTCTACATTTGAAAAAATTACAAGGACCATGAATATGTTTGTCTGTGCATGAACTATAGCTACAAATTTAACAGAAATCTCCCTGGGAAAGGCCAGGATTAAGGCTTGGAAGCAATTTTTAGTTAACTAGCAGCATTGTATAGCAGTTTCATTATTTCTATATTTATTCTAAGCTTTATCAGTATAAGGTATAAGTCATATATTTACGTTGGTCAAGATTCGGTCATGTTAATGCTATTGAGTACTGTATCATTTTGAGTACAGTGCTGCAAAGGTATTTATTAAGGAATGAGTGATTCAAAAGAAGTCTGGCACAGCTTGAACGTCTGCGTTACAGCTTTTTTTTTCTTCAATAAAGTTGGCTAGGTTAGAGTTCTCTTCCATCACTATGGGATGATGACTTCATTAAGTATTATGTCAAGACTTCTTCTGTAGTCTACCATAAATCGTATATGTTTTGGCTTGATTGTTTTTATCATAGGTATATTATTTGGTTACCCAGGTTATAGTTAGTTCTACTGTTACTTTGCTCTTTGCTTTACCTCAGAATTCATCTGAGACTGAAAAGAAATCCTGATCTAAAGCATAGAAATGTGAGCAATAACAGCTATGATTCTCTCCCAGTTCTAGTAAGTGTTAAACCAGACGTGTTTGTTTATATATTCTAAATGTGAACAAAAACAAAATGCAGATAGGTATTTCTCTTCTCAATTTTTTTGAGATAAATAAGAAGAAAATGAGACACAGAAGCTGTAATTGCCTTTAATCAGCTAGTAAGCCTTAAGACTCAAGTTATATAAATTTTTTTAAAAGACCAAAAAACAAAGCAAAACAAAAAACAAACAAACAAACAAACAAAACAAAAAGCGCCACCACCAAAAAAAAACACAAGCATCTTTCCCTGTCAGCTACGACATTTGCAAGGAGTTAGAAAGGAGATATATCTCCTGAACAAGTCTAAGTTCACACAGATTAGAAAAAAAAGTATGACCACATGAAGAATTTACCTTGCATCTTGAAAAATAGAAATTAAAAGAAACCCCAAAACTAAAACAAAACAGTTCATTTATTAGTAGACATAAGTTTGGTGGGTTTTGCATTTCACTGTTCTTCTAAAGCTGGAAGTCATTGTATTATGTCAGAGTCGTGATATCTCTCAGTTAAGTAGTTCTGCAAGTAGGGAAAAAAAGCAGGATTTGCTCTGTTTTCTAGAGCAAGTATTTCAGTTATCTGAGACATACAAACCCACATTTTCTTTGCTAATCTGCTGATAATGTAAAGACGTGCACTTTTTTTTTTTTTCTCCCAGTGCTGCTGTGCATTTAATTTATTAATTACTCAATTTTCATCCTAACTGAAGACAACTTTCCAAGCTATGCAGGCAGACACTGTGACTCATTAAAGCAACAGTTTTCCAAACAGATTTGTTTTCATCTTATTATTTATACTATTATTAGTAGTATTGCATCCTCATTATTACATTGCACTCTCATACTTCTTGGGTCAATAAATGATCAGTCATATGCATTGCCTATCTTGTTAAATTTGCTTGTCTCACCATTGCCTATGTGCTTTTACTTTCATCTTCTCTTGCTGCAGTGCAGAGCACTGGGTTTAAGGTGCATGGTAGGATTAAAGGCATCCCAGGGAGAAGCCTTTGAAGTGGCAGAGAGTAAATGCTTATTATCAGCTGTAAGTGCTCCCCGTGTCATTGGCTTTCATGGCTGAGGATAGTCATTTGTAAGGATCTCTTATTTCCTTGTGCTGTAGTAGAAAGTAATGTCAGCTTTTTAACAGTGCAACAATTCACAGGCAGAGGTTTCTCTTGGTGGATGGTGGAGCCTGATTTGTGGCAAATGAGAAATATTCCTGTAGATGCATAACATGTACTTCAATAGCATTTTAAAGTATATTAGACTCTGCTATTGCAAACATGCTGTGTCATAGCTGTGCCTTTTTTTTCCACCCTGTTGAAACCATGTTTCACGTGGTTTAGGGAGGATTGCACTCCCAAGGGTACAAGAGTAGCTTATTGAATTGCATGCCCCAGCTACAAACACTGTATTTGCATTCAGAAACAGGTTCAGCTGGGCATGCTCAATACAGAACTTGATCAGGAAAAAGATACAGAATTAATTCATACCTGCTATATGCAGGTCTGAATTTATCAGTTCTGAGGTACTGTGTTCCTTATTACAATTTATATAAAGCATGAGTGAATCTCACATACTGAAAATTTTAAATACAAATTGCTTTGTTGTTTGTCCAAGTTTAACAATATTTTGTGTCCGTCACTATTAGCTAATAGAAAAATAAGTTTGTTGCTTTACAGCATACTGTCCAGCAGATGCTCCATTTTGTTACTGGCTATTTACACAAAACAAAATCTTGTTCGGAGAATATGTTCAAGCATTCCATACACAAATATAATTTTCCAGGTTTTCTGCCAATATGCTTGAACACTTAAATGTTTACAGTAGGTGAAAATGTAAGATTTTAAATTATAACTGAATCATGGTTGAGTTTAAAAAGAAATAATTCTCTTCTGAGCTCTAGAAAATAAACAGGATACTTAAATCATTTATATTTGAAAAGAAACATTTTATCCTCAGCTCACTTTAGAAATGAGGGTCAGTCACTAAACTGATATCTCCCAGAATGCTCCTTTCTAAAAAAAAGAAACTACATACACAAATAAATTCACCTTAGTGATTTCTGGCAAATTTCAGGAACTAGGGTCCGAGAGACTTTTTCTACACACACTTATAGTGGTGTACAACAGAAAACAAACAAACACACAGACAAAAAACACAAAGTAAAGCAACTGAACTTTTCTTAAATTAAGTCCATCAATTTTTGAATAACTGAGGAAAATTGCTTTATGAAAATCTTAAGCACAGAAAGTGCTAAGTAAAAATTCTATTGGAGACAGAAATAATTGTACAATGCTGAGAAAGACAATGAAGATCTTAGAAAAACTATCGCCTTGAGCTTATGTATGTTTAAGGCTATAAAGGAAGCAAAATCTACTTTGATTTTTCTAATGCTATTTAATGCTGTTTTCAGTTCCTGTTATTTTTACATGATTGAAAGTATTTACCTCTTCATTTTTTTTGCTTTATAATTTTAAGAAGATAGGCTGACATACTACTGTCTTTTAAAATTATCATTTTTTGTGTTATCTAAGTTATCTTGCATATTTGCAATTATCTTGCAAATGTAATACCTATTCTTCCTACCTTTCACTCTTATTCATCTAAAATCCCAACCTTCATGTAACTTTGAAATTCTTTAATATCTCTGTCTATTTTTTTCCATTAGTGGCAGTTCTGGATGACTTAGGTTTTACAGGCTCTTAACTTTTCTAACTTGGCTGACGTAGTTTCTCAACAGTGACAAACTTGCTGTGCACCAGAAGATATATATGTGTTTGGAAAATTTAGTACTAGCAAACCAATAAAGCCTCTCCAGAGGAAGGTTTGCTGAACACTGCACAGGAGCAACACATCAATCAATTTCTTAATGTAGTCACTTTGCCTCTTCCTTGGTTCCTTCCTTTTTCTTTCTTTATTTAAAGATTCAAGTCAGAGGAATTAATTTTATGAATGTTTTATGCAGGTTTTCTAACCTCTCTGTGCTAAAAGGCAGAAACCCACAGTCACCTCTTCATTGTTTGACTGTGATTTTGAGTAAAAGCCACCTTTGGTTTCTGTAGAACTTACTGCTGGTGTGGGATAAGTTTTATCACAATCTGAGGTTACTGTTGAGACATATTCACAACTTTGTTGCTGAACTGCTTATGTCTGTCAAGATGGCAGAACTCCCTGGTGTTTATCAAAGTAGATGAGATTTATAGGAAATTTAGGAATCTACAGATGAAAATTAAGATACACACAAAATTTAGGCATCCACCTCCCAGTTATGGAAGTGATACACTACAGAAGGCATTTTTATAAAAAGGTTTATCTGTGTGTGTAAGCTTTGTTTACTGCCTTGAATTGTATATTTTGAGTTCAAATAACACTTCCTCAGTTAACTGCTCTTCAAGAAACAATTATCTCTTTTCATCTAAAAATACTCCAGGATATCTGTTTGTCCCATTGCAATTGATGGATACATTTCTACTGCTTTGGTTTGGCTTTTTGTTTCTCTTAAGAGGTCATTATTAGCTAACTCTCTAACCATATTGTTCTATTGCCTATAACATGACAAATCAGATCTAAGGTCCAATGAAGTCAATAGTCAACTTTCAAATGACTTGAGTGTGTAGGCAAGATTCTTCGAGATTACAATTTTAATGAAATATGACACATAAAAGTGAGTTTATTGTTTTATCTTATAGAAAAGGAGCCTTACGGTAATATCTGAGAAGTCACTGCCATGATATGCAAGAAATTTTGAGTGCAAATGGTTTTTCTACTTTGTACACAAAATTATAGCACTTAGCAGATACACACTCAGCTGTTGGAAAATGGAAATTAACTTGAAAATGAGATAACAAAATCTGCTGCTCTTGCATAATTGGTTATCTCATCACTTCATACAAGTACAGGCAATGTTTACCAACGTGATGCTGAAGGATACAAATATTTGCTCCACAAACAATAGGTGGACCTTTAAAGATACTAGTTATTAAAGCTCTTGAAGATAGCTGATTAGGGCTTGTGTGCCCATAAAGGTGTAGAGTTTAGAAAAAAGGCTTGCAAATGTATTCATAATGAGAAAGGAGAAAGGGGTTGTGTTTGGGACATGATTAGTTGGTAATCAGTAAAGAACAAACTGATTATTAGCTGTTCAATTCTTGTCAGTCTTAGGGGATTGCACTCAGTAGCCTAATTAAACTGAGCTTGAAGTCCTCATATCTCCATTCAGTGGCAATTTCATTATAATACTCAGTTCTTTGCATGAGCTTTCCCTTCCCAAACTTTAATCATATGTTTTACAATTGTGTAACACCTTCCTTGATTAGTTTCTGTACAGGATTAACTTATGATAGCTGCATAGCTTATAAAAGCAAATGTCACGTATGAGACAATCCAGATGTTAGAATTTATTATCAACACTGGAATTTAAAAAATCAACTAACACAAGTATTTTTAATTAAGCTTTTCATCAGACCGAAGACCATTTTCCTTTCAAAAGATGATCATTTCTAGATGGTAAAGATGGGATTGTTTGCTTGTTGGTTTATTTAATGGCTGGAATTGTTCATGACCACAATTACTAATGTGTTTGGTTGACTCCAAGCAGATAGACACAAAACTGCTCTGAAAACTTCAACACTACAGTCCGGCTAGTAGACAAGACTGGGCTATCAGTTTTCCAGTAGAGGGCCTATAGTACACATAGACAATACCTTACTAAGAAAGATGGATGAGCTACTTATGATCTGACAATTAAGAATAGTTCCCTATTGCTACAATTATACTGATATTTAAATGACAAATTGGAATTTTTCCCCTCAACATTACTTTATTTCTGACTTCCCCACACTGTACTAAGATATCAAGGATGTATATTTAATCACACTGGATGCATTAAAATTGAAACTGTAAAAGAGAACATGTGCTCTACCTCTTAACTGAAAACTGTAAGAAACTTTTTAGTGCAAACTTAACACATAGTGGCATATTATAATTTGTGTCAGTATAGTTACGCCTGTTCTCCATCTTTTTTTTTTTTTTTTTCCTGAAACATTTAGAGGTATATGATGGATATAAAGGATACCTTTTTGCAATCAAGATGATTTCTGCTGCTGAATGAATTTTCTAAATCAAAAGTTGGGATGGGGAGCATAATCTGACATAGAGCCACCACTTTTTATATATAAAATATATATATAACTGACTATAAAATACATGTCCTAACTTCCACATTTAGATAACAAAGAGAGAGATAGAGAGAGAGGATATATAAATATGTATTCTATATTTTGCTGTACCAGGTTATGTGCTCCAAAAGAAAAGCATATCATTTCTTTGAAAGTTCATTGTCATATGTACATGACAGGAATAGTTGTGACAAAATTAACTGTTTAGTACCATCTCCTAGAACTTTTGTGGAAAAAAAATACACTGTAAAGAATTACAGTTGGAATTGTGGTTGTGGCTTTTTTTGTTTGTTTGTTTTGTTTCCTGTTTTTGCATACTTTCATTATTATTCACAGAATCACAGAATGACCTGAGTTGGAAGGGACCTCAAGGATCATGAGTCTCCAACCCTCCTGCCACATGCAGGGCCACCAACCTCCACGTTTAATACTGGACCAGGCTGCCCAGGGTCCCATCCAACCTGGCCTTGAACACCTCCAGGGACGGGGCATCCACGTGTCTGGACAGCCTGTTGCAGCACCTTACCACTCTCACACTAAAGAACTTCCCCCTGATATCCAACCTAAATTTTCCCTCCCTCAACTTAAAACCATTTCCCCTTGTCCTGCTGTTATCTACCCTTTCAAAAAGTTGACTGCTCTCCTGTTTATAGGCTTCCTTTATGTACTGAAAGGCTGCAATGAGGTCACCCTGTAGCCTTCTTTTCTCCAGGCTGAACAAGCCCAGCTTCGTCAGCCTGTCTTCGTAGGGGAAGTGCTCCATTCCCCTGATCATCTTTGTGGCTCTCCTCTGGACCCTCTTCCAACAGCTCTCTGCCTTTCTTCTACTGGGGGCTCCAGACCCGGACACAGTACTCCAAATAGGGCCTCACGAGAGCAAAGAGGAGCAATCACCTCCCTGTCCCTGCTGGCCACCTTTTCTCTGATGGAGCCCAGGATACCATTTGCTTTTTGAGCTGCAAGAGCACTGCTGATTTATGTTAAGTTTTTCATCCGTCAGGATGTTA
Source organism: Tetrao urogallus (assembly GCF_951394365.1). Taxonomy (NCBI): domain Eukaryota; kingdom Metazoa; phylum Chordata; class Aves; order Galliformes; family Phasianidae; genus Tetrao; species Tetrao urogallus. Next base: position 26,510,201 of record NC_136820.1, on the reverse strand, counting down.
GAGATCGTTGTTACTTTTGTTATTTTAGCAAGGTAATCAAGACATATGTTAAAATGTTGAATAGTGGCAAAACAAAGATAGAAGAGCCAAAAGTCCTACTTCCCTTGATTAGGTTCTATCTACTCCTTTTCCACTTTATGTCTGATTTGCAGTGAAAATTTAAAATTAATGTGCTTTCAGATCTTCTATATATACATATAACAACTAGTTGTATATATATTATATATATCATAGTGATATATCATTAGATATAAAATGTGCCTCTATATAATAACAGTGATGTAGACAAAATGTGCAGACAGCTGCCACTAGTTTGACATCAGGAAAAACTGAACAATGTTTCTGCTAGGAATGCTAGAAACTGGTACTTGTTTAGCTGACGCATTATAAGGTCAAGATTGAGGTTTCATTGTAATCAAGTTTTTTAAAAAAATTCCTACCTACTGTAGGTCTTCATCTGAATGAAGAAATTCTACATATGTACATGCTGCAGATTTTCTCAGATTTATTACTTTCTCTGAAGAAGTAGCTAATATATTTTTTTTCCATGTTCCTTAAGAAACACAGCTTTAGATGCTGAATTCTCTTCAGTTTATTTCTTCAGGCTGTTATATATAATTAAAAAGTGTCCAAACCATATTAAACAACTAAAATTTTATGCTACTGTGTACAGTGAAAATCTGTGTTGTTTGCAGTTCTTTTTTGGTGAAGTACATCATTTCATGGCCAAAATGATTGAAAATAATCTGACCCACAGAATTGTAAGAGTATATCCTCAGCTGGTATAAGTCAGTATTGCTATTGGCCTTTATTTTCTGCAGATTTAGCTGGAAATAAGGATGATTTGGAATGTTAATGCTGCTGTTTCTGGGAGGTTTATTGATTTGTGCTACTTTAGCTAAAAGAAAGAAAAAGAAAATGAAAACTGTCAGTAGAAGAAGACAATGAGAAAAGAAGACCTTCAGCCTTCATTTGAACTCTTGGTCTGAATAATTTTAGTTACTGGTCATGCACTGGAAAAAAAAAGCTGCTTTTGGTCTTGTAAGAAGAGTAATATTCAATCATCACAAAGGCCCCTCTGAAACCATTTAAACAACTTTATTGATTTTTCCCTGGTTGGCAGTGTTTAATTCAAACAACTCCCAGGGAGTACAAGCATCACTGCAGGCAAATTATCAAGTATTCTGGCCTCTATCACTCTTTGACCATCACTGATACAATTGCCAGTGACAAAAATGAACATTTCTCCCCCTTTTACACTCTATATTGTACTGTGTTAAGCTAACAAAGATACTGGAAAGTGAAATCTAAACCTTTATCGTTAACTTACAGCTCTGAGAAGAAAATAAATGCCTTGTTCATAGTTTTCTCACAAGCTACTGCAAAAATGATATATATATTTTTTAAAGGGACTGAGGCTTCCCTTATGGAAACCATCCATGAATTATCAACAATGGCAATTCCCTGTTAACACTTGGAAAGGACACATCTGGTCCCCTGCACATACACAATCATCATTCAAAATAAGTACTGACTAAGCAGTTGATCTGCCACAAAAAAGTGTTAGTCTCTGCCTTGCAATTTATAGGATCTGGTATAGTAAGTAGAAAGTTCTGGGAACAAGCAAGGTTGTTACATGCCTCTGTGAATGCATTATGTATCTATTAAGCCAAACTGATTGCAACTAGGAATTCTCTTTTTCCCTTCACCCTTGTAGAGATCTGTGCACTGAGAATCTGTGTTTTTACAGAAAAATGTGTGAAATATTTTCTCATAGCAAGCAGAAAGTCATTTTTTTTACATATATCTTATATCCCTTAAAAGTAATTAGCCTAAAAGAAAAATAGTAGAGATAACAACCTTGCCTAGCTAGTAACCTGTAGGACAGAAGTTTGGCATACATGGATTCCAGAAGAAATGGGTGAAATTGAGGGAACAGAATTACAAGGAGGTTAGTAATTACAGAGAAAGCCCACCTACTTCGGAAGTCTATGAGCTGAAAAGTGGGGAGAGTATTGACAGAGACACAAATATTGTTGTCCTTCTGACTATTCACAGCATCTTCCCTTGGCCAATGCTAGACACAACAGTATGTATTAGAAAGATCTTTTATTTGATTAACTATAGGCATTATGGAAACAATTTACACTGATTAAAAATCCAAATTTAATTGTCAAAATCCCATATGGAAAAGAATAAAGCTTTTTCTATCTCCTAAATAAGTAAATAAATCAAAGAATCATAGAATCATTTGATTGGGCAGGACCCTTAGAGATTATCTAGTCCCACTCCCCTGCAATGAGCAGGGATAGCTACAGCTAGATCAGGCTGTCCAGAGCCCCTGACCTTGAATGTCTCTAGAGATGGGGCATCCACCACCTCTCTGGGCAACTTCAGTGCCTCACCACCCTCATTTAAAACACTTTTTCTTTATATCCAACCTAAATCTATCCTCTTTAAATTGGAAACCATTTCCTCTAGTCCTATCACTACAGACACCACTAAAGAGTTTGTCCCATTCTTTTTTACATTCTTCCTTTAGATATTGAAAGGCCATTCTCATGTCTTCCCAGAGTCTTCTCCAGGATGAATAAGCCGCAGCTCTCTCTGTTGCTGTAGGGGAGGTATTCATACACAGCTGCAAAATAAGAAATCAATGGAAAAACACAGAAACATTTTGATACTCAAGCTCTGAAATAATGAAAACAAATGAAGAAGGGATTAATTACATTGACATAGTCATTGCCTATAAGAATAATGTTTTTAATTTCTTCTTGTCTATGAAAATGAGAATAATATTGTTTAAAGAGAAACTGCTGTGAGATCAGAAGTTATGAAACAGTTCTTGAAATGTGAAGAAATTAACAATGATAGAAACCAATTATAGTCACTTAGGACTTGTAAAGTTAAAGGAGAAAGTGAACCAGCAAAAAGGGTAAATAAGCATGTCATATAAAAAAGAGTGAGAAAAGAACACACACGAATAAAGAAGTTGAATAAAACAGGCTTATTAACATATTAGAGAAAAACAGTTAACATATTTGAAAGAGAACAAGGAACAAAATCCTATTTCAAATTATGTCTTCAGGAGAGGATTTTTTATTCTGAAAAGGTATTTCAGCTCAGTAAGTAATTAAGGCAGCATAAAATACAGTTATTGATGAATAAAGTTAGGGACATAGATAAAAAACATGAATGCATTTAAATGATCTTTATTTCATACATATTCTGCATGTTCATCTGATTTGTAACATGGATAGACAGGTAGCTAACATATTTCCCTTTTTGTTCTTTTCTCCAACATTTTCCTTCCACGTATTTTTAATGACAATTACAACTGAGACTAGTCTAAATTTGCTAGTATACGTACTACATTACTTGTAAAATGTAAAAATAATGGTGCCTGTTGAAACTTCAATTTTTTCTGACTTAGTAGTACATCTTTTCAAAATGACAGTAGTGAACAGATCTCAAAAATATATCTTACATTTGGAAATGAGCTAAATTCCACAAAGTAACAAAAGAAAACCCTGAAATACCTTTAAGAATGACACTGAAGATAGTTCAAAGAACTCAGCAGCCCTGATTTTGCCTTTCAAGTTCTCTTGAGGGTAGAGAAATTTTTGAGGCTTGCCTTCTTAAAAGTATCAGTGCACTTCTGTAAAAGCAAGCTCACCTGGAAGTCTGGTCTTAGCTTTCCAAACATGTGTAAGTGATGGACTGCAGGTAATGTATATTCTGTGCTTCTTTTAATCGCAGTGTTAATTCTCAATACCTAAGAAACTCTTTTTTTTTTTTTTCCTGTGCTTATGTATAAACAATATAAATTTTTTTATTCTTCTTTCAGTGCATCTTTAATTCCAACAGAAAGTTAATATAAAGATGACAAACTCTGAAAATGATTTGATCATATAAAGACAAAAGTAACAAAGTTACTAACTTCTGAAAGACAAAAGAAAATGAAAATGGATGAGAAAAGCATTTGTTCTCAAAAGACACTTTGGAAATAAGAGTTTGTAGTATCTCTACATGGAGGCTTTTAAATGGATTTATAAAAGGAAAGAGTATTTTATAGTTGAATATGCTGCTTACTTGAATTTCTTTTCATGATGGGGTGGAGTGGTTCAAAGGCTATATGTTGAATGTTAATTTTGCCTAAGTTTCCTAAATTAAGGATGCCTGGGCAAGAAACGTGGGAGAATCTAGAGACACTGAGAAATGTTAGAAATTAACTATTATTGTCGCCTCTGCAGTCACTGATTTCTGTTACTGCATTATGGGAAGTATTTAAGTAGACAATTCAAGAACTATCTGTTCATTTTTAAAGGAAGAGTATTTATATATTCCTATCTCTCAGATGTGATCTTACCTCCTGGCTGTATTACCTTAATGTGCTTTATTTGGAGTTACCCTTGAAAACCACTTACAGACTGCAACTAATGTTGAATGCAGCAGCATGACTGTTCAAGGACCTATTTGCTGCAGGACTCATGCAGACTCAACTGTCTGCCTATTATTCAAGGTATGCATTCAAGGTCTTCTTGTAAGTACTTAGCATCTTAAACTCTCTCTTTCATTCTGACCTTAACTTTAAAACAAGCAAGGGTTGGAATTAGTAACCGTCCACCACAAGTATCTTTTCAGATAAATTCAATATTTTTTCAGCAGGAAGTAGGATAACAGAAGACTTAATTGCCTCCAATCTTCAATGAATGGTAAAAAAATCTTGACTGATGTTATCATATATAAAGAGCTTTTCAAAAAGGAGGTAGGGAAAGTATTTCCCCCATTTTAAAAAACATGGGAAATCTTCCCCCACTTTTCACCCTTCTCACTCTACCTCCCCCCCAGTAAAGAAAAAAAAATGGCAAGCATACAAGCCTACTTCTGGCATCACAGAGGGAAGAATGAAATAAAACAGCGGACCGCAGAGAAACAGAAAAAAAACTATGATTACCCTCTACCTCTGAAAATGAAGTTTCATGGAATCATAGAATCATTTGAGTTGGGAGGGACTCTTAGAGACCATCTAGTCCAACTCCCCTGCAATGAGCAGGGATACCCACAACTGGATCAGGCTGTCCAGAGCCCTGTCCAGCCTGACCTTGAATGTCTCCAGGAATGAGGCATCCATAACCTCTCTGGACATCTTGTTTCACTGCTGCATCATCCTTGCTGTAAAAGACTTTTTCCTGATATCCAATATAAATCTGCCCTGTTTTAGTTTGAAAGCATTTCCCCTAGTCCCATCTCATCAGACCCTATCAAAAAGTCTGTCCCCTTCTTTCTTACAGCCCCCTTTAGACACTGAAAGATCACTCTAAGATCTGCCCAGAGCTTTCTTTTCTCCAAATTGAGCAGCCCCAACTGTCTCAGCCTGTCCTTGTAGCAGAGGCGTTCCATCGTTTGGATCATTTTTGTGGCCCTCCTCTGGGCACGACGTGATCCAACAGATCCACGTCTCTCCTGTACTGAGCACTCCACATCTGGAGGCAGTATTCCAGGTGAGGTCTCATTAGTGCAGAACAGGAAGGAAGAATCACCTCCCTTGACCTGCTGGCCACACTTTTGATGCAGCCCAGGATATGGTTGCTGACTGGTGCCCAGCTTGCCAACCACCAGTACCCTAAGTCCTTTCAGCAGAGATATGTTGTGTTATTACATTCCCTAGACTGTACTGATAGTGGGAATTGCCACGACCCAGGTGGAATGCCTTGCACTTGGATTTGTTGAACCTCATGAGGTTCTCCTTTCTTGAGCCCATTTCTCGAGCCTGCGTAGGACTTTCTGGATAGCATCTTATCCTTCTGGTGTATCAACTGCATTATGCAGCTTAATGTCATCTGCAAACTTGCTGAGGTTGCACTCGATCCCACTGCAGATATCATCGATAAAGGTATTAAAGAGCAGTGGTCCCAGTATTGACCCCTGAGAGACACCACTTGTGACTGATCTCCATCTAGACATAGAGCCATTGACTTCCACTGTGCAGGTGTAATCTCTCAACCAATTTCTCATTCACTGAACAGTCCACATATTGAATTAATTTCTTACTAATTTAGAGAAAAGGATGCTATGGGAAGCCTTGTCAAAGCCCTTCCTGAAGTCTAAATAGACTACATCAGTGGCTCTTCCCTTCACTACTGATGTAGTTACACCAAAATAGAAGATCATTAAGTTGTTCAGGCAGGAATTCCCCCTGGTGAAGCCATGCTGATTGTCCCATTTCATCTCTCTTCCATACGCCTTAGTGCAGCTTCCAGGAGGACCTGCTCCATGATCTTCCCTGGTACAGAGGTGAAGCTGACAGGCTGGTAGTTCGTAAGGTTTTCCTTCACCCTTCTTTGCACAGAAGAGCACATACATCACTATAGACTCTTTGAACTCCAGCAGTTTTGTAGCAATATCTTTAATTATTAAGGAAATAATCTTGCTCCTCTCCAGATATTGCAGTACAACTTCTGTTTTTTTTGTGTGTTGTTTATTCCCCCTTTTAGAATTCCAAGCATACTTTTCCCCTCAGGAACTGAGTTTTGTTATTGAATAATCTCGATAACATATATTTCCTAACCTGTATACATGGCTATGTTTAAACATATGTCAAAAAGAACCCAAACAAACAACATATAAACAACCACAAGAAAACACACAACTGCAGCAATAAAAAGCAGTCCAGCCTGACAACTCACATATTTTACTTGTAGTGTCATGCATACAATTGTTTAGTCTGAAGTAGCAGACCTATAGTCTAGAAAAAAAAAAAGTTGTTAAGTACCAACACAAACAGATGAACAATGTAAACAAAATTTACTAAGAATAAAAATGAGATGTGTTGGCTTGGACTCTACAAAATGATGAGGGAAAATATTCAGATTGAAGTTGTTCTTAAGGCAGAGTGAAAGCTTGCAATATGTCACCAGAGACAAGGAAACTGCCTTAAACAATCAATTACATAAAAAATTAGATTAGCATGGAATACGAAACTTTTCTGTGTGTAACACTACTCAGTCCATTAGAAAAATAAAAAATTGTTTGTGTTTCCCTTCAGAGGTTAAGCACCCATGCCTCTACAATGATGGTTATTTGATGGCTAGTTGAAAAGTCTCTGCTTGTCCTTTTCCAGACAGTTTCTTTATTCAGATAGTGTCAGTCATATCTGATACTTCTTTAGGAAGCTTCATGAGCTGTGACAGAGTTGCTGAGCATGAGCAGGTTAGCTCTGCGACAGATGTCTTGCCCTTGGCTTTTCAAGATGGCAGTAGAAAGAGAGTAAAAGTTCTGTGCTTATGGGCCTCTTACGCTGGCCAGTTTCAACCATCAAATAGTGTCAAAGACTTATATCAAAGTCTAGGAAAGATGAGCATTAAAAATATGTATACAAATAAGCTGCAATTTTCCTTAAGTCACATATGAATTCTCTCTGATAAAAATATACATCTTTCTACAGTACCACAGCAACATCATCATCATCACTTTTGAGTGCCCTTATGGGGCACTAACGGGCCTGACTTATAGGGTTATACACACATTAACTCCATGCTACATCATCTGCTCACCATGAGCAGATTTTCATGGAAAGAAGCTGAAACAGCACCTGACTGTACTGTATATTGACTTTCTTGCACATTAGGGTCCTAGGCTTTACAGAGATTTCTCAGGAAAAATTGAACTATTATATCATTATCATCTTCACTGTTAGGGTTCCTATTAAATGAGAATAGCAAAACATTTATTCTTTAAAGAGAAAAACTCCTAACTGATCTCCAAAGCACGATAAGTACACAGATAAGAAAAATTTCCAGAGTTAATTAAGATGTTTTTTAATTTTTATGTCTTTATTTTTGTCCTTTTTATCAGTTTTTCCATACTCTCTCTATAAAATATACGTATTTAATTTCATTTTAAGCAGAACCACGGTTATGCAAATAAGTAAATAAATAATATCAAGTACACATTGCAACATTTCTTGCAAATTATAGGTTGGTAAAATACAAAGAGTTCTCCTTTGAAAACATAGGTGTTGTAATTGTCATTTCAATTTTATTTTGATCTCTTTCCTCCTAACAGAATTTGTGATGGACAGCTGGTGGTAATAGCTGTGCTGATTGTAAGTGAGCATTGCATTGCTTAAAGATATTTCTTATTTTCTTGCATACAACTCAAAACTTGTCTCCCTAAACTAAAATTCTAATGCCTAGCATAAAGCTGTCTCTGCAAATCTGATGTTTGGAGTTCACCATGAAGAACCTGACATTGCTTGCTAAGAGTGAAGACCCACTGTTGGTGCCAGGACTCAGGTAATGTGACTAGCTGTTCATCCACATCAGAGAGTTTTCATGCCTAAGCTGCAGCACTATGCATGATAAACATCCCTTTTATAACTACAACAGTTTTGCTTTGTTTTGTTTTTTCATCATTCCCCCCCCCCCCCCCCCCACACACACACACACACATTTATAAGGAAAGGGTAAAACTCCATAGAGCTGCATACCGTATGTTACTGAAGCCATGACATTTTTATGTTAGTACTTTTTGTCTCATTTTCTTGTCCCATCTTTTTAATTTAACACAGCTGGTTGTGCATTTGAATCTTGCTCCCAGTTAGGAGCATGAATCGGTTGCTTAGATTAACTATTGGCATGCTGTTAGCGAAACAAAAGCACATCTGCACAGCACATTTGCACTTCACAATTTGTAGTTCATTCTGAGGTTTTCCAAGCTATTGGTGAACAAACTAGTTGACCCAGTGCATCTCTGCTGTTCCACCTCAGCTAATTAACCCTTCCTTTCATACAGTTGTCACTCTGTAATGGTTCAGGGATAGCCCTTCTCACACCATCAGGCTCACGATGACTTGAGAATATCTGTCTTCATAAATTTCTATTGTATCCTTAAGGTGATGTTACTGAACTTTACAGATGGCAGTTCACATCTCGATCTGAAATATACCCTTTTGCTTCTAGTTGCTCCATTGGACACTCCTCTTGACATTTAAAATTGATATACTCAGTGCCATATTTGAAGAAAAAATAGATTTTATTTTCATGCTTTATCACAGCATCTACTATTCACATCTGTTCTTACTAATAGCAGTACTCAAGTTCAGTTACAGTGGACGTTGCACTTCACATAAGTGCATTGGATTTAATAATCCAATGGAAGCAGGAACCTCTTAAACTGAGAGTGGCATCAACAGAATCATGCATTAATAGCCCAAGAAACGAATAGACCTCTAATTAAGTCTTAATGCTTCACTTCCACAGTTACAGGTCTTTTCCGCATCAGCCTTCTATTATTCACTGCCCCATTATAGTCCTTCACAACCCATCCCTGCAGTGAGTCTCTGGGAAGGTGTAAATGAGGTGCCAAAATGTATCCAGAAGAGAATTACAAAGCTCAGTGCTTCCCACAAAGCTTCTGCATTGTTTTAGGTTATTTCATTCATTTTGCTGTTGTTCACTTTGCAGTTCATCCTGGTTAGAAACCTGTTAGCCCTGTGGGTGATGTACATGAGCAATGATCACACAAGCAAGCCATATGGGCCTCATCTGCTTCCAAGAAAGTAACGACAGTTTGACCACTGACTTCAAAGGTAACAAGACCATGCCCTTCATAAACAGAAGCACAGCATTTCCTAAATAAGCAGCAGATGAACAGGAGGATAGAGAAGAAAAGGTGTCTCCACAGGATCAGCGAGAACAGACCAGAACAGTATACAGTTTCCAGCTCACTATCTATTGCCTGGTATTGCTTGTCTAAGAATTATCAATTTCATCCATTTTTATCCTGAATCATGTTCCATTTTTCTTGTGATATATATTGGGTATATATTCACCTCCTAATATTCTACTGAAAAGCGTAAAGTCCAGTGTATAGCTCCTGACTGATATTCACATGACTTACTGACAGTGAAAGAGTTATACTGAAAAGCTTTTCTAAAGAATTTCTAAAGAAAAAGATTTTCCTAAATAAATTCATCTTGGCCACGGGGGAACAGTGTTGGCTTGTGGCCAAGCTATTGTTCACCAGGTCTTCTGCAGAACTCCTTTTCAGTACCTCATCCCCTAACCTGTACTGATACATGCAGTTATTCCTCCCCAAGGCACAGGACTGCGACCTTGCTCTTTTTGAACCTCCATCTAACTCTCCAGCCTGTACTCAATGAATGGCAGCACAGTCTTCTGGTGTTCTAGCCATCCCTTTAGCTTTGTATTTTTCATCAGCAAATTTGCTGAGGATATATACTATCCCTTCATCCATGTCATTGATGACCATGTTGAATAAGATCAGACCCAGTACTGACCTCTGGAGAACACTGGCTTCCAGCTAGGCTCTGCATCTCTGATCATAGAATCATAGAATCACCGAGATTGGAAAAGACCTCCAAGATCATCCAATCCAACCATCCACCTATTACCAATACTTCCCACTAAACCACATCCCTCAGTACAACATTTAAATGTTTCTTGAACACCTCCAGGTACGGTGATACTACCACCTCCCTGGGCAGCCCTTTCCAATGCCTGAGCACTCTCTCAAAAGAAGATTTCCTAATGTCCTACCTGAACCTCCTTTGGCTCAACTTGAGGTGATTCCAAGTGCTACTGCTAGTTGCATGGGAGAAGAGGCCAACCTCCATCTCACTGCATCCTTCCTTCAGGGAGCTGTAGAAACTGATAAGGTCATCCTGAGCTTCCTCCAGACTAAATAATCCCAGTTCCCAAAGCTGCCTCCCATAAGGCCTGTGCTCCAGATACCTCACCAGTTCCATCGCCCTTCTCTGAATATGCCCCAAGGCCTTGATGTCTTTCTTGTAGTGAGGGCCCAAAACAGAATACAGTAGTCAGGGTACAGTCTCACCAGTGCTGAGTGCAAAGGGATGTTCACTTCCCTGCTCCTGCTGGCAACACTATTTCTGATACAAGCCAGAATGCCATTGGCCTTCTTGGTCATCTGGGCACATAGCTGGCTTATGTTCTGCTGAGCATTGACCAATAACTCCAGGTATCAATTCTTCAATATCAGCTCCTGGAGAATACCACTTCTGCCTGATCACAAGCTGGATTTAACTCCATTCACCACCATGATACTCTGAGCTCTGCCAGTCCACCTCATTTTCGGCTCATATATCCCATACTTCCAAGGATACTTGGAATGTTATTTGGAATATGCTATATGGAATAGTTACTTACTAGGATGTTATGGGAGACGGTGCCCAAAACCTTGCTCACATCAAGGTACACAACATCCACTGCTCTCTCCTTGTATACCCAGCCAGTTATGATATCATATCAGGCTACCAGACTGGTCAAGAGTGAGTTCCCCCTGGTAGTTCCATGTTGACTACTTCTGATAACCTTCTTCTCTTCTCCTTGCTTGGAGAATAAGTTGTTCCACCCAGAATGAGTTGTTTCATCAATTCATTCACAGTGCCTAAAGTTGATAATATTTTACAGAAATAAAATGCAACAATAGAGGAGCTAAATTACAGTTAAAAACCCACAAAAATCCTTATGTTCAGGCTAGTAGGGTACCACATTTATCTAACGTAGTATCTAAGCACTGAGACTCAGGGCAGCACTTAATATTAATGTAAATATTTCTGTTACAGAAAATTTGTGTTAAAGTCTTGAGTTCCCCACTATGTAAAAAAATCCCTCTTCACAAAGGATTACCTACTTTATCATATTAAAACAAGGTCTTGTTCTGTGATAGATCCTATGTTAATAAGTGTTAATTTTCTTTCTGCCATTCACTGCATTGATTTAAAATACATATATATTTTTTGACAGATGTAGTGAACATACCTATGAACTGGATTTTGCAAAGCCATCAAAACAAAGTACTTAAGGCAAAGTTATGTAAAAGATTTTTCATACTTGAAATGTATACTTGATACCTCTTCATATTTTCAGTTAGCTGTTTCAAGCTGTTAGTTACTGTCCTCAGGATTCAGGATTATATTACAGGATTATATTACAATATTTCTGTCTTCCAGAGGTATCTGTAAACTGCTGTTATACGTCATTTAAAGGAAAAGATCTGATGAAAACTATAATGTTAGTGTGTAGCTATATCAACCATAATTATTGATATCAACCATAATATAATTATGATATACCCTTTTTCTGTGAATGTTTTTCTTTCAGTTCCCAAAGGCATTTAAAACTCTCAGAATCAACTCTGTTCTCTTGAAGAAGACTGTTGACAGGCATTTTTATTTACATGGCTTTGCTTTTTTCTCTACTTTCTCTCCAAACAAAGCCCTACATTTCAGTTAAATCATCTTCAAACCTGTGTCTGAAGCCAAGTTTCTGAGCCAAAGCAGGAGAAAAAATCATTATCAATAATGCCTGGGCATGAATATTGTATTGTATTTTTTCCTTTTTTTATTTTTTTTCCTTTTTTAATTTTTTTTTTCTTTTTGTGTATGTATGTTCTTGCTGGTCTTTTCTTACATAGGAATCCATTTATTTTGCTTTGATTTGAAACTTTCAGGTAAAATTTTCTTTAAATTGGTTGTTAAATCAAAGTCACATATGCACATCAAGCTTAGAGAGTTATAAGCCTTAGGATAAATGTAGTGGTGCATATAATGAGAATTCCTCATCTTGTACATTATTCGAAACTTCATATCCTCCATTGACAATACTCCATGCTATAGCATGTATTCAGCTGTGCAGAATAAGAATGTAACAAGTTAGTCTCAGTAGAATCTTGGGTTCAATCTCATTGGTGGAAATATGGAAGTATCAGAAATGACATTTTAGCTTTTGAGTCGCTGCCAAAACACATATCAGAAGGTAAAAGGGCTTCATCAACTTAGCTATTTATATCAACATTAGCTATTTTATCACTGCAGAGGATGTCCCAAGCAGCAATCCCAAACTTATTATCTGTTAAGTGGCAAATCTATGCAGTCGTATTACAAATAACTTTTTTTTTTTTTTTTTTTTTGCCATATTTTCTTTCTTACTTTTGAAGAATTTTATTTAGAATAAGAGTTCAGACAAAAATCTAAAGTGCCAGGTGAGAAGCAATTGTTTATTAGAGGAAATTTCTACTCAAGCCAAAAGCTTGTTTCAGAAGCTGTTATTGATCTTCAGTCTGAGCAGGTACGAGCTGCCTGACCTTGACCCAAAGTGTGGATAGGTCAGGTTTTTTATCTTCCATTACAAGTGGAAAAGTGCATTTTATAATGCTGTCAATACATGTTTCATAGATCATCAATCTTACTAGCATGCTGTTCTATGCTTCGTAACATGTGGTCATTTTCTGTGTCTTTTCTGACAAGACACATGTGCTGTAAATTCCATTAAAAAATTACATTTTTCTTTTGCTCTTCTTTGTTCAAAAAAAGGTCATGACATGGTGATTAGTTGCTGTCCCAGCAACAGACTAAAATCTTAGACCCAATAATTTTTGTGTGCCTAGATTGTATATTTCAGCTTTAAAAAACCTACTCATATTTATCCAACATGCCTTTTTCTCTCCTTCTTTATGAAGAACTTCCTGGTTCTTATGTTCTCAAAGGCTAATTTCAGAAAGGAGAAACAGAAGGTAAAAACTAACTAATGAAGATAAAGAAAGAGGTGGAAGATGGTGGCACTGATGATGTAATATTGAATATTATTTTGGACCAAAGAATACCAAACCAAACCAAACCAAACCAAACCAAAACAAAACAAACAAACAAACAAAAAAAGCCAACCAACCAAAAGAAATTGCATAAAAAGATTTTTTTCCCTCAAAGTCTAGCAAATAGTTACAGTAGTTAGTTAGCAATATACAGTAACACAGTCTACATAAAATGTCTTTGTTGATAATTGGAATGAATCCATACCTTCCCCACTGTAAGTCAAAACCGCACAAGCTTTCTCTCCCTGATAATGTGGCAAAGGTAGTTTCACTTCCATCTATTAATGTCATCTCTGGTGTGTCTGCAAAATTTGCCAGAACTGATTAGAGCAGATATTAAATGATAATTGGACATTTAGTGCTCGTCAAACAGAAAGTGACAGATGGGCCACTAATTAAATTATAGTTCTGACATTATTCACAATGGTTTATGAATCTTCAGTAGTGACCTTCATGCATCTCTTCTCTCTTCTGGGGGATAAGAGAGTGATAAGAAAAAAAAAAAAAAAAAAGACTCTGTTAAAAATGTTAACAAATACATAGAAAGTGTAGAAAGTGTCTTTTTTTTTTTTTTTTTTTTTTTTTTTTTTTTTTTTTGGTCTCTTATGAATCCCTTCACAGAAATAGATAATTAATTATAAATTAGTGCAACAAATAATTTCATTCATATAAATCAGTTTGAATGGCTGAAGATGGGAAGAGAAATGAATGATGTATGCTTGCTTTGATCAGCTTTTCATAGGGAAAGCAAGAAACATGCCTATACATTTGCTGATCCTAGACAAGGGAGTCCAGTGCCTCTTGTAGTATGCTTTTCATTCCTATTAACTGTAGATAACATCAACTATCTCAACCAGCTGAAAGAAAAGGCTTCACTTAATAAAATAAAGGTAAAGGCCTGAAAGAGTCACAGTTGCTGAGTCAGAGCTACATTTTCACTTTCAGTTGAAAAGAAAAACAGAAAGTTAATTACATTGTAACTTTTGTTTCATAAATACTTAGTTACTAGTTTAAAAAATATCCACAATACACAGTTATCAGTCCCCAAGTTTTTGTAATCTATCCTCCAATATCTGCTTAAATAATATTCATATAAATAACATTCAAATAAATACTAAAGTTTTCTTGTTTTCAAACGGCTGTATATGTTTATAATGTTGCACAGACATTATTTTATTGAAGATATTAGTATACACATATCTTTTGAGTGTGTATATATTGTTACTTAACCATAAACATTTACTGGAAAAATACAGTAGAAAAATTCATAGACTTTTTTTTTCTATGATAAAAAGTGAGTAAATCTTATTCAGGTAAATAGTGTTACCCTGAGAGGGAACTGGTCCCCAGGCAAAAATTATTTCTATATGTTGTTAGGAATGTGGTTGTTAATATGAAGAAATTAAGCATGTTTGCAAGTTTTATAACGAGTTACATATCTGTTTTGTTTGTTTGCTTGTTTTTTAATAGCTGTGAATACAGGTATCATTCATGAAATCATTTTATATGTGCACTTCTGTAAGTAAGTTTAATTTCTCCCCAGATATTTTCTGAGGGATAAAAGGCATAATAAATATCACAGCTGGATCAATCAGTCAAACAAAATCCTCTGAAAGAACCAACCTTTTGAAGGGTTGCAAACACAAACACAGTCCTGAACCTATTTTATTAATATGTTTCATCTCTACACTATAGAAATTTTTTATATGCTGACTGAACTGTGATTTTGAGAATTAATATTTTTTCTTCATGTGAACCTTGCTTTTTTGTTAGATGCCTAAACTTTCAGTGATGCAATGAGAAGATATTGTTATCTTTACATTTCCTGAGGTAACTCCTTCACCCATCACCATGCATAAACATACAAAGTACATAATACTTAAATCCATATAAGTTTTACAATAAAATGAGAGCTCAAAACCAAATGAATCAAACAAATGAGCAAAGAAAAACAGACATAAAAAATTAAAAGACTATGTAAACATTTACAGAAAATACAGTTTATTTTAAGTATTTGCCATTAAGAACAACTAATGTAAATGTGGCACATCCTGAGTGAATTTTAAGGCACTGTCCAACACTAAAGATTAAAATGCTGAAGAAAATAGAAATGTTAGTGTTCAAAAAGAACTGTTGTGCTCTGAGTTTCCAGGAGCCTCCTGTTGTGAAAGTCATTTCAAATTAATGGAAAACTCTTTGATTCAATTATACTCAGTGGACCTTTTTCTTCTCTCTACTGAACTGATATAAATGTGGAGTAACTCAACTGCCTTCAGTAGTTACTTTGGATTCATACCTGGTCCTCCTCATCTTCTGCTTCTGTTGCATAATGGATAAGCAGCTTTGATGGATATTCTTCTCCATATTTATTCTTTTTTGAAGTTATCAACATGAAAAACCCCATTAACTGCTGCTCATGAGATCTGTCTTATACTCCTACATTATGTTGTGGGATGCCCTTAAATTCATTGCAAGTTTTGTTCAAATTCTCTCTTTCAGTAGATAATTCCTGCAAAGCAGAAACACTCTTATAGTTCTTACATACTTTATACCTGAAAACCTTAGTGTGCCTTAGAAATATTAAGGAAATGCAAACTCCTATGCAGTGAATAGTTGTCAAAACTGTGTATCAATCAACTTACTCAGAATAAATAAACTCATTTGCACCTCAAAATACAATGATTTTATATGTCCACAAAGTGGCACAATATAACAGGAAGTACAGAATTTCCCTAATCAGAGAAGACTTCAAACTATTAGCAGAGCACACCTCCTGGTTCAAATGTTTTTATATCAACGTCTGATACTGTGTGGAAAGCAGAACATGAAGAAATACCTTTACTTGTCCTCACCTGAGGCCAACTTGTCAGAGTGTATGTCCACTTCCCCACGTCTCTCTTGTACTGGTCTACTGTTAGGATTTGAGGGATTAAGCTTTAATTAATATACTTATATGTGTGTGTGTGTGTTGTGTGCATGTGTTTTGTGGAGGAATTGCTATTCTACTCCCTGCTACATCCACTCATCCCAGTTAATACATTTAAGGCTATATATCTAAGTCTGTGGTTATCACCTAATGATCTTTAACCCACTTTTCCAGCTGATGTTACCATACATGCATTTGCTATTAGCTTGTATCATCATATCAAGGGATGGGAAGAGTATAAGAGCATGAGAGGAAGAAAGAGGAAGCATGAAAGTCCTTAAATCTTTGTTTAATTGTGTATTTATCACTTTTATCACTCTTGTTAAAAACGTTGGAAAGCATCAAGGTTCCTTAGTTGTCTCCTGCTATTATTCAGCACAGAATGTCTTCCTATTTGTAGATACAAATCTCTCTTACAAATGCTTTAAGGATGGGGGCACTTCCAATTCAATCTTACATAATTTTTCATGTCTAAATCAGGCTACTTTTTAAATGGCGTGCATCGTTTTTCAGCAGTGCCTTCAATCACAAGAGTACTGATGATTATGCAAAATAATGACTCAAAATTAAAGATGATGAATTTTTAATCTTTCTTCCTATATTCTCTGCACTTCTTAATTAATTTTCTCTAGTCATGACTGATAATATTTTCAATTTGTTCAGCAAGAGGGATTCATATGATCAGCTTCTGAGAAAATTAGGAAGAATTTGGGAGTGAAGTGCTGCTGTATGTTTGAATGGACAATGGCAATTCATTGTTATCCACATGACCACTGGTTTAAAAAAAAAAGACAGCTGACCCAATAAGGTAACTTTCAGGAATAAAAAACTTAATCTTTTCATTTGCTTACTTTTTTTTTTTATTTTTTTTTTATTTTTTTTTTTTAAGGGCACTTAAAGTTTAATAAAAGTAGGAAAAAAAGGTCACGATTTTAATCATTAAGATAGTTAAGCTTAAAAATGTCTTAAAGTTAATTATTTTCTTCAGTGTAGGGGATACAGGTACAAACTGACAAATTGACTCAGACCACTGTAAGCATAACTTCCTCCTTTACTCCTGGTGGTCCTGGCCCATTGGGGGGGGGTGGGGGGTGGGGAGGAGGGGTATGAAGAAGAAGGGGGAGCAAGGGAGTAGATCAGAAATGTCTCATCCTTCCCCTCACTTACTCTGCTTTCCACTTTTCTCCAGTGGTACAGGCAATTAGTCCATCACTTCAGAATCTCATTCCTGCTGAAAGTAGAGAGTTCCTTAGCCACAGATCCAATTCTATTTTGTGGGGAATGTATTATACATTGCACTGACAAACTCCCTGATTATGATAATAGGGTTTTGATTTTGGTAAGCTCCGAGTTATGATCTTTTCCTCTTGTACTTGGTGAGAATTGCCTGACTTGCCTACAAAAGAACAAATGTGATTTTACAGGGAGAAATATCTTGCTCAGGTTATAGATACACATATCCCTTTCATAGTAACAGCACTCACTAAGGGACTTCTTCGATTCCAGCCACTCATTTTAACCTTATTTTCACTGTAATTGGTTCTATGTACTTGATTTTGGACTGTTTTCTATATAAGTGGGTGAACACCTCAGGTGAGGAAAATAAAAGTGTTTATTGCCTTTGTCATTAAGGAAGCTAAGTATGAAGTCTTAATCATGAACTGTTATAACAGTTTTTAAGTAACTCATTCAAAAATGGAAAAAGAATAAATAAATTCAAATATAGTCAAGTAAGGAAGTTTAAATTGGTAAGAATGAAAAATTAACTTGATTATGGCAGATATACTACAGAAAAGCACAGATAGACGTGTTACCAGTGATGGTATCATGATGGTATCATGTTATTCTAGGCGACATTTTATTTGTATGCTTGTAAACAAAGTAACTTTTTGCTTAGTATCAACAAATCAAAATATAAACCAAAATATTTTAATGTGTACTTTCTCTCCTTTATTTAATGGGAAAGTAATCATTTTATGAAGCTGCTAGATGTATTACTGAATTGGAGTCTAGTTGATCACTGTCAGTTAATCATGAAACCTATCTCATTAGTTTTGTACACTTGTGACTTATATACCTGTTTGCAAGGCCTTTGTGTACACAATTTAAAATCATAGCCTGTAATTTTTTAAGGTTAATCAACATGACTTAAGCCCTTTTGCTGACATCTTGTTTTATCCTGTATCTTGTAGCTGGTAGGCTGCTGATTAAAACGTGTGTCTCTATTTTGTAAAAACAGTGAAAGTGTCAGTTACATTTTTTCATTTATTTTTGAGACTTCTTAGACAAATCAGTGCTCAATCCAGACTCTAATAGAATAAGTCAAGATCTTTTAGTTCCCTATCCAATTTAACTTTTGCTTAAAAGGCAGGACTTTTGAAAATTGCCTACCAAATATTATGTAGTTTCTGCAGTGGGCTGGCATCAAAGACACTGGAGTATTTTTCATTTGATGACTAGAAGCATAGATACATCTTTTTCAGAGGTCAGGAGCAGCATTTCTATGGAGGTATCACTGTAGTATTCTACACATTAAATAATCATATACACTAATAGATTAAGCTTCAGAGTGACTTGGATTTGAACATAAACATACAAGATTCTTCAAGATTGCCTACTAAAATTGCTTGTGAGTTACCTCTGTTTTGTTTCGTTTGTTTGTTTTTAATGAAATATACTTCTATAACCAAGAATACTATATTTTTCACCTTAAAGAAGTGTGAACTGACCCACATTATATTTAAACTGAAAATTTTAATGTCAGATACAATCAGAGATTATTATCAGGTTTTTGAATAAGTTTCCACTATTTCAATCTGAAAAAATGGAGGCTAAAATCCTTACTCTATCAGAAGAATGATATTGATCCAATAAACTTATCTTACTTATCCTACTACATATGCACAGAAAAGTGAGACAATAATTTCAAGGGCAGAAAGAATATGGATGGTAATATTGGCAAATATAATAGGAGTTCATTCAGTTTTACTTAGAATTTTAGCCTCAAATCAACCTTCAATCTTTTTCTTCCTCCTGGTTAGGTTATGTACAGCCCATTGCATTTCAACATACCAACCTCTTTGTTGTAATTATGTGAGTTTTAATTGGTTTTGTAGGAAGATGTTGAATCTTGAATTCATCATGTTCACTACAGCAGATCATTATTAAAGATTTTCTTCTTAGAAAAGTGTATATGTTACAAATTGCATTTCCATAATAATATACGATTTCATTTCCAGGGATAACCTATGGCATACACATATGGATTAACAGAAACAATTATCTTGGATATAATTAATCACTGTCATTGTGAGAAATAAATAAATATCACCCAAAAATTCTTAGATTTTTTTTTTACTCCAATTCCTGAGATATTTGTGACATTTATTATTTATCAAAAACTAAAATTCTTGAAGTAGGTTACTCTCTCAAGCAGTAAATGAAGAAAAGTATAACAAAGAAAAGAAGTATTTGGAAAATTGAAGTAAAATAAGCATTTTTAATAACAAAATATAAAAAGAACAAATTTGGCTAAAATATCAGTGTCATTGTGCTGTGCTTAGTAAATGTCAAGTAAAAAGTCTTCCAAGACTTCATGAAAGTCTTGTCATGTCACCTAGAACTGATATTGGAAGGCAGTATTTTCTCTAACACACATTGCCCCTCTGAATTCTAATGCAACGTGTTTATGCAGTCTCGTATTGTGAAGGAAATCACTGAAGAACTTTTTCCTTCCCTTCAGTTTAGCAACATATTGTCAATATGCCCAACTTCGATACAATTTCATCTTTTTTTGAGAAATCTGTTTTTGAGAAATTTGTGTTATCTTCAATGCAAGGGTAATACAAATAAATCCTTTATTCATCTATCATATATTTTGGGCTTCTGTTCATCAAGAGAAGACTCATCCACTAGCTTTTCCTATTCTTTTTGAACATACTTGTTTTTAGTTACCAGCACCTTGAGTTTTGGCAAAGAGAGAAACATATGGCTTTCCAATTATATACAAAATGGAATAAATCAGAACATTACGCTAAAAAAGTCTTATCTTTGTAATACTTCAAAGTATTCAAGATAAGAAAAGTAAAATATGATAAGCAACTTCCTATCTAAGTCAGGGCCTTATGACTTATTGTCATGATATGAGACTTGATTGAGTACTGCATGATAGCTAGTGTCCACTTTTCCACACACCTTGCTACTACTATGCCCCAGTCAACATTTTCTAGGCTCCAACCAGACAAATCATGTCATTGTAATTTTTATTTTTATTTTCTTTTTATCCCTTTCATGGAACTAGAACTATGTTGGTGTTCTTAGAGAGGGGTTGGATTAGATGATCTCCAGATGTTCCTTATAAAATCTACAGTTCTGTGATGAGTAATTTTCTCCAAGTAGAGCCAGTAACTTCTAAGAACTGTGAAATGAACTGATTTATTTTCTACTTTTTCCTTTATTGCTTTTTCCCACTATACTGAAAATACTATCACTTTATTTAGGAATATCAATAGCCTGTGCAAAAAAATATTTTATGAAAGAAATTGCCAATTACTGGTTTTAAGGTAAGGTAGTAAGAGGATCAAAAAAGAATTATAATTCAAAATGATTCTCCAAGATTAAGAGGAGTCAACTATTAATATTAGCACAGCGCCTTTTCTTCATTTGATTGCATGCAAATTGTTGATCAATTTCCATTTTGTTTATAGCATTAACTGCTTTTCTAATTTTTTTTTTTTATAATTCATTTTGTAACTTCTCAGAAAGATAAAAGCAGTTTAGGAGGTTTTACAGATAAAACCCCCTCTGAAATAATTTAAAACTCATTTGACTTTGAGATTTGTGGTTGATAAAAATGTTATTAAGGCTTTTAATTTAAACAACTGTACTTGATTCAATTGGACCCGATGTTTATAAATAATTGTCATGCTACAATTTTTACCCCATAGAAGGCTTGAGTCTTCTCTCCTCATATAACTGAAAAATATGTTAAATGTAACCTGCTTAAACAGTTTTTGCCCTTCTTTTCCCTGAAAAACAGCTTTTCTTTTTTGTATTTCTTCTCATGGACAGATTCTGGATTTTAATTACCTATTTATTTATTTATTTAATATTCTGTTTCTCTTCATTTAGAAAATAAACAATTTGGCTAAATCTCATCCACCTGTGCACGAGAACACTGAAATAGAATGGGTGTTTTGAGGTTTCACCCTTATGAGATCCAAATGCTGTGTATCTGCTGGTAAGCAATGCTGCTCAGTAATTCTTTCTGGAAAGCAGGCCTCTATAAGCAGTTGAGAGGACGTGTTTAAAATGCAATTTAGTTTGAAAACTGTTGAGCAACTTTCACCATAATGTTCTATGCTTACAGTCCCTATTCATTTGATATCAGACTAAATTAGCTATTACTGTCTTACATTCACTGTTGTTTTGGTTTGGGGTTATGCACTGATGGGTTTTACTACTTTCTCTGATGGTAAGCAATTCACACAAATATGTAGGTTATATGAACTACTTTTAAAATATTGCCACAAATTATTCAGAAAACATAGGCTAGTACTCATATCTGAATTGCTTTTTGAGTATTATTGCTATAAACTATAAACCTTCGGTGTCTGATCTGAAAAGCAAAGGCTGGATTTCAGATTGGGAAATAAGAGAAAATTAGGAGGTTAAAGCAGTCAAAACAGAGTGAATTGCACCTTTTAAATTTGCCTGATGGATTCAGTTTCATTCTCATGGCCCTTCTTTCTTGTTTTTGTTTTTTTTTTAATTAATTATTTTTTTTGTGATTTATATGTTCTTAGGCCCATAGACAGTTTTCTGCTCTATTGGTAATAAGGAAAATTTGCACCTCTTTTTCCCTGAGGGATATTTCTTAAAACTTATATGAATAAATTTCAAGTAGCACACAGCTTTCTTGAAAGTCATTGCAGTTTGATATTTGTGTTTGAATTTTAAGAGAGCTTAGAAAGAGCCATTAGCACCCTAGGCAGATATTACTGTCTATTTCTGTGATAATGAGATATCCTGTGTTTTCCCCGCTCACGGTACAGATCTTGCTGAGAGGTGTCTTATTTGTATTTATTTCTTTTGCATCTACCCAAGTTCATAGGATAAATAACATTTACAAATTTTACTTTATTTTAGTGTTTGTACATATGGTAACTGTAGAATAGAAACAACTGGCTTTTTATTTTATTCTATCAGAGTGTAAAAAGTGTGACTGAACTAGCAATAGGCTACATTACTTCAGTCAGTGTTCTTGAGCTACTGCAAGTACAACATGTAGGTCAAGGGAACAGAAAGTTTTATATGTTTGGAATTTACAATGAAAGACAAAATATTTGAGTGGCCTTTAAAAAAAGTAGTTCTTAGAACTCATTAAAAGCTTTCGGCCGTATAAATCATGTCTATGTCATCACTTACTTCAGTCTGTTTACTTTCAGATGTCCATTAGGGTTTGAATTATCTGTGTAGAAGTAATTCACTCTCTTAGTCTTTCTTTGAGATGAGAAAAAGGGATCACAACAATAAAGACTATCCAGATATTTGTACAGTAGCAAGGCTAAATACAAAAATTTGCAAAGACATTTAAGAGGTGTTAGATTTGTGGACTGAATTGGCACAACACAAAAGGACCATAAGAAAAATGATTTTATGGGAATGGAAAAATAAACGATCACCTCTGTCATTACTGGAAAACAAACAAACAAACAAACAAAAAAACAACTCAAAATGTTTGGATTCTTGGAAAAAAAACCAAAAACCTAATGGATTCTTGGAAATGTAATGAATGTGTATAAGAATTCTGGGAAAAACACTGATTATGTATTAGTTCAGCCTGTACCAAGCTTTTGTTCTACGGTGTGCAAGTTCGGAAGAGCTATCTCCCTTGCACCCAGCTTGGTGCCAAATGCTGAATAAAAGCATACCTGCTTTATAACCTAACTCCGGGTTACAGTTTGGTTCCGTAATTCACTGGCACATCGCCATCCTGTGAGTAAAGGATTTCCTCCTAACATACAACCTAAAATTCCCTTCAAAGAATATTTCTGTTGCTCCTGCAATCCATATCTTTGTTCACACTTAAACTAATCTTTTAATAATGTTTTTAAAATAAACATAATCAATAAATATTGATGTTTAAAAAAATGTCAAGAAAATGTTTTATTTTTATTTTTATTTTTATTTATTTTATTATTAATTTTTATTTTTATTTTCCAGGTAAAGGTATGTTTTTAACAATGATGATGTTTACTTGTTGGGAAAAATATCAAATATAATTATGGATTCTTCCTTTCATAACATCTTTACTTTAGATTTTTTTTGGACTTCTATCAAGGACTTGCTAATGGTCTCAACATGGCTGAAATTAAATGATCTGTTTTATATTACAAGTTAGACCAAATTAAGCAACAGTATTTTTTTCACACTTCACTCTGGGAAGGAAAAAAAAAACAACAAAACACCTCACTTCAGGAGCTGAGTGAATCAGGAGTTTTGATGTTATCTAGAAATAATCCACATGGTCTGCTCAGCATTTGTGCAACTAAATATAAACCTGGTTGCTTATTTGCAAGGCATATGGCCTACTGTGTCCAAGGTGTTATGCCCCATCTCTGAGCATTAAATTACTTAATCTGGTTGTTTCTGAGCCAGTATGTTGGTTTAAATATATTACTGCATACTAACAAGGCAATTTGCCTTCTGGACATGCCTGCCTCTGAGCTACTGGAGTACAAGAATAAGCAGCAAGGTTTCTACATGCATGTGACTGTTATTTTTTTGTTGTTGTTTATTTGTTTTTGCTTGCTTGGTTGGTTGGTCGGTTTGATTGTTTACTTCATGATTGAGATAGATCAAAATTGTGAAACAATTTCTTCATCAGCTATCATCACTGCCACAGCTGTAGTTTGCAGAACTTTAGAGATAGTCCATGAGGCCAAGTTAGACCATGTGTTTTCCCTTGGAGATTAATTATTTCAGAGGAAATGTGTGACGTATTCTTGATAAAATGATTGGAAATGATGAGCCTAACACCCATTCTCCCCAGCATGGAATAAACACTGTTAATGAAACTTAGTTGTAACCTGCAGAATGGATTTGGGTCCCCAAGTGCTTTGCTCCTGTTTCTGTATTTACTAAGATTGAAGCTGGATGAGCAAAGGGGACAGAAGGGAAAAAAGCAATGGTTTTTTTTTCACATTTCATTGTTCTTTGTCAGTGTGAAAATTAAATGATTTTTTCTGATTAAGAAGGAGCTTGAGACTACTTTAGTAGCACATTTTCTAATTATTTTCTTAATATGAACAGGTATGTTCTGTATATTGTAAAATACTGCTAGAGGCAGTTAGGAAAATGGAAGGAAATCTGATGTAGTTGAGATGACTGATTTAATATGCTTATACTAAATTTACAAACTATTAAAGAATCAATATTCTAGTCTATAGAAAAACATTGTATTCAATATCTACTGATTTGATAACAACTCTGAAGAAATTAATCTCCACATATCTGTTTTGTTTTATTTTGTTTTGTTTTTGTTGTTATTTTTGTTTTTCCCCGAGATTAGACCTAAATATAAATATGTAAAGTAAAATAAACTAAAGCTAAAAATGTTCTAATGTTCTTCTATGAAATAAATCATATTTCAGAGCTGTAAAAATCTAATAAAAAGCTTTGATTCTAAATCACTTGTGATTACAAAATTTTCAATAAAATTACTTTTAATATATTTCATTCAGCAAAATAGTCACAGGCAGTCTGGGGATAAATTTGCTCCAGATTTCCTAAAATTAGTAGAAATTGGTAAAAAGTCTAGAATTATTATACAATTGAAGCAAATTCACTTAGATAAACACAAAAATAAATAGGATGGTAGGACAAGAACTTTTCCCACCAAAGATCTAGAATAACTGAGATACTCAACAGCAACAATCATGACAATCTTTTATTTAAAACAGATGAAATGATATTACAATAATCAATGAACATTCAGCTGTAGCTTTCCATAGAGTAAGAATTTTACTCAGTATTTCAAATTCAGTCAACAAAACCTACTTACAAATTTGTGTCAACTAAAATCTATTAGCACTTTGTACTTTCTGGAAACAGAAAGTTTTTTATACCATTTTTGAAATAAGCCAGAGTGACCACACTTTCTTCCTTAGTATATGCAAATTAATATATAATTTATTTTTCTTTCATGCATAAAGTCTGATACTAAAATAGGATTGAAGAAATATTTTCATGTCATGTAAGCTATATCCAGGTTATCTGCATCAAAAGGAATGACAACATCATAAACATTGCTCTACACAATGTGAATTTTTAAATCTTGACTTACTAATTGAAGACCAAAATCTCTTGAAGAAGAGATTTGAGGATTAATTTTTAAATCAATTTTTAATCTGCTTATTCAGTTTTCATTACTCTGCAGTGAAAATTTAAAATGAAATGTACAGTACTTAACTTTAATAATTTTCCTGTTTTTAATATACAAAATCCTAAAAGGCACTACATATCTCAAGAATATTCTGTGGAGAAGGATATACTGTCTACATTGCATTACATTTAAGTCTATCAAACTTTTAAAAGGATCCTTACAAATTCATTTGCTTAATAGAACACAAACTCACTGATTTTGTAAGCAAGAAATCTAAGTGTACAGTGTGACACTGGGTAGAAAATATTTCTCTAGCCTCTCATATCTAAATATTATCATTATTATTATTTTGATCTGCATAGTTTCGTTGGTAAAAACTGAATTCTATCCAGCTGAATCAGTCAAATTCTTTACCTACCACATATAGATGTGCTGTGGGGAAGGGAATTTTTGTCATGCAATCATAGAGTGTCTTGGGTTGGAAGGGACCTTAAAAATCATTACATTCCAACACCCCTGTTGTGGACAGTGTCACCATTCTCTATATCAGGCTGCCTGGGGCCCCATACAAACCTGAAGAGATGGAGAATCCACAACTTCTCTGGGCAACCTGTTCCAGTGCCTCAGCACTCTCTGAACGAAGAATTTCTGCCTAGTATCTAATCTAAATCCCCCTTCTTTTAATTTGAATCTGTTCTCCATTGTTCTATCACCATCTGACAATATAAAATACGTTCTTCATATTTTTTATATTTTTTTCTTTAAGTAATGAAAGTCCACAATGAAATCCCTCTGAAGCCTTCTCTCCACCAAACTGGTCAACCCCAGCTCCCTTAGTCTGTCTTTGTAGGAGAGCTGCCCCAGCCCTCTGAACGTTTGTGGCCTTCCTCTGGACCTGCTCCAACAGTTCCATTTCTTATACTGGGAGCTGTGGGGATTCAAGACAACATTCAGATTAGAGGCTGAAAAACAAGTTTGACAGGGTGTGGAAGAGGTCACTGGAAACAAAGGCTATCTCCAGGAGACAAGAGCAGAAGACAAGTGGGGAGCATAATTTCAGCCCAATGATGACTCTGAATAGAGAAGTAGGTGAATTGAAGCAAGGTGTGGCTCTAATTGGATGAGCACTTGCATGGGCACGTGAAGGAGACTCGTTAAGTGTTCTGTTGACATATTGGGGGGGGGGGGGGGGGGGCTGAAAATTACAAGAGGGAAGGGAACTTGGAAATGTATGTAAAGGATGTTAGAACCCTCAGTGAAGAATTTAGGTCGTTCATCCATCCGAGTCTGGTCCTTCAGATGCTACAGGGGTCCCAGACCAGTACTCCAAGTAGGACCTCACGAAGACAGAGTAGAAAGGCACAGTCTCTCACCCTGCTGGTTAACCTCAATTTTGATGCAGCCCAGGATGCAGTTGGTCTACTGGGCTGAAGTCCACACTGCTGGCTCATGCCATGCTTCTCATCCACCAGAACCTCCAGTAGCTTTTCTATAACACTGCTCTCAGCGAGTTCTCCCATTCCGTACAAGTTCTATGTCTGCAACTGCCCTGATCCAAATACATCACCTTGCACACAGCCTTGCTGAACCTAATTCAGTTCATGTGGGCCCACTTCTCAAGCTTGTGCAAGTCCCTTAGGATGGGTTCCCTTCCTTCTGTTGTATTATACCTCTCAACTCAGTGTCATCTGCAAACTTGCTGAAAGTGCACTCAATCCAAGCATTCAAGTTGTTTTTAAAGATGTTGAAGAGTCCCAAGACAGACTACAGCAGAAAACCACTTATCACTGGCCTCCATCTAAAAATAGTCTTTAGTTGTTTCTTGGCTTGATTCATGGCTACAAGCCACATGGAAGTCAACAGGGGTTTTATTGTCATAAAAATCATCAGATTTTTATGCTAAAGATGAATTTATACAAATGATATTATATGAAATGTTTTTACTTGTATGATTGCACAGAATTAGATTGACTGTGCTTACAATTATAGTACAATAAAATCTTTTATGTAAAATCCACCAAAATGAAGCAGTACCCATAATGTTAAATGTTTTTTTTTTTTTTTAAGCTATCACTACTCTGTTCCTGAAAAAGAATGCAAAGAGTCTGATTTTGAGAACACTGCAAAAACAATGCGAACTCTACATATTTGGCTTCCTCAGCAACAATCAGCTTCTTTGCATGGGCTGATAGATAGGTCTATTACAATCCTCAGATTGATACCACAAATACTTTCCACTGCTTTGTTAACTCAGACCAGCAGCAGACTAAGAATGCCTTAGTGAAGTTTGGAAGGAAGAAGAGTAAATATAAATCTGTAAATGACAGATGCATAAGGACTCCAGCACAGATCCAGCTACAGGAGTGCCAAGGACCTCTTTCCAATCTCCTATCTGCTGAAAGTTTGAAGACTATGGTTTGCTTTACTATCATACTACCTGATCCTGTTCTGCCACAAATTCAGTTTTTATTGCCCTAAGAAACAAGCGAGCTACCAATCTGCGTACCTGTAAAGTTCAAGATATTCCTTTGATGCTGTGAGACTAGTGATCAGGGAACTAGCTGCATATTTGTTCAGGCTTACGGCCTCCAGTTAGCCTGAATAGATGCCCTTGCATAGTTATGTTGGGAGTTTTGTTGCTGTTATATATATATATATATTTCTGATTGTTTTTGTATGAAACACAAGTAGGAGTTCCTATTACTGAGTGAATAACCGAAAAATATTTTCAATATATTAGATTCTCATAGCCTGCAATCTCTCTGCAAATTTGATCTTAAACTTTTATGGATCAACAGAATCTGGAAGGGACTTTTCACTGTATGTAATATTTAAATACTGTCATTGGTTTTCCAAGTTGTTTCTTTAGTCTCTCATTGGCTCTGTTGCAGCTGCTTCTGATGAGGGAGTTGGCCTTTTCAAGATATATTGCTCTGTTCACAGATCTCTTTCTGAAAGCAAAGAACTTTCTTTTCTTAACCTTAGATTGTCCTTGCTTTCATGATGTACAGTGTTAAATTGAAAGTAGATAAGATGTATGAGCAAGGGTGACTTTTTTTTTGAGGGGAAGCATTTTTCAGAAACTACTAAAAGCCAAAATTCACTGAAGTCACAAAAAGTCCTTTCCATATAGTTCTTTCCTTATACATTTTCTTTATCTTTGAACTTAAAAGAGTAGTAATATTACTCTAATTCCAAAGTTTTGCAGTTCATCGACATAAGAAATATCATTCAAATTGCACACAAGAAGTGAGCAATTATCTTGCTTGGTAAAACAGGATCTACATCTATTTTCTTGAGTCTATATGCGTAATTGCATTTAACCACTTCATTGCTAATGCCCACTTTAAACACCATATTTTAAGTGAACATAATAGCATATTGTAAGCAAACAGGAAAAAACAACAGACATCCCTGAGCACTGCAGTGACACTATTCTGTTTGATTCATTGCCTTGAACAAAGAGCTGTCAGTTCTTGGTAGACATTTGACCAAATGTTCTGCAGTGTGGGCATGAAGAGATACCTTATGTCACTCTGCAGAAGACATTTTGTCTTCTAGAAAATATTTTAATGTTTAGAGATTGAACAACAAGAAGAATCCTAGAACAATCCTGCATTTCACTCACAGTTAGGTAATCAGCCAGAGATGGGGCTCTTGGATTATAACCTTTGTCATATTGCATATTCACTGAACCCTGGCAAGTGATAGGAGGAAAGATGATATCTAAAGACAGGGGTTACAGTGTCATGACGGTGTTTTAATGAACATTACCTAGGACTTCTATGTCATGGCAATATACAACTTTTTTTTCTAAATTTGTTAAAAATTTTCCTAGTCCATTCCACAACCTAGATAGATAGATTTCTTGTCCACCAACCTTATTCATTCATAAATTTAACAAAATCCATGCTAAAATCATTCAGATCTTTAAGTCTAGCTACTAGTACTGGAGTGCAGTGCCAAAGCCATTAATGTTTGGGACAAATTTTGTAATTTCCAGCCCTCATTTATTTGCACTGGTTTATGCACTTCTGCTATTTCACAAATATTAGTTTCTGATTAAAAATAATTTTCATACTTGAAAATTATCCCTCTTCCCTCTTTCAGAGTGGTTTCTTTTTAGTTTTGATTTTATTTTTTTCCTTCCTTGTTTTTATCTTCTCTGTCCCAGATTCTTCTCACCTCTATTTGAAACACGGTTGCTTTGTTCCACTGATTACTTTGTTAAATAATTTCTGTGCTGGTTGCAGCTTGAATTAACTGTTTTTTGTAGGCGGATGACTTCAACCATTTTTGCCGTGATTGTTTTTTATTGTTATCTTAACATGTCATCATCTCTTTGGGAAATGGCTTACTTGCTGTTCTTACATCTTCTTGGATGCATCCCAGGCATGCATCACATATATCATTTCTACATGGTTTTGCTTCATTCTTCTGACTAGTTATGAAAAAGTCCACTTTTTACTGTTTCGTGCTCTGCTTCTACTTGGAGCTCTTGTTCTGGATTTTATAATCACTCTCCTTGTGTTATTGTGTTACTGAATGTTGAGCTCTGTCCCTAAACGACTCCAGTATGAATAAACTGCCAGACAATGCTATGCCTGTCAGTTCCTAATTTCACCAGGTAAACAAAACAAAAAAAGCAAATATTCACAGAAAAATCTTCCCCAAGCTCCACCTGGATGAGAAGAAAGTAAAAAAATATTGAATTTCTAGGCAAAACACAGATGAAACTAAATAAGACAACTTCCACAGTGTCCCACAGAGATAATTTGTCTTTAAATAAATTATTAACAACAACAAAAACAAAAAAGTATAAACATACTACATGCTATGTTGAGAACCCAGCATCCAAGCACTTTCTGCTTTTTTTTTTTAATTATTATTATTATTATTAGTAGTAGTAGTAGTATTGTATTTTAGGAAATCTGGGGTAGAATATCTGTTGTGCTGTTTTCTTCATATCATCAAGCAACTGGCTTGTTTTAGGTATGTTTTCTAAAATGAGATGTAGCCTACCCAAGATGCCTCTAACTACCTTGGCTAAATCTCTATGATCTTTAAAGGAAGTCTGAACTTAGTCAAATAAATAGTGTTTTCTTTGCCTGATTCTGAAAGATCTATACACTACCATAAAACTGGGAGGATGGAAGGAAGGAGGGGAAGGAATCTTTCTGAGACATAACCTCAGTGAGCTTTATTTTGATTCACAATGTGTGAAAAGCTTTCTATTGACTCATTTGGCTTCTGTTTTTTTTTCTTAAGCAATGTATGTTCTTACTCTAAAAGAAAAAGGAAAAATAGAAAAATTGTCTAGGAAAACATAATTGTCTATTTTCAGGTCTTATTTGTCTGTCAATACATTTACAGCTTTTGCTGTTGTCATTTTGTGTTTTGTTTTGTTTTATTTTGTTTTGTTTGTGCAGGAGATCTCAGGAATAATAGTTGAAAGAATAAACCTGCTTTCTGTTGAACTTAATGAGCATCCTATATTTTAAAACAATCTATTCCTTGTTTCATTTTAGTGTCTTAGCAAAATGTAGAAGTAGGCACATACATGTACAACATACAAACAGAGGAGTTTTTTCTGTGGTTCCCTGCTTGCTGAAAAGGGATGGCAGCCATTTCATGTGGATTTAACCACTGAAATACTTGGGATCTTATTTCTTCTCAAAACCATTCAAATTTGTCATCGTCAACATGTAAATGGACCGGGAGACGAATGAGATTCAGCAGCTTTGTTCTAAATGCATTGAACCTGAGGAGCTCTTTATCTATGTTCAGAACTGAGTGTGCATTTCACAGCAGTCAGCAAAGGTTTTTATGTAGAGTATGTAGAGTATGTACATCATTTCAGAATTAGGTTCCTTGCACTCCCGTTATTCATTTTGATGTCTTCTAAGGTGGGAAAAGGTAGATCATGTTTTAAAATACTAGTTGTTTATTAACATTTGCAACAGAATGTTTTTGTTGATTTGAGAGTTTTAATCAAAAATCTTGAAGAACACTTAAAATTCTACATATTAAAAATTCATGTTGATATCTTAAAGAATTTTCCTAAAAAATAAATTTCAATAGCATTTTGGGGAATCAAAATGAGAGTTTTGATTTTAATTAAGATTTGTTCTGAATTTTGAACTGTGTTGCAGGATGCTCTTTAAAAATATGGTAGGTTATATACTTTTTAGAATATATCACAGCTCCTGACAGTGACATGATTCCTACTTTTTATGTGCTTTCTAAGCCTCCTTTGCCTCTCAGACTTCTTGATGCAGGTCTTCATATTGCAGGTACAATTTTGATCTTTGTTTCTGATTTATTCTTAAAAGCACCCTAAACCAACTAAATGATCTTAAATGGGCCATTCAGCCTAAGTACTCAAAATTAGCTCAATTTTACTGTACCTATATTGCTTCTTCTACACTACAGTAACTCTTAACATTTGTCTACAGAAGCTTCCAGGCTCTTAACAGAGTCTGGAAATAGGGCATCATCTCACCTAACACAGACCTTCAGCAACCATCTTTCAGGACTAAACCCACATGTCATCCATCAGAAATCCCAGAAGTTATTGTGACCTCTAAGCCATTTTCTGTCTTAATAACTGAGGTAGGAAAGTCTCTATTTTACATATAGGAAATGAGATTCACAGAGGTGAATTCCTAGATCCTCAAAGGTATTTAGACTCCAATGCCACCTAGCAAATCTGTCTGCTGGTGAGTAATCTAAAACTTACTGAAAAAGCCTCTTTTGTCCTGAGACCACTGAGGTCCTCTTCCTGCTTAGGATCTCCTAAAAGAAAAAAATAATGTGAAGAACTCAACAATGTCCTTCTCAGAATAATATTCCAAATTATTTTCTGTGAGTCTTGAAATATGTTGGTTAATATATTGGTGGTAGTCTAGTTTCAAAACTGAATATCTACTTGAGGCACACAGCCATGAGTTTTAAAATGCTAATCGCACTCTACCAGCTGCAGGCAATCGAACAGGTTTCCCCATCTCTCTGAAAATGATAACCACAGTGTGGTGTATGTGTGTCTATTTCTTTCTGTAGAGATATATGAAAGTGGTTTAAGAAAATATTTTTTTTCCATAATATTTTTTTGTTGTCAGCCATTTAAGTTTTTTATGTTATTATCTTTTCTGTTCAGAAAGAAAAAATGCAATAGATGGAATGCCTTGAGTAAGTTATTATTTCACATTTATTAAAGGGTCAATGACTGGACACAATATTTGTATAGTGAGAAACCCAAGTTCCTATCAAACATTGGATTGGTGTAAGACTGTGTGATTGGGTGTGCTACATTCAATTTTTTTTTCTTTTTTTTTTTTTTTTTCTTTTTTTCACTATTGGGAAGAGGAAAAGAAGGGTGAGGAGACAAAACAGCTAGAGGAAAAAAAAAAAAACAGGAGATTGATCAGTAGTAAATAAAATAAAATAGCTATTACAAAAAATCACCACTTCTGAGTCAAGAGAACGAGTTAGCAATCATACTTGTCAGAATCACAGTTAAGAGAGAGTTTTTTTCTTTTCAACAAAGCATCTTTGCATGAGCATACCCTACAAGACCCACAACAGCAAATTTGCCCAGAAGTGCCCTAATTAGCTCTACCAAGTGGTCTATAATGCTGTCAAGTTAATGCCTTCTATCTGGCTGTTTACTGGCCATCATGTATCATTGTTTGGCGAATGACAGCAGTCAGGTTATTAAAGGTGTAGATATTAAATTAACAACAGTGGTAAACATTGTAGCTGTACTTTACATCTCAGCAGAGCCAATGAAGTGGATGACACTGAATCCATGTTGATATGCTGCAATGACAGATGGGCATCATTTAACACAATACATCAGTGGGCAACACACGTACCACAGCTGTCCTCCACTAAATGAATTAGATCAGGGTAATTAATCTAAGGCAGAAAGTATTACTAATGTGGCTCCTAAGCAGAACTGGAAATGAGTAAAATATCCTGTTAAATAGAGAAGGAACAACAACAACAACAACAAAAGTAAAAATAACAGCTTAGTGCTTAGGGCTTATGAGTCTAGAAAATGACTGTCAAGTATTTTAATATCACACGCAAAAGGCAATGCCTATCTCCTTGCATGATGGAATGTACAAAGAATACCCCATTGTTGCCCAGTATTTTATCATTATCTCTTTTGTCATTGTGTGTAACAAGAGAGGCAAGGTACCACAAGGGTAAGGGATCATGACTAAGATGTTACTTTTGACACAATATTCTAATTTTTAAAAATCACTTTTATTAATTATATGAACTATTGATGGAATTATTCTTTTTTTTTTTTTTAATGGATCCTCTGCTGAATTTAATTGAGATATTAAACTCCTGTGGCATTTATCTGAATGATATTTTTTCTCTATATTGGTCAGATAGATAGCTGCAGTAATTAATTAATTAAATGTACATAATTCCTTTTCCTTCACACAGAATTTGTAGTGTTTCTATATAATTATTATGTACATTCTTTTTCCCTGTCCTCCCTATCTTACCCCTTCATATTAAGTGGAAAAAGATCACAAAGAAGATTTAAAACAAAAGAATTTGTCTTGTTATGATATCAGTTTGTGGCAAGAATATTGCAGTACTCTTTGTTGTACACTGATATCAATGTTCTATATGAATACATTTCAATGTGTTCAATGATTAGAAATAAATCAGTTGTTATGTGTGCACCTGAGATTATAAGCAGTTTGAATACCAAAGGCTTAAAGCTAGTGTCAATTCATCCTTGAATGCAGTCAATTTAAAGAGTAGTTGTAGATGGGGAAGAGCAACAAAGGATGGCAGCACTTAAAATCTCATTGTTAGTTTCGCACATCCTGTATTAATTTTGTTCCACTTCATTTGGTATATGACACCTGCACTGGAAATTTTCCCTGAAGACCATCTCTGAAAATGATCAAGTATTGTGTACTCTCCTGACTCTGTCAGCTCATTTGCATCTTCCTCCTTATTCTTTTTGCCTTGCCTAATATAGTTTGTTTTCTTCATACTATCTAGTATGATGCTATGTTTTGTCTTTAGGAGAAAAACAATGTTGACAATGCACCAATGTTTTAGTTGTTGCTGTGAAGAGCCAAGGATGTTTCAGTTCTTCAACTTCTTGTACTGCTCTGCCAGTGGGATGGTACAAGGAGCTGGGAGGGGAAAGCTGATCTAACTGGCCAAAGGGATATTCCATAGCATATGACATATTGTGAAAAAAACTATAAAACTGAGGGAAATTTGCCAGGGCAGCTGCTCCTTAGGGACTGGCTGGGTGTTGATCAGTGGATGGTGAGCAATTGTTTTGTGCATCGCTTGTCTTGTAAAAAAAGTGATATATGAAGGAATACATAAAATGTATATCTTATGATGATTACTGATATTTCTCTGTTCCTTTTCTGTTTTTGTAAATAGTTTTTATCTCAAACAACGAGATTCTTTCCCCCATCCCACTGCGAAGGGGCTGTGCGGTTCTTAGCTGCCTGGTAGGTTAAGTTGCAAGAGACAACTATCGTCCTTTTAAACTCTTTCTTCTCTGGATGTAAAGACTGAGGTTTACTACTGCCTTTAAACTGTTGGAGAAAAGAGAGATGGGGAAAAATAATTATTTTGGGAATAGGTATTATAGTAGTAATTATGTCAGTCTGGTGTAATGAAAACATATGCTGGTGTGAACCTACAGGCAATTCCTAAAAAATACTGATTTTTGTCATAGTGAGGCTCAAAAACAAGCCACAGCATGCGTGGAAATTCTTTAGTGTACATTAAAGTACTGTGAGATTATACTCCCTGCTACTACAAACTTTGTCTTTCAGCTTGGGCATTATGCCCAAGGCTTTGCACAGGACTGATAAAAGTGTCTTGCTAAATACTATGACCGTATATTATCATCTTACCCCATAAGTAGTGAGAAAACCAAGAGCCAGCAGTTCTAATCCTCATAAAAGGACTGCATGTGATCTCCCCAGTTCCTTCTAAATATTGTGAATCTTGAGTGACTATTGTTTTAGAGTGAATTATGTGGAATAATTAGTGGAGGTGACTTAGTGCAGTGTACCCATCTTAAGAGACTTAGTGCAGTGTACCCATCTTAAGAGAAGGTACGGCATTGAGAAAAACCCCAGATTGTGATGTGATGAATATGTATGTAGTTTGTTCTCTGACAGTTCTCTAAGAAACGTGGGGCTTTCAAACCTTACATTGTCAGTAACACCAGAGGAGCTCAGTATACTGACTCTAAGATATCCAGCACAGAGAGTGGAGCAGAGTGTAAACACCATGGCCAGGCTGTGTGATAATACTGGAAGGATGGGAACTGGAAAACTGCATAGTTGTAAATGTGAGTCAGCAGCTTGTCATGTTTCCGTCACACCAATAAAAAAAGATACATTTGACTAGAATCACTCAGGGTCCAGCTGAAATTAAGAAAATGATGCAAAAATGGCTTAAGAGAGAAGGAATTTGGGGGAAGACACCACTGCAGACAAGTCACAGACAAGTCAAGAAAATGCCATGGGCTTCTGGGACCAGTCAGCAGACTGAGCCTCTTTCTCCCTCATAGGGACACATATTGGGTAAGATTCACACACTTTGTTATAATAAGTGCTTCCTTGTAAAACTTTAAATCTCTGTAGTTATTCCATAATTTAACATGTTTGTGGTCAACTGAATTATTCATATCCTTGGTACTTGTATGTGCTGTACAGACTGTGTATTTATCACTGGCAATTCAAAGGAATCTGTTTCTATGATAAAAAGTATTATTTATCAAATTAGCCTTGAGAATTCTCATAGGTCACAGCAAAACTTTTGAAGAGTAGCTGTATGAGCCCACTTGAATGTGACAAAATCTATAGTGTCAAATTGAGTATTTTCCCTTTAACACATCAAGAACATGTGAATGACTAAAGACATTGTTATGGTTGTTTTGAAATACTGTCCATTATGAAATAAACTTTCTGTGAACATTGCAAAAGGTCTTTTTGTTAGCATTTTCACACTGTTAAATCAGAACTGTCTTGCAAAAAGATCATATAGCCTTTAGTTGGAAATCATAGCAGAAGATTCCTTACACTGAACTTACTATCAAATGTGTAAACAATTTAAGAAAGAAAAATGACAGGTCCTCTGTTATTTTTAGCTAAAAACTGTACTTTTTCTACTTTTATATTACATTTTCTTGTAAGGAGTACAATTCACCAATACTCGGACTTCCTAATTCTTTCCTGCTTTTGTTATTGCATCTTCTCCATATACCTTGAAACATATTTTAGTCTTTTCTGTATAGTTTTATGTTGGTGGATTTTACTTTGCTCAGGTAATCACAGCATACCTTTCCTGACTAAAAGTTAATTGCTAGTTTGATGTCTTCAGGTCTTATTTCTCTTGTGATTTCCAGCAGATGTCTAGCAAAATAGCATTGGTTGAATCAAGTGGTATCTGCAGTATTATAAAGAATTAGACCTTATCCTTATGCAGTACATAAATATTTTCAGTCTATTCACATGTAGATTCTATGTGAGAATGTAAACTGTTTCTTTTCTTGTACATTTTCTATCATCAATGTTATGTTTTTAATTACATGAGCCTATGAGGCTGCCCAAAGAGGTTGTGGTTGCCTTGTCCCTGAAGGTGTCCAAGGCTAGTTTGGATGGGGCCCTGGTCTAGTATTAGACTAGGAAGTTGGTGGGCCTGCCTGCAGCAAGGGTTTTAGAGCTAGATGATCCTTGAGGTCTCTTCCAACCCAAGCCATTCTATGATTCTATGATGTAAAACTTTAAGTAAGAGATCAGAAATCTTACACACAAAGGGTTTTAGATATAGTCATTTATATGACTCTATGCACACCCTAAGTGTCTACTTCAGTATACTTTAAATGTCTAGATACGCCTTCTGGGAAATGTCTACAGTTTTTTCTGTTACATATATTCTGACTTGCAGAAACCTTTATGCCTGTGTAAGTCATATAATTTCCCTTAATTTTCTGCCAGCAATGGGATGAGAAGTGTGCATATGTTTCTTTATTGTAAGAAATGCTGCTTTCAGGGAATTGAATGGAGACAATAAATACACTTTGTGCAGACAATCAAAAAACCTAGTTAGCCACAACTTTAATTTCTTCTGATTTGAACGTAACTTGAACAAGTAGCTTCGATGTAAAAGGCTACAAATATCACATTACTAATATCTTGTCTGACTGTTTCTACAAGACACTTTTTTGCAAACTTTTGAAAATTAGCATCTCTAATAAAATATAAACAGCTACTCTGAAAAAAGAAACGTAAATTAAATTAGAAAAACAAGAGATGATTTATGAAGGTGTCAGGTGTCACATATTGATGGATGAACCAAAAAGATGTAATGGTTCAGCTCATATACTCATTGAAACATTGCGTCTTTATCAGCAACATATTCTCATTGCCTTCTTCTGAAAATAGGCTGAAAATCTTAGAAGAAACAATTGCAACTCTGCATGCTTCTCAGTCTCACAGAGCCTAAACTCACTGATGCAAATTGCTTTTCAAAGTTGTCTGACAGAATGTCTAGTGACAGAAGTTTTATAATTCTACAGAAATGAGGAAGATGGTGACAGTTGATGAACTTTTAGACGTTCATTAATTATTCAGCAAAAAAGAACCCATCATCACTGTAGTCCACCTGTGCTTTTACAACACAATAAATAATAATGAATAGAATAGTGAGTTGTTACTAATATTAAAGTGAATGCTTTTCCTAATATAATCTATACCTTTTTTTAATAACACAATTACAGTGCTCAGACCACAAGTGCTAGAGAAGACAAGGATGTGCCATTTTGGGACAGAAGGAAGGTTGTATGCAGATGAAATAATACAATCTGACATTCTCCCACTTTTCCAAGAAATAAAGGTACTGTGCTGATAAAAGCAGCTATGTAGGAAATCTAAGCATTGACTTCTCCTATGTGACTAGAAAACCACTTCATCCAAGAAAAAAAAAAAGATTAAAAAGATTCATCAGTCCCGTGGGGGATTACTGCAAAAGATAAATGATTTTTTTATTTTTTTATTTTTATTTTTATTTTTTTTTTTTGTGATGGGAGAATTGATCCATGGGGAAGGGAAGAAGTAATCAGAATACGATCACACGAGATGTCACAATCAGCAGATGATGACATTTCACAAGTACGGACTTCAAAGAAGGAAAAATGATTTCAAGTGGCATTGCAAAAACTTCCAGTGCAATCTATCAAGCTTTTGGGCATGTACTTTAACTTTTATTCTTTGTCTTCCTCACCATCTTCACTATTACTATTTCTTTTTTATCATGTTTTCCTGTTGGAAGTAGAGGTGATTTTTGAGCTTATCTCCCATGAGAAAAATAATTTTTAATGTAATAGTAACAAAGATTTTCATGATGAATAATCTCCAGTCTGTATTTTGGAGACATATTTTTACCAGCATTTTAAAAAATGCTAAGAAAAACAAAGATACATTTTCATTAAATATAGTTGCAAAATTTTAAGTTCAATTAACTATGGGAAAACATTGAGGATATTCTGTAAGATATCACAGTAAAATATAAATTCTTGCTTTTCAGTTTCCATTTTCAGTGTGTGCTATCTGACATACTATTTCAGGCTTCTAAAATAGCTCTCTATACATGCATAATTTCTTGAAATGCCTGCTTTGATAAAACATAGAAAAGGGAACCAAACCAAATCACTGACACTATTTCAGAAGTTTCACCAAACTTAAGTTTCAAGGGCTGCCTCTTATTGAATCTGTATATTATTTCTGGACAAGTAGTCCAATAATAGCACCTCACGTAAAGCTTATGTTAAATCTCTAGTAATAACTAAACAATATTTTCCCTGGCTTCCAGGCAACAGTGAGGATAATAAAAGGGATTTATTTGGCCCTAAATGTCTTCTTAGAAGATGTCAGATTAAGTAGTCATAACCATTTTCTTTTTTTGACCCAGTCTGATGAGGATAATTAATGTCAGCATTACCTCCCAGAAGTCTTTGCAATCTTAACAACTCTATGTATGGTAATGCTGCTGCAAGGCAAGTGCAGAGGCATGACCTTTTTTGTCCTTTCCCTTTCCTTATGTACAAGTGTGGAGTTAGTTTCAATAAATCGGTGTGATATATTTTATCATCCTTGACAAAAGAACTGGGAAACTGGGAGTTTCCCTGAAGGAGAATATTTAATTCCTATTGGAGATGCGTGTGCTTTTATTCTGGGAGGTCTGGTCCACACATTTTAGTCCCTGTGGAGAGTAATCTATTTTATTACAGGGGGTGTGAATAAAGCTCACCTAATTTTCTGGTGCAGTGCATCCTTTCTGTTTCTATGATTGTCCACACTAAAAGGCTGCCTGCTGGGCTAGTTCAACTCTGGTGTACTGAAGCTTGCGGAGAGAAGCACACTGGAAAACAAGACTTAAAAATAATTTAAAAAAAAAAAAAAAAAAAAAAGAGGTCAGGAAAAATTAATAAACTAATCAGAATCAAGTACTTTAGTCACCAATGGAAGTAACCCCATATTTACTCCAGTCAGAAAGGCAGCCTATAACTCACTTTTTTTTTTTTTTTTTTTTTTTTCTGTAAGCAATTACGAGGCTTCTTCTTCTTATAATCTATTATACTGTGCATCTCAGGTAAGTCTTCAGTATCAGGTAAAGAAATAAATCACATGCCCACAGAACAGAAATACAAGGATATTCACTGTACTGAAACTCTTACATTTTCAGGACAAAACCTAGCATAAATTTGAAGCTGATCTGTATGTTATTGCAGGGCTTTCCATTGTCTTTCATGGGGTTTGAATCGGGACCCTGAAAAGTGACTTTTTTATTATGGAAGGATTTTCTCAGTCATTTTCCTCTTTTCTTCCCCGTTCTGTCTCTATTTTCTTTAAAAAATTGTCCTCTCACTATTTTTTATCTGTGTTCTTACTGGTCCACTGCAATCCAAAACTGGTGTTAGAACACAGTTGACAGAAATGTTTCATTGATTGAGGTATAACTGATGCATGCATTTTTTCTCTTTCTTGCAATATTGTTATAGAACTGGTTCTGTATATTTCATCAGAAACAATTCAGCAAGAAAATTTAACTGGAGTGAAACGTATCTCTTGAAATTCTTAAAACCAAAAATAAGGACAGTAGAAGAGAATCAAACATCATAATTTATATCAAAAGTGAAATATACTACTGAAAATTAGCGTAATTCAGAAGGCTAACACGATTCTCAGCTGTTATAAAGTTACCCCAAGAAACCGGCTGTAATTTCTCTTCTCAGATCCCCTACACTGCTGAAACCACAGTGGTCTTAAATTTTCTGCAGTTAATCTTGTTGTTATTCTTACTACTATAATAATATTTTAACAATACAATGCTATTTTCCATTCAGATTTGAATACTACAAAGTGACAACATGAGCCACAAAGCAGGT
Organism: Tetrao urogallus; assembly: GCF_951394365.1. Taxonomy (NCBI): domain Eukaryota; kingdom Metazoa; phylum Chordata; class Aves; order Galliformes; family Phasianidae; genus Tetrao; species Tetrao urogallus. The sequence goes on along the minus strand of NC_136820.1, from coordinate 26,468,795 downwards.
GAGTTCCTGAGGTGCAAATCTATTGTAAATTTTTCATAATTGCTTTTGATTTATGTTATTGCAAAAGAAGAAAAAATAGCCTCAGTGTTTATTTCCGTAATCTGAGATGTTCAGACAATATGCAAAAGATTAATAAAAGACTGTCAGATTGAGCTGATTATAAGTTAAAAAAAATCTACATTAAAAATTTATATAAAAAAGTACACTTCAGATATCTCTGTTTCAGACAACAGCTTACAATGCTTTCAAATAAGTCACAAGGTTCAAACAAGAATTTCACTGTGTTAATGCTACATCAAAAATGTAAAAGTCCATTATCTGAGTTAAATAACGTATCTAGAATTCTAAAGTGAAATAAAAAACAACACAGACAAGGAAAAGAGAAAGAAAAAAAGCAACCTCTTATCCCAACAGCTGCCTAGGAATGAAGTGAGATATACTGCCTCAGCTAAGTGAATGGATCATGTTATACATGACATATTATTCTATTTAGCTTGACCATAAAACACCCCTCATACAACCTTATGTGATCTTTTCTAATTTTTCTACAATGATTTACACTTTCAGTACAAGGGATACCCCTTATCAATGAGAATTTTGCAATGAGTAAATGAATAATTGAGATTCTAGTTGGTGTTTTATGCCCTTTTATACCATCAGTCCATGCCCTCTGATCTGTGTAAGTGATTCTGTTCAGAGATAATTAAATGAAGCTGATGAGAGTCTATTTTCTTCTATTCATTGGTTCTCAGACTGAAATCATCAGAGTATAAGACCACCTGGCAGAAATACAGGCATAGCCATCTATAGCTCTGACTGCAGGTACTTCCATACACAGTGGAATGAAGACTCATACTGATTGTCTTTTTGAGCCATGGATGACAAGGCAGTTTGAGTTTCTAAGTGCATAAGGAAGCGGCTGGAGCAGAAGTGATATAGTAGGCTGGCTATACTGGATCACCCAAGAACTGCTCCAGTCCTCTCCCACTGAGGGACTGTAAGCTTGCTGGTGAACTGATGCTGTATATCCACCTACAGATTTTACCAAGAGCTCTCTATTCTCTAAACCATGTGAAGCACATCTTGTAGGCAGTCAATCATATAAAGACTTTGATGAGTGCTTTACAGGGAAAGTTGCCCACCCCCTTGTATTAAATGACACTGCTAGCATCTCCTTCAAATATCTTTTACTTGTTCTTCAAAGGAGAACTGTGCGCAGCAAAGCATTCAGCCGTGCTAGGTATTTGGCATTGTTTTCTGATGCACACACTGCTATTTTTTTATGTTTGAGTTGCAAGGTTGAGGAAGTGTATGTTGACCTGATCATTTCGTTGCAAACACAAGAGAAGTATTTTTTTCAGGAAACAATTACACAAGGAAAGGTCGATGGCTTTGCTGACCTATCCTGGTAGGGCACTTCATTCATATTGATAATGGGAAGAAAGCTATGCAATATTTCTAAGGTCCAGGACTTGAATCATTGGTGAAGATGTGGTGTGATGTGATAAAAGAGTGGATGAAATTGATTCAAAGGAAAAATAATCAAAACAGACTTTCAAACAGGGCTTTTAACAGTGTTATTCCTATATTCCCTTTTATAATTAACATCTAGTTTTTATCTGATGTCTTTCTGAAGTCTAAATAAATGCCCCTGTTGTGTGGCTTCTGGCTTATATCTTACAGAATACACAGGTTCTAGTTCATCATTAAAAACAAATCCTAGTTTTACGAGCCTTATAAAGAATAAGGCTGCCCTTGGCTATAATTGAGTTACTGTTTTTTATCTCACTACAGTCTGTTGAATGTCGCTTTAGCTATAAAACAAGCAATTTTACAAAGACCCTGCGGTGAATAGTGCAAGACTTTTGGCTTTCTGGTTATTTAGTTCTCTGTTTTTGCTGCTTTTTTTCCAGAGGTATCAGATGCAAATTAAGTTTCTAGTTTCTCTTATCTCTTTTTTTCCTTCCAAAGCTGAGATTGATAGCTTTAAGGAGATCAAAGTCAACTTTCAAATGTATCCCAAATTGATAATCTCCAGACTATCATACACCTTGTACTCAGAACAAAAAACTAAAATCCATGATGACATGAGCGTGGTAAACATGGTTCTTCTGTTAGACTAAGTAAAAGTAGATTATACACGTTTTTTAGACTTCAAAGGCCTGTCCTTTCTGTTGGGTTTCTTTAAGGTCTCAAAGGCACTGTGCACTCCTTTTTGTGTAAGACTAATAAAATACTTTGCAGCAACAACTTGAGAGGATCTTTTTCTGCTAGCATAGGAGTTTCAAAGATAAATGGACAAAACATCTTAAGAAATGAAAAGCATGGGCATTTCCAGGCTACTTAATGTAAACATAGAAGTGTTATGTTCATCAAAGCTAGTCTGTATTTATACATGACTGTATAAACTGTGCTTTGTTTTAGATATGCTATCTGAACAAAGAGACTAAAATGAGGGATCCTTGTAGTCTTTTTCTATGCCAAGAATAATGAAGGTAAAAAATGTACATCTTCAGTAGAGTGCACAGTTTGGAGGTCTAATCCAAAAGCAGTTTCCACTGACAATAATGAACAATGACAATATTTCCTGATGTTGATACTTTGGACGAAGCTGCCTGGTGCAGATGAGATGAAGCTTGGGGCCCACAGTAAGCTGCATAAACAGGGGCATGTCAAAACCATTGGTGCAGATGATACACATCCACACTCTGTCTCTGCAGAGCAGCTCTGGCATTGGCAGGACAGCTGGCAGGAAGCCACCTTGCTTGCTGGCTCGCAGCCAGCGGCTCCATTCTGCGACTGTGAGTAGACAGCAGGAACTGATCTCGTGCTTAGGGGAAGGTTTTAGCATGCATTTTATGGGGAAAAAGTGTCAGGAAGAGCTGCATCTATCCTGCCAGGTACACTTCTGATTTTTCTCTTTTACTCAACATTATTTCGGAGAGCTCAGAGAAAGCTGTTTGGGGAAGAAATTAATGCTTTGATCCTTACATCTGTTCATCCATCCTTGTGCAAAACACAAGGATGTATGAGTGCATGTGCATGAGGAAAATAATCCTGTTCAGCATGAATACATGAGATAGCATTTAGTAATCTGTTAATGGGCTAAGAAATATTCTGACCAAAAATCCATCTTCGGGGTACAGTACTGAGTGATATTGTAATCCTGTATATGCTTAGAAAATAGATATATTGTTTTTCCCCAAGTAGTGTTGGAAGCATCTGTGTTTTTCCCTTGTGGGAAGTCTACTGTGTTGCAATAGAACTGAATACAGGTGTATCCATGACAGACTGAAATGAAAAATGTCACCTGGAGAAATCAGTAAATATGCTTTACCTTTGGAATATCACTAGGCTTTAAAGAAAAGTTGAAAGATGAAAAGTGAATAATTTTGCTTTCTCTCCACAAGTGCATTTAATTAACAGAAGAGTGGGGGGAAAGAGAAAAACGTACAGGAAAATACAGTATAAGGAGTCATTTTCTAACTCTGCACAAGAGTTCTTGACAAGAATAAAAGTCTGCTCTGTGTACAGTCCTGTAGTATGAGCCACTCCTTTCACATCTTAGAGCTCTACAGAACCAAAGGGGATGGATAAAGTGGGGAGCTGAGCTCTCATTTTCCAGAACTGCTGACATCTGACAGCAGCTACACAGGTGGGAAGAAGGGAAAGTATCTTGGACATTGCCAAAATGGCTCTAAACATCATCAGTGGGTTTGCTCTGCTGATTCCATCTGTCTGTGCCTCAGTTCACACACAAGATATGTTTAAGCCACCTGCTGTTGATACAGTGGTTTCTTTCTTGTCTGGCTGGCGTTCAGACTTACAAGATCAAAGTATTGATCAGAATTCAGTGGAAAGTTTAGTATTATCTCTACACCTCAACTCGCTTATCTAGATTCCTGTTATACTAACCTCTGATGGGCTGGAATATTTTCTGAATCATTTACTTTTTATCATGGTCACAGTATTTTTATAAATATGAATGCTGTCTTTGAACCCACTCTCAATCAAGACTCAGACCAAGGCAGATCAAGGAAGCTTGAACTAAATAACACTTCTTTTTTTTCCTGCTTGTACATAATGAACAACAACAACAAAACTCAGGATGTTGATGCCTTTATAACAGGATTTATGGAGTGTGTCATCAAATATTGAGTGTTTGCGGTAAAATAGGAATAGATCCAGGAAAGCTGTAACTGTTCTGTCTCTATTATTGCAATGCCTGTTGTGGACTAAATTGAGAACTTATTCAGTGCTAGAAAATGCTTGAGAGAAATGAAAAAACAATGATGAAAAAGACACAGAAATTAACTTTATTTACTTTTTTTTTTTCTTAAACCAACAATCCACTTTTAAAAGGACTCGTCAGTGTTGGAGAAAGAGCATCAAAAAGTAATTGCAAAGTTGTAACCCTTTCCATAGTACTTGTATTTGAGGCACCACTAATAATTTAGGTAAGATTTTGAAATTGATTACTATGAAAAAAGGACTTTCACTGCACTGAGATTCTTCATTTCATCATTTTCCATGTTGAAGAAGTAAATATCATATGAATATATGATTATGACTATGGAACAGAGTTTTCTAAATTTGCACTACGCTTCCTTTAAGTATATTATTTAAAATTTTCTAAATGATAGCAAATTTCAGGAAGGATTTTGAGTAGCCCCAAGAAAAAAAGATGAAAAAATGGTTCAGTCACAGAAAGAAAATATCCATAGAGTAAACCTAAATCATTTGGAAAGTCAAGCAATACTTTGTGATTTCTCTGTTGTTTGTAATATGCACATAAATCTGGGAGGATATAGATGCTTGAGTATGGGTGCATAAGTGTCTGTATAAACTTACTAACAAAGAAAATTTAAAAATGTAATTATTGTTATTTTAATATTTTAAAAATGAAATTATTTCATTCCTAAGTATTATTATTAATTTAGTTATAAGTTAAGAAATGAGAAAATAAGAATCTTGGGGGATTGATGGCACAAGTATATATAAAAAATACAGATATGAAATACAACTTTGCAATGAGAGATATTTAATTGCAATGAGAAAATAATAAAAATTTTTGAGCACAATTAAATTGAAGATAAAATTTTACTTGGGGACACTTCCTTTGAAAAGGTGCTGTTACTTACCCGTAAACTCTCCATGAGAAGATGAGGCAATTTATACAATTTAACACTGCTTCAGCAAGGCAAGTTACTGTCAGTAACACTTTGAATTTACATCACGCATTAACTTACAGGACTGTCTGCTTGTAACCACAGGGAAACCAGCCAAGAATTGTTTCTTAGAGCTGTCTTCCTCAGTAGCTTCCAACTTCTTCCAGCTTTGCTCTCTGTGAATCTAGCACCCAGATATCCCTGAGGACATCTACATAAAACAAAGGACTGCTGGTTTAGTGAGAACACAGGATTGGTCTGCTGCTCTTGCAGTAAGTAACCAACCAACCATTTAACCTAAAGAGATTAGAGAGCATGAGTCATTCAACTTCAGGTCATCTATTCTTCCTGGTCATAATAGGTTATTTATGTCTTTGGATCTCCCCTAGCACTTTGTTAGTACATGAAATTGTTAGGTAGCTTACAGTAGCGAGACTCCAGAGAAAATAAACTGCTCCTGTGGTAAGCATTACAGTATAGACATTGCTAATTATTTATTTCCTGCTGTTAAGTAGAAAACAGGCTTGACTGCCCTCACAACAGCTGCAGCATTACAATGTGTGAAACACTGTGAACTTTATGTGCTACCTCTCCTGAAGAACTCTGGGGGCAATGGGTATTACAAGCAGGTAGACTAGTTGTCAGAAGAGCCTTCTGAAGAGTCCTAGTGCATCAGCAGCAATTAATGCAGGTGGTATTTCAGACAAGGGAGCTAATGAGCTTTAATATGCATGCAGGTGAGGGAGTGCTGAATCAGTAGAGCCATTAATGAACCTATGACAGCCTAATTAGCTACAATTTAAAATCTATGGAATCTAATCAGAAGAGCTGAACACTACTGCAAATCTGTGTATGAATGAGTCTGTCTAAATACTCCAATCTGTTGCTTAGTCACTGATTGATAGTAATTGCTTTTTTTCCTCTATTGTGTATAGAAAAATGCTCAATTTTGTTCTGATAGAGGAGGACACAACACTGAAGTTAAACGCCTGAAATACTTGACTGCTTAAGTTTTAATCAGGAGATGTTTAAAAAAAATCACAGTAAAATTAATTTCTAGCTCTGAATATAGATGATTAAAAATACACCACCAACTTTTCATGTATTTGGCTGACGGAGATTATATGCTAGTTAATCAACTCCAAATAGCTTATATGAAATTAAAGATAGAACTAAGCTGAAGTGGCATAAAATACACACATTAATATAAGAACTTCTTTATATAGGAATCTTATTAAACTTCTTAGATAAATTATTCTTAATATATCCAAAAAAGAATTTTCCTTTAAAAGGAGAACAATAATATCTCCTGAATACTATTATTAAAAAATTCAACAGTAATAAGAAACTTACTAAGAATACATTTTCCTTTTCCAAAATCACTGTGGTAAAGATTATTCAGTACAGCACAAAACAGGGAAGATATACAACTCATCGAAAGGATATGTCCAGTATTTTCAGTGAGATATTAACTATTATAAATGAAGTTTGAAATACCTGGAACAGTATGACTTTTTTCTTCTCTTAACAGCTCAGATCTTAATATTTTATGCAGGTGATATCCATGTGAATGTTACTTTAGTAGTCAGCTATTAATTTCTTGCAATAATACAACAGGCAAATATATATTCAATTTATGAGTAGGAAATTACTGAAGAAATGAGGAAGTCTTTTTTTGACTGAATCCACTGCTATACGTAACCACCTCTAGCATCTTTAATAAACGTTACTGTGCTAAATTCTAGTATTAACATAAATCTACAGGGAGAAAAGATCCATAGCTATTATTGTAAGTCATAGTGTTCAGTGTCACTACAAACACTTTCACATAGGCACAAAATCTTTGAAAACAAAATATGTGAGAAATAAGAAATAATTTTCAGGTTGGAATTGCTATTTATTGAAGTCTTTTCTGAGAAGAAAAGAAATTAAAAAAAAAAAAAAAGACTTTAAAGACAGTTTACACCATCTCAAAGATTGTTTCTCTCTTCATTTGATGCTATCATAATTCAAGTCACCAGATGACCTGAAAGTCCTAACTTTCCTCTCATCCTACAATTCAATGAGGATATTCCACATAAAATAGTATTTCTAAGGAGACATTATTAACTCTGCTGCTGTTTTCTACAGTTCCTCTAAGTGATTTTCAAGAAAAGATTGTTCATGAAAATTTTGTTAAAGTTCTTAAGCTATCTCCCCATAACAGATGCTAAGTCTCTGTTTCCCAGAATTAGAATGAAGAACTTCACTTCCAATCTTTATTTGAAAGAAGATCACTTTTTCTCCAAGATGATCTACAAAGAAAAGACTATATTGAGACATCTGTTACCTGACAAATTCTTGAAGGCATTCACAAGCTTCAGGCAAGGTGTAGACTTTGAATGTGTTTGTGAATCTCTTTTGTATCAGCATGTGGGGGTCATTCTGAAAGTAATGTCTCCTATTCATATCCATGAAACTACAATGGATGCAAGACTCTTGTGCTGCTTGATAAAGCACATTCTTAAATACAAAACACTATTTTTCAACACAGTCACCGTCATTAGCTATGCATTCTCACTGGTGATAAACAAGAGATGCATTTGTAAAAATCTGAACCAACAGAGGTAACCCACTGTTTCACAGCTGCTATGATGATGTAATTGCTAGGAAAACATTGCCCACGCAGTTCATAAAGACCAGAGCTCTTTATCATTGTGGTCAAAATTGTCTGGGCCAAATCAAGAATAAGAGGCCAGGACTTGACTTTTCATGATCCAAATGAGGAAAGGCAGGGAAACCTAGAATTAATGTAAGAGGAAGATGTCCAGGTTATCACATAAAGGTTGCCAGATGTTGGTGATGTTGCCAGATGATGCCAGGAAGTCTAGCTTTTCTGTTTTTACAGCATCAGGAACTGATTTATGTCAGCTGAAACAGCAGAAACACTGCATCTCTTGCTTTTCCATTTCTTAATAAAGAGGAGACTCCAGGCAATCCAGATAATGCAGGAATTATCTGGGCTGAAAAAACCTATTTCCCACTGGTGGGACAAAAATCTTTGTGAGAAACTTGGAGATGGTTATTCATAAAGATGAGGCTCACTTTCTGTGTACGTGAAGCAATGGCCTCTAATATAGATCCCAAATGCTTAATTTTAATGTGGTGAAATAGTAGTTTGCTGTATCTTAATTGTAAAAATAAGTAAAGCATGAAGTATTGGAGTAATATTTATATCCAAGCTTGCAGTCAATGACAAAGCTAAGTTTGTAAGGAAAAGGTTGATTCTGCTGTCACATTTACCACTGCGTATTTGTACCCTCAATGAAGCCTCAATTAAGTCAGTAAGACAACATGATACTGTAATAGTACAATCAGGTCCTGGCATACTCCTACCTGATCATTACGCAGTCACTGGCTTCTTTAAAACCAAGTGCCTACATGCAGTGTTGAGTACCACACTCATATGCAAGGGTGACTGAAACATACTACACAGTATTCCCAGTAGAAATCATGACTGAGTTGGAAAAGAAACTTTCAGAGTAGTTCTGTCACTCTTGAAAACTTGCTTACAAGATATCTTATCTTATAATGTACCTTGTAATGAAATCAGTTATGAAAGGTGGTTAAATTTGGTGTAGCAGGGGTCTCTCACATGTTTTTGTTTAAATGCAAGGTAATCATGGTTGTTGAATGGGACAGTACAAAATTATGCATTATGAAGCCTTTGTCTTCTCTACACAATGAAAGATTTATAAGGTCTTCTAAAAAGGGCTTATTTTACCTTGTTTTAAAACGACTTCATTTATTTATTTTTGCACAGTGGAAATTTTATTTTTATAGCATTTCCTGCTGGGGCATAGTTGGATAAATATATTTTGAGATGGTTGGGAAACTGTTTTATTTCTGTACATCTCTGGTGATGCATTTTTTAATAAATCATTTTTAAGATTGCTGTTTCAGTATTTTTCTTTTTGTTTCCTGCTGTGGAGATGAGGGCTTTAATAAACAATTTTTTTGAAGTGGCTATTTTTACATTCTTCTTCTGTATCCTGCTGTTATAGTGATGTAAGCTTGTTACATGTTCATTTGTTTTAAATAGCTGCTGTTCCTTGCTTTTTGAGAAATTATTCTTGTGCATTAGCCTTCATTTTGAGAATTTCCTTCTGTCATCTAAATAAAACAAAAGGAAAAGGCAGCAAAATGGACTTCTAAAAAATGTTAACATTGCAAGTCACAGAAATATCTAATCTGAGAACTCAGTTGTAGTAACATGTAAATACTCCCTACCAATATACAGTGCTGAGCTGCGTTAATCACTAGTAGATCCAGGCTCATCACATTTTAGATAATTTGACTAAATTTAAGCTCACTGTAATTACCTTGGTGAAGTTTACCGCAGATGAGTACTTACATAAAATTACGAGGATTCACCAGATCAATAATAAATTTTCTGGGTGTGCTAACAACTATGGGCTTGAATAAATACAATCACAGACAAACTATTCCTAAGTTTCAGTCCCATTGATAACTTTCTTGTCAATATGATCTAGTATATAGAAATGTCAGCATATTTTGTCTTGATTTAAAAAGCACTCTGGAAAACGTGACCAATTTAGTATTTTATTTTGTAGTGAATGTTGGTACTTTCATCCATAAATAAAAATAAGTTTTAAAAGGTTGAATGATTGGAAATAAAGTTTGCTATTATATGTGAGGTTGCCAACCTCTTAATATGACTGTGTGAACTTGGAGACCTTCCATGAGAAAGCGGAGCAGTTAAAGTGACTACTGAGGCAGATCATTTTTATAGAGTGTGTTGTCTAAAACTAGATCTTAGATTAGTAATTAGGTTGACTAATGCAGTTCTACTTTCTATGATGTGATTACACAGATTCACTGATTATGGATGAAGTTCAGGCAATACTAAGCTGAAGAAAAGCTTCAATGTGGCTAGCATTAATAATTATTTTAGATCGCTAGTCTCACTGTCAGGTATCAAAGGCAGCTTGATTTAGATTACTTCTGATTTACTGTTGAAAAATAGCTTTTGATAAACCATCATTTACCTATTAAAAATGCATGGTCTGTTTTTAGCCCCATATAAATATTTATTCTGTAATATATAAACAAATCCTTGTTCAAAAGTGGTCATAAACTTTACAATGATCTGAGCTAACAAGAAGTTAGTTTTCAGGCAGTAACTCTGATCAGAGAAAATTAAGATGGAAAGGAAATTCCCTCACTGCTTGCCAGATATTACACTAAATTTGAATCAGAAAACCAGCATCAATACACTCTATCTCAAGCGTACGCTTTTGCAAGCTAAAATATTGAAAGACTGCAGTTCAATTTATTGACCCATGCACTAGCTTGGTGCTGTGTTTTATCTCTCTAAAATATATTTACCTATAGATTAAATCATACAGACCACTGAAGTGGAGATACCCATTCAAATATTCCTATCTTCATCTGTTCATACTTCACTACAGTGGAGTTCCAGGATCTTTGTACAGTGAAGAGAATTGTAAGCTTTATTTTCAAATGAGAGTATGTTGTGCTAAAGCCTGATCAAAAAACTTTATCAGTATGTCTTGCTTAAAGAAGCCAAAGCTTTGCCTTCTGCGCAGAAAACTCTCTTCATAACTACTACTTCATATTCGCAAGGAAGTTGAAAAGTCTGTGAAAATAAAGTAGTTTCAGAAGACTTTATTGGCTTTATTTTGCATTGTAGTTCCTATCCTCATCACAGTAACTACTCAAACTCATTTAATGCTGCATGGTCTGTAGGTAAACAAAAGACATTTGCTGTGTATTTAAGCCCTCCTGTCAACCCTAAAAATGCTTAGTAATGAAGTGCATTCTGGCATCAGGTTAATGCAGACAGAAAAGTGGCTTCATTTGCTACCCAAATCCTAAGAAGATTTAAGTCAAATTCTAATTCAAGTTTTGTGCAGTTATTTTCATTACAGACATTATGAATGTTTTTGCTTCTCAGTCAGTAAAAGAGGAACATTTCTACTGACAACTGAAAAATAGAACCACTGGAAGGGGAAGAGGAGTGAGAACGAGATAGCAACAAGGCTGTTCCATCAGAAGATCCACATTTTCAGGAAAAGAAGTGTAAACAAGAATTCTGAAAGTCAAATTATCTGTCAGAAAATTCCCCAAAAGACTAGATTAAGTATTTGTGCAAAGCTATGCATACTACTCAGTATGAATTCTTCCTGATAATTTTTTTTCACCTTAAGCTAAAGTGCAAGAGATACATAGACATCCGTACACATCTTGTCATATTTATGCATCTCTTATTATCTCTTCCTTTCTCTCATCCATTAATAGTAGTGTGCTTATTAAGGTTGGGAACTTTATTGGGTTGGAATTTTATTACAAGCCACAAAAACTGGAATACTGACGTACCTTTGGCATGGAAAATAGTATGGAGGAAGAAAAATTAGGAACGCTTTTCTTTGAATAGATGTTGATTTTTATTTCTAGTTCTAATGCTATTTTTTTCTTCCATATCATGTATTTGTTCCTTCTCAGATGGTTATTTATTTCTGTTTTAAAGTCAAGTCTCTGAACTCTTCAAAATCTGTGGTTATCTAGGGAGGAATCTGCTAGTGGCTTTGAGACTTATAACCCATAACCTTTGGAGAACCCACATTTGCCTTTCAGCCAGCAGTGTATTCTAAAGTAAAACAGTCCTAGAATAACATTAGAAGCTGTAAATTCAATCTCACTGTAGTTAGCCGCTCTAATCTTCTTCACTAGTAATTACACCATGGGAAAAAAAAACTATTTAAATGGAAACTTATGCTATAATTACATTTTTTAAAAAAACTGATTAAAATATACAAGACAGTTTTCAATTTTAACTTCCAAGATTTAATTCAAAACAACTTCCTACTAACAATTTGAACCTGAAAATGTACAGGCATTAAAGTGAGGTGACTTCCATGCCAGTTATTATTTTTATTGCTTCTTTACAAAAACACTTGCAGTATTTCTGAAGATTAAATTCTGCCAATCAATGACTGATCATCAGGACTGGGTAAAAAATTCATAATGAGCAAGTCATTTGAAGAATTTAGCCTTTTTAGTGAAAAACACACCTGCACATTCATATTTCTTAAGCTAGATTCTGGTATAAAGACATTTAACTTTATCTTACTTTACAAGTACCTCTACATAGCCATACCAAAACTTTTGTTCTGTACTAAGTATTTAGTTTTAAATTTTCAGAATTCTCTGCAGTGATAGCTTATTTTCCTGATCTTTGTGGCAGATGTTCCAGAGCCAAATGATTTTTTGAAGCCAAGAGAGACAAGGTGTATATTCCTGGGTCCTATAGGTACCAGGGGAGTAATTCACAGAGGCAGTCACCAAAAATTTTCGGTGATTCTACCATTCTAGTTTAATCTCATTTTTTTTGCTCAGAACCGTGGAGTAAGCTGGTGATATTTGCCTCAATTACTGCTACTGGCTCACTGCCTTCTGCTCCCTGAGATGGGATGTGGTGATTTTTAAACTCTAGCAATCATAATTTGGTTGTCCTAACACTTTCAGACAAAATCTTGAATCTAGGTTCATTTCAACCATTTTTGTTTACTAAAAAGAGAGTTGTAAGAGACCTGTGGCAATGAATGATAGCATTCTTTAATGGTAAGATTTGATATATGGTCTTTAAGAGAAACTTTCATTTTGAAAGTGATGTTGTGTAGTCATATTTGTCTCACCTGATTAAAACTCAAATCTTTAGATCCCATAGACAGGAGCATACTTGTTTTTACTTACATTTTATGATTAAAAATTGTTTTTGAAAGGTGACACAAATTTTAAAAAAAAAGATGATTAATGGCATGAAAAATGAGATGGTAAACGTGATCAATATCTACATTCTGAAAAAGGTGTGCCTGGGTTGAGTCATTTGCCACATTATTGCCATTCTGTAATTTCAAAACATTGATGGAATCTATGGCAGCATAACTATGATTTTAATCTTCTTTCACTTTTGTCAGATTACTGACTTCAATGTAGTATTTCATGGTTTATACCATTGTGGAAAGAGAATCAACTTGATGTCATCTTTTTTTTCCTTCCCATCTCATTGCAGTGAAATGCAGTAATTGTAACTAGAACATTTTGCTATAGTCTAGTAGGAAAAGTCATTATTTCATATGCAGTAAACAAACAAAGAACTGAGGAACAGATATAATCATCAACTTTTCCTAACAATTACTATTTGTCCAAAAAACTAGAGAAATAAATATGTTATTTTTGTAACTTTACATAGCAGAACCATGTATTGAGTACAATGGTAGATCATTTTCTATTTATCTATATTGGTACAGAGTCTCAAAAACAAGAACAAAACCAAAAATTAAATATCAGTACAATGTAAAATCAAACACTGAGCAGCTGCTCTGTGAAAAGCATAACATGCAATACTATTATCAGTAAAAAAGGTCATAGGCTTGACTCTTTAACATACTAATCTGACCAGACCCATCTGTGTCAAATCCTCCAGGCAAGGATATTCAACTCTTGAATGGCATTTGTCCAGTCAGCAGTGAAATGGGTACCAGCAAGAGCCAAATAAAGCAACAGGAGATCATTCCTCAGATATTCTGGAGACCTTCTGCCATAGGGGCTTTCCTTATTTCACCACATGCCTGTCATAACACAGCATGCATGAGTCCATTTGTAAAATAAATACATTCATTGCAAAAAGTACTTGGAGTGAATATGCTATCATTTATTGTGGTAGAGAGTCATCAACAGCAGCACTGTTCAAGCACAGTCTCAAGGGAATAGGGCCATATAGGTTATACACAAAAATTCATCTACATGGAGACTTCACCAAAGTTTATGACAAACAAAATAAGATTTTATTTAATGACAATACTGAAGTCATGAAAACTTCAAACCTCCCAACTGTACTCCAGTTGTACTCTTCAGTATAGATGAATACAGGATGTGGAAATGAATCTGATGTAATTTTGTTCTGTACTCAAGTAGAGTATTCAGTAGTAGAATTTTTTCCAAGAGAGTTAGAAAAAGAGTTAACTGCAGATGAAAACTATTTCTGTTCCTCTCAAACAAGCGTTTAACATAGTCACAAAGATGTTAAACACAGAGACTTTTATGCTCACACTCAATGCTGAATTAGTGTTTTGAGCATATATTTAACTTTTAGCATGCAACAAATGAGTTTTGGGTTAGGTGGGTGATTTAGTAGGCTGATGTGTCATTCCTTATTGTGGCCCAAACTTCTTCTTTGTTTCTTTGAAGAAATGTACAAATCCTTCCAAAATAAGCTTTGAAACAAAAATGAAACAAAACAGAACAAAACAAGCTTGGATTTGAACTATGAAAAACAATGGGAAATGCTAAAAAATAGAAACAACTATTATGGTTCAATTAAGGTTGGTGATCTGATCTGGAATGACTAGATGTTAAAATATCTCCTTGATAATAAGTTAGAAAAGTAGAAAATAAATAAATATGTGTTAATGCACTGAAGTTCAGGTCCATGTGCAATTTACTTTATTAAAATATGAATGAATTAATACAGTAAAAGACAAATAGTCAACTTAAATTTTTTTAATTATGAATAAGGCTTCTGTGTCATATTTAGTTATGTAATACTTTCATCCATTTAAAGAGTTCAAAGGGATAGTTAACAAAGTTATAGGCAAGAGTTCTTTAGTATATCAGAGAGAACCACAACCATCCCACTAATTTTTAAAAAAGAAAATGTTTTGTATTCAAAGCTGGAGAAAAAGACTATATGACTCTTGAAAAAGGGTGTGGTGTGCTATTATACTACAGTGCTTTCCTTACTTATCCAAGAAGCACTGAAATAAGGCTAAGGAGTAACACAACTTACTGAAAGTATGGTTGGGAAAATAATTTCTTTCTTGAGCTGAAATTCCTCTGTAGATGACTCAGAAATATAGAGAGGAAACTTGAAAATCAAATTAAAAACAGGGCTAAAATTTAAAATTAATTAACTGACATAAACAAAATCATTTGAAAGGATATAACCACAAGTTTTTACTGTGAAACAGGTCTTGGCTGCTGTGAATTTATTAAGGTATGGAGCAATGAGAATGTTAACTAAATCTTTGTTTCCTTTACAACTGAATGCATTGCTTCCAGCATCCTAATAGTAGTGCACCCTAGAAAATCTTAAAAAAAAAATCAAATTATCTACACAGATCTAAAAGAACAATTTATTTCTTTAAATAGGAACAGAATAGTAGAAGTAGTTGATAAAATGAAAAAAAAATCTGTCAAAGTGGCTAATCTGAATGTATTTCCATTTATTGTAGTAAGGGACTTGGTTTAGTGGGGAAATATATTGGTGATAGGTGAAAAGTTGGATTGCATGATCTTGGAAGTCTTTTCCAACCTTGATTCTATGATTCAGCAGTACATTATAAACCATGAGCCCTTCAAATGATTTTTCTTTTAAGTTATTTATTTAGCTCTCTTATCTTGGCTGGATAACACAACATAGCTACAAGAATGCCAATGCCAATATACCTACCTTCCTACAGTAATCCCAGCTATGGATTTCCTCCATCCCTCCAGTAGAAATAAAATAGATTGGCCATTATCCCAGAAAACGTAGTTTCCCCTACTACTTAACTAATATTTAATTGAGCTCGTATAAGGACTATAGTCGCTCTTTAGGATTACCATAAAAGCATTAAGTACTGGTAAAATTTGACACATTCTACTGAAATTCATGTACTCTTTCAATGGATATAGAAAAGGCATTTGAAAAGCACAGTGTTAATATCATATTCCTTGTGCCTCACTGGTAGAAAATATGTCAATTTTCTTGCTTACTCCTTTCTCAGTTCAACATGTATCTCAGTAATTTTGAAGGCTACAGACCCCAAAGAATTGTCAACTAGATTCAGTACAATCATAGACAACAGGCATCAAAAACATTCTGGAACAGGTCCAGAGGAGGGCCACAAAGATGATCAGAGGTCTGGAGTACTTCTTCTATGATGAAATGCAGGGGGACTGTACCTAGATGATCTTTAAGGTCCCTTCCGACTCGAGTCATTGTATGACTCCGAGATTCTAAATATTGGTCACAACAACATATTTACTCTGCATCCTCCTCTCATGCCTCCATAAGGAAAGTGTCATGTAAAACTCTGCTGTTGGTGTGTTTGCTTGTGAGATATTGCACATGTCCATCTGTAAGAAATAGTTCTGCCAAAATAGCTTTTCTAAAAGCGGTTTGAATCTCCATGTATAGCACCGCAGCCAGCAACATGAAATAATTCATAAACTTAGCTGAGCTATATTTAATCTAATTAGCTCAGTTATTGATAGCCTGAGGAAAATGAGCTTTGGTAAGCAAATCTGTTAAGCAAGTCTTGATTTGGAGTCCAGGAAGAGGTGTTCTTGTTGAAACCTGTCTCAGTATAACTCTGTTGATTTATTACTGTCGGTACCACTTCTATAGAGTTTGAGTACTGACTGTAGTATCTGAACATCTATAACCGAGTTACAGACCATAGTCAATTGATAATTAAATTATCTTCTCCAGTTTTTGAGCTGATGTAGCAAAGAAGACATACACACAACTGTCTCCAACCTATTATCATGAGACAGAAAAGAAAAAAGACAGAGAAGTAACCAAACATTTATGGTTTGACTTTTATTAAAAGTACTTTATGAAGCTTGACTATCTTCTTGAATTCAGAAGGTCATTTTTTTATGTAAACAAAGAGTTATGAAGAGCAATGATACTGAAATAAACTCATTCAGTTAATAGAGCCGTGAACAGTGCTATTTCGTGATGCTTAGTTTTTTTTGTCACAAATAGATTTAGATTTAGATTGTCACAAATAGATTTTAGATTGTCACAAATACATCTTTGTCTTTGCTCCTACAAATAGGAAAATAGTAAATACTGAATTTTTGAATAAATTTTATTATGATCATTCTTTTAATTATAAATGAGCTTCTTGAGCTTATTAGAAAAAAATTCACATATAACATTGAAACTATGATGCCTATATATGGAAATGCTTTTGAAAAGTGCTTTACAGTAATTTAAGAGGAGGACAAATATACCAAGATTGCAACTGTTAACAAAGATTCCAACCATAGGAATCTTCCTTTTTTTTTTTTTTTTTTTTTTAATTCCTCATATTAAAAAAGAAGTAGATGGAAATGTATCATGAAATCATTAACTTATATTTTAATTCAAAGTGGACAAATGGTTACTAAAATATATAGAAAGAAAATAAAATGGCACAGTCAACTTACTGTAAGATCCAACATGGTTCCTGAAGTAGTCTAGAATACCACAAAGGTGGTAGAAATAGTTTTTTTGAAAGTTACTAGCTAGGAATAAACAAGATAAGCCTTTCTTTTCCTGAGAAATAAATTATAACTGATGTTACATTGTGTGGGATTTTGTGTCTCTGTTTATTATTTAGGTGAAGCAAGATGACAATTAATGACAAATCCACAGACTGCAATTGAGACAAAAAACAACAAATTGAATTTTTTAGGTTTTCAGCTCTGCTGTTTTCAGCTCTGTGTGTGAAGATCTGATCTTTTAGGAGGAAATTTTCTCTTCATAGTTAAAGCTAGATACTTACATTTATGAAATTAAGCTCTTCTAATCTTTGATCTCATTATAATATGCTTCAGAAAATGAGCTGTTTTATGTTGTTTGTGCATTAAATTGAGAAACTAATAAAACATTAATGTATTTCCCTTTTAAATTTCTGAGTTTTATGCTTGCATTGTGCATTTCATGTATGAGGTGATTTTTTTCTCTCGCAAACAATGTCATGTCAGTCAAAGATGGAAATGTCAAATCTTTTATATTTTAACATTGCTTTTAATGGTAGCTAAGGTAATTTAGTCAATGTGTGGAGTCTTGCATACATTGCAAATTTTGCTCTTATGTAGTGATACAATCTTCTGAAGAGAGACATTTTTTAATCCTGATTGTAGTATATGAAATATGTTAAAATATTTAGGATGTTTGTCTTCTTTTCTACTTATTGTTGTTTTTGACTATAGGAATCATAGAAAATGGTGTTATAAAAATTAATCTTAAAGATTCAGTTAATATCAAAATAAAGTAAAGAAAATTAGCAAATTATGGAGCTGCAGTGTGACTGCTTAATTCATTAGCCGTGTACATGTATTAACACACATGTATTAATATACAAAGATAGCCATTGTTTCTTCATGAGACTACCACAGTGAAACTTTATAAAAAACTGCTTTGAAATTAGAATTGAAATTTGTAATTCGTAAATGTAAACAAATAATATTTAGGAAATGTGTATTAAAAATGTTACCCAAGCAAGTGAAAAATAGACTGTTAACGAAAAACGAATACACTAGAAATATCCCACTTCTCGAAGGGATCACTACATCTTAACATGGAGTAATGATGAAAGCCTACTTTTCTCACTCAAATAGTTAAACTACTTTTTTTTTAAAAAAAAATTCTGATCCAGTCTTTAATCCTGATGTCAAATTTGAAAACAGTCTTTTTCTGTAGATTTTTTATTTTGTATGAAACAATAAATATTTACATGTGTATGATGAATAATATAGTGATTTTGCTGTATTATGTATTATATTATGTATGCTGTATAACTATATGTATTAGGTCTTACATCATTTTAATATGTCCTGTGGTTTTATTGGTCAAGGTTTTACTGTGAGGGAGGTTGTACACAGCATATTTCACAAGGTGGTGAAGTACAAATGTACTTTATCACCAGCTTCTAATCATTCGTTCTACACATTCAAAAGAAATGTCTGTTAATTTATATATTTTATTAGCTGATAAAAAGTTTGTCAAATTTTGTTTTGCTCATATGACTATTTTACATTTTTCACATAGTACTTTTTACTGACCTAAGGTGCGTAACTGAGCTTGTTTTAGTGGCTACTCTCAGCTGCGAAGCATCTCAAAAAGAAATACCACCTCATTCCAAGGTTTCTTTGAAAGAGATACAGGGAAATTTATAGAGGTTTGGACACAGAGGAATGCAAAGGCCATAAATTCACTCTGTGTTTGCACTTGGAAAGACAATGAAACAGAAATAAATTTTGAATCTTGGCAAAGGTTTCAGATCTTTCAAGTCTTTCAATGACTTCCATTTTATGTCACTTTCTTCTATTCCTGGTTTACAGAATGTAGTATTACCTTGTGAGATATGAGTCTTTAGAGTAAACAACATCTATGGAGTGAAGGAAAAATTACCCTTCAAAGCTACTAGAAAGGGTATCAGTGAGAAACTTCAAAAGAAGACCCAAAGGGTTAAGCTTTTCACTTAATTAAGTTTAAGCTGTTCCCTGCCTGAAACATTGCAAATTTCTGATAAGAGTTGTAAAAACCAGGTGTTTGTTCTAAAACTACCCTACCATAGCAGTGAATATTTCCTAGATAAAATTTAATGAAGGGAAAACTCATAAATGTGTCAGAAGAAGATAATTATTATTTCAAATATAAGCCAGATGCTCTCCATTGCAAAGCACATTAATATTCATAAGTAGGAGTTTCATTTTATGACAAACTTCTCCAATCATGAAAAGGAAGAATCTTTACTGGTGGACTCAATTCTGGATAGTATAAATCTAATGAAGAAAGATCCCAAGAGTTCTAGGATGTTAAGTTATGACATGAAATAATTTACTAGTATTGCATTCATGTGAGTATGCAGACATCACGGCACACAAATTCTCAATTCCTTAACTTGACAGCCTTAAAAGCCTTCAACAGCTTGAAACTTAATTTCCATTATTAAAAAGAGAAAAGTTCATAGAGTTTTGATATAAGTGCCAACAATGTGTATATTTTTATTTGCATAACTAAAATTTTCAGAAAGAAAAGATTATGCAGTGAATTGTGAACACAAAATGTTGAATTAATTTATCACTGTGACACTACAAAGCTGCTTCATGATGAACCTCTTCAATGTCCCACCCAATCTGTCTACATAAGATTTTTAAATTTGAAGAACATGTAAATGTAAACATCAAAAGAAAGCAAAGGGCTGTGTGAGTCAAAAGGTAGCTCCACTTTCTCTCTACATCACTAATGATGAAACCTGTACTGGATACCTTTTATTTATTTATTTATTTATTTATTTATTTGCCAGGGCTTTATTCCTGCAATAGGATATCACAGAATTAAGGGTTCATTTGGAACTGTACTGTATTTGCCTCATTTCTGTGTAGTTCCCAATACACAGAACTAGCAATGCTGACAAATTTTCATGCATCTTTGGGGGCTAGATGCAAAAATTCTGGGGTTGGAGTGGTAGCTAATTTTGTTCTGAAATCACCTTAGGATAGTAAAAGATTGAAATAATTTATATACGTAGCAAAATGTAGCAATATCTATTACGTTCTGAGACTTTTTTTTTTCAAGCATAAGACTGATGTCTTTTTAAAGACTTTTTAAATACTTTTTTAAGATTTTTTAAAATCTTAATTTTAATTTTTAAAAATTTTTAAAGACTTTTTTAAGACTTTTTAAAAACTTTTTAACTTTTTAAAATAAAATTTTTTGTTTGCCAATAGGAAAAGCCAATAACAACATCCTAGAAAAAGATAAGGTTAGGTAAAATACTTGTTATTTTTTAGATCTTTGAACAAATTTTATGATTGAAAAGAACAGGTCAATTTCATAAAAACAGGATTTTCACAACAATTAACACAAGGGAAAATTTGAACTGAGAAGTTGGAGTAAAATTTCAATGACCGTTTGAGGCATAGATACCACTGTTATAAAAATAAATAAATGAAAGTTGCCCAGCCCATCCACTCTGTGTGGAGTCTGTTCTCAAAGACCCTACTGTTTCTTCCAATTCTTTCTGCTGTAGCCTCTTAAAACTCCCCACTTGTCAATGAATTATGGGCTGGTTTGGCCTGGTTCTGTGATGGGTGGAGGGAACCACAGGTCCACGCCTCTGGAAAAGGGGAAAAAAGATAGAGAGATGAGCACCCAGAAAATAATAAAGGCAATGATCTAAGGAAAAACAAATTTACTAAATAAGATATCAGAATGCAAGATAACACACTATAATACAATGTAATACAATATATTTAAAATTGGAGGTAATAAATCAAATATAATGAAAGAGTGTTCAAAAGTTGAAGGTCTTACTCTAATGCTGAGGTTAGACATGCGGTGAGGACGAGCAGAAAGGAGAAGAGAGCCTGGTCCCATGACTTGCCAGGGATTTTATCTCCTCTCTGAACACTAAGTCCTCTGGGGTATGTAGCTCATTTTCTCTTCCAGGACAGATACCTGGAACTGGAGCATTAACTCTGTAACTCTCAGTACACTACATGCTGTTATGATATATACTGATAACAGAATACTGATAACCAAAAATCATAGAACCATGATACCACTCTTGATATGTTGAGGTTTCTTCTGCAGCATGTTAAATGAGGGACTCCAAACTGCCCTTTTACTTATTATTAATTCATATTTACATTTTAAATTTAATTATTCATTCCATTAGCTCTTACTAAATGAATGTTTTTCCTGTCTTGTCCTTATGTTTTATGGTGACATAAAATTCCTATAGTTTTTTTTAGTGATATGTACACAGATTATGTATTTTGCTGTATTTGTGTATAAATATATAACAATACATTTATACCTATTTGTGCACTCACAGTTCTTTATATGTATACATCGTATGTATTGTATGTCAGTTTATATATTCATACATGTGTCCTTTACTTCCTGGGCCAAACCAAGTGATACCCATTAAAAGGGCTGTCTGAGAAAATATGAGTATGGCAGCCTTCAGCCAATCACACAACAATTTGACTTTTAACAAAATAGCAGATACTTGTCACAAAATAGAGATCCACTTTGTATGTAGGGAAAGGGCCTTCAAGGTCTGACATGCTCCTGATTAAAACTGTGGAGGTGTCTGGTATGATCAGGAAATCACCACAGGGCTGGTATGAGAGTGTGAATTCCTGAGCAAATAGCAGCTGAGGCTATGCGGGTCCAATTGGCCCTGCCACTGTCCTTCATAGTGAACAAGAGCAGCAGACCTGTCCCACCACCTTCACTGGGAGCAAGTGATGCCTCTTCTGACTGTAAATTACAATCAGGTTGTTCTTGTCTGCATCCTAGAAGTGTACGTATTGTCAGTACCTTATGTCCACTGAGGAGATGTGGTCTATATAGATTTCACATCAAGCAGGTAAAGGAAACAGTGTTTCTGCTGATGGTGTTGATGTTTTATCAGCCATGGAGATGTGAATTTCATTCTAGAGAGTTTTTGTCATGTTTCATTTGAACTCTAATGTCAGTTAAACATGGTAAAAAGGCATATCAATCAACCAGTGAGGGAGAAATAGTTTCCATTCTTTTTTGGACTTCTGAAAGTCTACCAGGAAGATTTTATCTTTCCAGCATATATTAGCTCAATAATGCTTTTGAATTGGTTGCGATAGGATTTATACTTTATACTTGCAGTTCCTCTATTGATATTAAAGGTAATTTGCATACATAGAATAAAGCAGGGTCTTGTATTCTGCTTTCCTGTTCAGTACAATGTCTGCACTGTAAGGAAAAAATACACTACATTTCATTTTTTGTCTATCTTCAGAGTGAAGCAATGTATTTAACTGTAAATTTCCATTATTAGTATGCGTGGCAGTATACAGCATGTATAAGAAATATAAAAGAAGATTTTTTTGAATGAGTTTATTCTTGAATTGTTTTTCAGGCATTACGTGGCTGGTGATAAAATGCTATGATGGATTAAGCTTACCTATGACTACATTTGATTGAAAAAAAAATAATCATGTTTAATCTTGTGCTTGGTGAAAAATAATATTCTACAACTTTTGCAGGTAGATGAAGCTTTAGTAGAGCAATCACAGAACACTCAGACTGTTGTTTAAAAGGCCACAAATTGAAGCACATGAATTTATCTTATTAAAGAATAACTATTACTTTCACAGGAATTTTTTCATACTTGTCTTTGATTTGCATGTAATTAACACCTTACCTTTCTGTCTGTCCTCCCCTTGTTTTGGTTGTGTGCAACATTAAATACTTCAAGAAAATTGTCAATAGCCATTATAGCTCTTGTTGTCACAGCCATTAATCAATAGCTTTTTCTGCGCAGTTCCATCCTTTCCACCAGTCCTATGTAAAGCTTGTACTAAATTCTTTAAAAATTTATGGCATATCTTCTAAATGAAGGGAGCTGAGGTTCTGACTCAGGTTTTATCCTAATTCATTAAGCAAAAGAGAGCAGAAGGACTACTGCTTACCAAGCTAATAGAATATTTTCTTGATGCAGGATTAGTTTAGTTTTATTTAATTTGATTTACGACCTGGTCACCAGCTGTCAGTGCACAATAGACTCAGGACTCGGGGTTTTAGACTTCCTGCTCACATACCACCTTGCTGATCTGTAAATGAGCAATGAGTCCAACATGCTTGGTTGAGATAACATCAAGTCCCCTGTACAAGTCCATCAAGTCTATTAAGTCAGGCTTGCTCTGTGTCAGCAAAGTCATCAGTATTTTCCTAATTTTTGAGAATTGCCCAGACCAAACTCCCTGCATGATGGAATAGATTTGAAATTTTTTTTCCACTAGTAATGAATGTGCTTTTGGGCAGCAATACTAATTTTCTTCCCTTTGATTTATCATTTTTTTCACTGATAAGGGTTGTTTTAATTAGTCTTTAAACTTCTCTCTACAATTATTTTAAATATTCCCACGCGAAGGTGCTCGGATTCAGTCAGATTTCAGTCAGAATGATTATCTCACATTTCTTCACATAGTTGAGTTTTAGGTGTAAGTGACAAGGTTATTGATGGACTACAGGGTTGGCCATTTGTGAGAAGAGACCAGAGGGACATGCAGGACATATTCAATTCTAGCCAGTTGCAGTGGGCCCACCACAGGACACAGCTGGTAATGACTAGGAAAACATATATTTCTAGTTTAAAATATATATTCACTGAATGAGGAAGAAACTGCACCAGAATTTACTGTACTGATTTTGAAAACTTGTTATGATTGTTCAGCTACTACAGGAGAAATAAAAATGGGTACATTAAAATTTCAAGAAGCTATGGGAAATCTACATTAACAAATCTGAATAAAGTCATGGTTAGCATAATATGTTAGTTGGACAATGTCACTAACATGGCTTTTCTTTCTTTTTATTTATCTGCTCTCAAGTGTACTGGCGTTGCTGTTTGTGTTCTGTTCTATTTCTCTGAAGATCTGCCACTAATTTTTTCCTCCCTTTACTTGGCTGAGTATACTAACAAGAAATGCCTTTGTTTGTACTGGCCAATTGATAGGTGTAGAAAATGAGAATAGAAAAGAACCATTTTGAAAAAATCACAGATAATTCTCAAGGACGATCTTTTAAGAAGATCACAGAATTTGCAGCCAAATGAATGTATGTGACATTAATGGACTTGCTTTGTTTCACAACCTCTTCGTACTTGTTTAAGAGCAAATAAGTGATTGTAGCCTGGCAAATTCTGATAACATTTGATTCTTTTTTATCTTGATTTATTGCCTTCAACAAACTTATTTGCACATTAAAGAATGATAAAACAATTTAAACAATTTGTTTGTCAGTTTTGGTGACATGATTCATTTATTACTTAATTTGAACTATGTTAAATAAAAGTTCATCAGGTTCTGTCAGCTGAAAGAAGAAATTATAAATATACCCAGAGAATGATCAAAATAAAATACTGAGAACAGTTTTCAGTGATTTGCCATAGAGACCTGTAATCTGTTACTGAAGTAATTACAGAAAATCTGCAGGTGACAGAAAGCTAACAGAATGGCAAACATGATCATAATGTCAGCAGTGAACGGAGACTCACTGATGTGTGATCATTGTCATTTAAGACACTGTCGTGTAGTTTACTGTCACATTAAGTCTGATTCACAAAGGCTAAAACCATCTAAAGAATTAGAATACGCTGTAGTGTAATTCAAAAAGAACTTTTTTTTTTTTTTCATGATTTAGGTTTGGCTGTAACATAGTGACCTAATATTTATGCCAGAGTCTAATATCGTCTACCATAAATACCAGATATGATAATGTGATACCAGATAACGTAATACCAGATATGAGCAATGTGAAAAGCTTACCTGTATCACATGAGTACCTAGAGGTAATGAAAAATAAAAATAAATTATTTCTTTCTAAAACATACCAAGCCCTAAGCACTAACTCCTAGTAGATTGCAGCTCAGACTTCAGGTCTGCATGAATTGTTGTGGTCAAGGAAATGACTACATCAAGAGTGTCCATTTTCCCCTTTTTCTTTTAAAGCAAATTTCTGATTTCAATAGAATTAATTAAAATCAATGAGGATTTATGTCCATAGCCAGTTCTTGTTTTCATCATTTGGTTATTGTTGAAAATTAGCAGCTAAACTGTGTTCTATAATTGAGTCTGCACAATAGTGGAATGTACCTGCTCTGCCAAGACAAGAAAAAAAATTTCTAGACAGCATTTATTGCCTTCCCATTCACCTTACAGATAAGAAAAGAGTGGTTCTTTCTTTTTCCCGATTTACATAAATTCAACTGGAATCCATCATGAAAACTTTCTCCTCTTTCCTTCAGAGCTTCAATTGCCCCCTGAGAAGCAAACAAGAAAAAGCTATGAGAGACCAAATTCCCTCTGCAGGTTTAAATACAGGCTATGACAATATAGCTCTATGTGTTGTCTCTGCTTTCAACAGTGGGGAAGACAAACTCACACTAAACACTTTTCAGAACATGATATATGAATATAAATGCAATTTTTAATACCCTGCTCTTTAATATAGGATCTTTCTTTTTCTTGCCTAGTGCCATGACTAAAATTAATATGGGAGAATATTTTCAGGAATACCAGATACACAGAGTTTTGGAAATTAATGAGAAACAGGTGACATATAACAATTTGCTGATAAGGACAACATGAAATCAAAATAAGTTACTCTACTAATTAATTGCCCATTGTCTTTGAGCTTTTATTCTCATTTTGTTTGAGTATCAAAGGAATTTGAAGTACAACAGCAATGACTAAACTGCATACAGAGAACCAAACTGAGTAATATATGTGGTCTGCAAAAATGATATAAAATTAGCAACTGATTGTTTATTTATTAACTAACATTTAAACTCTCTAGAATTTACCTAACTCACAAAAATTATGGTGGCTCTGCGAATTGGATTTTACATCCAATGTGTAAATGTGAAACTGGACAAACAACATTAAATAAGGAATAAAATGTCTGCAAATTCGACTATTCAGTTTGTTAAAAAAATAAATTACTGAAGTGGCAACGAAGGGACTGAAACTGTGGGAAAGTCTCCTGCCACACAGGAAGCAATGACTGATTTCAGTAGAATGATTCTTTCTTTATTTTTATTTTATAACATCAAATATTTCTTTTGCTTTTAACTGGACATCACTTTTACATAAAGAATATTATTTATGTAAACAAGTGACAGATTTCAATTCCTATATTGGCGATTTGTCACCTTTTTCTGAGGAGAGCTTATAAGCTGATCAAGCAGAAAAAAATAGCAAATTTTTACTGAGTTTTATGGGATTTTTTAAAATAAAACTCAAACTAGAATTACAATTCTAACAATTATTCACACAGTTCTAACAAATAACAAAAGTTAACAGGATATATAATTGAGCACAGTGGTCCCAATAAAATGAACTACTTTTTTTTTTAAGTTTATATATAATGAACTCAGGGGTCTACATTTAGATATGGATGCACATCAGTGTGTCTTAATGGCTGTTTATTTAAGATACGTTCTCGTGTCCCATGTCTGGATTATTAGGCTAAAATTCAGCATTTGTGACATCTCCTTTAAGATGTCAGTCTACTGGCAAGTCTTGTATGACATTTCTTTAGAGTTTTTTCTTTCGTATGATACAGTGGACTCTTCACTGAAATCTTTTTGTAACCTTCTGAGTGGGGTTACATCTTTGTCTCATTATGTCATTGTGGTCTTTGACACTCTCACAACTATCCAAACATTGTGATGTTAATGAATTTCCTTCAAACAAATGGGATTCCTTATTCCAGAAAAGATGAAGGCTGGATTTGGCCAGGTTTCTTGGTTAAATTCAGCCAGATTCACAACAGGGGAAAGCTCTTGTAAAATAGGTTCCTTTTTAAATTTTTTTAACCTAACGATGGATGTCAATTGAATTAAAATTTACTTCCTGTTAGAGTCACAAGACAAGTTCAGATTGTCGCTGCTTTTAAAGGGAACTTGCATACAGTTTACTTTGCTGTCAGCTTTGTAAGTCCAAGAACAGAAAAGCTTATTTCCTGTTTCAATTTTGCTCTAAGATTTCTTTTTTTTTTTTTTTTTTTTTTTTTTTCCAATCTGAATAACATCCTCTAGTGCATTTCTTGCTCATTAAAAGATTTGAAAGATCAGGCAAGTAGGTGTTTTGGAATGTTGTCAATCTTCTCTCTAAAAGTGCATTAATGACCTTTTATTTTTATATAAATGAGCAGCCACTGTTTTGATTAAGAGCCTCGCATTGCTGGAGATGTAAGTTCCTTATCGATCCACAGGTCAAAGCTTCATCGCTTTGTTCTGTGTAACTCCTAGAAATAATTCAATTTGTGTGATGCATGAATCCTAGGTGTTAACAGAGACTGTTTTCATCACTGGATAATGATCCAGCATGTTCAGGAATGCTTTGACATTGGTTATTTCTAATGGAGAGATTTGGTGAATCCTTCAAGCTCATTCAGTTATTGTTATGGAAACAAATGATTTTCAAAAGGAAGATATCTACAGTGAAATTACAGATATGCGTCTCAGAGATATTCTACCCCAAAAGTAGGACTGTCAACACTAAGTTGAAATGTTAAGGGGCCACTTATGAATGAGTGGTTTGATCTACAGTCCAAAACCCTGGCAACACTTAGCTAGAATTTCAGGAAGTTCTTTTCACCCATAAGCATGCAACAATAGGTTTGACAGCAATATCTTATTAAAAAAGAAAAGGAAGAGAACAACATACAATAATAGAACATTTGTCCTGTTAGATTAAATCTAACAGTATTTTCCTAGAACACTGGTTGCTTTCTCTCACAGTTCAGGAGTGGCAGGTCTTGCTGTAGTGCGATCTGTTCCCACTCTAATTGCCTCTCCTTTGGATTGCTTATCGCTCTGCTCTGTAACCACCACTAGCCTCTCCCCAGGGTTCCTACTTCTATCTACTCCTTGGTGTGCCTTCTTTAATTTGTTGCTCTTGCTAGTCACTACCATCAGCTTCCCTTTTTGTTGATACCAACGTGCATGCAGATCTTCTTAACTAATCTTCATTCAGCTTCTTGCCAGGAGGTACTTAAGCCAGCCACTATATTTGCTAACACTATCTCTTACCTTCTGGCAAGGGTCTGTGAATCACTGAGGATTAAGCATGGCAGTACCTTTGGGTATAATTATCTACCTCAGAATTTCACATGCTTTTAAAATTATAATTTTTTCTCCACTTGATTTGCCTCAAATCAACTTGTTTTGCCTCAAATGGCTCTCTGACATAGTATAACACCTATAAATGTGTGCAAATATGTGGAATAACAAATAAAATATAGGTCTGCATATTTACATCTTTCATATTTGTGCTTTTCTCTCTACTTTATGTTAACATTCAATTTCTTCACTGTTGGATGTCCACTTACTCTGAAACCTCTTTGGTCATGACAGACTGCTTTTCTGAAATGTGTTTCTTCTGTACTCCATGTGCAACAGAAGATGAGATTTTGATACACTACTGAATCAAAACTGGGCATCTTTAGTTTCAAAAGAATTTATTTTCAAAGCTCAAACTTCTCCAGCTGACAGTCTAAAGAATGGTCTCCTGTATCCTCTGGGTAGGCAGCAAAGGTTTTGTTGACAGTATTGTGAAAGCATGGATTAAAGAGAGACTGAAAGAATGTACAAAATAAAAGTCTGTTACAGGCTGTTAAATGCAAAAGACCATCTTTGACTCGGGAAGTGCCTGAGTCACCAAGTTTTGGAAACAGATAGATATTACCATCTTCTTGCCTTTGCACCCACATCAGGAAACAAGATAAGGAGGGATCTTTATTTGATCCAGAATGGTTGTTATGTGGTTCTCTTGTTATTTCATACAAAATGAAGAAAAACTACGTTCATGTATGCTCATATTATTTTTAATTAATTCAGAATTTATATTACTATTACATATTCTCCTTTGAATGCAAAACCTCCTGGGTTGATTTTGGTTACTGAGCTGCTACCTACTAAAGTTATCTGTCCTCAGTACACACGGTCCTGCATGTGTCTGCAGAGCATTAGCTGCTGAATGACCTCATCTCTATTTTTCAAGAAGGATGCTCTAGACAGTGCACAGGATTATATAACTTCTTTTTCCATCAGGAAAAAGCAAGCAAACAAACCAAAAGCAAAACAAGCAAAAGCAGTCTCCCCTAAATATTTCCTATATATCAGCATTACATCCAAATCTGTGCTGAGTGACTCTAAGTATAGACATGTGGTGAACACCAGCGTATCCCTATAGCATACAGTTGCTGCTGTAAACACGTGCTATGTCACTTGAATAAATGGAACTGAACAGTTGAGAGGTACATGGCATGGAAAAAAAAACAACCAAGGGATACATTAAAATTCAGGTAAGTGGTATTGTAAGTCATGAGGAAACAACTTGAAAAACTATGAAAGCATTTTGGTAACAGAGGGCTTTCCTGACACCTTGCACATGGAAAGTGTTAATATACATCATCAGTGTGTGCACTTCCATAATAGAGTAAAATAAATCAGTTGGAAAAAAAATCTTGTCAACCAGCAGATATGGGAAGAAGTATAACTGAAAGTTTATTTTTATTCCTTAACTTGATGTTAGACATAATGTTTGCAGTTATCAGATCAAACTGAGAAGAAATCTTAATTTCTACAGGTCTTGCAGGGGCAACTGCTGTATTGGCTTCAAGCCCTTTTCAGCCACACACTGTATTTTTCACACAAAACATTTCAGCATTTCAAACTTGCAGTCATTCTTTCAATTGCATTCTCTTATAGTTTTATTGTACTGTTGCTATGCTCAATAAATATTTCTAAGTTACTTGAAGATTTGCAGCCTAATCTAGAGAGCTAATTTAAAAAGCTGAAATCCAAGTTCAATTAACATGCTGTGAACCTGGTAAAGAGCACAAAGGAATACGGGTAAGAATTTAAAACTGATTTGCTTTGCAGTTGCTCACTCTGGATGGTCTAAATCAAGCATAACAGCCACCAGGCAAAATATCTCAGAATTTTCTAACCCATTTAAGCCACCTGCTGTTTTATCAGAAATGAAAATTTTGACTTCCACCATGAAGAAAATGTTCATCATTGTTTTGACAATATTTGGATTTGTAACTTTGTTTATCATAAAGAAAACAAACAAACAAAAAACCCAAAAAATGAATAAATACTGAAAACTAAGTAGGAGAATTTAAATCTCGGCATTCTAATGTTGTGGTGATAAATAAATAAATAAATAAATAAATAAATAAAACACACATACACACACACACAAAAAAAAGATGCTAAAATGAATAAAAAGCCTTTTAATCTCCTTGCAGTATGTTTTACATTTTAGATAAAATTGGAGCATATATTTAGAAATAACTGTATTGATGATGAAACGTTATAATGCAAAATATCATCCAATGAGTCTCTAGATATTTGAATACCAATTTTAAGAGGATGTAGCCTACTATTAAGAAAAGAGTATATCTTCACATTTCAGGATTGCTTGTAGATTCAGTTCTTCGAACTGCCATTATCTTCCACATTCCCTTTCTGGATCACTGTAGTGATGGGTAGCAGACAGCATCTGAATTCTCAAAACCTGAGATTTAAAATTGTAGCAGAAAAAAAATGCACAAGAAATTATATCAAGGAAAAACTTTTTGTTTTACTCTAGAGCTAATATTTCTGATTTTATTGAAATAATCAGCTGTTTTTTAAGCACTATTTTTTTTTTAAATACTCAGTTTATTCCTAACAGTTTGCCACTCAGACCAGATATAACCAGAAGATTCAGGAGATTTGTCCAATTGCACCAGGAAGTTGAAGTTGTTGACATAAGGCTGTGATAAGCAGCTAAATTAGACTGCTACAATTTAAAGGAGCTTCCATATTTGAGGTCTGGTTATTACTAACTTTTACAGAAGTAGTTGCTAGCATCAACAAGAAGTAAGTGAAATATGACTACTGATTAGTCAACAGAATGCATAATAGTATTAAAGCAAATGACAAATTTGTAGATCTATACCATATGTCAGACATATTTACTGAGATAAACAGATGATTGATAGAACAAATTATATTCTTCTTGCACTTTTAACTGCCCTGTATCACCCTGTGTCCATTAATCTTAATTAAAGAGTGGTATAACATAAAATCTTTAAGCAATTGCCAAATAAATCTTACTATACTTTCCTTAAAATACTCACCTCGCTACTTTGAATAGTAAGGATGGGAAACAACTAAAGCATCAGCACTTGAGGGAAAATAGATATTTCCTTTGGCTGGTTTTTTGTTGTTGTTGTTTTTAGTATTTTCACTCTTCCCCCCCCTCCCCTCCCCCCCCCCCATATTTCTCTTTTTCCTTTTTTTTCTTCATGTAAAATTTTGCTGACATTCAGGAGACTTGGTTCTTTCTTTTACATCTACGAATCTCATTTTATACTTCAGGTCAGAGCCAAAATGTTAATCTCTTTCCCACTCCCATGGAACACTAGGTGATGTATAGCAACAGCAGATGGAAATAATTTCTTCCTTCCGTACTTTCAATGAACAGCATTATGTGTCTTTGTGAGAAGCTTTTAGATATTTTCCTCTGCAAAGAGTTATATCAATCACAAGTACGGAGTATGGTATTTCAATTTATTATTTTCATTATTGTGTGACTTTTGTGACTTTTTTTTTTCTCCTAGAAATACTAAGAAAAGCAATTGTAGAAAGACTAAAAAAAAGCCAACATAAAATAGAAGCCAATAGATCTGATTTTATATTTGAATTATAGGGAGAATGGGAAAAGTGTGCCAAGGCAAATACAACACTGCAACAACATTTTGTATTCCACAGCTTTCTCCTTTGAACCTCTCAGAGTTAAGATAAAGCTACCTCTCAACTTCAGCTTAGCCCAACTATATCATTAGGGTTAGGGTTCGGAGTGACAAAGCCTAGAGTTCAAAGGACATGGGAGTTGAAAAATCATGCAAAGAGATGCATTAAACTGCAACAAGATTTTGTCCTCGACAGCTTTCTCTTCTGGTCTGCACATATGGTCTGTGTGCTCTGTTTTGTGCTGAGCAGTACGGATTGAGATATTAGATACATATTTTGTCCAATCTAACCTAAACACTTTTGTAATATCGTGCATCCATAAAGAATTATAGAATAATAGAATTGTTTGTATTGCAAGGGACGCTAAAAGGTCATCTAGTCCAATTCTCCTGCAATGAACAGGGACACTTACAGGTAGATCAAGTTGCTCAGAGCCTGGTCCAGTTGACCTTGAATGTCTCTGAGGTAGGACATCCACCACCTCTCTGGGTAAACAGTTCCGGCACTTCACTATCTTTATTTTAACATACTTTTCTCTTATATCCAGTCTAATTATTCCCACTTTTAGTTTGAAACCTTTTCCAACTGTCTTCTTACAACAGACTCTGCTCAAGAGTCTGTCTGTCCCCTTTATCATTTAAAAATAATTTTTATATCTTATTGAGAAGGCAATTAATATTTTATTGCAGAACAACCTATTTAAGCTGTAGATGGATTGTTTGTCAGACTTGATTGGAGGGGAAGCTTTTAAGTCAAAAGTTTTTTTCAAAGGTTGATTTTTTGTTTGGTTTTGTTTTTTCTCTTTTTATTTTTTTTTAAATTGTGTGCCATTAGAAATGTATGCACTAATTTGATTGTACACTTCTATTTCTTTGGGTTTCTTTCTGGGTAATTAGGATCTGATATTTCTATATAATAAATCAACTTTGCAATTGATCAAGTGTATCTGCTCTAATCCATAGCTTCTAAATCATTTGGACTGCAATACTCCTTCATGTTAGACAGTGAGTTAGTGCAATGAACATGAGTATTTAAAAGATTGTGGCATCACAGAAGATGGAATAAATTTGTAAAATAATTTACATAATTTTTTTTAATACTGCATAATGCATAATAATATAATTAATGGCTGTACTCATGTTTGGGCTTCCCTTTTTCTTTTTAAAATCATTTTCATCGTAACTTCTGAAGCTAATAAGTCAAAACTAGATCTCAAACAGAATTTGGAATATTTGGGAGACACAAGGACAAAGGAAATGAAATAATCTGAAATAAAATCTAATCTTTGAATGTAATAGCAACTACTGATTTTTAGAAATGAACTTTACACCATCCTTACTAAAAATATTTTTATTTGTTTATTCATTGGTTTATTTTCTAATACTGTATTAGGCATTAACACTTCATTATGTTTCTGTTCATGGAAAGTACTGTACAGTACATATTATATATCTGTGTAAACATAAATATGAATTTGGTGATGAACTTATGTAAAGATACAGGGTAAGTGCAATACACAACTTGATGCACTTCTACTATGTACTCTCCTGTGGTACGCAAAAGCCACTGGATATCATAAGGAAAACCTAACAGCTATAAAGATTGAAGGATAACACTGCTGAAGATGTCCAGACTGAAAAAACAGAATTTCTTGGAACCTAGAAAAAACAGGGAAGAGAAGTCCAAGGATGTTTAAACACCAAATCCCTATGATTCTTGTAATTACCCCTTCCCTCTGTGGAGCACTAATGGAAATGGTAATAATGCGACCTAAGAAAAAAGTTCATAGTTCTTTAACTGATGAAGAAGCCAACTAATACTAAGCATGGAGATACTTGTGAAAAACTAAGAGCTGTGAGGGAAGACAAAAAAAAAAAAAAAAGAAAAAAAGAGAGTTAGTGTAGAAGCAATGTCTACAGTTAGCTAAGCTAGCGCATATTACAGAATGTGATGTACCTAGATACAAAGAGAATTGAATCTGGCTAACATATTTTCTTCTTTTTGCTGAAGGGAGTAGTAAACATAAGGACAAAGAAGGCAAACACTCTATGTATCCAGTGTCTCTGCAGATACAGATTTTTCTGCTAGCCTCAGGAGTTAAACTAACTGTTTTATGGTTAATCTGTTCATATAATCCATAATCAGTAGAGTTGAGGCAATAATCTGCCTCACTGCTGATCAAAATTGAACTGATCAAAATTGAACTAAGAATGAGGTGCCTGGGTCCTGAAAAAAGTGAGTATGAGAGAATGCCAGGGTAACTTTTCAGTAAAAAAAAAAATAGATGACAGGAACATTCATATGCCTCCAGATCCAGGCAATTGCATTCAGAATTTAGACACCTAAATCCCACTGACATCAGTTTCAGCTGTAAAACTAAGCTTTATCTTAGAAGTTTTCCACCGACTTAAAGATATTTTCAAGCAGTAGGACTTTCACAAGTGGTTGGTATTGATCTAAACACTACTATTGAAATCAATGGAAAATCTCCTAAGAAGATTTTCCATGGAAAATGAAGAAAGAAGACAAGATAGATAAATGCTGAAGAACTCCAAAATCATATGCCAAAGGTTTTCTCATTGTATTTCCACTACTTGAAATCATATGTCTTTCATCAGCACTTGCATACGGTGCTATTTCTAATGTAAAAATATTTATTATTTTTCTACAAGTGATGCAGAGTAAGAAGGATAAATTCCTACAGTTGAGCAACAGCAGAAAAAGTAACCTGAAAAAGATTTTCCTTTAAATAATTTTCAAAGTCTAGAAATACAGCAAAAATAAATCATTTAGAACTTCATAGTATTTCACAGTGGGAAAGCATTTCTAATATCAAGCAACAAAAGAAACTATGGAATATGAAAGCTAACAATAGTAAAGATGTGTGCCAGTACCTCAGGTTGTATGCTGGAGGCTTTCCAGAGACCAGTATACGCACTATAATTCCCACTGGGAATAGCTATACTCCTTTTTCTGTGCTGTGCTGTAAAGTCTGTTTCCTTTTCATCTGTTTGTAAGAACAGACTGAATCATTCAAATGATGATTTCAGTGTGTATCAGTTGGTACATAATCAAGAATACGCATTCTGAAATGAAAAGCCACAATTTTCTAGGAAGATCAGCCAGAACATTATTACTTTATAGAAATTATTTCAGGGTGCTTTGAAAAAAAAGTTATTGAAATCTATTTGATTAATTTTGATGAAGTGTCATTCTCTGATGAAGAAAATATTATATAGACATTTTCTTAGATTTCAAATACTATTTTTCTACTCTGACTGCATCTTGTCTGATATATAGGTTCATTGGCATTAACATCTTAAAATGGGAGGCAGAAAAGCTTTTTATATTGGCCCAACTTTGATTTTATGGAATGAAAGGAAGTGGAGGGACAGCATGCTAACAGATTTTATGAGCTATGTGTGTGTCTACTCTGTAAAAAACCTGTAGCAAGCATTGTCCTGGGATAGTAATGGTGAATTTAATCTGACTTCATACCATATCTTATTACAGTCAATTCAATATTATTTTTCCCAACTCTAAAATACAAAACAGAGAATAATACGCACACCTAGGATAAGACCCTAATTATCACTCTACTGTCTGTATAAATTACACACAGAAGAGATTTATGAATTTGTCTTGTCTTTTAAGGACATCCCACCATGAAAATATTTTGAAACTAGAAGTGAATTAAATCCATTGTACTTTTCTGTGACACTGATGAAGGAATTGTGTGCTGTTTTCCTGACAAACACATAATTAATGTACTTACATTTAAACTGATTATTTCATTCAGTACCAGGGACATTAGGGTTAGAATGATACAAAAGCACAAATCACACTTGATGTTTGCCAAATACGAAGCTTTGTGTGATCTAATCAAGATTTCATCAACTGTTTTATTAAACTCAGTCACGCAAGCCTAGCTGAAGCCAGATGATCTCTTATTATCAACTAGCAGTAAATTACATGTATTTTTGAACTGAATTTCAATGAAACTCTTCTTAAGATGGCTGGAAGGTACAAGAGGGTTAACCTACACAAATACAAATTGCTACTATGCTTTACCCTATAAATTAAAAAGTGAACATAGAAAATCAGATTTATAAAAATTGCTGATAACAAAAAAAATAAAGTGAAGATTATGATCCTATCAAAATGTAGTGTTATAATTAATGAAAAAAATGAGAATAGCTCATTTTTGTTGCAGCAGGATGACTGAGAATATGATGTAAGTACTTCTCATTTGTATTTTTGGAAGGATTCTTTTAATGGCAAGTCAAATGGGAAGACAAAATTCCTGACTTGAGTGATAAACTACATACTAGTAAAGAGCACAAAAATGTGTGTCCTCCATATTCAATATTTACGTGTAATGTGAACACAGGAAATACCTAAATATACCTATATATTTAAAAGCATAAGTTCACTTCATTCAGAGGATGAGAAAGAGAACGGTGGTTTTGCAATAATGATGATATTATATATGATGATATATATATATAATGATGTTTTTTTCCATAATGGTAGCTACTAGCAAAAATCGAAGGAAGAAACTGTATTTGACTGTGCTTTACAGGACTACTTCCACACCTGAGGTATGCTGAGTAGTACAATACCTCTGTTAAACTGAAGATAAAATCAAAGTTTCTCATCAAGAGAGAAAGAGCATTTTTAAGCACTGTGTACACTCTACAGTTAGAAATCATGGCATTCATTTAGTAGGAAGTACAATCATAAGAATACATCTTTAAAAATTTAACTCTAAAATTACTCGGGCATACACATAATAGGGCTAGAACAATCTGCCATATGTGTGAGGAAAGGTCTGGTTCTCAAATTCACAATTTGCATTTGTTTGTCTAAGTAGATAGCCTGGTTTTCAACAGTCATTTCACACAGTTAATCTTTGCAATAGTAATATTATTTTCCTGGTTATGCACAGCTAAACATCCAGGACACAAGACTTCCAGAGAAAATAAACCATTCACAGTTATTCTCAAAATCAATTTATTATCTTCAGCTTGGCATTACCATAAGGGGCACACAAGGCAAGGTAGCAGGGTCTATGGCGTACCTTATGTGCTCTGAATGTTCTAATTCAGTTACAGACATTTCCAGCCATCTCTGGCATCAGTGTGTGCACCTGTGCCAGTGAGGAACATTACTGAATCTTGATCAGGAGTAGGAGGGAAGAAGAAATGAGACCGGAAATTGGAAATTTAAACTGGACTTATTCATTATTAATGAATTTCTGATAGGCCACATAGACTTTTCTATAACTCAAATATACATATAATGATATAAGAATTGAAAATATAAGTCATTTTCACCCTTGTTGCAATATTGTTGCTTTATATTCCTTTACGTTATACAAAAATTATAGCAGGTTGGGCGTGCAATAGCAAGGAAACAATGACTTACTGGACTGTGA
Organism: Tetrao urogallus; assembly: GCF_951394365.1. Taxonomy (NCBI): domain Eukaryota; kingdom Metazoa; phylum Chordata; class Aves; order Galliformes; family Phasianidae; genus Tetrao; species Tetrao urogallus. The sequence continues at coordinate 26,431,044 of NC_136820.1, read as the reverse complement.
AGTTTCATTCAGTACTGATTAAAACAAACAAAGCAGTTGATACTAAATGCTCTAAACTTTCAAAATTTAAAGAGACTGATTAGCAGAAACAGTTGTGTAATTTACTCTTGGATTAAAAATCATATAAAAATGAATTAAAAATCATATTAAAACCAAACTGGAATTTTCTAGTATCAGAATATATGCAAGTTATATGCCAGTATAACCTTCCAAGGTAAGAAGAGAGTACGTGAAATCTGTGACAAGAACCAAGATATTTTATGTTTTAGAAATGCTCAACACCTTGAGACACTAGCTGAGAATGTCCTCAAAAAAATTGCCTTTGTCCAACAAACTGGTTTGAAAACTTATTTCCTTATTTGCTTAAATATTAGTCACAGTTAGAAAAAATAGTTTCAACATCTCATCTCTTTTTTTCCTTCAGATATTAAATGTAGAAGTCAACAAATTCAATCAGTAAGTATACTTTTGTTTTCCATTCTTCCCTTGTAGCAGGAATATTTCTAGGTATTATGATAAAGATAGAAAAACTGATAGCAAGTGCATAGTGACTAAATGAACACTTCAATGACCAATCAACTCAGATGATAAAGGTACCCCGTGGGGAAATAAGATGACCAGATATAGAAACTCAAGGACGTTGACCCTACCCTTCTACTCTGTACTGATGAGACCTCACCTGGAGTACTCTCTCCTAATATGGAGTCCTCAGGACAGGAGAGACATGGACCTGTTGGAGAGTGTTCAGAGGAAGGGTATAAAAGTCATCCAAGGGATGGAATACCTCCCCTATGAGAGTTGGGGCAGTTCAACCTGGAGAAGAGAAGGCTCCAGGGGAACCAGGTAGTGGCCTTCCAGTATCTATGGGGAAGCTATAAGAAAGAAGGGGATGGACTCTTTAGCAGATAGGAAAAGGAGAAACAGTTTCAGACTAAAAGAGGAATATAAAAGTGTTTTTGTTTGTTTGTTTGTTTTGTTTTGTTTTGTTTACAGTAAGGGTCGTGAGACACTGGAACAGGTTGCCCAGAAAAGTCATGGATATGCAACCTTCAAAGACATTCAGGATCAGGCTGGGACTCTGAGCAACATGATCTATTTGTAGGTGTCCCTGTTCATTGCAGGGGATTTGGACTAGATGATGTTTAAATGTGCCCTGCCTCAAATGATTCTACGATTCTTTAAAATTACCTAATCTAATAAACCCTTTCAGTTCAACTTAACTCAAACTTAATAATATTTAGTTTGAAAACAAGAAGTTGGAATAGTGGTTGCTCTTTTGTGAAACTAAACATCACTTAGCTTATTCCAAATGCACGTAAAAATATTTTAAATACTCAGCACTTGTATTTGATATTTTATATCTTTCTTTCTTATTAGCGTTAGCAGAAAATCAGATTCAGGACAGAACTTAACAAGAAATTTTTTCCATTTTCATTTCCCAAAACTAAGATCCTGTAAAGAAACTTGTTTTTAAATTTGCCATATCTGAAGAGGAACTTCATTTATGTAAAGTGTGGCACCCATCAGAAGTGATTTTGCATACATGCAAATGCTGTATGTGCTTCAATAAATTATTAAGATCACTTCAGTTATTTTGATTCTTTTTCAGTGTTCATTTTCAATACATCATAATACCTTTTGTAACCTATATAATCTTTCCATCACATGATCGTGAGTCTGTTTTAATCATTCCCATTCTTGAGGTCACAGAAAATGTCACAAAATAATGTGCAGCTTTTTAGTTGCTGTTGACTGAAAAACAAAATCTGCTCTGGAGGTGTTAGTTCTAAATATAAATCTATGAGATGATAACTGATTTATTTGATTTCATTTGCTGAAATCATATCTAGGGAAACAGCAAATTAAGTCATGATGAGGCAAAATACCCTGAGGGGTCAGAGAGAAGGATGGTTATTAGACAAGTAAGGAAGAAATGATGCTTCTCTCTTTCTGTCCATACCGGGCATTTTAGACAGACACTGCAGCAATTGCCTCATGCCAGTGACTGAAGTAATCACTAGCACCCTGACGTGACCTCTGTTAAAACAGCAAGATCAGATTCATAGGTGAATCCTTTCATTGACTAGCGGCACTTCAAAATGCAGCCCTAAATTCAGATCTTTTTGTCTTGAACTGCTCTTGTAAACCAAAGAATAACTTTTGGCTTCTAAACCTAACAAAATGTTTTAAGTATGATGAAACTATTTAGTTTTCTATGTGGAGGCTTGATCCAGATACTGTTGATACCAGCAGGAGTTTAGCAATTAAATTTTAGTGGGAAGATTAGATTCATTAAACAGTGGACATTAATAAAAATAGGCCTTTATTACTGTGGTTTAAAATTGGGCAAGCAATCTATTTTGGTGATAAATCCTGAGAAAAATTACTTGGGTGAGCTCCCCATGAACTCAATTCTTATGCTTCCTAAAGTATAAAGAGAGGTTTTTTTCTTTGTTCAGTCACAACAGAATATTGCAGTAATAATTTTGCTGTTTTGAAATAAATAACTAGATAAAGAGATACCCTACTCCCACATTAAATTCAATACAAATTTGTTCTAATGTGGAGAACGTAGCAAAGAAAGTGAAAATGCAATATCTTATTAGCAGAAAATATCTTAGAAGACAACATCTTTTTTTAGACAAGAATATATTTCTTTCTAAGAGATGAAAAAGTTCTGGCAGACAAGATCATCTCTTTTGTAAAAAGCATGCTTTGGATTATCTTAGTTGTAGGCAGGATATTGATCCCAGCATATCACAAAATCACAGAATCACAGAATCACAGGGATTGCAAGGGACCTCTGGAGATCACTGAGTCCAACCATCTGCTAAAGCAGGCTACCTACAATAGGTAGCACAGAAAGCATCCAAGCTCATTTTGAATCTCCAGAGAAGGAAACTCCAAAACATCAATGGGCAGCTGGTTCCAGTGCTCTGTCACTCTGTCACATATGATGTTTTCTACTTTGGAGAGCCAAGTTTTTAACTTCATTTCCAAATATGATCCAAATAAGAAGGTCGTAAATTGAATTCCTAGATTTGATGATACTCCTTGGCATGCACAGGTTGTCTAGCCTTCCAGAAGAGCAGAGTAGTTGTAGCTTTGGTTCACCTAGAGGAACTGTATTGACACAATCAGCATACATGAGTAAATCTGATTGAGACATTCTTAGAAAAAGGCTCAGTTCACACTGAGAAATATTATCTCCACCAGAGTGTTTTAAATCTCCAAAATAAGAGGTGAAGTATATTATTTATGGTGGGCATTTTTTAATGCATTGTAGTTACATTTAATGCTATGGAGCATTAAAATATTTCACAGATTTTTTTTTTGGTAATTTCAATTTTACGAAAATTTTTCTTACAACATAAACTTTATGCATCACACTTCCTTCTTTTAAAGTAGAATAGAAAGACACATGGTGGAAATTTTTTTCTCCTCCTGATAGCTAAAGAAGAAGGTCTCCTTATTCTATGGCTGTTGGATCTTTCGTGCATCTTACGCTTTACAGCTGCTAAATAGGTTTTCAAAGCCAAGAGATGTTAGTTTTCTAAATTATATTCTCATTAATTTTGAAGAACTTGGCTCAAGCTAGTAAGTTTGTTTTGAATACATTAGCTGATGATCTGACCTATATCTGGTGAGCCTCACACAAATATGTAATTAACACCAGTCAAAAAAAACAACAAACCAAAACAAAAAAAACCCCAACTGAATAGGTTTGACTCTTCTATGTAGTTTTAAAGCAGGATGAGTAAGACTGAGATTAATGGAGTGAGTGCTGCTGTAAAACTGGTGGCAGATTACTGAAACATGATCATTTTCATTCCTTTGAACCACCTTTTTCTATTAAATCAGGTTCTATGAGAAAGAGACATAGAATTTGATAATGTCATGCCAATAGACTGGAGATCTGCATAAGTCACTGAAGATTTAATGTCATCTGCATTAAAGTATCTCAGCAGTAGGAAATTACTGCTGCTGATCCTAGAGAATTAGGAAATTCTCTATTGGAGAAAGAAGAAATTTGGAAAAAAAAGTAATATGTGAATTATTATGAGTGAAAATGTGTGTGAAACAATTAAAACTCAAATAAAATAGAGTTAAAAGGATTGCAGGGTTTAAATATTGTATTTTTAAAGAGGACATTGTTTCCAGAATACCAGTCTTAGCAAGTAAAATTAAGAAATATATTCAGAAAAGACCTGCACTCAGAAATATTCAGTACAGATGACTTGTCCTTGACAATGTGCCCTACTGCCATAAAGATTGGCAATGAGATCACAATATATGATATGTACCAGTTCTTTGCCTGCTTGATGCTCAAAAAGACAAATTGCAAAGTTGTATTTCAAATTCATATGCCAAAAAAAAAAAAAAAAAAGGAAAAAAAGGAAAAAATTAGACAACGGGCAAACAATATGACCTCATATCTATGGAGACTGAACGAAGCAACATTCTGAGGCAAATGCTGAGCGCAACTCTAGGAGCTGATAATGGCCAGGGGTTATAAAGTACCTGTCCAAAGATTCATTTGCCATTGCCAATCATGAGGAACGCCAGAGCTGTAATTAGGACCCAACTACCAAATCACTTAGCCTGTGTTGCACATCTTTTTACTTGTGAGATTAAAGTGTGTGAATACAAATGCATAAAATTAACTTGGATAAAGGTATTACAAATTGATATCAACATTTCCATCCACTCTATGATTCTATGACTTCCCAGCAAAGTTCCGTGTGTGCACTGTAGGGATCATACAAGACCTACACTAAACATTTTAAAAATCAACATAAACTCTCTCAAAAGTAGTCTGCTAGCATTATTCGTACTTATAACCTCATCACAGACAAGATGATCTTGGAGATGTGTTGTTTCACCTGCGGGGAAAAATAAGTTCAAAAAATATCTCTTAAAGATACTCTTTTAAATCTTATTCATCTATTTACATAATGAACTACTGAAATTTTTTGTGTCTCAACGTATAAAAACAACAATGACTCAAAAATGTAGAGGGGTTTTCAGTCTGCTGGCTACAGAGTTAAACTTGTATCATTTTTATAGTAGACTTGTTTCCGTGGTTACAGTTTATTACAGTGCGGCCTTTTATGAATCTTGCAAAATCACTTGCAATGAAAATAACCTTGGTACTCAATTTATATGCATTCCAGTCTATCAAGCTATTATATATCTATACTGTATAAAACAGTTAATTGGAGGGCACGAGATCTTCTCTTACACAAAAAAGTCAAACTACTTTTGGATTATTAGAGTGCAGTCTGTTCAAAGTAAAAGAATTTGTGAGAGGTGCATACCCAGCACAAACTATACCTATCTCTAATGTACATTGCTACTAGTTTATCAAGATTCTGACAAAAAGCCTTGCCTTCATCTGGTGAGGTAAATACTGATTCCTCTGTTTTGACAACTTTGCAATCAGCTTCTTGATTGTTGAAGAGAATAAAATCTTCTGTACTCTTTTATAAATATTGATTCCTATCAGAATTCCTAAATATCTGTATTCTGTATTCCTACAGATTCTTCTATGAAGTCTTTTTTTTTTTTTTTTTTTTAGTTTTAGTTTTTCTTTCTGTGAAAAGCCTAGCCTTAGGCAACCTTTTATAGTTCAAAGGAGGGTCTTCTCAAAATTTTAATCATAATTTGTAACGAATTTCATTAACTTTTTATCCCAATATTTTTTGACAACTCTTTCTCAATATCCTTTACAAATTTAGTTGGTGATGATCCTTTTCTTTAGCAGAATGGTGTTTTCCTTGTTAAGTGAGTCAATAGAAGACTTGTCAAGTTATGAATGCAAAGTGGTCTTGCAGACGTACTTTAGGAATATCATACACTTCCCTCCCAGTGTTAACTCTAAAGGAAAAAGCCTTTTATTTTATTTGAATGTAATCAGAAAAAACAAATTCAAATACTTGGACTTAGATCCTGCAGAATTCTGTTCCGTACAAATCTGAATAGCCTGTCTAGCTTAGTGATAGAAACATGGTGTATCTTTTAGTTGGTATTGACAAGCTGTATAGTTGTCTTCTCTTCTATCTTGTTCATTATCAACAGAATTACCAGCTTAATTCTCACTCAAAAGTCTTCTTGATATTTTAAGCATAAAAAATTTTTGATTGTAAAATCCTGGATCTCAATCTGTAAAATCTGGAAAGTTTGAAAAATGATTAATGATCAAGAAAAGTGATTTAATCAGATATTTCTAAAGATAAAGAATCAGGAATCAGAGAAGAAAGGAAGCCATATATCTCACTCAGTTCCTTGTACAGTGAGGGTTCTTAAAAGCTACACGTTTAGATTATTATTCGTTGTACTGGCTCAAGTAAGGAGAACAGGTGGCACAAGGGCCCATGTGTTGTAAAGTTGGTTTCCAAATGATCTTTTGAGTATATGTAATTAATTAACTTATAAATCTCAAGTACTCAGCTACATTAGCCAAATCCCTTTACCTGAATTTTTTAAAGTCTGTCTTTCCTGTTTGCACTGGAAATATATTAGCGATGCATGTATTCTACTGCATCTGCAACTCTGTGAACTATCAGTAAGGTAAGACAATTTAGTACTTTACAGAAAAGTCTTTTCCTATTACTATTACAGTGAAATGACATTGCATGAAATCAAATCAGAAAGAACTATAGTTCTTGAAGTCTATAATGTTGTGATGTCTATGATTCTATCTCCTACAAAAAAAGTTGAAATATATTTTCATGGCTAGACAGTCAGTTGTGTTGCTTTCATTAGACAGGATAAAACTTCCATAATCACTAATAATAGAAATTATGACTCAGGTTCTATTATACCCAACAGAATTTTAGAACAGTACTTTCAAAACACTTATTTGTCAATGTAATCTGAACTTTAATATTTAATTGCTGATTTCTCTAGGGTTGTATGTTCGATTGCAGTTGGACTTGATGATTTTTAAGGTCTCTTCCAACCTGAGTGATTCTGTGATTCTGTGATTCTCATCATGAAATATCTTCTATGTCTTGTATTGCCAGTCTAGATTGATGTTAATTAAAAAGTATTCCTTTACTAACTGATAAAATGAGGCTTAAAATCTTAAACAAATAAACAAACAAAAAAAACCTCCCAAAACAGCAATCACAAACAAAACCAAAACTGATTTATCTATGTGGGTTGTACTATCTTGACTTATCCACACAAAAAGAAATTATGGGCTTGCCAATTGAAGGAGCCTTGAAGAATCTGAACAGACAAAGCTTTCTCATTTGTATCTATGCCAACTTACAAATTACTGAAAACCTCAGATCTGTTTATTGTTGTTGTTGTTGATTTTTTATTTTTACTTCTTCATTTATTTTAATTTTGTTGAGAAAATAGAATAATTTCTGCAAGGATATAGAGAAGAATAAATTTTTTTAACATTAAAAGCACAAGTCATTCATTATAATTGAATAACAGTCATTATGAGATTTGTTATAAGGTTAACAAGATTCTTTACGGGTGAATTATACTAGAAATGCAAAAGAAAGGGATGATTTTAAAGTTACTCTATTATAGTAGAGAAAGACTGGAATGAGATCTGCTTTTACTTAGCAAATTTCTTAATATGTTTAAGAGAACATTAATTACAACCTATTTACCGTGTTCTGTATGGACTGTGTTGCTGTGCTGTATCATAGGATAAGGAAATATATTCGAGTTGAAACCTGTTTGTCTAACAAGAAAGAGGATGTAAACATAATACTTGTCTCTAAAATATTGTACCTTTTAGCTCTCCCACGAGGAATAGTTTGGGGATTAACTTCATACAAATGTTTTGCAAAGTGCTGTCATTCCTACAGGCTTTTGGGTTGACAGGATTTCTCTTCGGTAAGAAGAGTGAATTTGGGGTGGGTAACTGTACTGGTCCAACTATCTTGATCATCAAAAGATGTCATAAGAATATGGAAGAAGAGAAATTAATTTCTCATTGATTAATTATGTTTTGGAATAAACTATTAATATTGATATTGTTGTAAACAGTTTAATTTAAAAATATCTAGGAAAAAAAATGAAAGAGTGAGAAAGAGAAAGAATGAGTTAGAATAAAGTTTAAATTATTTGTAAAAATATCAGATGAGAGTATAATGTGCTGAAGATTTAGGAGTTGTTTATTCAAATTGGAAACATCAATGTCTCAATAGAATTGAGAGTTGGTGAATGAACATAAAATCAAAAAACCAAGAATACTGTAAATAAGTAATCTGAATGTTTATCCTAATATTACTGGGATAATTTAGTCATGGAAATTAAATTTTATACTGTTACAGATCTGGGAATTTTCATATTGTTTTTCTCTGATGATACTGGCTTTGCTGAGCCTGACAATTTTTCAGTGTTATTCAAAACACTGTTGCTTTTATTTCAAACTGACAGAAGAAGGGAAAAGTGAACGGGTATCTAAGGTACTTGCATACCTGTTAAGGAGACACTGCTGTCTGCCTTTGTCAGGGCCTTGTATAGACAAAAAGACTCAAGGAATGGATGAGTCATAGTGTCTGAAATGGCATCAGGGGCAAGCATTGGCCTCTGAAATAGTCATGATCACTGCTTCAATTTGTCTCATATCTGGAAGAAGCCTGCCTGAACTTTTAGACTCTCTGAACATTAACTTTCTCTGTTCAAATCTCAGCCTTTCTGCCTACAAAACCCATTCCAAATTTGGTATAGGAAAGTTATTTCTAAGTTAGCAGCACTCATTTTTACCTAAGTTGTGATGCAATTTTGAATATAGTGGGGAGCTCCAGAAGTAGGGTGAGAAAAAAACTGATATCAGTGTCTTTTATTTGCACTCTTCAAATTTTTAAAAGGGGAAGACAAAAGTGTTCTACAGTGGATCCTATTATTTTTTTGTTTTATGTTTTTGTTGTTGTTGTTTTGTTTCTTGCTTTTTTGTTTTTTTTTTCTGGTGGGATTTTTCAGACATGAAAAAAGAATCATGCTGATCATGTTTAAAATGGTAGAAAACAATCTTTTTCAATAAGTTTAATATTTGTCAAGCTTGTAAGATTGTATTATTACTCTATCCAGTTTAGGGAATTATGGGTTATTTTCAGATTTTCTGATAGCAAACTATTTTTTTGATAGCAAACTATTGAAAGAGCTGTTAAAAAAACACATTCCCATGTCCTGTCTTCCCTTCTTTATTACTGGAGAGTGAAAATGAATAAATGGAGGACATTTTGCAGATCCAGAACAAAAAAAGGGATGTCGTGTTCTCTTCTTAAGAGACAAAATGTAACTATCTTTTATAACATTTTCCAGATCTCCTGCCTGCATGATAAGGCTGGTGATTATATGTTATACCTTTAGTCTCTGTTTCCTCAAGTCCTACTATAAAATTAAAAGTTGGTCCATATGATTTTCCTATAAGTTTTAACATTATAAATGTTTTCCTAAGCAACAGAGTTAAACTTAACGATTCTCAAAGATTAATCTTCTGTCTTTACAATTGTTGGTAGAATTACTTTTTCTCTGGTACTTTCCAATTCTTCTGAACTTCTCAAATTAGTTGTACTCCTAAGTGGTTGAGTAAGTTCATTAGCTAATACCCTGAATACAGTAGAAAGCATGTTCAAAGTCATTACTACTTCCTAATTGTCCAAAGCTCTTTTACTCATTTTGTATAAAATTATTACTTTCTCCTTTTTGAAAAATAAATCTTAGTGGTAGTAGTTCACTTATTTTACATGATAGTATTTTACTTTTAGTATTACTTATTTGAGTAGTATTGAATATTATTTATCTTATTGGTTATTTATTTATGAGCTAAATCTCACTTATTTTTTCTTTGACCATGTACTAGATCTATAGACATCTTTCTTACTCCCTTGACTCTATTTTGATTGCACATATTCTGTTGCTTTTGTTGATTTCTTTTACAAAGACATCTTGTTAGTCCACAAGGGATTTACTTTACTGCTTATATTCTGACCACATACCTTTAGTTTTCATAGTAATTTTACACTGTCTCACATCTCATATAGCTTGCTTCCAGTAACGTATGTCTTAACAAATATGTTTTGGTTTAAGCTTGTGAAATAGTCTCCTGATGTAGACTGTTGTAGATTCTGAACATCAAAAAGATATACCACTTATCACCTCATTTACTTCACTTTGCTCCATAAGTGTATGATATTTTTATATAACTCTATGCAGAGAAAATATTTGTTTTACTGAAGAACCTTGTGGTCACAGGATACTGAATGTCACTCTTTCTCAAAATTCCTAATGCTTCTCAAGCAGAATCAGAAATTAACCTTCATTGATGATGTGTGCTTTTTCCATTATGTTTTTAATTTTTTAACCAACAGCTCTCTTGGTATTTCTTGTCCTTTGTGAGAGGTGTGGTTTTGGGTTGGGACCTTGAAGACTGATCCAGACTTTTTTCTGTTTCGTCCAGTCCTGATGTAATTTTGCAGATGTTCAATTGAAGTGTATCTCTATACTATTTTTCTGAAATTCATGATGGAAGGATTTCACTAAGTATTTTTATATTTTTCCGTCAATTGATCCACATTCACATATGCATTTAATTTAAAACGGTTTGTTGGAGGTGGCTATATTTCTGGCTTTCTACAAAGTAAAAGCAGGGATGCACTTTGTAGAAACTGACATTCTGTAAGTTTACCTACATTCAATTTACCTAATACCCTCTCATGTTCATTTATACAGTAAAATGTGGTACTTTTTTTTCTGTTTATTATGTTTATTATTATTCTTCTTCTGAAAGAGAAGTAGCATTTGGACTAAATATATACATAGTATGAATAACTTTGTTGTTTGATTTAAGAACTGATTCCTGGGGCCTTTACTGAAATATGCAAATTCTTAGAAATGCAGTTCTTATCAGTTCCTGGTGATCTGGAGAGAGATATTTTGGACCTGTGTAGTTAAAATCATATCAGATTATTTTTGCACTTCTAATTCCCATTGATTTTATTAATTCCTTCTATTAGTATTCTTACACATAACAAGCTCAGATTCAACTGATCTTTGCAAAGAAGGAAAGGAAAGAAAATAAAATGTTTTGACTTTCTCTTCACACTAATTTGCAACAACAAAGGTATCTTTAAGATGTTCATGTACTATTCCTGCGTTAGGGGGAAGCTACTGATCCAGAAAGATTCAATTCAGTTTAACCCCTGACTATATTCTAACAATTTTTGGAGTACAAGATGTATTAAAAACAGCAAAGAACGCTTTTTCAGATTTGTCATGTTCTTCTGCCACTGGGGACTTCCAATGTATTAGAAGCTACATTTTGTATCTTGCTAACAGATTTAAAAAGGAACAATAAATGTCAGCAGGCAAAAAGGCCAAAAAAAACTAGGAGAACTGATGTGCACTAACAGATTCTTTGGGGATTAGTCATACCCATTCTTGGGTCTTCCTTTCCACAGGTAATTTTACAATGATATAACATAGAAAAGCAAGATATTCTGTAGTTACTATCTAGTAGAGCAAACAAGGGATAATTAAAGAAAATAGAATCTAAAATGTCTCAGACTTCAAGTTTAAATCTCCATCAGTATTAAGAAATCAAAATCTCCATCAAAATTAAGAAACTTTAAGAAGCATCTTTCTATTTATAGCTTTAAGTATTTTGAATTCTATGCATCCTGTAGCTAATACTAAAAAGTCCAAAATGTTTTTTTTAAAGACAACAAGATAACTCTGAAAGTATTTTGTTATCAGAATTAGTTGTCTTCTGAATTATGCATCATTTTAATAGAAATTGATGTAATTAGTTTCTTTTCTACTTCAGTCATTTATTCTGTGAGAGTTGTTTCTCTGTAGAAAAACAACAGTAACAACAACAACAAAACAACAGAAGTTCACAACATCAAGATACTGATTTTTTTTCCAGTTAATATATCCTCATAGCACATGTACTAATTATTGATCTTCTGTTCTATTTAGTGCTTACTCAACTATTTTACTTCTATAGCATAATATTTAAAGTGGTCTCAGGAAAACGTAAGTATCATCTATGTGACCTTATGTTTCTTTTCTCAGTTCTGCCTAAAGATGCTCTTTGCATGTGTAAAATTTCAGTTAATAGAACAAAATACAAGAAGATTTAAAAATTTTAAAAATTCTGAAAGATTCCTGAAGGTACATCATGCCTGTTTTGATCAGAACTCAGGGTAATAAATCATAATTTTTTTGTATCATTATTATACAAAATTATACCATGACACTTATAATCAACTGATGAGGGTTTCTATTCTTTGCTGTTTGCATTTTCTAAGAATAAAGCTTTTGTCCAGTTATGTTCATTTCCATGTAAAATTTTCCATTAGACAGTCCCACAGTACACTGCTCTGGTTGTTTATGAATAACAGAGAAAAGAAGAGACTGTATCTATTAGGTGACTGTATTTCCCCTATATGTATATGAGCAAAAAACCTTACATGTACATATACACTAATGTTTTTTTAAATTATCATTAAAACATTAAAAAGACAGCAAATAATCCCATAAAAGTAGTTGAATATTCATCCTCATTTTTGTGAAAATAATGTGTGAAAATATTTTCCTTGTTATATCCTGCTAAATACACTATTATTAACCTTGTTGAGTTGCAAGACTTTCAAATTACTTACATTTATGTGTTCCCTTTTTTCTCTACAACCTGCTATCTGTTATTCAATTACTGTTGAAAATTCCTTTCAGTCCTCTCCATAATCTATTTCCAACAGATTTTCCCTATTATTTGCATTAGTTTAAGAGATTTAACTAATCTCTTAATCTGAATATGGTGAAAAAATAAATGTAAATGGAATTAAGCATAACTCAGGAAAAAAAGACAATGGCTCTGAGTCTCCTTCTGTATTTCAAGATTCCAAATTCAACCAACTACCTGGCTTGTTTTTTTCTCAAAAAGAAACAGAAAATAGTTACAGTGCTCTTGTACTTTTATGTACAAGATTATTTATATATTTATATCATATATAATTTATATTGATTCTTGAAGACTCAAATATTCTAATAATTCAGGTTCGTGTCAGAATGATGCTTTCTTGTTGTGACAGTACAAGATAAAGAAGTCTTCTGTGTTTTTTAAGCAATATCAGGAACTAAAAGAAAGTTTTGAGCAGGACTCTTTTCCTCTTATAGTTTATCACAAGCATTGCATCCATTTTCCACCATCACAACATCTAAAATTAAATCAGGTGTTTTTTTTCATGAACTAAGACAGAGAAATTGAAAAAAAATTTTTTTAATTGTATGTAGGTTTCAAGTGCATGTCTTGATTTTAGAACAATCTTATCTACTAAGTTAAAATTACAGCGTAGCTGCAGTCTTATGTTTGCCTGTTTGCACTGTTTTGTTTCTTGTGTGTCATCTGGCCTTTAAACAGATTCTTCGCAACATTTTATTATTCTTTCTTGTTTGCAAAAAATTTTCTGCTTGTTGTGAATTGACTTAAAAGTCAATAGGAAATCCTGTAAAAGCTCAAAGTCATGCCCATACTCATTTCAAATTTAATTCCTTCCATCATGAATCTTTTCACAAAGAAAATTTTTTTCTCAATCTTAAATACAGTTATTATTTGTATGTTCTTACAATGTGAACCAAAAATTTGAAATTCATCTGCTATAAATAAATCATGCATTTTATATATTTCTAAATGATTATTCATTGTTTGCAGTGGAGGAGTGGTAATGTGCATCAAAAATATCTATCTGGGCCCTGTTTTGCTAGATTATGAGGAAAATGACAAAGCAAACACTTTAGATCATGTATAAATAGCCGAAATTCCTGACAATTTCAGTGCTTGACTTTGTAGCCCTGAAAATGCTCATTTAGTGTAGAACTTTGCACTCTAGAAGCAGGTTTTTTCTAAATGACAAGAAAATTTACAGTTCTGCTACATAGCATTCCACTGACACACATTTGTTCATCATTATTGTCTGAAACATTTTAAACATCCTACAGATAATGTCACTATCTTTTTCCTAACTCTTATTGGCTGTTTCTCACAAATGGCAATATTTGCTTAAATTATAAGCTGTTTGAAACAGTGTGTTTTACAGTATGTACCATGCTTAGTACTTTCAGTTTCAAGATTATTTTTTTTTATTTTTCTGCGATAAGATTTTTTTTTAATCTTTCTTTCATGGAAACAACAGTGCTGAAATTCACGATTCTTTACATTTGTCTCAAATCTTCTGGTCCAATCCTGTTTCACTACTTGTTTCCTACTTTCTCACTTGACAGCTAATCAACTCCATTCAATAAGATCCAACTCTGAAAGATATATAGACTGTCCAGAAAAGCTAAAAGAAATATTTCTCAATAAAAATGTCCTTTTCTTCTGAATTTTTATTCTATAATCTCCATGTTGCAAAATTTAAATATTAAATAATCATTTTGGATGATTTATTTAAGAAAATCATAGTAATTGTTTGGGAAAGAAGGTGACAATATTAGCAAGCTTCAATGTAAAACATAATTAGAATGTGAGTCAATCTTGTTGGTGTTAATGGTAATATAGAGCCATTCTATCACAAATTAAGCTAACTGGAACAACAGTGAAATATTTGCAGGACTCTGAAAAAGAAAAAAAGTCCTTAGGTGGTAAAATTTATGGAGATTGTTGAAGTAATTGTACTGTTATGAAATGACAACTAAGGAACCAAATTATTTTTTATATTTTCACAGAAGTGAAATTTCATTAAATAGATTGGGGAAAAAAAACACACTTATTTTAAAAGATGAATAAGAATGCAATATGTATAATCTATATTAAAAAAAAAAAAAAAAAAGTTTGGGTTTTTTCATTGTTAAATTATTCCCTTACTTGCAAAGATCCCTGTGGTTTAAATAACCCAGTCAGTGTGCACTAATAAAAATCCCATTAAATTAAACGGCCACTAGGCATATAGAATGTCCTGTTGCAATTTCAAGAGATAGTTTGTTACCAGACACCCTGCTATGTACCTTTTATTTTATCAAAGAAATAGAAAATGTTGCAAAATGTGTTTATTTCTATGAAAAATATATTTCCAGTGTACTTGGAAAAATTGGTGTTTTTTTTCCCCCTCTTGTTCGTTCATTCTTTCCTTCTTTTTCTCTTCCATTTTTTCTCTCTCTCTTTTTTAATAGAATATAAGAGTTGACTTATTCCATGTTGGGTACATCTATAGCATAACCTACAATAAATACGTATATTCAGCAGAATTGTTCAGTAATTTTCATCCTCTGAACTATTACACATTTCTTTTGGAAGCTTGCAATTCACAAAGTAATTCCATATATACTGTGTTAGAGTGAACTGTTTTAGAGCGCTTGTTTGCTAGCAAACATTATTTCTGAAATGGGGGACAGTTTTTCTTGCAAATGTTTTTCTTTATTTTACTTTTTCTCTTCAAGAAACAACAACCAATCAAACAACCAACAACAATAAAAACAACAACATACTGTGAGTACATTGAATACCTGTGAAAACAATTATTCACACTGAGATGAAAAATATCACACTGAGATGACTTTAATACCTGTGGCTCTCAGCAGACGTGCCCCTCAATCCTGCCTGTCCAAGCAGTGTCTGTGATATATTTTTGGATTAGAAAGTAAGAAATAGGACAGATTATTAAACTAATTTCACCTTGTAAGATACTACTGGAAGCTTAATCTTCCAAAAGTTGCAAAATCTCCTGTCTTGTTTTCCCGTATCTTCTCCATACTCACAGAAGTAACAAGGACAAAATTCACAATTCTTAACATTTATTTTAAATCTTCTGGTCCAATCCTATTTCACTGCTTGTTTCCTACTTCACTACTTCACATTTGACTAATTCTGTTCAGTAATATCCAATTCTGAAAAATATATAGGCTCTCTAGAAGCATCAAATTTAATTACTATCTCTACCATTGAAAAAGCATATACACAATTAATATTTAGGAAAATGTTATATAGCATATGCACATTTCCTAAATAAAAAAAAAAATTAAATATCCATTATTTTATATTAAGACATAGAGCCATTATTGTTATTTTAGTATTTGGTATTACAGTCTCTGTATTAGTGACACAGAATTCGGAGGGCATGAAGTGCTTAAAATAATGAAAGAGTCAGGTGAATTTTAACTCCTCTCAGATGGATGTTTTTGTATTGTATAGAAGTATTCTTTAAGAATATTACACCTGGAATGTCTTCTGCAGATTTAAATCAAGAACTTACAAATATAAGATTTATAGAACTGCTCATTTCTGAAATCATAGGATCCTTAGAGTTGGAAAGGATTTCTGAATACCATCCAGTCCAACTCACCTGCAATGAAAAGGGACATCCATAGGTAGATTAGGTTGCCCAGGGTCTCATTCATCCTTGACTTGAAAGTCTCCAGGAATGGGGCATCTACCATATCACTAAGCAACCCATTCCACTGCCTCACCACCTTCACTGTAAAAGATTTTTTCCAAAAAATTTAACCTAAATTCTACCCTCCTTGAACTTGAAACCATCTCCCCTTGTTCAATCACCACAGATGCTGCTAAAGAGTCTGTCCTCTTCTTTCATGTAGCTCCCCTTTAGAGACTGAAAGGCGGCTACCAGGTCACCTTGCAGCCTTTTCTTTTCTGGGCTGAAGCCCCAGTTCTCTCAGCTTGTCCTCGTAAGGTAGGCATTCCATTCCATGGATCATTTTTATGGCCTTTCTCTGGACATGCTCCAATGGGTATATATCTCTCCTATACTGAGGACTCCACATCTGGATACAGTACCTCAGGTGAGGCCTCACCAGCACTGAGTAGAGGGGCAGAATCATCTCCCTCTGTCTGCTGGCCACACTTCTAATGCAAATATTGTTGTACAAGAGCTGCTGTGAAAGTAATGCCTCCTATTATGTTATGTTGGTCCAAGGCGACAGAAGTATATGTTGACCAGGGAACTGAGTATAGAGCAAAGTATTGCCTTCAGTGTACTGGAAACAATGGTGGCAAAATATTGCAAAGTTTGCATCAAGTGGATTTCAGGAATTATTACACAGGAACATAAAGAACACCATATGAATGTTTGTCATATTTACTGAACAAATAGGAGGCTGAAGGTGGAAGTTTCCAGGATCACATCATTACTAGTGAAGAAATGAGGTTTCACCACTACAAGCTGAAGTTAAGAAGGAAGTCCATGGAGTGGTGACATGAATTCCAAATGGAAAATATTCAAGATGTAGCCCTCTGTGGGTGAAGTGATCTGCACTGTCTTCTGAGATAGGAAAGGGGTTATGTTTCTAGGTTTCCTGGAACTCAGACAAAACATCAATTCTGGCATCTGTATTTTCACTTAAAAAAAAAGAAAAAAAAGAAAAAAAAGAAAAAGAAAATTCTACAGAATGTCCAGTGGAGATCCACAGAGATGAATAGAGGCCTGGAATATCTGCCCTCTCAGGAAAGGCTGAGAGACCTGAAGTGGATCATCCTGAAGAAGGCTGAGTGAGAATCTCATCACAATTTATAAATATCTAATGTGTGGGAGTCAGGATGGGGCCAAGATCTTTTCAGTGGTGTGCTACAATGCGACAAGGGGTAACGGGCAAAAATTCAAACATAGGAAATTCCATAAATACATGAGAACTTCTAGAACAGGCTGCCCAGAGAACCTGTGGGATCTCCTTTTCTGGAGATGTTTAAGACCCACCTGGAAGTTTTCCTGCACAACCTACATGCAGGGAATCTGCTTTAGCAGAAGTATTGAACCTGATGATCCCTAGAGGTCCCTTCCAAGTCTTATGATTCTGTGATTATGTTAAGTACCTATTATCAGTGTTGTTTTTCTTCAAATATACATGAAAGTAATGTCACCTTTTGATTTCCATGGAAATCACAACAGATACAAAGAGCACAACAACACTATTTCTTAGAGCAAATTATCAGGTATAAAACACTGTTTTTTAACATAGGCACCACCTTTAGCTATGCATTTTTGCCAGTGATCGACAAGAACCTGCATGCTGCACCAGTGAAAATCTGCACCTGTGGAACTGACCCACTGTCTTTGTTGCCACTGTTGAAACGCACCACCCACTGTGCACTTCACTCACTGTGGTAATATCTACTGTTTGGTCTCCATAAACATGCAGCAAGCATTAGTGAATATCAGTGTATGCCATTTTTTCTGCGTGGAGGAATTCAACTATACACCTTTTCTTCATATGTACTTCCATGTCAGATGTCATTTCGTCAGACTGTCCCTCTGCTGCTATTTGTAACACAACAATAAAATGTGATGGGATATTAATGGGAAGGTTCATTGTCTGCTGCCATATCACCAATATCATCATCTGCTTCTGATTTTGTATGGCAATGTAATGAAATAGAAGGCATTACTTTCAATTCAAACCCTGAATTTTCCAGAGGTGAAAAGGAAGTTAATTCTGAATTCTTAATTCTTTTTCTTCTTCTACTAAGCACAGTACATTTGCTTTCCTTTACTCCTCTGGGAGAACACTAAAGATTTATAGATTTCTTCAGAAAAGTATTCACATGTGAATTTCATAGGGCCCAGAAAATTTGTACTGTCCTATCTCCATATTTTTCAGTCTATTTTTATTTGTGAGCTATTCCTATCATCTGGATAAACTGAAGTAGTTGGTCATCATTTATTGTTTTATTAAAAAGTAGAGAATCTGAATATTTCAGCTTTTAATGTCATCTATTATTTGCTGTGTTTCTCATGTAGTAATTATTCTTCCTTTTGTTTTCCTCTTATTTATACTGTATTTATTGAACCATTCTTTCTTACAAATTCATACATAGTTTGTGTCTTTCGCCTTTTTGATTTTATTTCTGCATACTTGTGCATTTTGCAGGAAGGCTGCAAATTCAGGGTCAATATTATTCTATCCTCAAACTTTTATTGTTATTTTGTGTTGTAATTCAGGTAGTGACAACTGAAAATCTGTGTTTTAAATGTAGTATTTATCCAGAGGATAATGCACATTTTATGCATTTTGCATAGAAATTTACTGAGATGATAAGGAGTAGTCATCATTTATTTACTGAGTCATACTTGTTTTTCCTTTGTCCTTATCTTTATTCTAGTTTGATATTTCTAGCCCTTATCTATAGTATTCTCAAAGTGGCATGCATTACTAATATAGTAACTGAATATTTCACTGTTGTTTTTCACAGCTGTCCTATTTTATCAGATACATTATAGAAGTGCAGGTGAACACTGAGACTCTCTGAGGGTAACAAGAGCTAAGGATACATGTTTCTTCCTTTAGTTTGGTCAGTGGGAAATTCTCCTTCATTGCAATTCCAGTAATGAACTTCTTTCAGAAATTCAGGTTCAGAGGAAATCATAATGTACTATGGGACATTTTTTTCCCCTCATATAGCATGCTTACAGATTCTAGTAGTTCATTCCCACTGTAATGGTGCTTTGGGTATTATATATATTAATATTTATCTACATTTCCATTACAGTGCAATTCATTAGAACCAAGGACAACTAAATCGGTCCTTATTACGTTCTTCATCTCCCAACAAGATGTGCTCCTCAAAGCTACAGCAAACGTAAGTGTAAAAACAATCGCTGTCAGCTGAAGCAGTGATATCAATGCTTTTTGAAAGACCAAACATTATAGTAGGACAGAGAAGAAGATAGGACAGAAAGTGTTTTACTGGAAACTTTGTCATTTTTCCACTGAATGCAGTTTAATACAAAGCAATTGATCAATTAAAATGTACCAAGACAAGTTTGAGGTAATTATTTAAAAGACAAAGACAGTTTGCACATAAGTTTCATCTTATTTCTTAACAGTCTTCTTTCTGATTTTTGACTTAATGTATGTTATGTTTCCAAAATAACTGAGTCAATCTGTTTAATGAAAACTATAGATACATGGTTCTTATAGGTTCCTATCAAAGTAAAAAACTGCCACTCCTGAATTTTTTAAACATATGGAAGGAAAACATCATGGAGAAATATTATGATTACAAAGAAATGGATGAGTTACATATTTAGGGGACTAAGATAGATATTTTAAATGCTTCTATAAGTGTTTGATTCTCCTGGAAACAAAAAGGTTAGCTATCTAGAAATGGAGGTAACCAAAATCAGTGATTTTTAATGTCTTTCCCTTTTATTCTTTTGCGATTCCTTCTGTGTTTCTATTTTCCTTCAAGTCTATTTTTATTTTTTCCCATTAGGGAAAGGGCATCATGTTCTAGCTGACAGTATTTCATAGAGTAAATTGCATACCGGTTGCAATAATCAATTCTGCTTTTTCTTTATTGCATACTCATTTGCTCTGACATCCAAATGATAAGATGAAGTTAAGCAGTGTCCACGTAGAGGCTATAGAGAGACAATTTATAGCATAAACATTAAGATCAGAATAAATGAATTGTTTTTGAAACCTGTTGTACCTGTTGCACCATCTAATATACTGAAGAAAGTCAACTATAGCTTCAACACAACATATAATGGTGGTAATTATACACTGAGTTTTACATAGGCTCTTAAGGATAAGAATTTAATAAATGTGAAATACACCAATGTGATAAACTGAAAAAGTTTTGTGAGGGTAGATTTACTCTTTGATCTGCAAACACAAAATCAAAATGAGAACATTAGGAAGCATAGCTTTCAAGTAAATTGCTTCTTTGATAGCAGATCTGTAAGTAGACTTAGAAGTGAAAAAAGATAAATTATTAACACAATTGCTCTCTTCTTGAATGTTTTTATGACTTATTTTACTATTTTCCTGTCACTGTTGGTGTCAGAGAACCAGACAACTCAGAATGCTGCATGTTTGTCCTATAAAATAGAGGTTATTTTATTTTAAAAAAGAATGCCAAAGCAAAACTATCTGACCGTTATGTTACTGGTCATCGCAACAGAGTCATTCAGCCATTTAAACCAAGACAATCTCTTAAAAAACATCAATGTATATTTTTGATTAAATTTTCACTTGCGCTGTAAAGTTTCAGTAACTCATTGGAGATTACTGTGTTTTTCTTTTGCAAGCAGTTATATTGTCATGTTTTTTAACTTCTCTGAAATGCAAGTAAAGGAAGGACATTCATAGACCCCTTCTTTGTTTTTATTCCTGTGGCAAGCAGATAGAATCATAGAATCATAGAATCACCAAGGTTGGAAAAGACCTAAAAGGTCATCCAGTCCAACCGTTCACCTATTACCAATAGCTCCCACTAAACCATGTCCCTCAACACGACATCCAGTCTTTCCTTGAACACCCCCAGGGTTGATGACTCCACCACCTCCCTGGGCAGTCCATTCCAGTGCCTGACTACCCTTTCTGAAAAATAATACTTCCTAATGTCCAGCTTGAGTCTGCCCTGCCGTAGCTTGAAACAGATATAGATAGACATACTACACAAAAATGCCATGTACTGTTAAAAGATGTTTACATTCATTTACCAACTTCAACACTGAACTCCCACCAATATATCACATACTACTTTTTACCTTTATTAAACAAAATCTCTATAACATACGAATATACTCTTCTACTGTAACATCTGGTATAAAAAAAAATGTCATATTCAAGGTTTTTGTTAAAATATTTTAATAAATTTTATTTAGAACTGACCTTTTCAGAAAGTTCTAACTGAAGTAGATAAGAACTGCTAGAACCATTTTTATTTAGTTTTTGTGGTTCTATAGGAATCGTTTTATATTGTTTTTTTTTTCCTTCTCATTACACAATTGAAGTGGATTGATTCTCTGACAACAAGAATTAGATTAACATTTCACATAGCAAACAGATCCAAAGCATTTATAAAAGTAAACTTCTCAGAGATTTCATGGAGAGGAACTTGTGGAGTTTTGAACATATATAATAAAAGCCTAGCTCATTCATACAGCATTGGAGAGTGAAATAGGGAAGAGATGGATAATGTTCGAGAAATCTTGCATGTTGGTCAGTGAAGGAACAGGACATACCACTTCAAGAAAATATGAGTTTAGGAAGATCTTGGTCTTGTTTAGGGTTTAATATTCATTTACCAAAGGTTCAGCCAACCAATCTGGAAATGTCCTTGAAAAATTTCAGATAGCAATGATGATATCAGTCACGGTTTATTTGATTCTATCACCCGTGACTGGGCTTCCCCCCACCTCCCTTCACAGTAGGGAAGAAGTATGAAGGATGCAACCAAGATAAAGGGGGATAACTGATTTGCTTTAAATGAGAAAAGAATGTAAAGAAATATGATAAGAAAAGGAGTTACAGGTAACAAATCAAACAAATGGGAGAGAGAGGGATTCTAACCATGTTGCTCACTGTGCTACTGGAAATGGAGCCTTCTTCCCCTTGCTATTCTACCTCTTTTACTTGGAATTGGAAATCATGTGAAGAGTATTGGAGACTTCTGGGAAGTAGTTCTGTAGTCTGTCACTTCTCCATTTTTCTTCCTCTTGCAGAGCCAGAACTCACATAAGAAATAGCCAGCACTGCCAGGACTCAGGAAGCACAAATAGCCAAGTCTGCTAGGAGCTGCCCAGGAAAATGCAGCTCCCTGGCACTATGTTCCAGCACTGAACAACTTGCTGCATTGTGTCATGATATGGAATTCTGATAAAACAAGAATAACTTAAATATTGACATAACAGTTATCTTCTAAAGAGTTGTTTCAGTCCTCTTTGCTTGGTCTTTTCTAGGAGAGGATCACCTCACTGTATATATGCCATTAAATGCTTTGGGAGGACTTCTTTTTCAGTCCATCAAACTTCATAGATTTCCAATGTTAAGATAAACTGTACAATACCGTCTGAGCTCTGGCAAAATCACCTTGAGGGTTGGCTACATGTCTATTCCCCAGTCTTATAAACACTTTCAGTCTCAACACTTGCTGCAGATTGCCCATCTCCTTTTATTCTGCCATTTTTATTAAAGCTGTCCACAATATTCTCCCAAGTGTGTATGTTCAGTTGCTTTAGGGAAGAGAAACCGTTTCTAGCTCTCTCTTGTTATAAAATCCAAAATGATGAAAATCCATCGCTCTCTGCGATACTCAATCATAATCTTATTCATAGATAATACTATAACCAAGGGGTACAGTGAAAAAAAGAAAAAAAGTGAAAAAAAAAGTAGTGTGCCATAATAATTGTGACAAATACTTTCATCAAGCTCCTTATGAAAATCTGAACTCCATTTGAGGTATTTTATAATTTTAAACAAGGGGCAGGAAGGTAAAGAAATCTAAAGAATTGAATATTCCTCTGCCTACACCAATGTTTCATATTTTCCAGGCAAACTGAGGGTGAAAGTGTTATCAACGTAGCATTATGGCATTACATGATCATCACTGAATATACCGGAGGATTATGTTCAGGACATCTCCATCAAACTCCAAAGAAAATACAGCTTGCTAGTGTACTCATCTACTTGGAAGGAGAACTATAAATAAAATGAAAAATAACATGATAAAAGGATAATTGAAAATTCCAATTTACAAATACTGGAGAGAACAAAAGACATTAATATTACAGTTGTTTCCCACATTCAGCCAATATGGGGATTATCTTGCATTGTATTGAATGAATTTATTGAATTTGGCTGTAATTAAGAAAGATTAATGCATTCTTATCAGGAAGACAATTTGAATAATAATAAACCATGGCTTTCAACCTCATTTACTTTCCATGGATAAGCACTCCTCCAGAATTTGGAAAATAAAAATGAGATTTACCTTGTATTTGTTCTGTAAATATCTTCAAAATAGATATATGTAATATCTTGACCTAAACTTGCCAGATATGTATCCTCACTTATTTATACATACTAAATAAAATATGAATACTTGAGTATTTAAATCTTGAGTCAGCAAAGTTCTAGAACAATCAAAAATAAAAAATTACTGGATAATAAAAGAGTAAATACATCTAATCTTTGAAAGATCCAAAATTCACATTGAAATTAACATAGTTATTTACCACTTTGATAAAGACTACAGTAATATTTGCAGCCACTTCCTATAGCAAAGATTTTAAAAAATTCATGTTCCAGTACTGATCAAACTCCCAAAAGTAACTTGTTTTATTTTTGATGTGATTTTTTTTTTTCAATTTGAGAAAAATAAAGAAAAACAGAAATTGCCAAAATATAAAGCCGTAGGCTAAGATAAAATTGCAAAGAAATTCTACTGACTACTTCACAATATATTTTTAATTTATTTAAATTTCTTAAACATTTGTTAGATGAGTATCTGTCATAGCAGAAGCAACTGTGAAAATACTTTTTAGATCACACTGGGCATTCCTACTTCTGCTGAGACTCAGAGAGATGAGTATGAGATTTGTAGCTTGGAAATGTATAGACTTTAGGAGATAAATTGAGTGTTGAATATTTGATTGCTACAACAGGAAAATGTCTTTTTTATCTGCACTATGTTATTTCCATAAATAATTTGCACCTTATATTTGATCAAAGTTTTTATAATGAGCCATGAGATAGTTCAATTACATTGTGTGCAAAAGATGCAAAAGAAGTGAAAGGTCAAGTAAATGTACAATAAATTGAATTTAAATTTGTACACAGAATATTCATTTAAATGTTCTGCATTGTTAGAGATTTTTTACATGGTTAAAAGAGATAGCAAATTATTACTCAGGAAAAATGGGATCTTTTTGAATATTGGCCATCTACAGACATAATTTTAACCTGCTTTTTAACCTGCTAGTAGCTGTGGCTTACCAAGTTTAATAAAGAATTCTTAGTTCTTCCAGTTTCACTCAAAGAGAGTGTTCATGTATTTCCTGTGAACTATGTTCTTTATAATTAAAGTCACTTTTTTCTAGGAGCAGAATGATGACATATGACCAACTACATCTCCATTCTATAGTTAGAAATATAAAATATTCATATCAAAATTGGTGTAGTGTATTGAGGGATTTTTTTCATTTGTTTTTGTTTTACCTTATGCTGATTTTAATCATAAAGTACGATTTTATTAGGAAAGATATTAAGTCAGTAGGAAGAAATTGTATCACTCCATTGGATTTCTCAGCAAAAGCAAAATGAATCACTTTATCTAGTAAATATTTGTGCTTTAGCTTCACTGAGTATAAACTTAATAACTAAGTAACATTAGGATTTTTGGGGAAAGATGGCAAGGCAAGGAAATAAGTTCACAGACAATAGTTCAGTGCTTGATTCTGTAAGGCCATGTGTAGTTTGGCCCAGTCACGAAAATTTCAGTGAATGTTAAAATTTAAACACATGTTTAACTGCTTTGCTGGGGAAGAGAAAGAATACTCAGTATTTTGTAGAACTGAGACTCTAGTGAGTAATTCCAGATAAATACATCAGTGAAAGCTAGTTAGATTAGTTTCTGGATTTTAAGTGTTTATTTTCTACTGCTCCATTTCCCTTCTGTCTCTCAGAGGATAGCTGAGGAGATTTATTTGAGCTGCACTTTAAAACATGGACTTGTGGCTGAGCAGTGGAGCAATACATTTCCTGAAAGCTTGCAATCCCTATCTCTGTAGAGAACAGAAGCATTTGTCTGGAGCATTTGCAGTTCAGCTTCCACCAGCTCATGTTTCATTACCAAGAATTTTTCGAGTTGTTTGGGATTCAGATAAGGATACTTCTATTTACCTGAGAGAAGCTTCAGGTTTGGATTATTTTCCTCTGTTCCGAAAGTTATGTATTGAGATCCTAAATGTCTGAAGAGTACTATAATAAAAGTGCAAGAGATGAATGACCGTAAAATTGATCTCATAATATTTAATTTAATGTTACACAATAACTTAATTGAATCTACTAGTTCATCATAGTGGAAAATTACTAGTACAATATATATATAATTTTTTAAACTGTTCATTTAAGAGTATCCTAACTGGGATATAGCAGCTTTTCAGTGGGAAATCAAGAGCCCATTCTCCCAACACTTCAGATTTCATTGACATATGTCCACATAAGCACAGAGGAACCAATTGAGAATACCTGTAATAAGCTGCCATCTGTCTATGAAGCAGGATAAATCTTTGTTTAATTTTAATATAAAGATAGGCTTAATCACTGTGTGCCCATATGAGCTCTATGGATGAAATTGGAGATGATGGCAAAAATAAACATATATTGAGAAAGTTACTGTTAAAATCCAAATCCTCCTATATCTGGAGATGTCTCTGCAATACACAAAACTCAAATTCTTATTTTGACATGTAAATAAGTCCAGTTATTTGTGGGTATCACTTCCTTGAGCACAAGGACGAGAAATAACCTTTATGAAGCTGAATAAACTAAACTATTAAAGAAGAATTTTTGTGGGGATATTCGCTTCTCAGATTGTCTCTGTGTTAATAAGCTCTTAGTGTAAAATATAGTTGGCATAAAATCAACTTGCTGTGTTTAACTAAATAAGCCACATTCTATTAAACACCTTCAAATAACTGTAGTTTTATACAACCGTTTTGCATTTGGAAATGGAAGTGAAGCAAATTACAGGAGCAATTAGAAATGTGTTTCCTTGAATGATTTTCAGCAAAGACGATGTTCTTATGATGAGCTCCTGTGCTGAAACTCTGTCTTGTCCTGTTCAATTCCTTGTCACATAAGACATGCACTATTGATTTACAGAAGGTCATGTTGCACAACTTGACAGGTATAGCCAGATGTGCTATATCACATAATGATATTTCAGCCCAAGAAATTTGAAGAGCCCATACTGAAAAAGCAATGAACAAAAAAATCTGTTTACATTTTATCTAAAAAAGGAAAATGGATTTTATATTCCCGTTTAACAGGAAACAAGTAAAGCGTGTATATTTAAATTCAACTTCTAAATTTTACGATTTTTGAAAACAAAAACTGAATCAACAAGAAATACCTACAGCAATCAAGTTGCTTTACCATTTATCACTCACAAAAAAAAAAAAAAATAATTCTTTTTTCAAATGTTTGCTTCCAGATACATTCAAGGGCTCTTCCTTTCTCTTCTCTTTTCCCTTTCCTTTTTCTCTTCTTTTTCTCCTAACTTTTACTACATTGGCTACCTCCTTACAGAACATAAAGGATATTTAGTTTCTTTAGTAGAAGTAAAGATGCATGTCTTTCCTTTCATGACTGTTCTGTTTTTAGTTGCTATTATGCTAGAAATCCACCAGAGCAGTGAGAGGAGTGCCAGACTGCACTATTTTTGCTCAAGTTAGAAGTTCAGTCTACATTAGAATATCATCAGAAGTATGGAAATGCAGTTTTTCGGATGTAGATAATGCTATCAACAACTTCTTGTTATTTTGCAAGAGTCTTCTTCTATTTTGCAAGACAGAAAGCTTATGGTCTGTATTTTTAATCACCTAGATGTCTTCATGCAATTGCCACAGCTCCTGGACTTGTACAGTCCTTGTTGTGAATCACTGTAAATCTCAGATTCTGTGATTTTGATTTTTGACCCCTGCTTCACTGGTCACTAAACAGCCCAATGAAGTGAATGTCTGAGAGGGTTATTTAAAAGGAGGAAATGGATGCCCTGATGAAGACTGTGATTTTCAGAGGGTACTGAATGCTCCCATGCTTTTCCTATTCATATAATTCTGAGCACGATAAGTGAAGCACCAAAACTCACAGTCACATCAGCAAATTTCCATGGATATTTTAGTATTACCAATAATAATTTTATTATTGCTAATAATAATGTAAGACCATTTGAAGTTCTTCTCCCCACTCTTGTATTCTACGAAACATAAACAAATGTGTTTGATTTCTCCCTTTTTTTTTCAGTTATGACGATATAAATTAGTTGCATGTTAGTCTTCCTAGTATCAAATTGTCTGCATATCATCTAGTCAGAGACTGTAATGACAATCTGAAAAGGTAGACAAAATTGCATTTTAAATTCACCTTAGCATCTCAGTTCTCAAAATCTGCTTTGCAAATTCAAAATAGAGTTCATTACCGTTATAAATTGCTATCTTATCCATTTGTTCCTAAAATCTAAACACAGGAAATAATGCGCATGTCCCTTCTAAGTCAGTTTTAATTTTTATTTAGGAACTACTTTGGTATGTTAAATTCCATCTAATCTCTGTGAGCACTACCATCTTTCACTGGAGGATCACTGTAAACACAGACAATCATTCATTCTCCTTGCTGGAGGAAAGGTGTAACTCAATGATACCATGAAAGCTGATAATCCACTCATGTTTACACTTTGGATATTTCCCACAGAGCACTCTGGAATCAGGGATGCAAATGATGGTTTGACAAATACTGTGCTTTCATACAAATTCCCTGGACACAGCTGGACCAACGTATCAGAGATTTTTTCTCCTTCTATTCATTTCAGTGATTAGATTTAGAAAGAGCGGTACTACATGCTTGTATATGGTAATCACTATTAACCTGAATGGTGATCCTTTTCCTCCCCCCATTCTCATTTCCCATTTGAATTTACTACACCCTGCTACAGCATTTGCCAATAAATGAACCAAAATAATCAAACCTTCTACCTAGGAATGCAATAGCTCATGTGCTTTTCAGTTTCCAAAAACGAAAAAATAATAGTTGACTAAATTTGTAGAAGAAAAGAAAGTAGAGAAGGCAATGATATATAGATGAAATGGGAAAGGAAAACAAAATTTAAAAAAAAAAATTGATATAGAATTTTGAAATGAAATGTAATCTTAAAAAAAAATGAAAAAAGTTGTTAAATCAGAAAATTTAATAAATAGACTTCTGAATAAAAAAATATGTATGTAAAATACAATGGAATACATCTTTATTTTCACTAGTGACAAAAAAAAAGCAGTTAAAATATTGCATATCCTTGGACTAAATCTGCCAAAAATCAGCTTGAACTCTTTTCATGTTTTCAGGATGTAAATGTGATACAAATTAAGTCTACATAGATCTTTTCCATGAAGATTTCTTTGTATTTCAGCATGAATAATAATGTATATCCCTCCATCTTGCATACTTATATTTAAAATTTACTGACATAGCACTCAGTACTGACTTGTAGTATATTGAAACCACTTAGATAAAAGTAAAGATCACATATGTTTCTAACAATGTCTTTATTCATAAATAATGTGTTTTTTACAGGTGAAGGGATAAAAAAATCCTATAAACTTTTTATAATTGTTGATGAGAGTTCAGCTAATATAATTACTCCCATAATCAGTTGTTTTTAGTGTTTGAGATTCTTGACATTTTAAGTTCTACAGATGAAATTTCAGTCTACTATCTTTATTAAGATGTGGAAGCCATTAACCTATTTAAAAATATTTAAAATATTTTCTCTCCCTGTCTCTCTTTTTTCTTTTTCTTTTCTTTCTTATTTATTTATTTATTTTTTTCCTAGATTTAAATGAACTGAGCAGGAAAATGACCAGCTGCTTAGATTACCACTCCAATCCTCTCATGAATTTTTAAAGGTAGGGATTTTCTGGGAACCAACATCAAATAAAGGATCAAATGCCTTCTATTACAGAATACAAATGTGCTGTTTAAAATCCCTAGAAATTACAGTCTTTGAGAACCATCTGGACCCACATGTTATGCAGAAGAGCAGAAACACAAAAGATGTATTGAATAATTTTAATGTAGACTAAAAAGACCTACAATTAAGTGCAGTTTTATTGTTAGCATCATTTCCAGTTAAAAGCTTCAAGACCAGACATCTAGACTTCTCAAAAATAGAAATTTTTTTCCTCATTTTTAAAACTTAGAAACTTATTGGATATTTTCATTACAAGACTAAGCTCATGGATATAGCATTGCTTTATATAACTGACATCCCTTCTTGGGAATACATTGTAAAAGTTTAGTAATTCTTTCAAAGACTTCCCTATTAATGACCCGCAACTCTTTATCTTTACTACATTCATACATACTCTGCTTATGGCAACTTAAAAAAAAATGCAATTTGTGATGCAAAAAAGGAGTTTTTATTGGCATCCATTGGATACATTTTCACCTACAAATTAACACTATCAGTTTTGATCTGTTTTGCTTATGATGTGGAAAACTGCTTGCGCATTTGAAATGAACTGACAATATGGAGATCTACAACTTCAACCATGCCCAATGATTCCTTTTATTGCAAGAACAGAGCAGTGAATATGGACAAGATTTCATAAAATATAACCCACCAATTTCTTTATTGCCTTTCATATGTCATACTTTCTTTGCACACATCTTTCTCTCTCAAATCACTTGAACAAAAGATTTATATGAGACAACTTTAGCTAAAAGAATGCAGGATTCAGTCTGAATAAAGAGATAACATGTGCCCATATCACTAAATAGTGAATAGCCTCAGCACTGCTGGTTTTATCCCTGAATTACTTGTCAGCCAGTAAAAGGACAGTTCTTATTTCTATTTGGTAGTTCTAGTGCATATAGAAATGGTAGGAGTCTTTTTCCAATGCTCACGTTAACATTAGAATAGAAAATGACATATGCAAAGATTTCTCATTTTAGATATAATGGAAAACAGAAAAAATGAAATTTTGTGGGGAAAAACAATAAAAGAAGTAACCAGGAAAAATGAGAAAACCTAAAAATATGGATCATCAGAGTGAGCATTCTTCAAGAATTTCTTATAATAAAGTCACTGGAAAGAAAGAAAAATAATAATTTGCATTTTTCTTGGGAAGCTTCCATGTTTAGAATTAATCATTAGGAAATTAATTGCATTCAATATAGAATGTCAAAAAGGAATGAAAATATCAGCAAACCAGGATATTATAGAAAAACATCAACAGAGAGGATCAAAAACAGTTGATATTCTCCTTTCACTTACCACCACACATGATATTATATATTATTCCCAAAAAGTGTTGGTCTGTTTTTAATAATCTATAAAGTTGAAGACTCCATAGACTTTTCAGGCAAATTGCCTCTGTACTTCACTATCCATTACTACAAGGTTTTATTTTAATATCTACTCTAAATTGTTTTTGGTGTAATTGAAGCCCATTACTCATGGTCTCATCCACCCATGCATGGAGAACAGATTTTTTTATTTAACACTATACCGATCTTGCAAAATCTTGTTAGGCACATTGTCCATGGAGAGTTATTAAATAAATGAAAATTACTTCCAGTTTAGAAAGTCTGTGCATTTAAAACTGTTGAAGATTGAGAAAGTTTTGGATCAACCTTTTTTTATTCTCTCTTACTTCCTTTGAGCTTATGTTTCTGGCCATTACTAGAAACATAATAGGCAAGGTGGAACTTTGGTTTGAAACATTCTTTCCCATTCTGATTTTCTGTATCTTTTAATGCGTTACTGTGTTCCCCTCTCAGCCTTCTTTTATCTGGCTTGAATTTTCCTAGTAGGCCATGTTCTGTAGAACTCAATCACTCTCTGTTCTCTCACGGCTTACTGACCAGTTCACAACAGAGAATCACAGATCTTGAATCTGTGCTGAGTTCAGCTGAGCTGAATACAGTGAAAAGATTTCTCCTGTTACAAACAGAAAACTGTCTTTGCATTAAATCATTTTACTTCATGGTTTACTTCGCCTGAAACTGTGTGGTCTTGTGCTTATTTTGTTTTACAAAATCCTATAATCATTAACTGAAGAAGCGCAGTTGATTATCTTGCACTTAGCTTCACAGAAATTGTTAGCTTTCCAGGTTGTCTCTCAAATTTTTCCAGGTGGTTCCAATTGTAATCCTGCTCCCAACGTATTCCCATTCAGTTTTGTGTCATTTGCAGATGTAATAAGGCCATTTTTTATTTCATCATCAAGATTGCTAATAAAAATATCAGAATATCATAATATTCAAAATGTTACTTGATGCATCTTTCAACATAAGCAGTGAATAGTTGACAACTATTTTCTGGATTGAGTTGCAACAGATTAGAAGATTCCCCAAGAGTCTTTCCCCAGATTACTTATCTGGATGTTTCATGAGGCATGACTTAATAGATTAAATCCACCGATTTTGTGACTTTCTCCCACACATTCTTCTATCAGGCAGGATTGTTTGATTCAATTTGTTCTTGGTTGCTATTCATTTCCTTTCTGTAATCCATATTTGTGCAAATAATGCTTGATTGCTTTTATTTTTTCCTCAGAAGGGAAGGTGGCTTTTGTCCTCCCTTGTCAACACCATGGTTTTGCTCCAGCTCTCCAGTACTTCATTTGTTTTGAGAAAATACTTCAGCTCTGAAGCTGTTTCAATATATATATATTTTTTCCATTTTCCTGGGAATAAGCTACAGAAACAATGTCTATTCAAACCTCTAAAAGAATCTCTAAATCTCTATTTGATTCAGAGATCTTTCTCTTTGAAAACAGGGTGGAGAATTATGATAGTCTTCCAAAAATGCTTTTTATTAAATATTTAATCCTTAAACTGTAAAATATATGAAGGAATAAGTATTTTATTTACTCAACAACTTTATAGCATTATTCAGCTCAATTGACTACCTTACACAAGTGTTGCTGCTCTTCCAAATCTTATTTCAAATATGTGGGTAAAATATTTCAAGTATCTGGGCAACCTCCATTTAAAGACTTCATATTCCTTTGTAAAATTTACTTGTAAAACAGCAACATGGTAAGATATGATGTGATGAGACCCAGATGGATTTTGGAAATGACAAAATAAGTAACCAACCTATTAGAAGAAGATAAGAAAAACAGTAGGTAAAAAGGAACTGATTGTTATAATTTATTTTTATTCAGAAATGCTGCAATCATAGTACTCATTAAAAAAAAAAAAACTATATGAAAATTCAGATATTTTGGGATAAGAGGCAAGCTACTTTTAAGGACTGGACACTGACAAAATAAGTGTTTTCACAGGGAAGTACAAAATAGTTTGTTAAACTACACCGGTTACGACTGCTCTTAGTCTTTATTAATGATCTGGAAACAGGAAAAGAATGAAGAAAGAGAAAATAAATGTTAATTGCTTTTACACTGATATTCTTTGTGATTTTTTTTTTTTTGTTTTTTAAGTTCAGTCAATACATTAGCCTTCTTTTTTTTTTCTGTGCTTCAGTCTCCAAAGAAATCATAAAAGCTACACATTTAAATAACTGTCTCCTATCAAGTCCAATTCTATTGTTCCTTCTCATAAACAATTTTTGTACATGTTCTGACTGTATAAATTGGTTTAGAAGAACTAGAACTACTTAATGAGTATGTAGTAGTAATGTAGTATGTTGACCGCTGAGGCACCTATTGTCAGTTTGCCTTGTCTGTTTTTCACCAGGATTCTTGCTTCCTAATTGCATATATGTGTGTACACAGAATATGCATACATTTTAATTCACTCTCAGATTTCTATGATGATGAAAATCCTGGATTTTATTAGAAGTTCAAGCATCTTGGTGGAAGAAGAATGTCTTATATAGGGAATGCCAGTGATGTAATTATGTATGTGCACTCACTAAACCTTCAAACTCACATATAGCACAAACCTGCTATAGTAAGCTGCAGCCAGTACAGACTAGTTGTGAACTGGTTTAACAGCCCCATCAAACACAAGTCACACATATGAGACTCTTCTAACATGTAGAGATACACTATGTTGTGCAAAAGAACCATGTGGGAAGTTGATTGATACTTTTTGTGTTTGCATATGGAGAATTCAGATTGGGGAAGCCTCATCAAGTAGGAGATACCTTGAAATGCACCAGCTATTGACTGCAGAGACCTACAGATGTGTCTCTGCAAACAGTTGGACCACATGAAATCGTGAAACCAGCTGGACTTTTAGTTCAGCCCTCCCAGGCAAACATCTATCTTCTCAATAGCAAAAAATGCAAAACTGAGTGATGCTGTAAGAGGGGTGGAGGGGGAAGGGTAGAGTGTGGAACAGAGTTCATAAATAATCAAATAAGATGTAAGCACTAATCTTGTTGGCACTTAAATAAATCCCAGTGTTCAAATCAGCTATGGATTGTCATTTAATCTATTTCTCCCGTGACAAGCATGACTCAGAGGATAGCTCATACTCTCTGTGAGTATTACAGACACAAACAGTGAGGATCTCAAAATTAATCCTTGAAGTTCCTTATTCTGCTTTATGCAAGGCCAGTCTGATAAGGCCCTCTCATAACAAAGTCTGAAGAATGTTCAGACTTCTGATGGCCATAGTTTTTCACAAGAATCTAAAAGCACTTAAAGATTGGCATGAATAATGACATTCTGGCAAATTTTATTATTATTATTATTATTATTGTTGTTGTTGTTGTTGTTGTCAAATTCATTCCTTGTTTGCCAAAGTAGAAGCTGCATTTGATAAGAAAATTGTGGAAAAAATCACTTTATTACCACTGTAAATTTAATGTTCATTCTTAAATTTAATGCTTTGTGACTGTTAAAGTAGCTTTGAGAAAATATTATATTTCCTATAGGCTACATTATACTGTAGGGTTAAGTAAAACACAGACATTCTAAAGGGCTCTATATCCCCTCTTTATCCTGCAAACTAAATTATATTCATATGGTTTGGCTTCAAATGACATAACTTTTGCAGCGTTATGGAAATGTGACTGAGAGCAAAAGCTGATGTTTTCTTTATTTTAAAATATTAATTCTATCCCTCTTCAATCATTTCAGCATGGAAATCTCTCAGACCAATGTAGAAACTAGGATGATTTTTATAAAATCAATAGAAAGACACTTCCTTGATTTCATTGAGAACTTTCACACTGCAGAAAGATCCATAGCTCAGAGTAAGGATAGTAATACATACATGTTCACCTCTCTTCTGTGGATATTTTGAATTTTGGTGGTAAAATAACACTGGAATTTACTATGGTCTCAGATATTGTGTCCTCCATGTATTGCAAGATACTTTTAGTTGAATAAGGAAGATTGTTTTCTCAAGGTCTGTGCTATTATTCAATATTCTTAAACAGAACTATTAATAGATGGCACTTAAAGGTTTTATTTTTGTTTATCTGAAGACTTTAGTGGGATCAACTGCAAGAGGAGAAAAAATACTGTTGTGTTCTAAGTGCATCTTCGTGTTTTTTTCCTAATATATCTACAGCAGTCAGTGACAAGAATTGGCAGACTTAAGATTTCCAGCTGCCTTGTCTCTAATTGTATATGATGTTTCATATTGATCTAGCTGGCCATATTTCTGTGATCAGTCTTAACATGGATGTCTGTGTAATTCTCATCATGTACCTCCGAACCAGTATATTGCCCATGACGGTGAAAAGTAACACCGTATTCATAGTCTTCATCTTTCACCTTTCACCTAAACTGTGGTAAAAGCTGAGGCGTAAAGAGACTTTCCAATTTTTATTTTATTTTATTTTATTTTTACTTTATGAGTTACTTCAGTATCACAGGTAATCATTCCTTTGAGGCTGTCACACATGGGTAATAATTTTTGGTTTCTTCTTTAAATACATATTACTCCTGATTTATGCCTGACATAACTGTACAAAATTATTCTGTCATTTGGCATTACAGAGGAAGCACCAAGATTTGAAGCTGCTAGAGCAAAGTATGTGTTGAGCTAATTGATTTTATGTACTCTTTTAATTGATCTGTTTAAAACAACTTCTAGCATTTGATTAGATTGTGATTTTCCTTCCCTCATTCCTTATATATCAAATTTTAATTTTAAATTAATTTAATTTAATTTTAAAATCATAACAGAGAAGGTGTATGTTTGGTGTATGGCAAAATCACAAAAAAAAAAAAAAAAAAAAAAAAAAAAAGTGTGGGAAGTATCTAGGTTCTCGAATATTTTCCCAGGTCTCATACTGAGAGTTAAAGTGGATTTCTAATTTTTATTCCACTCATTACTAAACAGGAACACTGAGGTCACAGCAAATAAAGCAGTATGAGTTAATGAGAACAGCTTTAGCAAAAAGAGGAGGTGTTTCTCAAAGTACATCAAGTGCTTCACATATATTAAGAAACCCCAGCTGAATCGATTTAATAATGTTGGGATTTACACAATTATTACAGAACCTTCATTATTCATCCAGTCTGCACATACCACAGCACAAATGAACATCTCAGTCTGGTGGTATTAACATTGCCATTTTCTAACCCATTCCCAGGCCATCTGCTACATGCTGATCATTCACTGCTTTAACATTTAACAGTTACCCAACTGCAACTTAGCAGATTTGTGTATTTTTGAAAACAGCTGGTTTAATAACTGCTTCAGAGCTTTTGGATAAAGAAATTATTTTGTAGTGCTTTACAATAGATTGTTTTTAAAATCTGTGCCTCTGAGAAAAGACGTAACAGTCAGTTGTTTCCACAGATTTGTGAATTTGCAACTTTTGGTTTTATTTCTTGTCACTTAAAGATAAACACTGTAAATATTTGTAAAACAATAATTCAAGAAATCTCTTTTACCAATCCCGGTTTGTTTCTTTGTTTTCTTTGAACTGGAGAAGATATATTTATATTCTGGAGTAATGAAAGATCTTAATGTGTCAGTCTGTCAGAAAAAGTTCCAGTTGGAGCTTGTCGTATGAAACAACAGACATACCTTAAAATCTAAAATCATAAAGTAACCATTAAATTAATACTGAGCTTTGTACATGATTAAGTTGTAAATATGACCAGCCAAACTTTATGAGAATATGAAGATAGTGTTCATTCTTCCATTGCTCCCGATACCATAATTTACTACAAATATTAGCCTTGACTACCTGGAATTTATGCTCTGTCTTCTTTATATTGTCAATTCTTGTAGCTTCAAGAGATATTCATAATTACAAGTGTAAAAAAGCCTTTATATTTTTTGAAGAATTTATACATATATTTTTAATATTTATATCTACATGCATATGAATCTAAATACTGTTTAATAATCATTTGACTTGCTTATTCCAGGTACTCTTCCAATGCTCACTGAACTTTAATTTTAAACATTCAGCTTGTTAATGCTGGATTATACCTTTAGTTTTTATGTTAAATAATATAATGGAAGCCACTAAGAAGGCAGGAAGAACTTTGCATTAATATACTACAAAAATGATGATTCATTTTTTTTTTCAAAACACTTTTTCTCAGTAATCAATCAAAATGACAGAATGCTTTAGATTAAGTTTAGATTCTCTGTCACAAATTAATTAATCTGTCCAGTACTTCCGATCTCACTATTTCAATCAAACAACGAATACAGTCAATCAAGATTTCAATTCTTTCCTGATTAGCCAATAAACCATGACAGCAGATTTGTGACAGTACTTCTGAGGTTCTTGCAGAAACTTACTTGTAGCAGATAGCAAGAATTGTGATCAGTCTTCACAGAAACAAATGTGTACATTTTTACTATTATTATTTTAATTATCTTCACATTAACAAAAAATGCAAAAGAGTAGAAAAACAAACTTGAGAAACACTATCTGAAAAAGAGCAAAACATCAATAGCATCTTTGAAAGCACAGAAAGTAAAAATACTTTGGTACCATGTAATAGTCGGTTTCAGTACCCATCACTGGAATCAGATGCTCAAGTAGTATGAAACTGAGATTTGCAATAATCTTCCCAGAGATGGCCAGCAGGTAGGTTACACCATGGAAATGCCTGAGCTTAGGAAAAAAACAGTCATGTGCAGTCACTTCAAGGACTTTCTTTATTCTACTGGAAATGTTATGCATGGGTTGCTCTGAAAGTAAAGCCTTGTGTTTTATTATGTTGGCCCCAGATGTCAGAATATTGATCATATGAGAGTAGATGATGAATATTCCCACCAACATTCTATTCTATTTTGTTGCTGTGCAATATAAAGTAGCAGAGAAACAGTATGACAAAATGGTGCCTGATATGGAAATGTGTACCAAAGGCATGGAATTGAATTCCTCTATGCAGAAAAATGGGAGCCACTGATGTTCATTGACACACGCTGAATATCTATGGAGACCAAATGGGATTGCAATGAGGTGATGGGTGGTGAATTTCAGCCATGACAACAGTGACAGTGGGTCATCTTCACTGGTGCAGATTATTACTAGCACAACATGAAGCTTTTTTTCATCTTTGCCAAAAATGCATAATGGTGACTACGTTGAAAAACAATATTTGTTAGCTGAGAGTGTACTTTATCAAATAGTGCTATTGTACCCTTAGTATCTGTTGTAGTTTTCATGGAAATAAACAAGAGGCATTACTTTCAGAACAATCAATGTGTATACTAGCCATGTAAATAAGAGTGGAGCACAAAGAACTCCAGCAGCATTTGAGAGTTTAGGAAAAATACTGTGCCCTTGGCATATGTCTCAATTCATGCTAGTCTGGTTTGTATTCTTATAAGTAGTTCTTTTCTAAGATGAAGACGATACACAGTTGGAACAGTTCATCCCAGATTATCTGACCAAAATCAGGAGTTGCAGGGATTATGTAAAACTTAATTCTTCCTCTTAAGCCTACAGTTCTGCCAGCTCCATTTCAGTAGACTTTTTGTAGCTAACACTGATATATAGCTTATTGCAAATTCCCCAGCTGTTATACATGTTTCCACCTCACAAAGTGACCAATTGATAACATACCATGTGGTTGCCATGCTATCTCAAACACGTCAAGATTACAAAACATAGTATGATGTCTTCTGTTCCAAGGCCAAGGGAGATAGAATCAAGAATAATACAGTTCAGACAAGGACAATCTGGTTTAGAGGAAGCTTGTTTGTTATATTAATCTGTACCACTTGAACTTGGGTTTGAGGATTGTTTCTTGGCCTTTTATTTAGCTGTTAAATGATACCCTTCTTCTATACATTCTAACACAATCTATGAAACACAGTAAAGTCTACACTACCTTCCATTTGAAGCTAACACTTTCATCTCATCTACTTTCCAGTCTGAATATTTTGTGAAATAAATAACACAACTTTGTGAATTCCTCATTGTAGTACGATTTTATTTTTATTTTTTTCCTACAGAGCACTTTTCTACTTTTTCTTGGACCATTTTCTTTATAGAGAAATGTAAAATGTCATATTACAGTATATACATTCAGCCTAGATCTATGCTCATCATCATCAAAGTCATGTCAGCTTGCTATCAAAGGAGATCTTCATAACTGATGTAAAGCAGAATAAGATTTTGCTACTGGAGACCAAAATGTATTTTCAGAATCTCCTGTAAAGGTCTCATTCAAGCTACATTATACTCAGTTCCAAAACTTAGAGGCAGAAAGATCAGGCATTAATACAATAAAAATTGAGGTATCTTTTAATATAAATTCTAGAAGTGTCTGCAAACGTAATTTAAAGAGCAGTTTAAAGAAATATCTGAACAACTCCTTATATAGCCTTACCAAATACATATGTAGAGATTCTGTAACAAAAGTACTGAGGATAATAGAAATATAAACCATTTTATTTTTGAAGAGTTAAGGAAATCAGGTTACGTTCCATCACTATGAGCATAAAATTAAATTGTAATTGAATTCCTAAGTAAAATTTTTGTACCTTAATAACTTAAAAACAACATCAATACAACAAAGTACGAGTGAGTAATATTACATTTCAAATTATTTTCATTTCCAATATTACAGTTCTGAAAATAATATGCCAAGTATTATTGAAATGCCTCTTTCATTTCAACAGTTTTGTGTGATAAAGTTAATATAATTAGATACCTTAAAATTTTCTAGATGTTGAAAAGTAGATGGGTGATGAAGCATAAAATATTTAATGTAACTCTGGGTAAGAAATTACACAGAAATTATTTCACAAGATAAGCTCAGTTGACATTAGAATGGTTTTTTTAAGATAACGTTTTCAGCCACAATCTAACAATAGCTGTAACTGTCTGCAAACCTACTGTTTACATAAATGCAAGTGAATAAAAAGCTATGTGTTCCTGATATATGAAAATTTTTGTTTTATTCTGTTTTGTCTTTTACTGCTCAATATGGACTTGAAACAACTTTTAAGGTATTATCTGACTGTCTTTCAGTGACTCACTGAGGAATATAATTGATATCAAGTATATTCCTTATTCTTTACCTAGAAGAAGAAACTTGTTGCATTTGAAATTTCAAATCATAAACAAAATGTTAAAGCAACAAATACTACATGGTGGAAATAATTTCATTTATCCTTGCTCCTTCAATATGCTAGTCAGCCATGAAAAACTTTGTCCAATCTTTTCTCAGAACAATTGATTTTCTCCCTCATTTTAATGCTTCATGTTTTTTTCCTTCTTACGAATTCTCTGTACTTGCTGCCTTACTTTCTCATGAATTCAAGAGAATATTTTAATGTTATTTTAAAGTCAGACTAATATTTCTAGTAGCTATGCAAAATTTTATGTTTATATCCTTAGACCCTCATTGTGTAAGCAGAAAAAGAATAAATATTGTTAAGAATATTGAGGCCAAAGCTGATTGTAAAAATAAGTTAACTTCCTGGTTATTCATCAACAGCACAGAGTTTGCAAGTCTACTGCAGAATTACAGTCAGATTTATAGTTTTTATGTATTTTTGGGTTTTCTTCCATCATTTTTAAAGATTTGGTGGATCATGTTTGCACATTTGCTTTGTTCCATCTCTGTTTCCCAGTTTCTCTCCCATACTTTGTGTACAAAATTTTTATAGTCATATAGTCTCCCTTAAAATAAACTTGTATCTTTCTCAGTGTACATTGTTTCATTTAGCTTTAATGCAGTCTTTCAAGTTAAACAACAACAACAACAACGACAACAACTGTATGTCATTGAAAATATACAAACTAGAAAATAACAAATACGTAACTCCAGTAAACAACCAAGTCTGTCAAAGTCCCTTAAAAATGTGTCTGTTTTGAAGTGGACTGCTTAGAAGAACAGGTGTTCTCAGGTTTTCAGGTCAGTGCTTTGGACTGTGACACATTTTATCAAGTTTCATTGGTCATGTCTTATTTCATATCTCTTGGAACTCCAAACACTGTAGCTGAAGCAACCTGATGTGGAGAACATCAAAATATACTGTACTGTCAACCAAGAAATCTTTGACAATATTGTAATATTGTTAATCAAAACAAAAAACAAAAAATTCTTTCCTTCCTTCCTTCCTTCCTTCCTTCCTTCCTTCCTTCCTTCCTTCCTTCCTTCCTTCCTTCCTTCCTTCCTTCCTTCCTTCCTTCCTTCCTTCCTTCCTTCCTTCCTTCCTTCCTTCCTTCCTTCCTTCCTTCCTTCCTTCCTTCCTTCCTTCCTTCCTTCCTTCCTTCCTTCCTTCCTTCCTTCCTTCCTTCCTTCCTTCCTTCCTTCCTTCCTTCCTTCCTTCCCTACCCCCCTCCCTTTGTTCCTCTTCCCCCCTCTCTTTCTCCCCCACTCCCTTCCCCCCTCCCTCCCTCATGTCTCCTCTCCTCCTCTCTCCTGCCTTCCTAAGTCCAAGTCCAAGTCCTGGCTCCATGTAAGATCACTCAAAAATCAGCCCATATGACTGAGAGCATTGTCCGGTCTCTTCTTGAACTGTGGCAAGTTCAGTGCCATGACCACTTCCTCGGGAAGCCTTTTCCAGTCCTGTTCCCCACAGAAGAGGATACCCATCTATTTTTCAGTAGGTGTCATGATTTAAATTCGGTGCTTTGCCTTAAAAAAAAATTAAACTAGGCTTTCATTAAAACATCTGACCCTGCACTGATGCACACCTGCTACAGGCCTATGTTCTCTTGGTTAGTTCTTGATGGCATAACTACATCAACGGACAAGGGAAGACCCATTGATGACATCTATCTGGACTTTGAGAAAGTCTTCCACAAGGTCCTTCTCTCCAAATTGAAAGATATGGATTAAACAGGTGAGGTGAACTCACCTGTTTAATCCATGTTAATCCTGTGTTCAGTGGATGAGGAACATTTTGCAAGATCCTACCCAGAAAGTGGTGGTCAGTGATGCAATGTCTAAATGGAGATCAGTGACAAATGTTTTCCCTCAAAGGTCAGTACTGGGACTGGTGCTGTTTAATATCTCCATCAATGACATTGACAATGGGATTGCACCCTCAGCAAGTTCGTGAATGAAATCAAACTGTGCAGTGCAGTTGACACACCTGAGGGACAAGATGTCACCCAGAGAGTCCTAGAAAGGCTTGAGCCCAGGTGAGGCCTGGGTGAACCTCGTAATGTTCAACAAATCCAAGTGCAAGTTCTTGTACCTGAATCATGACAACCTCCACAATCAGTAAAAAATGGAGGATGTAAGAATAGAGCACAGCCCTGCTGAAAAGGACTTGGGGATACTGGTGAATGGTAAGCTGGATATGAGCCAGCAATGAGCCCTTGAATCCCAGAAAGCCAACCGTATCATGGACTGCAACAAAAAGAAGAGTGACCAGCAGGATGCAGGATGTGATCCTGCCCCTCTACTCTGTGCTGGCTTAGACCTCACCTGTAGTACTGCATCCAGATGTGGAACTCCAAGTATAGGAGGAATGTGGACCTGTTGGAGAATATTCAGAGGAGGGTTACAGAAGTGATCCACGAAATGGAACGTCATCCCCACAGGGAGAAACTGACAGCTGAAGCTGTTCAGCCTGGAGAAGAGATGGCTCCATCAAGACCTGACAGC
Organism: Tetrao urogallus; assembly: GCF_951394365.1. Lineage (NCBI taxonomy): Eukaryota > Metazoa > Chordata > Aves > Galliformes > Phasianidae > Tetrao > Tetrao urogallus. The sequence continues at coordinate 26,388,580 of NC_136820.1, read as the reverse complement.
GGCAGTTCAGTATCAAAAGGGAGGCTATAAGAGCCAAGGTGACAGACTATTAGCAGGATCTATTGTGACAGAACAAGGGGAATTGATTTCAAACTTAAGGAGGGGAGTTTGAAACTGGATATAAGGAAAAAGATTTTTAGAAAAAGCATAGTGACGCAGAGATGTGGTGTATTTCCTGTCACTGCAGATGTTCAAGGTCATGCTGAAGCAGGCTCTGAGGAACTTGATCTAGCTGTAGATATCTATGCTTGTGGCAGGGGAGTTGGATTAGTTGACCTTTAAATGTGCTTTCGAATTCAAGCGATTCCATGATTATATGAATCTTTTATCTTGCAAGGTAAATTTCAAGTCCTTTTTTTCAAGCTTACAGATAAACAGATTTTTTAAACAGGTATCTAGTCCTTGGAATGAGATGCCATTCAAAAAACATTTTTTCTACCAAAAAATATATCAAAGACAAATATATGATTACTTGGAAATCCCTTTCTTTCTTTTCTTGTTTACATAAATAAATTTTTACCTAGAAGTTATGACAAAAAGAAAATAACAGAATATTACTGTTTCTTCAGATACCGTGAGGACAAAAATATCAGCCTTAGGCACCATTTTGTAATTCTAAATGATTCTTATTGCCTCAGCAAGAGGCATGCCATTTTGCTGCAGGAAGAGTAGAGAGAATGTGTTTGGTCTCACCAGTTCAGCGAGCACCACCTTACTTTATTGAATTGCTACTTCTATGAGAGAATAGCTTTAGGAGTATACACAGGACTCCTACAGATTTTCCAAACCTTGACAATTTGCAATGCTTAGAAGCAAGATCTTTTCTCTCAGTAGCAAAATCTCATAGCTCTTACTGGGAACAGCATTCAGCAGGGCTCACAAATTACAGTTTTCTACCTGCAAGAGTTAACAAGTGCTGATCTGTTGGAATGCTTTATCTAAGAGCTGAAAGAAACAATCATGGCTGGGTTGAAAAAGTCCCTGTGAGCCTTGTTGACCAGATGGAGACCTTGCCTTCTTAATAGCTGTTGCAGCCTCTGGTTATCTGAGTCTGTGAACCAGGAATCACATTTACTCTAGGAGATACTTTCTTTTTTTTTCCCAGCTTCTGCATCTTTCAGCACCCACTGAATTAGGAAATTAGAGCCAGAAACAACAATAATCTAATGGAAAAGAATGGAAGATTTCAGACACCTTTATCCATTGCTATAATCTCAAAAATATTTCTCAACAATGTCACAGTGATTGCGGGATCTCATTTGGAGAAGATGCTGCAACAGAATTCTGAAATAATTTTGAAGTTTTTCCACTTGCATAAAAATATGATAGTAATCATTAAATTTAAGATAATTGTAATAAAAAACCTTCAGAATAAGAATGGAATGTATGAATTCATTAAATTCTTTTGTTATGTTTATTGGGAAGGATGAAAAGTTTGCAGAGAGAATATGGGGGAAGAATATGAGGGGGGAAGAACAGTGCAAGTAAAAAGGATATGAAGTGAAAGAAGTATTTCTTACATATAAAGAAACTGTAGCAAAAATCTAATCTCAACAACAACAATAAAAGCTAGAAATCTGCCCTAAATCATGGAAAGGTGAGATTCTGTTTATTTGTGCTTTAGCTGTAATCTCAAACTTCTTTAATGATACATATCAAAACAATAAAGGATGAGTTTCAATCATTACGTTTCAATATTAAATTTAACTTCACTAAATCTCTAGTTACCGAAGATATGCTCTAAACATTTCTATTACTGAACGGTTTAAGTAGTTTGGAACTCAAAACATCCATGTCTGCAAATTTCCTATTTCACAGTGCATAAGATTTTCAACTGTAGTACTATTCAATTTGATATGGGTAGATAGGAAAATTTGTGATGGAAACAGAGTGCTTTGAGCCAAAGGCTAAATTCTCATCTCAGTGGGCTGGGACTTAGGTGCCTATCTGCTTTGAATGCTGTCAAGAAAGTTATCATATACATGAAAACCCTTAAGCATCAGAATAGAACTGCATCCTCAGTCTTGGAAAGAAGCATTAATGTAAGTATTGCAAAGTGCATTTAAGTGATCTTATGAAAAATATATGGCTGATATGGATTATATAAAATTGCGGTATCTCTCATGTTTCATAAACTCGTTTGGATTTATTAGCTTGTGAAAACTATGAAAACAAAATGTTGCTATTGATTAAAAATAAGCTTTGTTCCAGGCCAAGAATCAGGTATTATGTTTACCAATAATTTATTATTTCTCATTTGAAACTCTACTGATTTTTCTACATGCATGCAAGATTATCATTTCACTAAATAACTCAGTTTTGAATATGACATTTTTTTTTAGAAGGTTCTATTAGTTTCAGGCCATGTATTTCCACTACCACTGAGTAACCTGAGTAACACAGTTGCAATGTCAATAAATCATATTCCACAACAAAAGAACTCTGTTGTACGGTTTTGTTATGAAGTTTCTGAATGTAGGTTTGAATATAAAAGAAAGATCATTCACAAGGTTAAGTATTCACATATTTTAATAAAAGAATTTGCTAATACCTCTAATATGTTAGTTGGCAGTTTAGTATGCAAGTTACTTCAGTTTCCTAAGAAAATTGAAGTGATGTATTTCTATACTCCTTGCCTCTTTAAAAAAAGTATGTTTGAGAACATGGGTGAGTGAATAATAGTAAGATTTCCATAATTTTACAGCAAGAACTAAAATATGCTTGAAGATATGTTCACAAAGGTTGGAAAGATTGCCAGACTTTCATTCCCATTCAAGCTTTAAGTAGACAGATATGCAGAGTTCTGCCTACCATGAATTTCTTTAAATGTGCTATGAGGTGCAAACACACGTGTACGTTCATGATTTTTTTGTTTTGTTTTGTTTTGCATCATTTGTGTTACATTTAGTTCTGAAGATAAAGAATTTTATACATTGATATATCTCATATATCTCATATGAGATATATATATATCTCATTTTCTTTTGATCTTTTCCAAGGTGTTTTCTTTCTCTCTTATTGAAAGAAAGCAGAAGAAAGTACTTCCATCTATAACATTGTCTGTTGTTGATTCATGGTAAATAAAAGTAAAGTGAACAACGTATTATCCATGGTATTCTAATCAATTAAAAGACATTATTACGCTATAATTGTTTATATGTATGCATACTCAAGCATCACTGATTCTAAAGCAGCTACTGGAAGTTTACAAAACCTCTCATTTTTCTAATATTAAAGATTGAGTGTCTTATGTTGGAAGGACTTTTAAAAACCATCCAGTTCCAACCCATTACCATGGGCAGGATTGCCAACCACTAAATCAGGCTGCACAGTGTTCTTTAAGATTAACGATAAGCATTATATTTCAGGGTTAAATAAGGAAACAACATAAACAACTATAGATTAAGAACCACCTTATCTATGTTTCAGTACCAGACTCCACAGCTTAGATTACAATTTGTTCATGCATTTTCCTTCACTTTATGTGAGAGTTGACAACTTAGAGCTGCAGTTCAAAGCAACCTTGAGCTACACAAGGAGTGGTTTAAAGCTAATAACAGTCGAAATAATAATAATAATGATTGAAATCTTAGTAATAGAAGTAACCTGTTTTTCTACTAACACAATCAGCTCTTTTATGACAACAGCCCAGTTTGTTCAAAGTCTGCTCAAGGCTCCTGTGATAAAATAAAGATGTGTTCCTCATCTTTGATCAGGATCTGGATCAACAATCCAAAGATACGGCATTTCCTGTTTTGTTTTCCTGACATAATTTTTCATTCTCCCTTTCACATTTACTTCAACATAAAACTTTCCAGATATAACAAGAAACTTTCTCTTGACCAGGAGAGCAGGAGAAACTCTAGTCTCACAAAAGACTCCTACAGAAAAGTGGCCTACTTTTAAGTATAGCATAAACGCTGGTGCATGTAGATTGGTTACCTGGATGTACAGTAGCCAAATTCCAAGACAGCTGAAAGTTTCACCATTCATGGGGTCATTGATGAATATTTGGTTTCTGACTTCTGGCAAAAGATGAAGGGATGGAATGAAGAGAGTTGGATCATTCAGAGCAGATCTGGACGCAGAGAAACAAAAGTCAGAGAAAGTCTTACAGGCAAATGGGAATTATCTGCATAAGGCTACTAAAGTAGTTCTAAAAAAACCCTGTTTTGGATGCATGAACCTAACTTCCATCCCATTCCACTTAAGACAACCATCCATACTACTTCCCTCCTCATCAGAGCTCCGACATATCTTTTCAGACATAAATTAATGTCTTGGATATGAGCCAAAGACTGAAAGTTTTCTCAGAAAGACAGAGACTTTTTGAAGAAAAGGCCACAAGACTCAAAAGTGGGGCTGCTGGATCCAGAAACAAAAAAAAAATGACTTAGAAAAAGAGTTCTTCAGCGTACATACAATATTAATGCTTTATTATTGTTGAGGTAATGGAACTTCAAAGATATTTAAATGTGATTAAAGTGCTTTGCTAAAAACCTTCTTAATACCAACAAAACTTCTAATTCTGGAACCAGTTTAAAATATCACAATGTCATGGTTTTATGATTTTTGGTCATCAGTATTCCACACCATAACATCATGTAATGCACTGGGGGTGGGGTTTGATATCTGCCGAATGTTCGTCCAACGGAGAAGAACTACATTTCCCCAGGAGGCTTTGCGGTCAGCAAGGGGATATAACTCCATGCAAGGTCACCTGATCTTTCTTCTTCGCCTGCGCTTCGCTGTCTGCGCTTCGCTATCTGCGCTTCGCTGCCTGCGCTTCGCCATCTGCACTTTGCCGTCTGTACTTCAGTCACTCAACTGGACTGCACTTCTCACCCCAGCATTGTGGTGAGGTCTATACAATTCAAACAGATTCTCTCTCTCTCTCTCATTGTATTTTACTAATACTATATTTAGTAAAATCATTTGTTCCACCTCAGATTAGTGCTGTTGTTTTCAAGTATTTTGGGGTCCCCTGCTTCCCCTTTCCCAGAGGCGCGGATCTGCAGATCCCTCCGCCCTGCTGGTCACGGAACTGGGCCGGACCAGCCCATAAACCGTTGACATTTTTGGTGGAGAATGCGGGCAACAGTTGCTTTCTAGCTGTTTAGACTCTCTGCTCTCGGAGAGTTCCGTTGGGAAAGCTTATCTGTTTTACCGCTACTCTCTGAAAACGTGACCTTGAGAACTCCAGGCGGACTGCCAGTATCGTAGGATATTTGTAAACTCTGAGCTTTACTATCTTGCCTCTGTAAAAAAAAAAAAAAAAAAAAAAAAAAAAAAAAAAAAAAAAAGCTTTCTGTAGTGAAACTGACTCTTAAAGGGCTGCACGCTGCTGCCTCTTCTTTCCTAATGCTCAAAACATACTGGACATTAATTAAGCTGGCCACCTTGCTCTATGGAGCAATCGGCATATACAATCAATTGAAAACATGGGTGGAAATATGGACCTGGCACGTTCGTACAATGTGGCTTACAATTCCGGAGACAGCTGTCAATTTTACAGGACTGGGATTTTTTAAGGTTTCCAGTCTCACCTTTCAGCCTGTAATGCAGTTTTTGAATGAACACCTAGTCTCATTACTAATCTCCCTGAATGTATTGCTCATCATTTCGCTCAGTATTAGTATTTATTATATTTTGAGGATGTCCTCCCCAAAACCAGAGAATACTGAGTGGCAGGGAGTGTGGAGAGGTCTGGGAAAGACTTTAAACAGATGGAAATCTTCAGTCTCATGGAACTTTACTCCAGAACACCTGAAAGACCCCGAGAGTCTAAACAGCTATTTAAGGCAGGAATGTTGCGGCTTGGGCAGTTCTGAGGAGGCACATATGATTTGGGGCCTGGCTAATGCTTATCGGGCCTTATTCAATACTATCCTGGAGAGAGAGAGAGCTTCTGAAATTGAAAGGGAGAGTCTCAGGGAAAAAGTTCAAAATGAGCAAGAGAGTCTCCTGCTCCAGAGGAAAAACCTCCGATCTGAGAGAGATGCCCTCCGAATTGAGAGAGACTCCCTGCAATCCAAGCTCGACAATCTTCAATCTCAACAACACGCCCTCCAATCTGAGCTAGATACTGTCATAATCGAACGAAACAAGCTCCAAGCTGAACTGGAGGATGAGAGCATTGGAACTGACCAACCTGATCAACCACAGGAGGCACCACAATCGATGTCAGTTGCCCCTGTAAGAGGACGGAAAACAAAGCGAATCTCGACTCAGTTAGAAGAGAAAAAAGAGGAGGAAAGAGGTCCAGAGGAGTGGCTCCGAGGGCCAAGAGAAGCACCTCTGAGTCCAGGGGAGGGGCCCTCAGTAAGACCACGGTCACCAACACCTACAAGGGCAAGAAGTCCTGGAAGAGCAAGAGGTGAGCAAGATATTGTTACCTTTGTTGATCGATCTCTGAAAATGAATGAAATTCGAAGTCTGAGAAAAGACTTCTCACGCCACCCAAATGAGCCTATTGCTACTTGGTTACTTCGATGCTGGGACAATGGGGCCAACAGTGTGTGGCTAGATAGTAGAGAAGCTCGCCAACTGGGTGGCATTGCTAGGGACTCAGCCATTGACAGAGGTATTAGTACATGCCAGAACCAGGCCTTCACCCTCTGGAAGAGGATGTTGTTAGCTGTAAAAGAAAGATACCCCTTCAAAGACGATCTGATGCCTGAGAAGAAGAAATGGGCTGATATGGAAGAAGGCATCCGTTATTTGAGAGAATGTGCTGTGGTGGAAACACTACATAGCCCCGATTTCATTCCTGATGAGCCAGACCAAGAGCATGATCCCGAGAGAGCCAGGTGTACACCAAACATGTGGCGTACATTCACAAAGACTGCACCAGAAAGGTACGCCAGTACATTTGCAGCTATGTATGGCAGAGGGGAAAGAAGACCCCTTATAAATGAGTTGCTTAATAAACTTCAAGACTTTGAGTTACATTTAAGCCCTCTACGAGCTTGTGTTTCAGCCATTGAAAAAGTAGCTGAAAAGCTGGACAGAATGGAGAACAAACAAGAAGATATAATAGGTAAACTATCAATCGTGCCTGATGCCGATGAATACATGGTGGTAACAGATACATCCAATGAGGAACAGAATTCCCAAAACAGCCTACTTGAGGGGCTAATCAACTTGATTTCCTCCCAGTCAGTGTCATCCAACATCTCAGCTATCAAAAGAAGACGTCCTCCTGCTCGAACAAGTGACAACAGTAAGACCACGTCACGTTTTGCCTTGTGGCATTACCTACGCAACCATGGAGAAGATATGAAGAAGCGGCATAAGCAACCTACTCCAGCACTTCAAGCACGGGTAAAAGAATTACAAGACAAATCAACCACCAAGGTGAACTTCTCCAGAAAGGTGATTGCTCCAGTTGCTGCAGACAACAGAGGTAACAAATAGAGGGGCCCTGCCCCCAGCCAGGGGGGGGAAAGGGATAATAGAGTTTATTGGACTGTGTGGATTAGATGGCCTGGCACATCAGAATCACTAAAATATAGGGCCCTGGTGGATACTGGTGCACAGTGCACTCTAATGCCCTCGAGTCACCAAGGGACAGAATCAATTTATATTCATGGGGTGACAGGAGGTTTCCAAGAACTGACTATGTTGGAGGCCGAAATCAGCCTCACTGGTAGAGACTGGCAAAAGCACCCTATTGTGACTGGCCCAGGGGCTCCATGTATACTTGGTATTGATTACCTCAGAAGGGGATATTTTAAGGATCCCAAAGGGTATCAATGGGCCTTTGGAATAGCTGCTGTAGACACAGGTGTTAAGCAGTTATCTGTTTTGCCTGGCCTATCAGAAGATCCATCTGTTGTGGGGTTGCTACAAGTGGAAGAGCAACAGGTACCGATAGCTACAAAAACGGTGCACAGACGGCAGTATCGCACCAACAGGGATTCCTTGCTCCCCATTCAGAAGTTAATTCATCAATTAGAGAATCAGGGAGTGATCAGCAAAACTCACTCGCCTTTTAACAGCCCCATATGGCCAGTGCGTAAAGCCAGTGGAGAATGGAGGCTGACGGTGGACTACCGTGGCCTGAATGAAGTTACACCCTCATTGAATGCTGCTGTGCCAGATATGTTAGAACTCCAATACGAACTGGAGTCAAAAGCAGCTAAGTGGTATGCCACCATTGACATTGCTAACGCCTTTTTCTCCATTCCTTTGGCCAAAGAATGTAGGCCACAGTTTGCTTTCACATGGAGGGGCATTCAGTATACCTGGAACCGTTTGCCCCAGGGGTGGAAACATAGTCCAACCATTTGCCATGGGTTGATCCAAGCTGCACTGGAACAGGGAGGTGCTCCTGAGCACTTACAGTACATTGATGACATCATTGTGTGGGGCAACACAGCAAAGGAAGTTTTTGAGAAAGGAGAGCAAATAATCCAGATCCTTCTCCGTGCTGGTTTTGCTATTAAGCGAAGCAAAGTGAAAGGACCTGCCCAGGAGATTCAGTTCCTAGGCATAAAGTGGCAAGATGGCCGTCGTCACATCCCGACAGATGTGATCGACAAAATCACTGCCATGTCTCCCCCCACTAATAAGAAAGAGACACAATCGTTTCTGGGTGTAGTGGGTTTTTGGAGAATGCATGTTCCAAACTACAGCCTCATTGTAAGCCCACTTTATCAGGTGACACGGAAGAAGAATGATTTTGTGTGGGGTCCTGAGCAGCAGCAGGCTTTTGAGCAGATTAAACAAGAGATAGCCCGTGCTGTGGCCCTGGGGCCAGTACGGATGGAACAGGATGTGAAGAACATCCTCTACACTGCTGCTGGAGAGAAAGGCCCCACTTGGAGTTTGTGGCAAAGAGCCTTAGGAGAGACCCGAGGCCGACCCTTGGGATTCTGGAGTCGAGCCTACAGGGGGTCGGAGGAGGGCTACACTCCAACTGAAAAGGAGATCTTAGCTGCGTATGAAGGGGTTCGGGCTGCTTCCGAAGTAGTCGGTACTGAAACACAGCTCCTTCTGGCACCTCGACTGCCAGTGCTGAACTGGATGTTCAAGGGAAAGGTTCCTTCCACCCATCATGCTACTGATGCCACTTGGAGTAAGTGGGTTGCACTGATTACACAACGAGCACGGATGGGGAACCTCAGCCGTCCAGGAATCCTAGAAGTCATCATGGACTGGCCTGAAGGTAAAAAGTTTGGAACACCACCAGCAGAAGATGTATCTCGTGCTAAAGAAGCCCCACCATACAATGAATTACCAGAGAATGAAAAGAAATATGCCCTGTTCACAGATGGATCGTGTCGTATTGTGGGGAAGCATCGCAGATGGAAATCTGCTGTGTGGAGCCCCACACGACAAGTTGCAGAGGCCACTGAAGGGAAAGGAGAATCAAGCCAATTTGCAGAGGTAAAGGCTGTCCAACTGGCCTTAGATGTCGCTGAACGGGAGAGGTGGCCAATGCTCTATCTTTACACTGATTCATGGATGGTAGCAAATGCCTTATGGGGGTGGTTACAGCAGTGGGAGCAAAATAATTGGCAAAGAAAGGGCAAGCCTATTTGGGCTGCTGACCTATGGAAAGATATTGCTACCCGAACAAAAAATATGGTTATAAAGGTGCGTCATGTAGATGCTCATGTGCCCAAGAGTAGAGCTACAGAAGATCAGCGAAATAACCATCAGGTAGACCAAGCTGCCAGAATTGAGGTGGCTCAAATAGACCTGGACTGGCAGAACAAGGGTGAGTTATTTTTAGCTCGGTGGGCCCATGAGACCTCAGGTCATCAAGGGAGAGACGCAACATACAAATGGGCCAGAGACCGAGGGGTGGACTTAACTATGGATGCCATTGTACAAATCATTCATGACTGTGATACATGCGCCACAATTAAACAAGCTAAGAGGATGAAACCTCTCTGGGAGGAAGGGCGATGGCAAAAGTACAAATATGGGGAGGCATGGCAGGTTGATTATATCACTTTGCCACGATCTCGCAATGGTAAGCATTATGTGCTCACCATGGTGGAGGCAACAACCGGGTGGCTCGAAACATATGCAGTACCCCATGCTACCGCCCGAAACACCATATTAGGTCTGGAGAGGCAAATCCTGTGGCGACATGGCACCCCGGAAAGAATTGAGTCAGATAATGGGACTCATTTTAAAAATTCACTTGTGGATACTTGGGCCAGAGAACATGGCATCGAGTGGATTTATCATATCCCCTATCATGCACCAGCCTCTGGTAAGATCGAACGCTACAACGGGTTGTTAAAAACCATGTTGAAAGCAATGGGTGGCGGAACATTTAAACACTGGGAGAAGCATTTGGCAGAAGCCACCTGGCTGGTTAACACCAGAGGATCAATCAGTCGAGATGGTCCTACCCAATCCAGCTCCCTACATATTGTAGAGGGAGATAAGGTCCCTGTAGTACATGTAAAGAACATGTTAGGAAAAGCAGTTTGGGTTTTTCCTGCTTCTGGGAAGGGCAAACCTCTTCGCGGAACTGTCTTTGCCCAGGGACCTGGGTCCACCTGGTGGGTGATGCAGAAAAACGGAGATGTTCAGTGTGTACCACAAGGGAATTTGATGTTGGGGGAGTGCAGTCTGTAATCCCATGTGTTAAGCATGATGTAGTGATGTAGAATAAGGGGTGGAATGTCATGGTTTTATGATTTTTGGTCATCAGTATTCCACACCATAACATCATGTAATGCACTGGGGGTGGGGTTTGATATCTGCCGAATGTTCGTCCAACGGAGAAGAACTACATTTCCCCAGGAGGCTTTGCGGTCAGCAAGGGGATATAACTCCATGCAAGGTCACCTGATCCTTCTTCTTCGCCTGCGCTTCGCTGCCTGCGCTTCGCCATCTGCACTTTGCCGTCTGTACTTCAGTCACTCAACTGGACTGCACTTCTCACCCCAGCATTGTGGTGAGGTCTATACAATTCAAACAGATTCTCTCTCTCTCTCTCATTGTATTTTACTAATACTATATTTAGTAAAATCATTTGTTCCACCTCAGATTAGTGCTGTTGTTTTCAAGTATTTTGGGGTCCCCTGCTTCCCCTTTCCCAGAGGCGCGGATCTGCAGATCCCTCCGCCCTGCTGGTCACGGAACTGGGCCGGACCAGCCCATAAACCGTTGACACACAAATATTAGAAAGTTTAAAATAAAACTTCAGTGGCATGTTCTATATTATAAAATTCAGATTTTTCTTAGTAACTTCAGAGCTAACAAAAATTTTTAACTTACTTAGCCATTTTTTATAATAGAACTGTTCTGATTTTTTAAACTAAGAACTGTTTGTCTCAGAAAATGCAATTTGTACTGTTCTTTAATCTATCTATGCCAGATACTTACATGTTTGTTAGAGAAATATGAAAACTAATGAGTAGTACTTCAGATACTTCATAGCAAAGCAATGCAATAAGAACTATATAAAACATCCATCCCTGCCCAGAAATCTTCTAGAGGAATATTATTTTTCTATAAGATAGAATGTATTTTTATTGCCTCCATCTACCCTCTAACTATACTGATATTTTACACTGCATTACACTATACATTCTACAGAGAAAGTACTCAAGGTTGGAAACTTCAGTATATGAAGTCTCCTAATATTCCTTCCATACAGGAAAACAATTAATATATAAATATCTTCCAAGAATCTTGAATACCATTTCTGATGATTTTTACTCCCAGAAGCAAAGCGCTTACTCATTTCTCAATCTTACTAATATCAACATGTTTTTGTTACTACTAATATAAATCATCAAGGCTTATTTTGGCTTCACAGGTAATTTGCTTCCAGCTCATTTAATAATTTAGAATAATCAGTAGTGTTTAAAATCTTAGCAATTTTGAAGTTGTCTTACAATCAAAAGTCATTTATATTGCATTCAATTTAACCTTACAAATCGCCAGCCAATCAGCACCCCCGATGTTGTGGAGCACTCTTGTTTTGCTTTAAGTGTTATCTCATGCTGCTCTTAACACATTTGGAAACTAAGAACACTGACTGCCTTTGGTGCCTGCCTCTATTCAATGTGTTCAATGCTGGAGACTTCCATTGCTGTTCAGTTCAATTTGGTATGGCAGTTTAGACATTGCTATCTATTCAACAGTCCTTTCCAATTCAAAAAAATGTAGATTCAATCACATATTACAGAGAAATTATGAAATGAACACATTTTGAAATGTATAAAGCAATTTCGTGTCTTTTTGATTCCAAGGAAATTACGAAACTCAGGGTAGTTTTAAATGTTTTTCAGTTTCAGAGTCTCAATCAGTGATCACAGCACTGCCTGAGAAACTGGGAAATGGCAGTTACTTGCTTTCTTCATTCTGGAATAAGCATGCAAAGAGCAGAAATGAATTTTGCAGCCTTCAGAATGACTGCTACCTTTCAGTTTATGATCCTTGGAAGATATGGAGGTGAAGACCTTAAAGCAACCTTTCAGTACCTGAAGGGGGCCTACAGGAAAGCCGAGGAGGGACTTTTTATAGAAGCATGTTGCGACAGAATAAGAGGAAATGCTTTTAAACTGGAAGAAGGTGTATTTAGACTAGATATTAGGAAGGAATTCTTTGCCGTAAGGGTGGTGAGACACTGGAGCAGTTTGTCCAGTGACATTATGAATGCCTTCTCCCTGAAAGCATTCAAGGCCAGGCTAGATAGGGCTTTGAGCAACCTCGTCTAGAGGGAGGTATCCCTGCCTACAGCAGGGGGGTGGGACTAGATGATCTTTAAAGGTCCCTTGCAACCCAAAACAACTCTATGGTTCTATGATTCTACTGACAATTTTTCTTTAAATTATTCTGTGTGATGTCTGTAAGCCAACACAAAAAAATTCTATCAGTTTACTTTAACTAGCAAACTATTCGTTTGACTTTTTTATCTTTAGTATGTTTGTAAGGAACTTTGTTTTTTCTACTATATTTTTGCTTGTTTGCTTTTTTATTTATTCAATTTTGCTTTCAAAATGTCTCATTTTGGTTGTCTGAGTAAAAGCACCATGTAAACCTGTGAAACTTGGTCTGTAAATACAGCCATAAGCAATGTATTTACAGAAGATAAAGGTAGGTATGCTTTTATATATTAAAATATTACTTGTTATAAAATCTTGTTGTATCTACAATTATTTCAAATGCCAGTATGATTAGAAAAAGACCACAAAAATAGCCAACACCTCAAGAAATATTTTTATTATTATTATTATTATTATTATTATTATTATTATTATTATTATTATGCAGCCTTTGCTTTGTTGCTAATATTCCATAAATGTCATGGCAAGTTTTAATATCTCAGTTACTGATATCATGGAATGGAACACTTCAGATAAACTCGTTGAATGAATTAGTGAATAAAAATTGTCAAAATTTCCAACAAAATTCTAACCCCTTCTTCTCTAATGTAAACATGGTCGCTATATATTTTCTTCATTTAACATCATCTTGGATGTTTATTTCTTTATTTATTTACACGTAATTTAGCTAGGTGCTTTCAATGTTTTCATTCTGTTGTTATCAAAGCTTAAGAATGTTTAATAAATCTATTTCTGTACTTAACTATTTGTTCCTGAAGGGGTAGAATTTTGCAACTTAAATGCTAAGCAGACTACCCACTCTAAATACAAGTAAGAAGTTAATGTTGGCTTGTAAAAATACAGAAGCAGAGAATGTGCAAGCCTGCAGATATTCTAATTTAACTTGTATAATAGCAGTGATAGCTAATGTACCTCCAGATTGTTCTGTGAAGTGCTGTGGAATTCAGTTTTATTTATATTTTTCTTTCTCTAGTTTATTGGCAATTCATGTACCTCACTCACGTAGGTATAATTTTCTCTTTATCTAGCTCTTGAACCGTTGAAACATCTCATATTCAAATCTTGATCTCTGGCAATGGCCCCAATCTGTTATGTATCTTCTATCTTTCTGAACTCATCTCAGTTATATGTCTTCTCATGAATCTTGTCTTAATTAGCTTATCTGAACTGCAGATCCTGAGAAAACCCCTTCCCAGTTCTCTCACCTTCTTTGTTCATCCAGTTCATCAGCCACCTAAAATCTCCATTCTTATATTTTGCTGTTAGTCCTCTCTACCTCTTTATAGGTCCTTCTACATCCTTGCTTGGACAGCAGTCTCTATTGGTCCTGGCACAGTTCATTTCCAATTGTCCTACACAACAGTGTATAGCTTTCTCTAGGCACTCCACACTCTTTGGATGAGAATGGAAGTGCACTGACAGCATTTGAGGCACTAATTGAGTTTTCCTGTGTTTGTAGATCAGGCACCAGGATCTTACTCTCACCTCAGATCTTGAAAATGTCCCATGCATCCTTAAGATGGGACATGCTTACCATCAAGAGAATTCAAGAATTCCAGCTAATAAAACATTTTCACTAAGTGTTTACAAACTGTGCTGCTTTAAAGGCTAGCTATCTAATTAAGTACAGGCAAATAATCAAAAAGATGGTAAAATACACATCTTCAGTGAACTTCAGATTCTACATCAGGGATTTTTACTGCTTTGACTTGTTAAAGGCAGAAGCATCAGAGTTTTATAGTATAATAAAAAAGAAATGAAAAAAAAAAGGAGAAAGAACGAAAAAGAATCAGTATACTAGTCTTTTTACTTGGTTGTCAGAGAGAAAATACATTTTAGGTATAATAAAACATGTCAACCTAAAGCACACAGTTGCAATGCCAAACTTCATCATTTGGTTAAATTTTGGCAGAACTAAAAACAACTAAAACAGTGCTTATAGTGGTAACTTGTACAATTCTGACAGCTTGAAATGTACATATATGAATATATATATACTCCATACACATCTGATATGGCACAATGTGGCATGATGTAATGTCTGCCATAACATGTTTCCTGTAAACTTAAAAGTACTCTTCCCAACTCATCTCTTTACAAGAAAAAATAAGTTAAAATTGTCCGAAGACAAATCTCTCAGAGTTACATAAAACAGATTAAAAGACCGTGCAAGATTCTTCTTTAAAAACCTAATTTAAGATAAGTTCTGGAGATGAACATATTATTTCTGCTGTGTGGATCACTCTTGCCACGCATGTGATTTTATTAGCTACTCAGTTAAACACAGTAGCAGCTGTCCTCTTTTACACCTCTGAGGAGAAAAAAATCAGAATGGATTATTCAAAAGATTTAAATTCCTTTGAGACATGGCCCTTCCAGCAATACTATAAATTCTTTTTCACTCCAAGGTTAGATGCTATTTTGGCCTTGATTTAAAACTCAGGATTCTGTAGAAAATGGCAATGATATCCAGCTCTGACAAATTGAATTGGTCTCAAGGTATTGAAGGATGACTAATAAATCTGAGACTTGATTCTGAACTTTTCCACACATGTGAAGAGTCTTTTTCTTCTCAAGACATTTGAGATACTGTCAAATACGAAAATCATGTCATACCAGTGATCTATTTAATTGACTTAAACCACATGTACTATTTTCCTTTGGGGTAGAACTGGAAACTTTAATGAAGTTTGAGTGAATGTATCTTGCATGTGTGTTACTAGCAACTACAGTTTGCTTTGGGTCAATAATACTAAGCATTTCATCTAATATTTATTTATTTATTTATTTATTTATTTATTTATTTATTTATTTATTTATTTTGGTGTGTAGTTTAACAAGATTATATGTGCTAGACTGCTGACTTATCTCTAATGTCAGAGAATACTTGGTTCTAAAAGAATCTGCTTATATTCAGAATCCAAAACAGAATCACTTAAACTGACTGAAAACAAAAATTGTGTGACTTATATTTTACCATCACATTTGTAATCAGATTGCAGAATTTTCTGTAAGTGTAAGTTGGTTATCCTGCATGCTTTTTCAGCCATCAGAAGAAGGCATACCAGAACAAGCTGTTTTTTTAATGAGGTGAAGATCCTTAGATTGAAATAACTTATTTTTGGGTTTAAACTTGATACTTCCAAAAACACCAATTCATATTTTCTTTTCCCATTTCTAATTTGATTTTACAGTGGACTTCCCTTAAAGGGACTCCTTACCTTCCTTAAGAACTCCTTTGATCAAGTAATATATAGGAACTGCTGTACTGATTGTGTATGCCGGAGAATATCTAAAGGTGGAGAAAAAACTGCACAGCAACCACAAGTTTTCCTGTCTCTCAGCATAAAATTTGAACACATATTTTTGTAAATAATGAAAAGTCAGTTAAAAAGATTTTTCCAACCTGCTTTGTCCTGGTAACCACAAAATAAAATAAAATAATAATTAAAAAATATCCCCCCAAGTCTTATTGTCCTCCAAATGTAGCTCATCTTATTTCCAGAGCATATTTGTATAAATACATTAAAAAAAAAAAAAAGGAATATTTTCTTGACTTTTGCAAATGTTATTAATCAAATCAGAAATAAAATTCAGTGATAGAAAAAAATAAGAATTGCTTAAGTTTTGTTAATTTCTCTCAGACTATGTAATATGCCAATCAGGTCAACGGCTTTGTTAAAGAAATTCAGGCACTGGAATGGGCTGCACAGGGAAGTAATTGAGTCACCGTCCCTGGAGATGTTCAAGAAGTATTTAGATGTTGTACTGAAGAACACGGTTTAATGGAAAAATATTGGTGGTAAGTGGACAGTTGCACTGGATGACCTTGGAGGTCCTTTCCAAACTTGGTGATTCTGTGATTTCTATGATTCTGTTTTGCTTATTTAGTCTGCTAAGTTTAGTGCTATTGCTTGTTCTTCGGTAAATTGGAGAAGGTCATATAAAATAACTGATTGGCAACATTAACATGCTCTGTTACTAACAGCCAGATAGATTCTTTTGAGATGAATATGTGGTAATAGAGAAATTCATAATTGTTTCATGATTTTAAGACCACCCCAGCATTTTTCTGGACAGAGCATGCTGCTCCCCCTCTATTTCACAGCCTTCATATAGTAACTATCAAGGTGTATCCAAGCCATTTTCAAGTCTACTCTAGTAGTAAAAGTACTGTGGCTTTTGAACTGCAGCTGTGTGGATTTTTTCTGTTAGAGAGGCCACAATTTTACAGAACTTGAAGCCTTACTTTCACAATTTTTAAGATAATTTGGTACAACTGCTGAGTCAAAACATC
This sequence comes from Tetrao urogallus, assembly GCF_951394365.1. Classification (NCBI taxonomy): domain Eukaryota; kingdom Metazoa; phylum Chordata; class Aves; order Galliformes; family Phasianidae; genus Tetrao; species Tetrao urogallus. Next base: position 26,371,462 of record NC_136820.1, on the reverse strand, counting down.
TGATCTGGTTTGTTACTACTTGCTACAACTGTTTGTTGCACTGTTCTTGGTATGATGTAACTTCAGCTGTGGCTGATATTGGAGGTAACACATTAGCAACATTTGTTGCTACAATCCTTTCTTTAAGAAGAAAGTTACACAACTTAGTTGTAAAATCACTCAAGGCCTTCTTGCACAGAGAAGCAGAATTTGTAATACACAAACAAATAAAATTAGGTGCTGTGTCAAGATTAAACATGGCAAATTTCATCACAGGATATCACTCTGAAATAAAGTTATGCCAACCTCCTGTTTCAAGATCAGTTACATAAAAGAGAACTAGTTTAATGAGTTTAAGTGTGGAGGCAGCCTGAGCTGTAGTAAACATGCCTTGGTCAAGTTTGTGATTTCAAGACATATGGGCGTGACAAAGCATGGGGCCAAGATCCCAAACTTCCGGAGCAAATATTCAGCTGTTTAAAGTATTAGATGAGATCTGATTTCATGAGATGGGAAACTACTTAGGGACTAGAAAAGAAAAGTGCTGGCAGTACTTTAAAGAAACCTTTCTGAGAGCACAAGAGTTTCCCATCCCTCTGGATAAGAAATCAAGCAGAGGAGGCAGGAACCCACCATGGTTGAGCAAGGTCCCGCTGGTCAAACTGAGGGAAAAGAATGAAAAGTATAAGTGGTGAAAACAGGAATGAATGGCCTGAAAGGAATATGAGTGTGCTGTCTGGACATGCAGAGATAGTACAAGGAAAGCCGAGGTGCAGGTAGAATCAAACTTAGCAAGGGATGTTAAGGTTTCTTCCAACTTAATGCATTCTATGATTCTATGATTATATGAATCAAGATAAGTCAAAGTCTCTTTCTAATGCAACAGATAATATGAAATTGGAATAGCTCCAGCAGACTGATCTGTAGCTCCAGAATAGTCATTGTACAGCTAGTTAAAGCATGTGTAGACATGTTCAAGACTCATGTTTATCTGAATTTTACAAAGGAAGAATTTGCATTCAAACTTCCCAGTTTTTCCTCAGAACAAGATAAAAAAGACAAAACTGTGATAGATCTTGGTTGACAGGAGTCAATTATTCTGTTGAATGAATATACTAGAGTCTAAGAGATCCAGTAAAATATCTCACTGCTAATTGCTAAATCAGTTCTCTTGTGCACATCTCAGAAACTTCTGTTTTCCTACTTTCCTTTGCAAATCTGTCTGATCATCTATTCTGAATTTTCAAACAGTTAGTTATTATAGTACCTGAATTATGGTTTAATCCAGCAGGTGGCTAAGCTCAACACTGTCGTTCACTCACTCCTCACAATGGCACGAATGGCACGAGGAAGAAGAGTCAGAAAAAGTTGTGGGTTGAGATAAAGAAAACTTAATAGGACAGAAAAGGAAATACAAATAATATTAATAATAATATATACAGAAAATAGGTGATTCACAATGTGATTGTTCATCATCTCACAATCCATGCCCAGGTGCTCCCTGAGAACTGGCTTGCTCTCAGCACTGTACCCAGATCCCCAAGTTTATTTGTTCAGCACAATGCCATATGGTATGGAATATTCCTTTGGATATCCAGCTTGGGTCAGGTGTCCTGGTCATGTCATCCCATGTTCTTATGCATCTGTTGGCAGGGCATTACAAGAAATTAGAAAGTCCTTGTTTCTGTGTAAGCACTTCTCTGTGACAGCTAAAATATTGGTGCTATTAACAATGTTTTTCTTCTAAATCCAAAATATGGCATCATACCAGCCATTATCAAGAGACCTCAGCTGAAAGCAGGAAGTGTGTTTGGTTAAAGATATGACAAATTCAAAAATGTCTCATTAGAAAATGTGTTCTCAGGAAGAAACACTTCAAGAATTTCAACTTATAATGATGAAATAAGTGGAAATTTCCCTTTCCTGCCATCCCCAAAGATATAAAGATTTCTCAGAACTCGAGAACATTCCCCTCCAGGTCTCCTATCCCCAGCACACACTAATGAAAAAACAGTAAATACTCCAACATAAAAGATTTTTAATCATCCAAAGTAGTGGCTCTGTAGTACAAATCAAGGAATTAACAGCAACCGATTTTGCATAGGAGATAGAAGTGCCTTGGGGCAAATCAAAAGAAAATCTGCAATTCTGTAAAACCATGAGGATGAGTTTCATTCAGGAAACAGCCTAAACATATTTTTCTCAGTAATTCCATGTGTAACATTCCTTTTTTTAATTTTTGAGTTAGAATAAATCAAAACATAGACATTATTATTAAGTCTTGTGAAAGGTTAAACTCACCGTGTCTTTCTTTTCCTTCTTTCTATGTTGTATAGCTATGGTATTAAAAAAAGCATCTGCTTTGATAGCAATGATTTTTTTGTATTCTTTCAAGTGATCCTTTTTCTATCATGTATAAACACTGAACACACTGTTTTTCTATTACATGTGAGCTCTGCTGGGAGCTCTGGAGATGTGCTTAGGGACAGCTATAAGTTGGGGAGAGAAGAGAAAGGGGGGAAGAAAAAGATCCTGAAACTTACGAACATTGTATGAGGGTGTTTGCAGCTAGTATGGAAAAGGAAAAAAAAAAAGAAAAAAAACATGCTTATATATATTTCATGATTCTTAGTCACCATGGGCAATAATACAAACTGATTTTCAGAAATGAAGACATTTTAAAAGTCTGATTTTGAGTAAGAAATTACAAGATCAAGGAATAAAAATCTGTGATGTGTGCCTTCTCATTATATACTTAGAAAGTATCAGGCTGAATGGTTAAGAAAGAATTTTTTTCATTATTACATTGGTACTGTTGAGGCTTTTCATTGAAGTAACATATGATGAAATGCATGAAAATATGTTTTGATTTTAAATTAAAAGTCCTTTTAAATGTAAAGAAGAAATAAATACAGACAGCAGTGCAATGTACAGCAAGTATTACAGCATCCACAGTGAACATGAGACTGATCTATTTACGCAAACCTTGGTGTGAGTAACCTGCTATATGAGTGTGCACATTTTTGTGCATCTCTCGTCTTTTTCCATATTCCAGCAATGTGTAGCCTGGGCAAACTAAATCTCTCTAAATTGTTCCAGCAGGATTTGCAATCTGAATATGAATACTGTCTAAATTAAAACACACTATAATCATGCTGTCAGTAGTTTTTGAGTGGGTACCTCTTTGGTCAAAAGGGATTTTGAGGTCAATAAAAATCAGATCTAGTGCCTTTAAGGATGTAATCACATCTAGCTTGTGTGCTCACAAACTCACACTGAAAAAAAATAAATAGATATTTACCAAATAGAACAAAAAGATAAATGGTCATGCAAGATCTGCGTATACAAATACTTGTACCTGCAAAGTGGGCTGTTATTCAGAAGCTTACTCAGAGCAAGATATTATGACTCAGGAACCAGTATCTGGAGTTAAAATACATCATTTTATGGAAATATGAAACCTCAATAGTGGCAAAAACAACAGCAATCACAATCCTATGTGCTGGTTGGAAAGGTGCAAATGACAAAAATTATCAACTTAAGAATCCATGACACACCTTTATTTTAATATGGCAAAAAGTTTTTATGCCATGCCAGGAACTATGTGATATAGTTAGTAAAGATGCAGACAGAAAGAATGAAAAAGAACACAGAAGTTATTTTGTTTGTGGAATAAACTGAAAATGTTCAACCTGGAAAAGAGACAACTCAGAGGGAACATCACAGCATCTGTAATTGTGGGTGGCACAAGGAGTAATTATTCACAGTACAAGACAGAAGGGGCATGAAATGAAATTACTGTTTGAAAGGAAGAATAAATATCCTTGTCTTATATTATTCTCTGTACAACTTCTTTGACCATCTCTGGAGGGTGATACTGCATCAAACCAATGTTTGGTTTCTCTCAGTAGGGTTGTTCTTATGGTGATTTTTCCAAAAACCATTCCAGATAAATTTTTTGTTATAAATGTCTGTTACAGAAATCTATCTCATCTTGAACCATACCAGTAGCATTTCAAAAGCATGTTAAATGCAAAACAGCACAGGATACCTTCAGATAATGTCTTTTTGCATGCTTGCCATACTGTTCTAAGGAAAAGACAGCCTACTATGTTTTTTAACATGAGAAAAATAGATATACAATGGTTTCTGAAGTAATTGAATTTTGATAATGGCATTTTCAAGCACAACACTGAAATTCGAATTTTACAGCAAAAGTGAGTACTACAATAAGATTTTCTAACACATGCACTCACTCCTATAAACCAAGTCTTCTAAAAATTCCTTTGTACATTAACTCTAATCACTATGTTTTAAGAATCATGACATAGGACAATTTAAAAATGTACACGCATCTCTTAGAACCTAAATCTAAATGCCTTTATTTTTTACTCATTTTGCCTTGTTTTGTTGTTGTTGTTGAATATTGGGTTCCCAAGTTCAAGAAAAATGAGGGATTTCTAAGGAACGTCCAGCAGAGGGCTATGGAGATCACGAAGGACGGACCTGGAGAATCTCTCTTATGAGAAAATGCTGAGAGAGCTGGGACTGTTCATCCTGAAGAAAATAAGGCTGAGAGGGGATCTTATCAAAACATAAATGTCTAAAGGATGGTTGTCAGTAGGATAGGGTTTGGTTCTTTTGGTGGTGCCCTCTGACAGGACAAGGGGAAGCAGACATAAACTGGAGACAGGAAATTCCATCTGAATATGAGAAAGAGCTATTTTACTTTGAAGTTCACAGCACTGGAACAAGCTGCCCAAAGAGGCTGTAATGCTTCCTTCTCTGGAGATATTCAAATCCCACTAGAGGATCACTTCCAATCCCTATGATTCTGTGATTTTGGGAAGCATCTATGGTGCCTGTATTCTGTGCTCAGAACAGTGATAAGTTATGATATCTATCAGAGTAAGCCCTTCCATGGACTTAGATGATGTCTGTGCTTTCTACATTATCAGGCATTTAACTTTAGATGATATCTGATGAACACAGCCTTCCACTTCAGAAATCTCAACTGAGTACAATACCTCACCATTTACACTGTTCCTCATTATCATAGAGATCTCTAGGCCTTTGATGCTTTGATTTGGATTGAATTGCTAATGATATACAATTTTACAGTCTTACTTGCTATAAGATTTTCTGCATACTGAATTTGGTAGAAGTAAGGTAAAATTAATAACATTTACTAAAACACATTCAATGAAATTATTTTTTTCTCTGATATTCAGTACAGTAGTTTCAGTTTCTTTACTTCTTGTAGTAGCAAACACTGGAAATCCCTCTAAATAATTACTTCAAAATAATCAGAGTCAACAGAGCATTAACAAGTGATTAAGGTGAATTAAATTTCCTTGTATGCTGCAGTCCTAAACAAATTTCATATCCACCTGAGTTTGTTTCACAGCAAATCAATAATACTAAAGACTTTATTTGAACAGACAACAAGTATTTTCCTATTCCTGATTAGTGAGCATATGAAATTATCCACTTCATTTAATGAAATTTTTTTCATAAACATTGATGCATGAAAATAGTTTCTTTTCTGTTGGTGACTTTGCTATCTTGCATCTGTCATCAAATAAAGTTCTTGAATTTCAAGAGGCATTGTGTAGCATCTGAGAAAGGTGATGTGAGTCCTTTTATGGCTTTCAGTTGTCTTTAGGGCAGATATTTGATGATTCAGTATAAACTAAGATGCTACCAATCTGTTTTCAGCAGTGGAAGCAGGAATGTATCGCCTGGAAAGAATACAAGGATGCTGTCTGTATGTGTAGAGATGGGATCAGACAAAACAAGACACAGATAGAATTGAACTTAGGAATGGATGTGTAAATTAATAAGTAGGGATTCAGCATGTACATGGGTCAAAAGAAAAAGGCCAAGGAGGATGTACCCCCTCTGATAAATGAGAAGGGAGAAATGGCAACAACAAACTTGGAGAAGGCTGAGGAACTGAGGAATAAATACTTTTCTTCAGTCTTCATGAGCAGTCAGGCTTTTCACACATCTCAAGTCTGTGAACTAGACAGGTGTTGGGAGAGAAAAATCCCTCTGACTGCAAAGAAAGAGCAAGTTTGAGCCCATCTGATGAAATTGAATTGAAATTGAATGTTACAAAGCTGTGGGGCTCTATGACATGCATCTCAGTATTATGAAAGAACTGGCTGATGTAGTTGCCAACTAACTCTCCATCATATTCAAAAAGTCATGGCTGTCAGTTGAAGTCCTTGGTGACTGGGAACAGTACTCACATTTTTAAGAAAGGGAGAAAGGGAGACTCAGAGTAATACAAGACAGTAAGCCTAACATCTATGCCTTGGAAGATTATAGATTGTAGAACAGATACTTCTGGAAAACATATTATGGCATGTGTGAGACATGGCTTCACCAAAGACAGATCAATCTGATGGCCTTTTACGATGGAGTGATACCATCAGTGGGCAAAAGAAGAGCAACTGATGTCATTTACCTGGGCTTCTTCAAGACCTTTAATATAGTCCACTATCACATTCTTATCTCTAAATTTGAGAGATGTGGATACAAAGGATGGATTATTCAGTGGATAAAGAACTAGTTGAATAGTTGCAGCCAGAGGGTTGTGGTCAATGATCTGTGTCCACACGGAGACCAGTAACTAGTTACACCCTCCAGGTGTCTATCCTGAGACCTCTGCTCTTCAACATCTTTATCAATGATGTAGTGGGATTGAAGGCATTGTCAACAAGCTTGCTGACAGCAGTAAGCAAAGAGGTGCAGTTGAAATGACTGAAGAAAGGAGTGTCATCCAAAGGGAACTCTACAAGCTTGAAAAGTAGGCCCATGAGAACCTAACAGAGGACTCAACAAAGCCAAGTGCAAGGTAATACACTAGTCTCACATATTATTGTACAGAGAGTCTCACGCAGGTATTGTACAGACTGGGAAAAGAACTTGAGAGCAGCCCTTCTGCTAAGAAAGACTTGGAGGCTGTGGTAGACCAAAACCTTGACAGCATATGGTTGCTGTCCACAAGGCCAACAGTATTCTGGACTGCATCAAAAGAATTGTAGCCAGCAGGGCAAGGGAGATGATTATCCCTTTCTCTTTCCTTGTGAGGAAAGTATATGGAGTACTACATCCAGGCCTGGATACCCCAGCACAAGAAGGACCTGGAGCTTTTGGAGTGGATCCAGAGAAAAACCACAAAGATGGTCAGAGAGCTGAAGCATCTCTCCTATGAAAACAAGCTGAGGGAGCTTGGCTTGTTCATCCTGAAGTAGAGAAGACTCCAGAGAGTCCTTATAATGGTCTTACAATATTTAAAGCTTATACACAAGAGCAAAACAAACTTTTCAGATGAGTTGATATTGATAAGACAAGGGGAAATAGTTTCAAATGAAAAGAGGGAGCATTTAGATTTGATGACATGGGAAATTTTTCGCTGAGAATGTAGTGATGTGCTAGCACAGATTCCTCAAGAGCAGCTGCATATGCCCCATCTCTGAAAGCATTCACTGCAAGGTTGGTTGGGGCCTTGGGCAACTTGATCTAGTGCCTGACTTAGTGCTTGGCAAGTCCACCAAGGCTGGGGTTTTATATTAGATGATCTTTGAGACCTCTTCCAATGCAAGCTATCATTTTATGATTCATTCTATGATTTTATGATATTTTTTTTTGTATTTTGATTTTTGATTGGAAAAGAAATTCCAATATTTTCAAAATTGAAGTAATATATAATCTACAAAATAATCAATTTCAATATTTAGTCAATAACTATTTCGGATTATTTTTTGATTTCATGGTTATTTACCTGTTTCTGTCCACATTTGAAAATTTATAGTGAAAAACTATTAATCTTTCAGTTTTTTTTTTTTTAAACATGTATTGTTTTTAAAATATATCATGTTTATACAAAACATGGACAAATAAAAAAGCTTTGTATAGTCAGAATGAATTTTCACTGGGATGGATGTACTGAATGAGTAGAAGAAAAATCGAAAAAAATTGTATATTTTTAATAACAAGCTAAATTTGTTGTAAAGTATTTGATTATGAAAAAATATGTGCTGTTTTTGTCTTTTATATTCTGTCTTTCTTGTCACAGGGTAAATATGGTAAAAATTGGACAACTAGACTAACTGAAGATGACAGCAAGGGAAAGGACAAAGAAAAAGCCTGTTGTAATTTAATTTTAAGAGGTACCATAATTTATTTTCAGTTGGCATTCAATTTTCAACACACTCATTTTAAAATGTATTACTATTTAGTTTTGAATCTTATGGTAATTTGGAAATTGACTTTGCTTTTCTCAGAGTTACAGATATGAGGCATATTAATGAACACGAGCTTCAGATGACAAATGATGCTTGAAGTTCTCATGTCTTTTAATTCATTTTTGATGAGAACATGGATGTTTTCTGAAATATAGATGGCATTTGCCAGACAAAATGGTCATCTGATTTCAACATGCAATGTGATGCTTCAGTGAAGTTTGAACTTTAGACTGATTTAAAATTCATTGGTAATAGTGCTATAAAGGCTGTTTTCCCTGGCTCAGAATGCAATAAGCTGCAGGATAGTGCCTCCTTTTCATCCACTCTAAACCTTCATTTATGTTTTTTTTTTCTTTTCTTTTTTTTCTTTTTTTTTAAATGAATAAATGCTAGGCTAACCTATGAATTTCAGCCGTGCTTCATTTTACTTATATTGTCAGAAACAGGTGCTGATGCATAAGGATTTTTATTGAGGGAAGGAAAGTCAGAGGCATAAACTGAATTGAATTTGTTTATACACAATATATTTACACCAAGTTATCAAAAAAACTAACACATGCAGACTAAAATGAATTCTGGGGAAGAGAAATTCATTTTACTATGCATTTGCAAACCCAGAATAATGCTGAAATATGAAATGATTGAAAACAAAATCAAAAAAATATATATTTCAAAATATTATTCAGTTTTTATTCTTACTCGGGTAGGAAAAAATTACAATTAAAAATAAATTCCCAGCATTCCCAGAATTCATAATCAAATTATCTTAATTGATGCTTTCATCTCTCTCTCTCTCTCTCTTTTTTTCTTTTTTTTTTCCAAGAAGTACGAAAGGAAAGTCCTAAACATTACCACTAGGCAAAAGAAGCTGATTATATTAACATTTAAAATGCTTTTTTTTTTTTTGCTTTTTTTTTTCATCCGTTGTCAATAAATATAGCTAGCCCATCTTTTCACTCTGGATATACAAATTAACTTTTTAATTGTCATACTATATGATGTTCTGCAACTGTTTTCTGTTTAAATCTTCACATGAATTCCGTCCTTGCCCATTAATTACAATAAATATATTAATCCCTCTTGGGCTTTAAGTGAGTCTTAAGCCATCTGTGAAAATGCAGCTTCAAATGTATGCCTTGGGGAGTAGTACATCAATCTTGCTCTTGCTGAAGATCAGGTTGACAAGCCTACAGACTAAGGCCAAAGTCCATGTAAGGTTGCATACATCTACCTCCAACACAAAGCCAAGATATCTAGGACCTGAAACAGGGTTGGAGGCAAGCAGAGAATTATAGAATCATAGAATTGTAGGATTATAGAATCATAGAATGGATCTCCAGGCTAAAAACTATCATTGATGAAGATGTTAAAGATTACAGATCACAAGATGGGACCCTGGGGAATACCACTTGTTACTGAGCTCCATGTGGACATAGCACCATTGATCACAATCCTCTGACTGAAACCTTCCAACCAATACCTTATCCATTAAATAATCCATCCTTTGTACCCATATCTTTTAAATTTAGAAATGAGAATATGATGCAGGACCACACTAAAATCATTGCAGAAGTCCAGGTAAACAACATCAGTCGTTCTTCCTTTGGCCATGAATGCAACACTCCATCATAAAAAGCCACCCGGTTGGTCAGGCACAATCTGTGTTTGGTGAAGTCACTCTGGCTGACTTGGATCTCCTTATCTCACATGTACAGTAACATGCCTTCCAGAATGATGTACGAATGTACAGAAACTGTATATCTGGCTATAAAATTTAATAACCTCAGAATGATATTGGTAATTCTATGAAAATAAGAAATGCAGCCAAGTTTTTTTAATACTTAATTTGAGATAGATACATAGATTTATAGATTCCTGAAGTTGTAACAGGTTGGTTTTCTCTAATTTTCCATAATTCTAGGTATCTATATCTAATTTTATTTTCCACTTGCGTAGTTCATAGCCCAGAATAACTCTCACTACTGCATCGTGTCCGTAAACTGTAGTCTGGAAAGTATGCAAAGACTATCAATAAGCTTTTTTCTTATTGATTATTTTAATGAATATCATTCTTTGTATGTTCTTCAGCTACTGTTTTCATTTCTATTTCCACGTAATACGTGTATTCTTACACTATTATTCTTATCCTAAGACGAGCAGGTGTTCTTTCATTAGTGTTATCCTGGAGCAGTTATCATTTCAGTTTACTTTGGTACTTAGAATATCTTTGTTTACAGTCTTCCTTTTTACACTGTGGGCTACATTTTAAAATGCAGTCTCTAATTTTACACTGGCAATCAATTGAATACCAGGTGCAAATAATTGGAGTATTTATTTGCCCAAATACCTGATCACAGGCACAATATATGCCTGCATATCACAAATATATTTTTTCTCTTCTCACAAAGTGCATCACAAAATACATTACAGAAACTTAGTAATAGACACAGAGATTTTAATAACTTAAAAGTATGATTGTAGTACTTTCTTCACTATGAACTCAAGTCACAAAAACTACAAATCCAGTCAAGCAAATTATCTACAGATAAAAATCCTTCTCTTCTCTATGGGGTTATTACTAGAAAAAGAAAAATGGACTACAGAGGTTTTTAATAACATTTAGTTGAAGTAAATTATGTGTGCATTAGGAAATACAGTTTTTATTTGTGTTTTTCTTCTACCTTTCTTGCAGAGAGTAGTTAGTGAGCTTGAACAGAAATTTGATTTGTATCCTGTTGCTTCAGATGTTTTTCTGAACAGAGACGATCAATAATGCTAAATTATGTGAATGATTGTTACTATGTGCAAACATCTACTAAGAAATATGCTGAGACTGAGACATTTCCCTCATCACCTCAAATGAATTTTTCAACTTAAATCTCCTGAAGGAAAAGACTTTAAATGCACCACCACAGAGGATAGCTACCATAGAGGATAGCTACTATACATTATTAACTATAGCAAATGGTAAGCATAGTTCTTTTTCTGCATGTATAGTGACCATTATGAAATAAGTGTTTTTGTGCCATTTGATAGAGAAATATTAATGGGGAGATGAGTCTCTAAATCAATATTTACAGGCAGAAAGAAGATAGTTGTCCAATTACAGACTCGCTGTAATATCTTTGATCTTATAGTGCATGCCCTGGGGAAGAATTATAGGATTGCCAGAATAGAATATTGTGATTTTTGGCTTCTGTATCTTATTTTAATAACCATAAGACAGAGGAATTCTGCTACTCTCCCAGTGCATTGTCACATGTTCTCTAATTCTGAGATGGTTACTTCAGCTCAAGTATCCTAGGAATTTTCCTTCCTGGTGACTAAAGTAGGACATCAAATGTTACAGCTGAATTTTAGTCTGAGATTTATGCCTCTATCAAGCTATTGGGAAAGGAGAATTTGAACTCTGAATCTTACCCCACCTAAGTAACTTTTCTTATAGAAAAGATATGCATAAAGAAAACATTAAAATATATATATATATATCTTATTTTAAGAGAAATAAAAGTTACCATAAGGCCAGTTTTGTTTTTTTTTTTTTTTCATTTTGTTTTGTTTGTTAGTTGGTTTTAAACACAAAAAATATTGCTTCAGTGATGAAAAATTATCTTGCAAGAACTCCAATAAAAACAATCTTTATGTCTCTTTCAATTTTCTAATCTTCAGTAATAGAGGTTTTCACTCAAAATCTTATAAGTGAGCTTTAAATGATGAAGATGCAGAGAAATATTATTCCAATTATTAAAGTTAATAAATTAACCTCATTAAGTTTTTATTGTAATTATTGCAGATGGGCTTGACTACTGCCTAGAACAGTCTGATGTCCAAGCAAAAATTCTTTTTGTAACCTAGGAAGCTCATACTGAAGATAACAAAAGAAAAAAAGCAACAGAGAAAAAAATCAAAGTCCAGTGGAATATCATCCTGCTTGAAATGAAATCTTTCCTTTTTTCTAAAAATCCCAGCATAACTTTACAGGTAATTAGGGCTGATGTAGACAATACATCACTGCATTTGCAAGATGAGCCCAATATGGATTGGTAATAAGAACTCAAGTAGGTGTTAATTCTTTGCTTAATCTCACAGTATAATGTCTCAGACTTCATGAAGATATTTGCATATTTAATTTTAAGAGCATTAATTCTCTTTTGAAGTAGTGTGGTTTTTTTTTTAATTTGTTTTGGTTATTATTATTATTATTATTATTTAATAGTAATTTATATCTGCTAAGAAGTAGGTAGTATTTCCTTTACACTTTTAAGCATAACAGTAGCTCTTAAAGTCTATCACGTACATGGACAAGCATTACTGGAGAGGTCAGCACAACATTATTTCATCTCTTAAACACATACTGCTACAGAAGCATTTGCATGGATTGAATAGATAATTTCATCTTGGACTTTTTCTATTCCAGCATTTAAACTTCTCCAGTATTATCTTGTTAATTTCCAGCATTGTCAATCAAATTACGAATGTAAGGTTTTTGTCTTATGTAACTCTAGTTGTTTAAAAATCAGGAGTAAATTTTAAGCTGGTCATTGTTTTCCAGCTATCATTACAGAAAAAGGCAGGCTCTCTGCCAATGATTCTTCCAATCTTCCTTACAGAAAAGAGAGATTTCCTTACTGACGTTACCTCTATCTCTCTATTAACAGGTGAGGGAACCTGGATTTCAAGTGCAGATCAAATAAGCAATTTTAGGCTATTTTCATGCAAGAAACAAAGGCTTAAATAGCTTCTTTGACACATCTAAAGAGTTTTCCTTGTGATATAGAAAACCCACTCTGATTCTCAGTTGACAAAATAAAATAACTCATTAGTATCCATGCTCAGAATGAACTTTTATCTTAATCTTTTCTTCTTTCTAATTGTGGTTAACAAACAGATAGCTTCTCTTTTTAAGTGCTTCTCTGCAGTTGCTTTTGGTTATGCTGTTTCAAGTGAATACAATTAAAATACTGCTCATTTTTCTTTCAGTAAAAATTAACAAAGATGAACTTCAGATAAAATGAAATAAAATCATACCTCACAAAAAAATATAACAGTTGGGTCTGATGGATTTCTGTGTCTTCAAGATGACAAGTAATTGGAACAGAAATCTTAAAAAAACAGTCTGATTGATTCACAAACCTATGCTGAATGTAAGTGTTGAAACATTTCAAAATTCAAGTGCGAACTAATTCTATTACAAATATTAGTTGAAGTCTAAAAATATCAAAGAAAAAATCAGAAGGAAATGCAAACATCTTCATTTTTAATATTTGATTCCATACATAACTTGCTAGTTAACACATTCTGAATTACTGTTCTGTAAAGCAACATAGGAGAGTAAAATCAGACAAAAATTAAAAACTCTTTGTTGCAAGAAAATCCCAGCCTTCCAAATGTAACTCTTGCTTCTTTTTCAAACTTTATGCATAAAAATGTCATAGTTAATATTTAATTTTGGATAATTTTGTGGACAAGTAATATTCATTATTCAGCTATTGAAGGTGTTCACTTAAGTAGGCAATCAGAATAATTAAATTGCATTCCCAGATGTCCCTGTACTAGACTACGTTTAACAGTATTCACATAGGTCATATTATCTGCATGAATTTCAACGACTACATCTCTTTAAGTATCTTTTTTAATCAAAAAGAGACATCAATTTTTTTTCAAATTGCGATGCCTGTGAAAACTTACTTAGCTACCAGGTGATGGATATTCACTTAGCTGCAGATATGGCCTAGAGATGAATGTAGCAGGTAGATTCTTTTATATGAAATTCACTGTGCATGAAAGGTGGCAGCCTCCTGATGGTGCAGTGCCTGCTTGAATGATGATCTTCTGTTCTGCATGTAGATTTTAGTCCAAGCCAACTTGAAAGAAGAGATTATCAGGAAAATACAACTTGAAAAAGACAAAAATATGTGTGGTCATAGCAGTGCCAGAAGTATGGACACTTCAAGGATCTGGCTAAGAGTACCAATTTATTCTATATAAGAAGAGCGAAATAAAGCGGTTTGAAAATGTAATATAAGGCAAGAACTGAAAACAATTTCCCAAATCTGAGCCCTACATGGTCACAGAAATAGTCTTTCCTTTTGCAATGCCTTAAAATCTACATTTTCACCTAAAATATTGCTATTGATTCCATCTGTTTTACAGGACTTCTGTAGCATGCATAGGATTTAAATTTCAAGATGCAGCCTATATATCCACACCCTGGTTTTTCAGTATTCCACATCAAGATATAATGTGGTAGGCTGTTGCACACTAGAACACAGTACTGTGGATCTGCACTTCCTGGGTCCTGTGATTCTGGCAGTCCCAGCTATTCTCACATGAGTTCCAGCTCTCCACGAGGAAGATACACTGAGAAGGGACAGACTACAGTTTCCAGGAGTCTCCAGTACTCCCTATTAACTTTGCAAGATTAAGTAGAATTTTTCAAATGATTACGAGTTTTTAAACTACCTCACTTTTATATGTTTGCGTTAATTTGCATTTTTTTTAAGTTGGTAATAGTATTAATATTATTAAATGTTTTACACTTCAGAGTATGCAACATATCTGAGTATAATGATTACCAGCATTATAGGGATTCCAATTTATCATATTTAATTGCCTGCTGGGATTAAAATCAAGGCAATTTCCCTACCAACCTGACAAAAATAACATGTTGGCCTTGAACACTTGATTCTCAGTATTCAGCATATGAAGGAAACCTAGTGTCAGTTGAAGAAATCAACAGAAAAGCCTTGCAAAGTACATGAAAAATGGTACTAGAATCTACTGATTTTGTATTTTAAAGACAAAAACTATATACAAATGTATAACTGATAAGTATATTGTGTTTTCAGAAAATCAGATATTTAGTCTCAGATAGTGAACAAATTTACTTTAGTTTTAGGAGTTAAAAAAAAAAAAAAAAGTGATGCAATTAATATTAATAATGTACAAAATAGAAGTCCTAAGGCAAAAACTAAATGAGTATATTTAAAGAAAGAGAAGCAAGAAATATAATCCTTACCATGATATCCAGAAAGGAAGGGAAAACAATGAAAAAGAAAATTCAAGATAACAAAACATTTGCCTAATAAAATGGGTAACTCTCTGAAAGCTACCTCAGAAGAATAGGAATAAACTGAGGAAGAATTATCCTTTGAGAGACTGAATGATCATATCCACATCAAAAGCAATACTCACAAGCACAAACTAAAGTAATATGCTACATTAGAGCTTTGAATGTCCATATCATAGTTGCCTGTGATAAAGATCATATTTTACAATTCAATGGTGTTTTCCAAATTGCCTCATGTTTTATAGGAACGTCATATCAATGCACCAGGTGGCTTTCATATTACATGCTTTCAGCCACTTATGATTGAAAACTGGCAAGATGAAAAAAAAAAAAAACAAAAAACATTAGCATTGATTTTTCTAGTAGTAAAATATACTGGTCTTATTAACATGATAACAGCAACTTGAAAAGATTAATTATAAAACTCTTCATATAAATGGTTTTTAAAAGCATATGAATAAACTCATGCAATTGAAAACTGTTGCTCCTGTGTGATCTACCTTCTGAAAAGTAGACATGAGCTGAGATATATAAAGACTGCATATGGTCACTAAAATAACTTCTGGTAGTGCAGTATTAACAGAATAGCTTTGGAAACCATAGCTACCAGGCTAACTGAAGATAAGCAACAAAAAATGAAATGAAATTTCTTGAAAATAGTAGTGTTTGTGACTGCAAAATAAAGTGCAAACTTCTGCAATAGTCATTGTCAATTGCATCACCTGATCTTTGCTTACTCCTGCTAATTCCATTTCCATGCCTCATTTAGTCCCTGAAGGACTAAAAAAATACCTGAAGATTCTAGAATAGATTTTCAAATATCAAAATTTTAAGTTGATCAGTGATAACCATTCTCTCTTTTTCCATATTCTCCTTTATAGTTAACACAACCTTTAACCTGTTTCCTCATTCTAATTTTATCTTGAAGCTGGAACACTGCGAAGAATTCTTTTTTGGAAAGGACATGTCTGCAATTTAATTTACTTTTTTTTTTTTTTTTTTTCTCTGTTATTTTGTGTGTGTTTGAGCTTGCAGATGGTTAAATGTTTTCTCTCTTTTATTTTTTTCTCTCCTCTACCCGATTCATTATTCTGCATTAAGCTGCACTGAACTACATTTGTCATCTATTAGTCCTGTTACTGTCCACATTGTTCCTCATTACTTACTGTTCCTCCTAATTTAGAATCACATGGAAATCTTGCTTTCAAAAGCGTTATCCAATTTATATGAATAAAAATAGTAGAGGACAAAGCACTAGTGCTTGCAATACCGGCATCTCACTAATAACTTCTGATTTAGCAAAGAACAGCTTCTACTTCTCCTTTTGTCCTCTTGCAGAAATTCACATTACTGAGTTTTTATGCTGTATTTCTAGCGTGTTTTAGAGGTTAGCCTTTGAAAAATAACTTGCACAGCTCTGTCCTAAACCAGATTCTGTCTTTTTTCTCTTATGTGATTGGAGAACTATATCCTTTCACTACTTCAGGAAAAGCAGAATTTTCAGAATCTTGGTTGACTACAATGTACACATTGAAAGAAAGAGGAAAGGAATTCCAGACATTAAGAGAAGAGAAAAATTGTTATTCCTTTGGCACTATACAGTTCATTCATAACATCAAACATTGCCCTTGTTTGGTGAAACGGTCAGCATTTTCCGTTAGTTACTCTTACTAGCTTTACTTGTACTAACAGAATGAAATGACCATTTTTGTTCATGGGAATTCTACAAGCTGTGCCTGTGAAGGATGAACAGTCTTACACTTTCCAAGATGTTTATTTATATATTATATTGTATTATGCAGACCTGTAAATCTCCCATGTAACAAATTTCCCAAGCCAAAATTACACTTTGCTTCACAGGCTTTGAATCCCAATGTGCTTTGATCCTCATTTCCTTTAGTACAATGCTGTTTTAATTTACTTGGTCACCAAACTTTCAATTCCCTTGTTTATTTTTAGATGAGATAGAGGTTTATGTGATAACTTTTAAGATGCAGGAGTCTTTTAGCCAACCAGTCTCTTACCTTCCTTGTGAAATAGGACTAGGTTCTGGTTCAGAGTATGCTAAAGAATCTTGATATATGCTATGAAATTAAATTTTAAATATAAACATAGTAAAATATTATGTATTTTCTGACAAATATTACAGATTTTAAAGCTAACTTGTTGTTTGTTGGTTGTTTTTATTGGACTTCTAGCTTGAGATGAATAACGAACTCATATTGATAAACAAGAATAAAAGCTGCTTTGCTTTCAAGGAATTTTTAATTTTCAAATTCTTTATGTTAAATCTTAAGAGGTTAAAAACATCTTTGTCTGCTAAACCAGTGGCATCCCAAAGGAATTCTGTACATTGTTTCTTTACCCATATGAAACTTATATTAACAGTTTTCTTGTGTTTTTTTTTGTTCGTTTGTTTTGTTTCGTTTTTATTTTTCCTTCAGCTATTACCTACTGCAGACAATGTAGGTTTGTTTTTTTTCTTTTTCCACCCCCCTGGCATTTGTTTTATCAAGAAACAACATAGAGAACATGTGTAGCACGTTTCGTTTATTGTGAAGTTGTTACATAACATACCCTTACAAATACATATCTGACACATGGTGAACAGGAAAGTGAACAGGAATAACCTGTTTGTCAGTCGACAAAGTCAAAAGAGATTTCTGATAAACAAAAACCATGTGTGTGAACTGGGCAACAATTTCTGTAGTCAAAAAAGATAAATTTTTATGTCATAACAGTGATTTAAACACCAAAACCAAATAAATGACCAACCAATGTGGCTTTCAAGAGAAGTTGGATTGTAAAAATCTGACTCAGAACAATTTTCTCCTTGATGTCTTTTAAGTTATTTGAAATCTATAGTCTTTAAAACCATTTAGAATTCAAGTTATATTATAAAGTGTCAGGAAAAAAAAAAAGGAACTAGTTTTCAAAGCTAGGTCTTGATCTTTGTTTTTATTGAATATGTTTACTAAACAGCAAACTGAGATCTTTGTTCTTTTATTTATAAGCAATGCTGTGAGTGGGCAACATAAACAAAGAAGATTTATTCACACAAGCATTTAAACATAACTAAAAACTAAGAGAAAAGAAGCAAAGCAGAATGTCAGATAAACAAGAAAAATACATTTGCAATCTAACAGTGAATTGGCAATTATGTATATGATAGATAGGTCACTGTTACATTTGTATTTTTCCTCTGAAAAGCTGAAAGACATACTAATCCAAGGTAAAGACAAAACTCTCTGTTGGTGATGGTTAATCATAGAAAATTTCCAAAAACATAACGATCTGTCTCCCAATACAATTCCCAAATTATGAGGAAAATCTCTACTAAAAGGATGGATCTTTCTGCTAATGCGGTAAACCCTAGTGCACTTCGCCTTTGAAAACAAATAACAGAATGTAAAGAAGACCTGACTGCAGTTGCAAGAAACAGAAACAGGGAAAAGAACCAAGGCTAGAAGTGACTCTGTTTTTCATCTCTAGATAGCAGCAAAAGTGAAACCTGTGAGTGCTTTTACACAGCCTTTGCCTCTGAAAAATTAGTAAGCACACTAGTGGTTTCTCGGTGGCTCAGGTTCCCTGCTGTAAATGGGAATACAAGCAGCTCTCTAGGAATGGTGTAAAAATGATACACTTCTTTCCCCTGCTTTTAGGATAGTAAGTATTGTCTTGATGTGGAGGTCAAACCTCTCCTTATCCGAAATTTCTGGAATCATGAAGAGCATAGATTTAAAAGATGGTTAATATGTCTGCTGACATGCATTATAGCAGTTTATTCACATTAAATTATACACTTTTGTCGGTATCTCAAATGCTTGATTGTCAGGCACTTCCAATATTAAAACTATTTATTCTCTCCTTACTTCATTTTCTGACAGCTGCATTCTTATTACATGAAAAGATGAAGTAGGAAGGGATTTTTCCAGTGGTGTGGCTAGACAGGTACAAAGAAATTATCAGGCTTCAGCTTGACAGTGTTCTTATCAGATGTAACAGTACACTCCATTCTCTGCTGTTGGTCCAACAAAGTAAATCTTTTTATTTTTTAGGGTTCATATCTCTGCTACTGGAGACTTGCTTGAGGTTTTCAAAGTGCAAGTATATATCTGAAGCTGGTGACTGGATTCTCCCAAAAAGTTCCTTTCCAGAGTTTGAAGGGGTGAGCCCTAAAGAAACTATGCAGCCTGCAAGAATTTTTATCTATCGGCCCCCAGATATTTGATTCCCTATTGCATACAGAAATTAGAATTAAACACATATTACTTATGAATGATATAATGAAATGAACAACCTTTCATTTCTATGGGCAAATAATATTCTCTCCCATTTCCAATCTAAATTGAACTACAGAGTTACTAATAAAACTAAGTCATGACTCACAAAGTTAAGTTCTTTTGCATTAATCTTAGAGCTATTGGAGTCTCACAACATTAAAGCTAATGTCAGTACTATAGTCTGCAGTAACGATTAAATTTACAGCAAGAAACATCACTTTATAACCATAATAAAAAGAAAAATATGTAGATACTTCTTACATTGAACTGCTGAGGCAAATAATGGTTTATTGGGATAACTTCTTTGCTATAGGAAATCTATTCTCTGAATATTCACTGGTTGGTTTGTTTTTTTTTTTTTTTTGTTTGTTTGTTTGTTAGTTTTTAAATAGTAACATTAGATCATAAAATAACACTGACTTTCTTATACAGTGTTGGGGGGTGGGGGGGAGGATACAATGAATAGAGTCAAATAATTCTGCAGAAGGCCAAATTATATTTAAAACATCTTTCTGTGTAGATATTCAGTGTTTTTATTCATTTTATTACCACTGCTTGCAGCAGATAATAAATATTGTATATATTCATTTAACAGCATACAGCACATTTAATGGTGTACCACCAGACTGACCTGAATAAAATGGAGCTAAATTACAGCAGGTGTGAAATCTGTCCCAGTTGTATCACGAAAGTGCAGGTAACAAAGTATTGTCCATGCATTTACTAGCTTAGGGAATATACCATTGTAAGAAAGGCAAAAAAAGACATCCAAAAAACATACTCATCCCATACTCGTACCATCTGAAGTCACTGTAGGGAAGGTTGCCAAAGAATGTTTCAGAAATATTAGAATCAGGGTATCCTGAAATTATTCTTTCAATACATTAATTAGAATGCTTTTTTAATTAATAAGTGGGAAAGAAATCTTTCATTTTTGCATAAAAATTAGTATTTTATACTCTAATTCCGCAAGTAGATCATACCTCACTTTGAGTGTGACCACATTGGCTGTCTAGTAACTACTGCTCTAAAAGAGGACTTCAGTCTGCCTTTGCTCCTAAAAACTCACTGAAGAGGTAAGAAAGAATAGTAAGAGGAAGCAGCTTTGATTCTGTGTTAATTGCAATGTCTCAACACCCAGCATGCTGCAGCAGGGCTGTTAAATCTATAAAAGTGAGTTTATATGGCTTACACGGTTACTGTCTCAGAAATCCAAGGCTGGATTTCATCTCTTCAGGGTCTTTCGTTAAACTTTTTATTTTCATTCCAGTGAAATATTTACAAAACCAGACTATTTGTTTAAACCAACATTGCTCATTTGAATTTGTGAGGCTTAGCCATGACTTGTCAGATGACTAGCACAGCAAATACACAACAAGGAAGCCTGCAGAGGTGTCTCGCTCCAATTTATAGGAGGGAAAGGAGGTTCTTTTATTATCTATATACCCGGCGTGAGATTAAGAAGCAACGGTTCAAATGTTGGTCCAACCAGTTTATTACAAATCTTAATCAGGGGAAATGGGGAAGGGGAGGGCCAAATTAGGGTAATGGGGAAGGGAAGGAGGGCGATAGAAAAGATAGAAAAGGAGAGGCAAGGAGTCTTTATAGGAAGCAAGAGGGACATAGTCACCACCATGGATCCAGCGAGGTTTGTAGTTCAGTCTTTGATCCTCAGTAGTGGTGGGTCGTCGGGCATTGTTGTTCTATTGACGACGAAGGACGACAACGACCATGGCGATGATGGCCCTTTTTCTATGCTTCAAAGTGGTTGAGTCAGCTATCTTTGGAGTGACAGCTCAAATCCAAAGTGGTTGAGTCAGCTCTCCTTTGAGTGACAGCTCAAACCCAAGGTGGTTGAGTCAGTTCTCCTTGCGGTGGCAGCTTCAGGCTCTGGGATCTCAGCAGGAACCTCCTTTGTTCTTATCTTTCTGGCCTTGCCAGCAGATAAGAGGAAGCAGGGAGGCACTAACTTGCATCTTGCCTTCGCAAGATACAATGGTATCATCCCCCAGCCTTCCATACTTAGCTGGAGCGGTTTGGCCACAGGCCAGATCTTCTGCCAGTGAACACTCCTGAGCACTCTCTTCCACTCTTCTACAGAGCAAGCAGCTCTGGGGGAAGGGGCTTGCAAATGTTCCCAAAGCGATATCGATTGTCACACAGTTAGCACCCATCAGTTGCCTCCTTGACAAGTCACTCAGAGTCCTATCACAAGAAAAACCTCAGGAAGCAAGCTTTGAGCCAAAAAAATAAACCAAAGAAGGATTCTCACAAGAGGGTGAAAACAAAGGCAGGTAAACAGGGAAGAATGCCGGAAGATTGTCCAAGCGATTAGAGATCAGGTGGAGAAACCTAAAGTCTTGATAAATTAAATATGTCCAGGGATGTCAAGAGTATCAAGAAAAGTTTTGTAGGTATGTTGATGATAAAAGGAAGACTGGAGAAAATGTGGGCCCTTTTTAGAAAAAAAATGGGATATAGAGAAGGCTGGGATACTCAACAACTACTTTGCCTCAGACTTTACCAGCAATTGCTCTGGCCACACAGCCCACATTGCAAGAATAGGTAAAGGCAGGGACTGCAAGAATGAAAAACAATCCACTGTAGAAGATCATGTTAAGTCCATCTAAGGAGCCTCAAGATACACAAGCCTATGGGAATGATGAGGTACATCTGCAGGTCCTGAAGAAAATAGCAGATGAAGCTGCTAAGACACTATTCGTCATATCTGTGAAGACACATTATCCAGTGAAGTTTCCACTGGTTGGAAAAGAGGAAACAACCCTCATATTTAAAAGGAGAGAAAAAAGACAGGGATCTACAGGTTGATTAATCTCAGCTCTGTGCCTCGCAAGGTCATGGAGCAGATCCTGCTGGAACTACACTACAACTACATGGAAAACACACAGGTGATTGATGACAGAAAATATGGCTTCTCTAAGGGCAAATCAAGCCTGAAACATTTGATGGCTTTTTACAGTGGTGTTACAACACTGGTGGACAAGAGAAGAGCAACTGACATCACCTACCTGGACTTGTGAAAAAAATTTCACTGTCCTGACATATAAGTGTTGGGGGAAGTGCTTTTTAACATCCATGTTAGCACTGTGGATAATGGGATTGAGCTCACCCTCAGCAAGTCTGTAAATGTCACAAACTTGCTGTTGACACTGGAGTGAAGGGATGGCATCCAGAGGGGTCTGACTGGAGAGGCATGCCCATGTGCACCTCAAGTTCAACAAGGCAAAGTGCAAGGTCCTGCATATGGGTTGGAAAATACCAAGCACAAATACAAGCTAGGAGAAGAATTAATTGAGAACAGAGAAGGACTTGGTATTGGACTTGGGGTATTGGCTGATGGGAATCTCAGCATGAGCTGTCAATACGCACTTACAGTCCAGAAAGCCAAATGTTTTCTAGCCTGCCTCAAATGAAGCATGACCAGTGTGTTGGGAAGGTCACTGTTGTATTCTACTGTCCTCTTGTGAGACTCAGCCTAGAATACTGTTTTCAGCTCTTGGGCCCTCAGCATAAGAAGGTCATGGACTTAGTTCAGTGAGTCCAGAGGAGGGTCATGAGGATCACGAGAGAGCTGGAGTGCCTGTTGTATGATGGCAGGCTGAGAGAGCTGGGATTGTTCATCCTGAAGAAGAGAAGACTTCTGAGAATATATAGCAACCTTCTAGTACTTAATCAAGGCCTACAAGAAAGCTGGAGGTGGTCTTTTTACAAATGCTTGTAGTGATAGAAAAAGTATAATAATTTTGAACTAAAAGATGGTGGATTTAGATTAGATATAAATTATTCACTGTGAGGGTGGTGAGGCACTGGAACAGGCTTTCCAGAGAAATTTTGGATGTCCCACACGTGGATGTATTGGAGAGTAGAGTGGATGGAGTTCTGAGTGGCCTGGTCTGGTAGAAGGTGTCCCTGCTCATAGCAGGGACAACTAGTTGGAACTAGATAGTCTTTAAGGTTCCTTCCAATCCAAACCATTCTGTGATTCTGTATACAAGTGAATAAAAACTATTTGGGGTAACATTTTAAGAAGAAGTTTTAACAATTACTAGTAAATATTTTTTCAGCTAATGTTATTTCATTTTGATATCAAAATCATTCAAATATATAAGAAGAAATATCCATAAAAAATTTCATATGCTCCTTGTCATGACTCAGTAGAAAACAGGGTCAGTTTTTAAGAGGACTTTAGTGTAGGAAAGTGATTTAAACTAAAATAATATAACCTGTAATTTCCATAATTTGAATGTAACTTTACTAATCAGACCTTTATTTTTTTCTGTAGAAGCAAAGAAGGAAATATAAACTTCCAGATAATTTCCTTACAGTTGTTTTCTAATGCTTAATGCAAGCATCATACTATACACCACAGAGAATATGTGTGCACATATATATTTCTAGAAACAGTTTATAAGTAGCATGTATAATGAATACTAAAAGCTTGACAAAATGTTTATCTTAATCACATCCATATGCTCCACCTAGGGAAACTAACTCTTTAAAAATTTGATTCAATTTAGCTGTGTACAATAGGGAGCAGTTATTCTTTTATGTGTATGAGTGAGAGTAGAAACAAATAAACTCCTTTAAAGAAGTCTTTATATTACATCGGTATCAGAATGACTAAATAACTAGAAAACAATTCCTCTGTGTTTTTAGCTTTGTCACTTTTGAAAAAGAAACTTGCACTACAATGGCAATGATCTATGGAAGAATGCTGCACAAAGCAGCATGTCATTGAACACTTAGGAAGAGATACGAGAATTTACTTCTCATTTAACTTTCCTCTTTGAGGCCAAAATATTATTGCTGTCCTCAAAAAATAAAAAGAAAAGAATAAATTCTTTGACCAGCTTACTTTTACTGAAAAGTTGCCATTATTGTAATTGCTCTAGGAGATGAAATATTATTTCTGCTCATAGGACTCCTTATGCATGTCTGTTTGTTTAAATTATATTTTTGCACATTCTTTTAGGAGCCCATCACCACTGCTACCATACTTACTTCGTATCACATAAAAATAAAAACATATGTATTTTCTAATATAAAGTGATCCCAAAAATGTGAGCCTTAAATTTTTGAAACAGGTGATAGTGTCAGAGAAAACTGCTGTGGGAAGTCACTTTAGGTTTAATGAGATTAAAGTTGTTTAGGAATATAATAAAATACAATGTAGATCTTACTTTTAATTTATTAATTTTTTATTCCCTGCAAATATGCACTCAGATAGGTATAGAATGTATTGCTTTCCCATATTTAAAAGATGAACATTTCTATCAACTAAAGTTTCAGAATGATGTTTAAGTCTCTTGGCTAATAGTCATTTATGTAAATGCTGAGATCACCCAGAAGAATCTAAAATTTCAGCACAGGTCATGAAGTTAGAAACTGTTATAGTACTTGTGCCTCTATATGAAGGTTGCAATCGAAGAGGAAGTGCAAGAAGAAGTCCAACATTGTATTTGGCTTTGTAAGTCCCTCTACAAAGCTAACAGTAGATCATACAAATGCACTTTAACTTGTCTCGCCAGGGCAGTACTTGTTCTAAAATGTGATAAAATTCAGAACAATTTCATAATAAGTGAATTAAATATTTCATTAAATATTTGAAGGTTTCCATAAAACTATTTTAAGTTTAGCCTTAAGTACATTTTAAATATACTTAAATTATACATTTAAATGTACTTAAATTTTACATTTTAAGCTTAGACTTAAGTACATTTTAAGTCAAATACATTTGCTCAAGCTAAAGAGAGGAATAGGAAGTATCCTGGATTTCAGTGATTGCTATAAATACAGTCAAATTTGTTTTTAAGAAGACATTCTATGAAACTTCTATGGTTACATAAAAGACAAAATTTGTAAATTTCTACAGTTGTTTTTTTTTTTTTTCCTGCTTAGAAATTAAATTATTCAGAACATTAATTTTTTCAATTGTTTACATTTCATTAATAATCACCTGTTTGCTGGAAAACAAACTTCAAATAGATAAAGGACATAAAAAATGCAATCCATACAGTACTGCATTTTACTGAGCTCAGAGTAATCTAAAAGTATGGAGTGTGGAGCAGTGACAGCATTTGGTACTAGCTGACAATGACATGCAGAGCATCCTAAGCAATTGTGTTTATCTCACAGAGCATCTGAAATATTCATAGATTCCAACAGCAGAATAAATTTATTGTCTGCTGTAAGAGATATAAGAGGTTGATAAACTGCTTTTCTGACCTTGGAGAACTTTGTTGGCACATTAAGGGACTTTGATACATAGCAAGGTGCAAACATTCACTATGATTTGTTAAGTGCATTCTGCTGGTACTGCACTATTAGGTGAATTGAAAACAAAAGACATCTTTCCAGAAAGTAGCAAGAAAAAAAACCCAGCAGATTCTCTGCTACTGTCCCTGTGGCAATCATCATCAAAATTCCCTAAGGGGGGAAAATGCTAAACAACTTTTCTTTATAACAATGATTTTGAAGATGGGGAGATATGTTTTGTGCTTTAGTTTTCTGCTTTTCATAGAATTAAAGAATATCCAGAGCTGAAAGAGATACACAAGGATCATCAATTCTAACTCCTGGCTTAACACAGGGCTGCAGAGACTATTCATCTGAAAGCCGTATCCAAATTCTTCTTGAACTCAAGTCTTGATGCCATGACTTCTATGATTCTATGATTTTATGACTTCCCTGGAGAGCCTGTGCCAGCCTCTGACCACAGTCTTGGTGAAAAACTTTTTTCCTAACATCCAATCTCAGCCTCTCTTTCTGTTCCCTCAGTTTTGATTGATGTCACCAGAGAGAAGAGATCAACACCTGCCCTTCTCCTCTTGTGAAGAAGACATGGGCTGCATGAGCATCTCTTCAATCTCTTCTCTAGGCTGAACAAAGCAAGAGACTTCAGCTGCTCCTCCCACCTTTTGACCTCTACAACATCCGCCATCATTGTAGCCCTCCTTTGTATTCTCTTTAATAGTTTTATGTCCTTCCTATATTGTAATGACAAGAACTGCACACAACACTCAAGCAGAGGCCACACAGCACTGAGCAGAATGGGGCAATCTCTTCCCTCACACATCTAACATTTTTGGGTCTGTTGTACTGTAAGTCTCATCATACTGGCCCCTTTGGCTGCCAGAGCACAATGCTGGCTCATAGTCAACATAAGTTGTTGTTCGTGTACTTTGCACTCTGGCAATAAAGCATCTGAACCAGGCTGCTTTGCTTACTAAGTACTGTTCTGTACTGCATACTGTAGTTTTAATTACTTGCAGACGGGCTGAAAGATGCTATAGGTGTGGAAGCAAGGACTTAAACTTCTACTATGTTACAAATACTCTTCACCTGTGGAGAACTGGAAAAACGTGGTGGAGGAATAGTGTGCCACAATTCGAAGGTGCAGTTCAATGGATATGGAGAAAGAGTGGTGTTATACAGAGGTTTTAATTTCTTATTTCTAGGAGGATATTATTCCACAATTAGGGGATCTAAATATGGAAATATTTTGTTTCATATTAACAGCCAGTGGCTTAAAAAGGCATTCTTTAATCAGCAATACGTATTCTTTTTCCCTAAGTTTCTATCCCACGAAAGACAATAGCCTCCAATTTTATGATGATTCATAAATACAAACAAAGAAGGACAGAAGTAAATTCAAAGAAATGAAAGACAAATGATTCTGAAGACTATGATTAACATGATGATCATCTACAAAAGCAGAATTCAGAGGGAATAATTTGCCTCTGGAAATTGTACCTGTCTTTCTTCCACTAAGATTCAGAAATCAGTCTGAAAACTGCTGAATACAAAGGCACACACACAAAGGCTTTCACGCTGAAATGCATATGGAGCCTAGGTCAGCTGGTGCAACACCTTTTGGGAGGTCCCAGCAGATACCAGCCATGTTGGAGACTGCTGAGAAAGCTGACAGCATCATCACTGAAAGCTTCACATTCTGGTGACTGTTACACTTCTGTGTACAGCTTTTAGAGCATTTTTTCATAATTCTTGAGAGTGATATGTTGATGGCAAAGGCTGTAAAGCTGTTCTTCCTCCCAGGGAAGGCTTTTGGTAACTTCTTACAGCAATTCACTCAGGAAGGACATCATAACACAGGTTATTTAAGAGCATTTATCTTAATATCCTCTCTTCTTGCTCTGTGGATTCAGATTACCTTATTATCAGAATCTTCTCATTCTCTCTTGTCTTGACAGACCAAAATAGGTTATAGAATTGGTTAAATTACCTGTTTTTCTCAACCTCAGAAACTCAAGAGTTGTAACTACAGAGGCAGTGGCATCAGCACACAAGGCCTCCAGAGATCAGCACTTTGCTTCACAAAATTGCCATCTGTAACTCTGAATAATTAAATATAACTGATAATCAATCAGAAGCATATGGTTAGCATAACAGAAATTGAACTGTCGCTGAAGTCAGGGAAAAAAGCTGCTTCACTGAGGATTAAGAAGATTGGATTTTAGTTACCTGCTCACTATACTGCATGTGAATAAAAAGAGGATTTTAGTTTCCAGTATAAGTAGTCTATTAATCCTAATAAATGCAACCATCTTTTCTACAGAAACATTTAACATGAGTTTAGTGCTTTTACCTCACTCTAATATTCCTGCCATAAAATAACACGCTGAAAAACTATCTTACAAAAAGCTACAGGGCTATCTTGTATATGTTATTGAGAAAGACTTACTGTTTTCTGGTTGAAAATAGCAAGAAAAGACACAAGAAGGGTAAGGGCTGAGCTGTGTTCACTAACTCAAGCAAACAAAACCAAACAGGCAAAATAGTACTTCTTCCATGGTTTATGGGAAAAACTACATATGAGCAAGACAATGCTGCTTCTTTTAAGACAATATCATAAATAAGCAGCACATATTTGACTCCAGTACACAACATACCGGGTAGTTACTGCAAACAAGGAGGAAACTAATTCCTACCAAGGGCTGAAATCACATCTGTCATTTACAAGATATTTGTATTTCTAGAAGTTATTGATTTCTGATGAAATGCTTACATTTTGGTGCTACCAACACGTAGAGGCACAGATTTTTATAAATCCTTCTCCCACTTTCCTGCTTTCTCCAGGAAGAGTGTACTTGAGTATTGAAAGAAGTCACTTGGTCTTTCAGCCCATATCTGTTACTCCCTGTAGGTGTACACAGTTAAACAATACACATTCTAAACAATGAACTTTTCAGCTGGCAGATATGGTTAGCCCTACAGGCAGGAAATAAGGACCAGTATATTACAAGTATGTGAACACATACATACAGAACTACACAAAATGAGGGTTTATTCACTTAATGTGTTCACAGGCATTCCCTGATAGCACTGCATGCTTGACACCCTAAGCAACTGACAGTGCAAAAGGGCTCATTATGAATGCCTTTGACAATGAATAATCAGCAAGGGCCTGACAGTAAGCATAGGTAATTTTGATTGAATAGACACTCTAGGTTCACATGGACAATTCAGAAGCCCATTATACTTGTTTAATGAACATGAGTAGAGTAATAGAGATCATTCATTAATTCACTACATTAATTGAAGGCAGATTTGTTACCTTTCGTCTTTGTTTAATTCTGCCATTATCTGACCCAGCTTTATATTGTTGATATACTTAATACTCTGTGAACTATTTCATGTTGACTCTTCAATATATTATAAAAAATTCAATACAATTTCATTAAGAGGAAGACTGAAGTGGGATAAACACTAACTCCAGTGTTAATGCTATCTATATTTTAATTTTCAGTGTAAAATATTCTGTCTGACCTTTTAGAAAGCTCTATTATATCAAATTAGAATGCTCTATTACAATTGGTCTATGTTCATGTTGGTATTTCTAATAAATCTTGGAAAAGGAAAATGTTTATAATTTAAGCTTGTCCACCACCATATTCATGCAGCAATAGCAGACAATTTATGTAAAAGAATATATGTCTTTCTTGTTCAAGCAAGAAAAATGGCTCACCTATCTGTACAGCCTTTCAAGAAAGTTTTTTTTTGAGCCATTAAGATCGTTTATAGATTTCTTGCTTCCTCTGACAGTTTTGGTTATAAACCTGAATTTTCATGACTATTGGGATAGCATGCGAACTTGCTCATTTACTCATTTTTTGATAGTTTAGAGCCCTGCCTTTGCTTTAGCTGAAAAGACTGATGGCATGTTAACACTTCTGAGGTTACTTGTTCTTAAGTACATCTTCTAGGTCATATGTCATAATGACAAGCAGCCAACATTGTAGGTGGCGGAAACATTACAACCCTGTTGCAGGGTTACAGTTCATAGACTAAATCAGCTCAGAAGATGTATAGGTGGTCCAATGATTGCTGAGTGCTCGGTCCAAGAGCTTAAAAGAGAGAATCAATGAGCCACAACTGTGTAAAATAGGGGTCAAATATGTACAGCTGAGGCTCCACATATATCAGATAAGACAATGTTTCATTTTCTGTTATGTAATATCTGTTACAGAAACACGGCTCAGAAGCACTTTTTTAAAAGTAGATTGGTATTAATTCAGATAACTGTCTGCTCTAGAAGACAGGATAGCAGTACAGTTCTGAGCCACCTTTTTGCATATTTTGACCTATGTTAAAATCTAAGTATCAACTCAAAATTTCTAAAGAGATATTCAATCAAAGCTCTCTCCTTCACTGACTGCCATTTGGTTTTGTATCAGTGATTTTCCAGCAAGCACAATCTACTCCTCCAGTCATGACTTCCTTACTTTTTCATCTGCCTGACTTTCTATTTTGTGTTCCTCTAGAATGTCAAATCTATTTCAAGTTTTTATGAAATATTTCTGGATGTATAAATAATATTCTCTCTATGATTTTGAATCACTTTCTTTGACATGAAAGGAAGCCTTGAACTAACTTAGTCAAAATCCCAAGCTCAAGTGAACCAGAGAAAGTTCAGATAGCCTCTTCAGCTCAGGAGATCTAACTTACCTCCAACATTGGATAGAACACATTTGGAGAAACACAGAAGTCAGTTAAGAAAATTGGACACTTTAATTCTGACTCTTTGACAATTTATCTCTTTTTATTCAAGTCTTCAAGGATTCTAGCAGTCACCATCCGTGTGCTTCCATCCTCCACTTCTAGAGCAACATAATCTACTGCAGTATTTTTAAAACTTAGTTGCTATTTTCTCTGCCCCAAGTTGAAGGTGATTTCATAAAAGGAATTTTATTTCAGACTTTACAACTTTAAACATACAAAAACCACAGCCCACAGTGTTAGTACATTTTTAAGGCAGAATACAGATTTCCTGTGAGAACTCTTTGGAATGGGTCTGCTGGAGGTGGTGATGGTGAGAGAGGTGCTTTGAGGATTCAAAACTGTTGTATTAAGGAAGCTAGAACATGTCTGATCCTCCCATTCATGAATGGAAGACTTACTGCTGTTCCTCTGAGCATTTATAAAGTTGAGGTTTCTGAACTGACATTTGAGAAATTGAAAAAATTTAAATTATGAGCTGAAGGAAAAGGAATTGTGCTTTGTGTGTCAGTGCTTAGTATGCTAGCTACATCAGGAAAAGAAATTTGAGTAAAAGTGAATACAGAATTAAATAAAGCAGTACCATTTATGGAGGAAAATAATGACTAGAAGATATTGATATTTTGGTAGCAATATATTGATAAGACTAAGAGTAAAGGTAGACAATGTACTTTTGAAAAGATGATCTTTGATCTTGTAAGAAAATTGGATATTTATAAATAAATAAATAAATAAATAAATAACTTTCCCTGTCTTAGAAAATAACATCTGTTATATATATCTTCCACAGGCTAAGTGTGTACACCTTGCTTTCACTAGTGGTGTTAGTACTCTCCTCAGTTCTTAAGAGCTGTATTCCTATTCGCAGTGCTGGCGGAATGAGTAATAGTGAAAGCATCTTTTCACCTACAGTCAAACCTAGCTCCTCACTCTAGTCTAGAGTGAGGACTCCATTAAACTGAGTCTGCAAAATAATTTTTAAGTATTGAAATGAGTTTTATTTTTTATATGGACCTTGAGATTTGAGAAAAGTGGATAGATAATAATTCTGCTGTTTTAGTATTCTAGCTACTAATGTCAGTTTATTAATATGTAGCTTTCAGCATAGCATAGTGATCTCTGCATTTTAATATAAGGTGAACAATCTTTCAGACTTAAAAAAAAAAAACAAACAAACAAAAAAAAAAAAAACACCTGTTTTATTAAGCCAAATAATTCTGCCAAATAGGTCACTGAATGTCAATATCCTGTTATTTCATCAAGTTTATGCCTGTCACGAGAGAAAAACATAAAGTGAGTGGGGCATAAGGCTCTGACCCTTAAAAACTTGTTTTCCTTCCACTGGTGTGTCTCAAAAACTTAATATGCTGCATGAGATCTTCTCTCATTGATGAAAACATTTATTGAGATGAACCTTAAATATTTTTTGAGATTTATACGTACTGCTCCCATAACATAAATGGGTACTGGGACAGAGTTGGTCCGATTTGCTGCATGTAGCTAACCGTTGAATAGTTAACCACAGAGTCAAAGATAATCATTCAGGCTTCTTATGTATCAAAATAAAAATATATTCCTCCTCAAAATAAAAAATTGTAGGATCAAGAGTTTCTGACGGTACTTTCCTCTCTCTTAATAGACTAGGAGAAGCCTAAATGTAAATTAGTCAGTTCAGATTAGATGTCTGACAAGATGGCTAACAGTAGATGAATCTCTCCCAGAGAAACTAAAGCCAACAGCTTTCAAGGTATTTAAGTCCCATCGGTGAATTACACCGATGAAAGGAAGTCTGATTGTTTTTGGACAACAGACCCTGGTTTATACCAGCAGTGGGAATAGAAGAGTGGTTAGGAAAATTGAAATGGACTTTTCCAGGACAGAATTAGTAATCTAGTAGCTGCACTATTTTCTCTGTAGGTCTTGCAATAGAAATCACACATTACTATACATGGAAAAAAAATAGTTACAGTATTCTAATTTTTTTTCAGCTGATTAGGAAAAAGATCTTTTGATAGACCTCTCTCCAGAAAATCACCTGAATAAATCGTGACATTCAAGAATATGTACATGAAGGTCAGTATGTTGCTGTTCTTTCCCTGAGTATGGACCACACTGAGATCCATTTGAATTAACCCTAAAAATAGGCTACTCTTAAGCATAAGATGTTAAAAGTAATGTACAAGAGATGTACTCTGAGGAAAATCTACCTAAGTAAAGATTTGATACATTGAACTACTGCATTTTCATTACAATAAATAAATCAACTATATTTGATTAAATGAGAGATTAAATGCAGTTTATTTATTTCATGTGTTAAAAAGAACCCATCATTTCTGCCTTTAACTATAGCTGCCTTGTTTTACTGTTAACTTTTAACATTTGTTCAGCCCTGTTCCCAGCTGAATCAATTATTTCAGCATGGGAGCAAGACTGAGCTTGTATGCTTAAATTCCTGCCATTTTCGCTTGATCTTAACTCTGACAAATTTCTAGTGCTGCAATTTAGAAGTACTCAATTGATTAAAATATTTTGAGCAGGATCTTTGAAAAGGTCCTTGGAATCTGGCTCAAGGATATTCGAGCTTAATACAAGGCACTCAGCCCAACAGGCCAGAAATTAAATGAAATAGTCTAATTTTCATACAAACTAACAAATGGAAATAATTATTTTCAGATCCAAAGCAAAGATACTCTTTTTAGATAAGCCTACTTTTCTGATAACTCACAGAACACATGAAAGTCATTGGAATCTTTTCCAGAAACGCTGAAAATTAAATTGGTATTATTCAGTTTAAATATCGAACCACATTTTATGCTTAGCAGAAGTTTGAACTTGATCACAACAGCTTACTGAGTATAAAAGTGAACGAGAAAGAGAGCTGAGATCTAATGCCTTAAAATGTTTTATAACATAGTCCAATTTAAAAGATTCAGAATCAGTACTTTGGCTAAAGATTAAGTTTTATGTGACAAAGGAATTTCTTTATGCATATGAATAGCAGTGAGTAAAGATCATTGAACTCTACATTTCTTTTTATAGTAGCCCTAAAAATCCACCTCAGGGCTGTAAACTTGCTTTTTTTGGTCATGCATATTTAAGGTAGAATTCACATCTCTGATGTACAAGAATGTGGAGTACTTCAAATTATTCCCACAGTTATTCAGAATGAAGGAAATCTAATGCCAGAGTCATTTCAGAATAAAGACACTAACACTTAGGTAGGTCTGAGGGGTGTGATGGAGAGAAAGGCCCTTCTCTGGGTGATTGTGTTAGTGCTGCTCTGTTAGAATCCCTATCTTGGGTGTCTCTGCAGATCCAGAGAACCACTCCTCTCAGGGGGATGGCCATTGAACTCATACAATTCCACTGTCTGTACTTCAGTGCACATCTTCTCTGTGAGCTGCATTTTGCAAGACATGGTAGACATGATCATCACATAAACATCATTTTCTTTGAACACCTTAATTTGCTCTGCTGAAACTAATTTGTTTACAAATGTATGTTCTAGTATACAAGAGACACGCACTTTATCACGCAGACATACAAATGTTAATAGCAGTGACAATCATCCAGGTATTCACAAAAACACAAAACAAAGTGAAAGAAATAAGCTACAATCAATACACGGAATTAAGGAATTACTAGTGTTGTGTTCCAAGGGGGATTCACAAAGATATTCCTGCTATTCGTTTTCTGAAGCTGAAGGGACAAGTCATTTCTAATCCCTCCATTGACTGCCATCTAGGGGCCCTAACAATTTTATAGTGCATATCTTTTGTGCCATCAGCTGTACTCTTTTATGCATGTAAGACAGAAACAGGAAATTTCTCTTTTCTGTGATCCTAATGGTCACTTTTCCCACAGATGTCTGAGGCAGAAACCTTGAATTTTTAAAACTAACCCTGGCAAATAAAAACGAAGGACACTGAAAGACTTATTTAAAGTCTCTTCTGACTTTGTTACCTGTGTACCATGTATAAATATAGAATAAGTGTGATTATTATTACTGACCACGATTTATATAGTGAATTTATAGTATTTTTAGTAAATTTGTACAACTGAAGCATTAGCAATTAAAGAAAAGGATGGATTTTCCCAGACTCTGAACACTCTCAACTTTCCCTGCCTTGGCCAGAAGTTGTGGTAGCTGGCTCCTCAGAAAATCCCGATTAACATTTACTAACCACTCACTCGCCTTGTCCAACAAAAGCCAAAAACCAGCACAAATAATCTATGAGGCTTGGCTATCATTTTGCACTTCTCACAATGATACGATTTTCTTTTGAGAAGATCCTGGGCTTTTCTGGAAAATTAGTAATGTTGCCACTTGTTTTCTGAACTATTGAAACTATCACAGCTCACTGAGTTACTCTTGAAGTAATTTCCCTAGACACTGAAGAGGGTGTACACTGCTGTCAGTCAGCCCCAGAGGAAATGCTTTCTTTTTTCTTCTGCGTGATATATATCACTTACTTATGTATCTTGTATGTAGTATTCTTTCTCTTAGGGAAAGGTCTGTACATCTATCATGAACTATGAACTTCAAGTTAGCAGAAAATAATTGAAGTTACACTTTAAAAATGGGAACTTAAAATGTCAGAATAGCCTTCCATGTATTCGGAGAACCTAAATTAATTTGACACAGTACCATTATTTTAGTATAAACCAACTGGGATTACAATGGTGAAATCTTTGTTAGATCTATTTGTCTGACCTCTTTTTCCTTTTAGTTTTCTTTTTCTTTAGAAGGTATGCAGCATTAATTTTAATTGGTTACATTGCAGTTCTATGTGGCCACCCAGATATCTTTGTAAATAATATGTTACATCACAATCTCATTTCAGTCAGCAAATGCAATTTTAATAGAATCTGCTTATTTATTTTATTTCGTTTTGAAGAAAAATTGAATGGAACAAAAATAAAGAAAACAGTGCTGACAATTTAAAGATCTCATTAAAAAATAAGCATCTCTATTCTACTCACCTCTGTGACACAGGAGACAACATATTTTCAGCAAAGATCTTATCATTATGTTCCTGATCAATCAATGCTCAAAGATGAGTCTCAGATATACAGAAAACTTGAGTCAAGACCTAAGTATACATCTTCTATTTGTTCCCAAACAAAGAATATTGCAATTTATTTTAAAGCCATCCAAATATGCTTACCTCCAAATATCACTGTATTGACAAATAAATTCTGGGGGAAAAAAAAAAAAGAGTTTTCTCTAATGCTAATTTGACCCAGGCAGAGTGTTGGAAGAAAAAAAAATTCACCATTCCCAGAATTAGTGTGGCCCAGAGATACTGAGATTAATTCCATTTCTTTTGATCTTTAATCTTGTAGGAGGAAAAACCACGTTAGAAATAGTGTGGTAATTCATGGAATAAAATGAAAATTCACTGTGACTGAGGATGACAGAATCTATCTTTCATAAAGAGGTAAATGCTTGCAAATAGAGGTGTACAGGGTGTATACATTGCTTGAAGATTGTTTTCAGTGAGCTCTCAATACAAGTGCTAAGTGATACAAAGAATTTTCAGTGAGATAACTTGGAATGAGGACATAGAAAATTTAAGGCACATAGTGCAGGAATTCTGTACCCCAATATTTTAGGCTTATATTGTACACAAATATTTACTGCTAACATTAGAATAAAAGGAAGTTACTTGTACTTTTGAATTAGTTTATGAGTGACTACAAATCTTTTTATGTGGCTTCAGATTAATACCTTAAGTGAACTATTATCTCACAACAGTAAAAAGAATGAGCAATCTTTCACTGCAGTATTAAACTGCAACTAAAAATGATGATGTCCCTGCAGGTCTAAAATTTCTGGTGCTGATTTAGGTGAAACGCTGAAGGTTTCATGTTCAGCTAATCACATATAATATTGAACTAATCATGCTTTTTTGTAATACCTCATTCTCTTCCTGACTTTTCAAGAGTGGGAACCATTCTATATTATGTGCCTGTACATAGCAAAAGTCAGTATATTACTTGGAACGCATAAATGTTACAGCATTAAGCACAATGATGTTGAGAAGTTGTTCTGCATAAATTTCATTCAGAAGAGTACAAAATTAAACAATGAAAATAACAGAATACTTCACTTACTGCTTCACATACTTCTTGTATATTCTGTGGACTAGAGATATCTTTAGGTTAGCTATCACAACAGAGACCGTTATCCCATACCAGGTGTATCCTTGACCAAAGCCATGATTATTTTGGCACATTCTATAAGCAACTTTGTATTTGAGTGCATGCGTGTTCAAGCATGTGTGAAAAGGAAGGATTACCTACTCAAGGCAAAATTCAATCATTCAAGCTAAGTGAAAATACTGTGCTCTTCCTCTGGCAAGTTGGACAAGCAACAAATGGCCTGTCCCCTGAGGACCTGCTGACAAGCTGCACTCTGTTTGCTTTTCTGGGCCATTTCACTTAAATAAAACTTTAAGCAGGTGATTTAGTTCCTTAAGTGAGTCTCAGAGAGAGATTATTCTGGCGGGTGGTCCTCATTGCCAGCATGCTTGATTGGTACAGTAA
Organism: Tetrao urogallus; assembly: GCF_951394365.1. Classification (NCBI taxonomy): domain Eukaryota; kingdom Metazoa; phylum Chordata; class Aves; order Galliformes; family Phasianidae; genus Tetrao; species Tetrao urogallus. Next base: position 26,334,290 of record NC_136820.1, on the reverse strand, counting down.
GCCAATTCACTTATATTCATTGAAAACTTTCCAGTCTCATCTTCCCTAGAGTCCTGCTCTTTCAAGCACCACTTTTACACTCTCTTATGCAGATGACATTAAAACTGTCTAGGACTCCTTCTGCATTCTCGTATTTAATTTTGACTGCAGTGTAAATATGTGAACAATATCATACACAATGATGAAGGCAAATATTCCACTCTCAGCTGCCTGAAGTGTTCTTCATCATCACCGAAAGACAGCAGATGGGCCTGTTTTGTTGTTTTAAGGATAGGGAGAAAGGGGCAGGTATTTTTGTTATATATTATCCTGCATACTCTGGGGCTTTTTTGGCACAGAGGTCTGAGCTAAGATTACTTCAGATTTCTGCTTACAGAAATCTGTGTGTGGGGAAATATTCTCACATGTGAAATATTTTCTTTCCAATATTATATTTCTAGATCAGTCCTTGCACTGTTCTATAGTTTATGTTTCAAATATTTGGAGAAAAATCTTGTGTGTAGTTTGTTCAGCTCATAAAATCTTCTGATCTATTCTGTGTTGGCCACAGCAGTTTTCTTCAGATCATCACAATCTGATCCACAGTTAGACTTATATGTATAACATTTCTCCATATGTTGAGATGTGGCTCACCTTGAGAGAGGAACAGACATCCCTCAATGCAATTGATCAAGTACTGCTGCTCAAAAGCTGGCAAATATTTGGCATTACTCTCAATCCTGCTCCTTGATTATTGCTATTTGGTTTGAAGAGTGATAAAAATATTAACTTCTGCAGCAGAATATTTCTGCTAGGATTTACTGTTAAATAAAACCATATAGTTCAGTTTTGCTTGCTGATGCAGCAGATGTTTAAGGAAAAGTAAGATGCTATTTCTCTGTCAGTGAAAATACTGGCTGGTCTGTGTTATGCTATTCCATGTATTTTATCTTGATCCTGGAGGTACTCAAACATAGAATCACTTTTTTGTCTGCTGCACTCCATTTTCTCAAGCAGTCATATCCGTTATTAAAGGTCAAAGGCTAAATAAATAGTAACAGCAAAATAGTGGTACCTATCTGTCTGCTTAACCTCTAAATATGTATTTAACTCGTAGCCAGATTTTAAAGGAGCTAGAGGAAGTTAGAAATCTCAGCTTGATTGCTGTTCATTCATCATTTTCCACCATCTTTTATGCTCAGTATTTCTGTAATTATAATGTAAATTTTCTGTCCAAAGTTATAATGCACAAAAACCTGTGAGAAAATACAAATCACAGCAAAAGTCCCTTGTGCCGAAACAGGTAATTGCTCTCTTGTAACTTTCTGTATAAAAATATCACTGTCATATACATGATCCATTCTTTTTCTTACTGACATGAAAGAGAAGAAGATTTCTGTATTCACAAATGATCAGAATGCCTTGAGCCTGGAGATCAAAGATAGGAGAAGAGGAGGAAGAGATATAAAGAAAGGAAGATATAGGAAGATCATGAGGTCATGACTGAAAAACTGAGGTTTTTTTTTCTAGGAAATTATTTGAGTTTACATTTTGAGAAAAATTTTCTATTGTAAAGTAGCTTTCTTCAGCTTCTTCTTTAACAACTAGAAAAAAGCACAAATGGTAATTTTTCTCTACAATGTGGGATTCATTTCTATAGGAAGATATTTAAGTTGAAATGAACTTCTGCACAGCAAAGAATTTTAATATAAAATCAGCTATGTGCCACGTACACATTTTATCCTGTACTTTTCTCCTGCTCCAAGTTATTCCCATCTGTTGAAATATCAACTTATCATTATTGTTGATTTCTCAGGGATTTGCCCTGTGTCAGACAGGAGATATGCGGCAGACCCAGCAAGGGAAGGCAATTTTCCCAGTCTCGAGTTCAGAAACTTTGTCTTTTTCTTCCCATTTTCACTGACTGCTTTTCTACTGGCAATACTCTTCTGCCTCTGCATTAGTTTTAAGTGGAGAACTGTAATTTCAGATATCTTTCCCACACTCTGACAAAGACTTCATAATGAGTGTTGCTCCAAAAGTAATGCTTCTTATTTTATTATGCTGGCCTACAATATCAGTTGTTGGAGGTACAGCAGTAGAGTATGAACTTTCCCAACAATATTCCATTACATTTTGTTTCAGTGACAAATGGCAGCAGAGTGGCAATGTGACAAACTGACATCTGACATGGGAGTGCATGTGAAGCAAAGCTGTGTCACTAAATTCCTCTATGAGGAATATATGGCACCCATTCACATTCATGGACACTTGCTGTGCATTTATGGAAACCAAACAGTGGATGTGTGCATGGTGAGGCATTAGACATTGCATTTCATCAGTGGCAACAAACATAGTAGGTCACCTCCATTAGTGCTGTTTTTCACTTGTGCAGAATGCAGGTTTTTGTTCAGCACTGTCAAAAATGCGTTGGTAACTTAATTCCTATGCTGAAAAACAGTGTTTTGTAGCTGATAATGTGCTCTGTCAAATAGTGTTATTGTGCTCTTTGTTGTAGTTTCCATGGAAATAAATAGGAAGTGTTACTTTTGGAGCAACCTTTGTACCCTTTATAGTACTTGAACTGATTACTTTTATCCTTTAGACTGGTCAGTTTTCAATAGTCTCTTATTCATCATGTAGAATGTAATCTGCTCCCTACAGGCAGATGTATGACCTTCTTGAGGAATGTTTCTCATTGGTTTGCAGTGTGTGCTGAATAATAGCCAACACAGATCCTGTAAACTGCACCAGCCAAGACACAGCTACTTACTATGCAATCAGGCAAAAAAAATGTGACCAAACTGTTTGTTCTTGCAAAACATTCTTTCTTTCTCTCTCATGCCTCATCTCCACAGTTGCTTAATGTACTCCATCTTTATGCTTTGTGGCCCTTTTACTAACGCTCCATGGATATTGTTTAAATGGGTTCAGTAAGTCATTGTTTTCACAGATCTACCTCTGTTCCCTTGGCTGACACCATTTCTACAAAAGCAGCAGACTGCACTGCTGCTGCTGCTGGTTGATTCTGAGAAGCAATTTCACAGTGAAGATTTGCTTCTTTTTCTCTACAGGCTGCTTGACAGTGATGCATGAGGAGGCTCCTATGAGCAAGTACTGGCCTTCTTTCTTTCCCTCCTGACACAGCCATTGCTTTGAGCTTTGACACAGCTTACAGAAGATCATACTGGAATTGAGGATTTTGCTCTGGTCACCAGTTTCTCTCTCACACTCTGCTGTAAATGGGATCATTGAACCCTATATTCCTGTGGTAGTGTTATGGATTTCTTTAAGTTGTCGTGCAAATAACTGTTCAATCTTCTGCTTGGATGGTTATGTACGTGAGGTCTAAATACATAGATATGAAGGAAAAGCTGAAACATGAGCATCTCACTCTGATATTCAGAGAACAGTCTGTCCTGCAACTGTTTAGCCTATCTTCTGATGAGTACTACCTTCATTTAACCTGTAGCTAGGCAGGAAATAATTTTAATTTTTTTTTTAAATAAAAATTCTCATATTCTGTTTCCGCATCTATTATGTACATAAATAAAGGCAAGTTCTTGCCTTCTTCATACAGCAACATTTGCTTTATACAGCAACTCTGATATAATGACTACTATGCATTTTTACAGCCATCTATTTAATGTTGGCATCCAATAAATAACTATTGCTAATAATAAAAGTAGAATTGTAATTGAAGCAAATGCTATTCCTACTGAAATATAAATGATGTGTTTATGAGAAAACTGTGGTGCCCTATGGGACAAGTTATTGTATGCAATACATTGGAGAGTAATAACGTAATCTCCTTGGGGGAAAAGTGACATCATGGTTGTAGATTTGAAAAGCAGGGAATGGAAATATTTGGCCAGAACTTGCTATTAATATGTTTATTTATTTTGCAAGTGCTTTTTCAGATTTTCTTTTCCTTCAAGACTCATCTATATGTTCTCAGTGTGTCTGATAAGTTGGGCTTTTTAAAATATGTATTAGTTAATTAGTTTGTTTACATATAGTTGGAAGAATACGACAATTTAGCTCACAAAAGTGTGTAATCACCCTTCCAATAATTTAGTAAAAGAATGGATTCAAAAGTTAAAAATATTCAAGATGACCAATCTATTGCAAAGTAAGTATAACATCCGGATTGTAAGTCTGTACATATACATATAAGTCTGTTCATTTTGTCTGTCCCTGTTTAAATTGAGTCTTGTAGACTGTCACAGCAAAATTTGAGAGGCAGTTGAAGCAGAGGAAACGCTGCTGTTGCCTCTGTGGGACACATTACCAAATTGTTGTGCTAGGTAGACACCTAGAACCATCTTTTTTTCCAAGAGTTTTCATCTCTGCTTGAGTAGCAATTTAGCTTTTGTCTGAATTACTCATTCTGCAAAATAACTGTAAGATTCTAACATTAATAGGGACAATGACATATACAAATACTTTATATACCTGAAAGAAACAAGCTTTAGCTACTCTTGATATATTTGTAAATATATTCTTATTATAAAGAAATGATTTTCCCCAGTACAAATCTAAAGAGCAGCATTATTTTTTTTCATTCCTGAATATAAATGTATACTAACAAAATTTTGAATAAAATATTGAATTCTCTTTTAAAAAGTATAATCATGTGAGATCTTTAAAAAAATATATAATTTAAACAATTATCTATACAGTTGGATTGAATGAAATGTTAAACAAAGGAGAAGCATATGTAAAATGCAAAAATAGTACACATTTGTGAACTGAAATAAGCACATTTTTATCATGACTTTAAAGAAGTACACAGAACTCTGAATTATTTCTCTAATACCATGCTGAATGACTGCAAAAGGACCATGTGATAAAACGGCAGTTTCCATGGTAACCTTGATTGTTTTTAATAGCAAGGAACTAAGAAACATAAAACATTACTTGATTGTCAGCTGCCCTTAGACTGCATCAACTCCTCTAACATAACCAAAAGGCATTTTACTAAGTAACAAGTTATGTTCATGTTGTTGTTGCTGGTGATGATTGCCACTACTAGACTTTTAATATCTAGTGTTTTGTGATAATTTCTAAAAACAGAACTAATGTTTCATACAGCTAAACTTAGAACTCTTCTGAGGTATGAAAGTAGAAATGTTAATAGCTTCTGTCTTTTTGATCAAGGTTAAAGAAATGTGTGTCCTGGTATTCTTTCTGTAATATTAATTACACTTTTCTTTAAGATTTACAAGCTTCAGCATCTTTAGGCACAGGAGAAAATTTGTGTCCACTTTCCAGCACAACAATATCTTATGCTCATCATTTCTTGTTAGTCACTCTCTTTTCTGTCTGATCCAAATGTCTCTGTTGTCCATATGGTGCTACTTGATTACAATTTCTTCTCTATTCACAGCAGAGACAAATCTGTTTCTTTAGCAACTGTCAGTTAATTATAACACTGCATTACTAAGAACTCTGTGGTTGCTGGAGTCTTCAACAACAAGATATATGGAAGGAATGCTATCTATCCGAAAAAATAAAAGACACAGGAGTCACCAATGAACAAACTAATCTATATACAATCTATCCAGTTAGAAATGTTCCTCGTATAATATTTTGAGATAGTAGCACTATACTTACACTCTTTCTGTATGTCTTGATTCCGAAGTGTCTGAAATGTCTGAATAGTCCCAGAAGTGCTATTATTTTGCTGAAATGGCATTCCATGTTGGAATCAGTACTTGCTTAAGCATCAGTTTTGCTAAGTGGATTTTGCTAAGACTAAGTGTGTATGTCCTTCAATGTGAATATTAATTTCCCTTTCTTCTCTGTAGATGCAGAAGAAAGCTTTGGCTGTCAGAGTCCTCTCCATAGGTTTCACATGTATATGTACACCATCTGGTTGTGATCCGCAAACTCCTAGTTTGAGATTTAGATATAAAAACATATAATGGATTGTATTAGCCAAACTTCAAAAACAGAAAAAATATGCAAAACAGTGAATTCAAGAAATCTTGATCTAAGTTAGTGGTCTAGATACAAATATAAAAACTGTAGAAAAATATTTTAGTTGATTAAAGTGTTACTTTATTATTGACAAAGTAGTCTCACTGCCCTGACATTTACTTTGCACTATATTATAATAATAAACTACATTTAAGTGAGAGCTCTGTTTGATGTCTGGGAAGTGTGTACAGTCTAGCCTTTCTAAACAAAACTAGCCTGCAGTTTAAGTGCCAAAGGTGGAGAAAGTGTTTTTCTTTCACAGCTCCCTCAGTCTGTCTTCTTAGGGGAGATGCTTCAGCTCTCTAATAATCTTAGTGGCCCTCCTCTGGACCATCTCCAGCAGCTCCCTGTCTTTCTTGTATTGGCGGCCCCAGACCTGGACACAGTACTCCAGATAGGGCATCACAAGAGCAGAGTAGAGAGGGACAATCACATCCCTGTCCCTGCTGGCCACCCCTCTTCTGATGAAAACTTCAAAGGAAATCATATGACTATTCATTTGAGCACACTCACAGCAAGGGTGGGAGAGGGAGCATTGTACAGCAGTAGCTGTAGACATAGAACATGGAAGCTTTTTGTTTCTGGTAAAAAAAAAAAAAAAAAGATTTGAGAAATGCAGTTTTTAAAAAGCTCTGCTTTTCAAAAGCATTAAAGATTTTGTACTGTTCTATAAATGGACATCTGTTCTGTAAGCTACACCTCAAAAGGATGACAATGGTTGTCATGTCAAATCTCAACAGGCCACCTTTACTCATGTTCTCCTCAGTTAAGAAATGCCTCTGTAGCAGTATGAAACATAACCTTTAATAATGCATGTAAGAAATCCCTTCCTCTCAGTGGCTCTGGTTTAAGTCAGCCTCTCTCCTTTACGGCTGCTGTCAGATGGGAGTTCTTCCAAGATGAAAGAGATGGCATTTTGTGTTCCTCTTTTAATCTCTCTCAGATGAACAAAGATAAAATTGGATTAATATATCTACCTGTTTATTTTGATCCTGTAGAATGATAAACCTGCTGTTACAAATCTTGCATCATATTTAATGTTCTTGGCTCAGATACAAGCATGCATATGTTTTGTATACATTATGCAATGGCTATTCCTTGAATCTCTGAGCTTGTATTACCCATAGAATTTCTGCAGAAGTCTTGGTTAAAATTCAGGAAACACAAATCTGCTTATTTGATTCACAGATCAGATCACTGTGAAGGGAATTAAGTTGATGAACACCTCAATTTTGTGGTCTCCTTGTTTAACAAACTGTATTTTTCTTTGCATAGATTCTGATATTTTGTTTCTGCAGATGTAAGTGGAAATGGATAAACTCTGTTGATAGTGTGAAAACCAGTTTCAGCCTGTTTGGCATGACCATCTTACTTTTCTATTCTTTCTCATGGGTATGATAGCTCTCACTACTTGACAGAGATTTGCATGAATCACAAGAAAAAAACTGTAATTGATGGCTGTGGAACAAAACAGGGCAACAGATCTTCCTAGCCTTCGCAAAAGTTTCTCTTCTGCCAGCTAAACATGATGTGTCCCCAGAACACATGCTTTAAACCCTCTGGGTTACAAAGAACAAATTTGTCCTTATTCTTCTATGACTACAGGGACTACAGAAATTAAGGAGAAAGGGGAGAACTGGTCAAGCCATTACACCAATTTTTCTATTTAAAAAAACTGTCTCTTTTTTTTCCTTTCTTTTTTTCCTTTCCTTCCTTCCAGTCTTTTCTCAAGACTGTATTTTCCAAAGAATAGAAGCAGTACATTTTGATGTCACAAAGAAATGACTCCTGGTAAGTGGAGATCAAATGGCTCCTATTCATATTGCTCATTCACTAAGCATTTGAAAAAAAAAAAAAAAAAAGGGTCACCCAAGATATGTAATCCTAATTCTGGGTGCCCTGTTCCAGATGAAAATGGTAGAATGGTAGAATGCTCCCCAGGAACTGCGTCACCCTCTATGCACTACAGAACCGCTTCACTCTGTCATGCTCACAGCAGGTATATTCAGAGCAGGCACACAAGACAAGTTGCTTAGCATGTTATGAAAGCTTTCACGTGTGTAATAAAATGGGTAGTTTGGCTTTTTTCAGGAGGAATTAAAGTGATCAATTTGTAAAATTTTTTATTTTTACTTTTCTCCCCACTTTTTTTTTTTAATTATTTTTCCTCCCCCACAACCCCTTAGGGATTTATAAATACCGTGTAGAATTCACATGGCATGAATTGCAAATGTAATCACCAGCACGAAGAAAGGTTAAAAAATTCAGAAATTTTGGGATCTGCTATTTGGCAAATAGAGACTGCATTGTTCAGTGACCAGAAAGCACAGCAAAGGGTTTTGTTGCAGTGAGGGAAAGTGCTGCTTGTTCTTTAAACTGATGGTAATGCCAAGAGCTGTGTTAGCCAGTGGACTTTAGGTAGTATATAATTAAATATGAATGAAAGAGACCCCCCTGTTCATCTTTTCATTACATATACTTAATTCTTCATTTCAGCAGCTAGATATAGATTGGCATTTGAGGTTAATTGATAGCTAGTATGTAGATAGAACGTAAGATCTTCCTTCATATAATATATTGTTTATTGTGCTCAGGAGAAACATTCTTGTAATTTACTGGGCACTTCTGGGATGTGAAAGCATTGTAATTGTCACAGAAAAGAGACATACAAACATGTTTCCTTTTATTTAATTTACTGTATGACAGACAGACATCTCAATACATTTGTAACTGAGTAACTGAGCAAAAGGAGAATCCAAAGCTGTGCAGTTCATATTTTAATGGTAACATAAATCAATGTCACTCTGCTGATGTTAATATATACTCATCAATCCACATGAGCTAAAAATCTGTCCTATAAACTGTCACAACCAATTCTTTGAAAATCCAGTGGATATTTGACACTGAATGTCCAGTTGACTTTAAATTATATTTGAAGACATTAATTCATCTTTTTCAGACCAAAGATTTACTGAAAGTGAGACCAAATTGTAATGATTCTCAGAGGACTGTTCTTTTCAACAATTCAGATTTTTTTCATTATGATGAATACCTGATTCAGAAGGCAAGTGAAAGAATATGCTCCAGTTGATTAAACTCCTTTAGTTTGTTTTGCTTTCCTCTTACCTTATCTTATCTTTTTTTAAATTACATTTATTTTCTGAGCCCCCAGAATAGAGTATCCAATGATTTTCACTTGTGATTTAAAGAATTTCAAACAAAACTCAACTACTTTTGCATTAAAATATCCCAATATTTATAAAATCCAGATAAAATATCTGAGATTCTAAATGTATCATTGAGAGATACTATAGGAATACCAGTACAGATAACTCTGAAACATCTTTGTGGAAAATTGATATTGTTGTTGCTACTCTGTCAGGTGTCAATATTCTGTCAAGATCAGTGACATCAAAAATCAGAAATTTAGGTTAGGAAGATGAAAATTAACTCTAGAACAGTAGAGATTCAAGGGCATCTGGTACATCCTCCATATGTTTGATGACATTCTTCAGAACCATTAGGAATCTGATATTCAAGATGTCACAGGTGTCATAGCTACTCATCCTCTGTCAGTCACTAAACAGACAAAAGTCAGTGATGAAGAAAGAGAAAATAACATATCTGTTTATTCATAGTGATGAACATCTCAGTCAAACAAACTACATGAATCATACCCTGGAAGAAGATGTAAGATAAACTACATATTGTGAAACCTGAAATGTTGGTTTAGAAGACCTTGACCTGGTCAAAGATATCTCAAGGGTCTACAAGAACATTACATTTCCAGAAGACAACTCTGTCTCAGCACTGTGGCATACGAAAAGATAACTGGAAAGGCCATTTATCACTGAGGTAGGAATAAAACAACAAATTGTGGCCAGAATGTAATTAAGGAAATTACTGTTTGTGAGGTGTTTTTCATTTGTATCTGGGCCACACTGAGTCAGATTTTGTTGATTCAGTCATGCTTGACACACTATGAACTCCACAAACAGCAGTTGTTACACTCCACTCACATTTACCCGTTTGCTCACAGGAATGTTGTGCCTAACCAACCTGATTACACAATGATTAAAAGGTCATTATGCCCACTGAAGAATCTGTGCTGTGAAAACAGATGGAGAGAAAAGAAGGAAAACAGGCAGAAATGGCAAAAGATTGTTTACTATCAATATAAGTGGAGAAACAGAACAGAAATGGAGATTGAAGGAAACAGTGCAATTTTCCATTAGCTAACACTCCCTTCCAGGAGATAAATCACCAACACCAAAAGTCTGTTCTCACATAGACAACAGGGTGACGGGAGAAAAATTGCTTTCAGTTAAGAAGTAGAAGAAAAGATGTTGATGAACAAAAAAATTCCATAAGCCATTAGAAAGTTTAGGGTTTTCATACATAATTTCAGTTCTTATAAAGCAGCTTCTGATCAACAAAACTAGAAGAAACAATCAGAACTTCTTCAAATGAACTTTTATTGTTAAATATTAAAATAGTGGCAGGAGAAAAATGCACCATCAAAGAAAAAACAACAACAACAAAAAAGAAAAAAAAAAAAAACTTTTATTGCTCTATGAATTTGGGCTTTATTTTAGGAGATCTTGCAAGTTGAAGGCAAAAAAACCTGTAATTCAGAGGAGCTAAGCAGTGCTTAGTTGTGAGTATGACAGCCTTTAATGAACCCTTGAGACAAGCATAAAATTATAAACTAGCATTGCATGTAGAGTACTAAATATTGCAGGTCCAACTAGTCCTGTGACAAGACAGTAGAGATGATTGAGAAATTTATGAAAATATAACTAAATTATTTGATCACAATCTTACTGTCATTAAAAAAAAGTTTGCCTTAAGGTGATAGGAAAATTAAGACATGGATCAGCTCCAAGTTCAGGAATGAAAAGTTTAAGGTTATTTCGTTTCACTGATGCCATTACTCATTTAAAAGTTTATACTAGAAAAAAACAGATTAACATCTTCCTATAGCAGTAGGTTAATCTTGCCCAGGTAGGAATTGAAAATCACATAATTCACTTGACAAGGTATCATAGATCTCAAATTCAAAGTTTCTTCACGATGTAGCTAAAGATATAGAAAAGTTAACACATAATGGCTGAAGAAAAATGAAAAGATAAAGGAGCTGCACCAATGCTAGCACATTTTCTCCCTTCTTATCATGAAGGCCCGAACAGCAAAAACGTCTCAACAGGGAGAAAGAAAAGAAGGTCTAGACTTCCTGCTTTGTACTGCTTCTTACTCAGCTCTATTATAATATGGAAAGTAATCTCCTTGTCTGTGACCACCTGTACTGTTCAGAACACCTGGAGTGTGATGAGTTGCTGCCTAAGGTCAGTACTAACACATGAACCGGTGTCCTGGTTTCAACCGACACAAAGTTAATAGCATACCAGATGCTTTAGTTACTGCTGAACGATAGGGGCAAACTTAAAGCGAAATCAGTAGGGAAGAGCCACTGACCTTATGATGATGAAGCATCTTGGGGTGGAGTGGAGCCAGTACAGCTGGCCTGAAGTAGCCAAGAGGTTACTCCATACCACATGATATCATGAAGAAAATGATAAACCTGTGGGAAATTGGCTAGGGGTTAGACCACTGCTTGGGAGATTGGGTGGGCATTGGTAGATGGATGCTGAAATGCTGTGTTGCTAGCAGTGTGTGGGTCAAGAAGCAGTTCTATTATTAGCTGAGTAACGGTTGACAGTTGATGAGTAGTTGCAGTGTGGAAATATGAGGGCTGCTCTGAATGTAGTGCTTCTATTTTATTATACTGGACCGCAATGTCAGAGGCAGATGTAGAAGGTATGACAATAGAGGCTGGGCCATCCTACCAAAATTGCATTATGTTTTGTTGTCATATAAAAGATTGCAGCAGACTTTATCTGACAAAATGGCATCTGACATGGAAGTGCACATTAACCAAAGGTGTGGAGCAGAATTCCTTCATGTGGAAAAATGGCACCAATTGACATTCATTAATTATTGTTGAATGTTTATGGAGAACAAACATTGCATGTGAGCACGTTGAAGTGATGGGTGATGTGTCTCAGAAGAGTTGACAGAGATGTGAAAGACATGCCACATTCTGGAAGGCATTGTAGACCTTTACAAGTGTGACATGCAGGTTCTTGTTCATCACAGGCAAAAATACATAGCTAATGGTGGTGACTATTTTGAAAAATACTTTTTCATAGCTGAGAATTTGCTTTATCAAATAATGTTATTGTGCTCTTTGTATCTTTTGTAATTTCCATGGAAAAAATAGAAGGCATCATTTTTGGAGTGACCTATTTGCATGTATTGTTATCATTGCATTTTTGGTTCTATTTTCCTTTTCTGTTTTAGTAAACAGTTTTTAATCTCAACCCAAGAGTTCCATTTTATTTCCAGTTCTCTTCCTCCTCCCCCTGGGAGAGGATTGAGAAGATGGCTATGTGGTGGTTAGCTGTCTACTGGCTTAAATTAGCATTGGATGAAATTTAACAAGGCATTTCAAGAAATTTTTCAATGAAATTTATTTTCATTCTCTCTAGGAATGAGTGGTTCAACAATAACAACAAAAAAGGATCAATGAGAACTAATTTTGGACTGAATAAAATGGCAGTATAATCAAAATATATTAGTGATTTCTTTCAATACAAAAACATTTCAGCTTCTAAGAAAAACAGATTTTTTTTTACCTTTCCTGAAATCCCTCAATTGAAAAAATTCTGACAAAGTCCTCTTTACTGAATAAGTAATCCTGAATGATCCACCTCTATCACTGAATCAAATATTTTCAAATGGAGTACATAGATTTCTCTGAGTAAAACTGCTTCACAGTAAAGAAGAAAGGAGCAGGTAGTTATGGTTTTGTGACTTAAAACACCAATATCAGACCTCATAATTTCCAGTAGGTTTTCTCCCTGTTGCCACCACAGTAGGCTAAACAGGGTATGATAAGAGTTTTCTATCTGCAGTTTCATTTCTTTAGATATTTTCTCTGTTAATTTAAATTAGAGATGCCCTCAAGTCATTCTGATTCACCACTGTAATGGTCAACTTGCTTACAATGGAAGCACAGTTAGAAAAGTGCAAAAGAAAACCAGAGAACAGGGACATTACTTGCATTGTCTGTAGCTTAAATATTATGTCCAAAGCCTTCATGGTGTCAATTGTAACTGAGTGTACATTCTGTCCCGTTTTTATCACAGCCTCCCTGCAATCTCTTTTTCATTATACAACTTTTAATTTAATAGCACATAGAAACAGCTTAATAAACTTAATGTGATTAAACAGTGTATAAAAACAATCAGGGAAATCAGTATAGTCTCTAGTGTTGCTTGACCTGAAATCATACCTTTATACTATTATTTCTTCTGCAGTATGTAGGCATTTAAAAATATCCAGGAATGTTTATTGGGTATTCAACAGTATCTCTCTTCTTTTTTTTTTTTTTTTTTTTTTTTTGTCCTGTTATCTTACCCCATGTGATCTCTAATAATAAGATGCAGTTTAGGGAGACTCTGTGTATGCGTTTATCCTTGGAAGGTGAGATTCCAAGAGCTGAAATGGCAAATGAAAGATTGTCAGATTTCCCAGCATCCATATAAAGATTTACTTTTCGTATCAATATGACATGAAAGCTATACTCTGACCTTCATTCATGTAATTCAGTTAAAGTACATCAATCATATTTTCTTTTCTTGGTTGAGTGGAGATCATATTGTTTCATTTTGGGAACAATTTGCCCATGGTGTATTAAGTACCATATTATGCCTCTATGAAAGCGATATTGTGAAGAAATAGGAACAGCAGCAGGAAATGTACCTTGTTAAAAGTGCTATAAATGATTTTGTCTGTGTTCTGAAAGTTGATTGTCTTTGCATCCAAAGACAGTATCACGTAATCAGTTTTTACTCCGAATTTTACGTCTCTCTACTCTGAGAAGAAAGAAACAGAGACCAGTTTAAAAATGATGTGTTAGATTTAAAGGAAAAATCAAGTGTCAAAGGCAAAACTGAGGAAGATTGAATTGCCTAAATCAGAAAATGGAATCTAAAATCTTCAGTATAGTGTCTGCTTGGGATACCTAGACATTACTCTTTTGCATCGTGTTCATGCTCAGATGTTAGCAGCTACAATCCTAAATACTGTACTGTTTTTTGGGATTTAAAAATAAGATGGAAAGACACCTATTCTACTTAAAGCCATTGACCCTTTTAAATAGTATGAATGTCCTATTAATCTGTACCTTCCAGTACTATCTAGTTATCCATGGTAGCCAACTGCAGAAAAAAATTTCGTCTCAGAGGAAGAGGATTCAAGACCATATTTCTTATCTATTATGTGAAGGCTCTATCAGTGAGGCAGCAGATAAGAGTGTGTGCCCATGTCTCTGCATGTGTGCAGAGACACATGCAAATATTAAGCTTATTCTGTGTCTGCTCCTTCCCTCTTCCCCTTTCCCCCCCCCACCCCACCTCCGGTGTCATCACCTCCTTCTTCGGAATAAAATCAGAAAGTTGTTATTAGTTTGCAATTAAAATATGTCTGACCTTGCAATATTTCTTGCAGTTTGCAAGATCTCTTTGTTATGGTTTTTGGTGGTTTTTTTTTTTTGTTTTTTTTTTCTTTTTGTATGGTTTTATGTTCTTGACAAGTTGTAGTCTACATTTTTAATTATTAACTGAAACATGATTTAACTGTACCTATATATTTTAAGCAAAAATATCTCAAAAATGACATTCCATGCTTTTGGTATTTTTTATCTAGCCCATATTTGTTTAACAAAAAACGTTGATTTACTTTTTTATTAATAATTTTGGAATGCTTCTGGAACAGTAAGGTCAGAATAGTGATACAAAGTTCTGTGGTTTCTTTTGCATAAAACCTGGACAAAATTTGTCAAGTAATAGACCTTGGGCTATGTGATTCTTTAGAATGTAGGACTTTTATCAGGTGAAGACTTCTGTGCCACTGTTGCCACTACAGTGACACCAATAAAAAGGTTACCCTGTGACCCATTTTAAAGAGTAGATGTCCATAAAATAAATGTTTAAAGAAATTCATCCCAGCATCATTATTCTAATAGTCTATAATGACCTTAGGTTGAATTCTAGGTTGTAATGGAGGTAATTGTTTTACCAAATAATTTATTTCCAGATGCCATTATAGTGTTTATCCATAGAGAGGCACAGAAAATCCTCTTTAGCAATACAAACCCTTTGCATGGACTCAGACAAATCTGGTGTTCATCTTCTAGATCAACGTAAAGACAAATCACACTAAAATTGTAACACTGGATATCCTTCCATACCAAACTATTCTGTATGAAGAATGACAGGTACTCATGCCTCTGCAGTAATCTCCAGCTTTACTGTGTTTACTGGTGCTGAACTGATTTCAGACAGTAGGATGCAGCAGAGAAGATAGTCACACACAGTGGTTTTTTTTGTTTTTTTTTTTTGTTTGTTTGGTTTTATGTCAACTCAGCATATAGTTCCTTATCATTTTTGTTTGAAAAGACTGCCACAATAAGCTTTCCAACTTTCTGTATCTGTTATCCCTTATAGAGTTCGTTCTTGGTGTGCATAGCCAATAAGCACATGGAGCTGCAATCTCCACAAAGGTCTCTATTTTAATCCTATGCAGAATTTCTATGCAGAGTTTCTATTATTTTTAGTACACTTGTTGCAAGACTGTTTACTTTTACATTTGCTTTTTGTATATCTACTCTTTATACTTTCTTGTCCTTGGTGATCTACTGTTATCTTTACTAGAATATATACTAAGATTAATATATTTTCTTAAGCTTTTCTGTCAGAAATTAATCTGGATTAAAGTATACATGTGTCAGGTACCAGGCTACTATTTAATAGTTTCACTTGGTATGCATATTTTCTCAATAATTATTTAATGTGGGAGGTGGAGTGTTGATTTTTGCTAAGAAAAGATACCCTTCAGTTGTGTTTTACCCTTGTTGATGAGATTTTCAAGAAAGAATTTTGACAAATCATAGACAATAATTCAAAATGAAACAGTAAGAATTGTAATACCTAATTAAGAAATTTTAAAAGTCAGATGTTTTACGTTTCTTTAGCTGGGCATCTTCTCCCTCTTTTAAGACAATAAAATTAATCCTTTTACCGACTTGGTAAGATACACTGCTAGCTTTTCTCAGCTTTTCTTTCTGCATTTTAAGAGCTTATTATTACTGCCTTTGATTCCAATAAATGTGTCAATGCTCATTAAATACATTAATGCTGTACCCAGATCCTTATGGTATTTCTCAGTCTCCTGTGTGCTGTAAATTTCACTCAGAAGGTCTGCATGGAGGTATGAAATAGCCCAGAAGGGAGACATCTATTCTAATTATATCCTTGTAGCCCATATTTGTGAAATAATTAAAATACAGTGCCAAAAACAGCTAAAAGATTGGCAGTAGTCCTTTGGTAGAGGACTAACCTATGTTTACAGGTAGGACATCTACGTGGTTTTACATTATCAACTGTATTATCTGATAGAGACAGATAAATGAACACAAGAAAGATCTTCATTTATCTTTTAACAGAAACATGGGATGAAACAGATCTTACCCAAGTTTGCTTTTTATAGTTTAAGTTTCTACATTTTTATTGGCCACTCTTTGCTTCTCTGAAGACAAAATTAGGTCTAAAAACTTAAACCATCTGCTAATTTGTTCTGTATTGCTTTCATATATTTTAGTAGTTTTCTTTAGGGTTAGATGAATGACCCCATGAATGATACTCCCCTTTCTCCTCATTCGTGATAAAACACATCTAGATGACCCACAGACTTGGCTTTAGCTGTCTATACTTTATCAGATGAATCAGACAGATCTCATGAATGATTTTACTGTATGAGATATCAGATAACCTTCCCACCTAACCTACTTTCAATACTGAAATGCTTTTACACACAGTTGCTTTTGTTATCTGTGAGTGGAAAAAACTCTCAACAAAAGATCTGACATGGAATCATAGAATCAATCTGACATAATGAAATATTCACACTCAGGCACAGACCAGGAAAAAATCTGGGGGTTTTGTGCATTTTTTTTTCCACCTAGAATCAACAAAATTTTCCCCTCCCTCATTTTCTTATCTTATAATCTCACAAGCCCCTAATGATGCTTTGAATAGCACTGTAAATGTTTTTAGGAGTAGCTGAAATAATCTATGACAGTAAAAAAATCTTTTAAAGAGCTTACTTTGTTACTAGTTATTCTAAATGACCGCATATTATTATTTGTCCAACAACATAGGATTCCTCAAAAGACGTGCTTTGGTAAGAGGTCATGTATGTTGATATCTTAGAGTCAGAAAACCATTAGGAACAGACAAGTACATGTTAAATATCACAAATAAAAAAAAAGATGCCTGTTATTATTGTGAAATAATTTCAATATGTGAATTTTTAATGAGCACTTACATTTTATTGGATCACTGCCATGAAGATATGTGAACTCTAAAGCAACACAGAAAATCTTCTAGTCATTGTAGTTTAGAACAGTTGCTCAATTACTTAATGTACTTGTTAAACAAATGTCACTAAAATAAAAGAAAAGAAAACTAAGTTTCTTTCAGTGTTATTTATGCAAGAAGAAAATCACCCATTTTAAACCCTCAGCAACTGCTTTGAACCTTGTAGATGATTTCTAAGCTCTCAACAAATATTCTGTGAAGTTAAAGGATATTAAAACTGGCCAATAATAAGATATGAAATGGGACACTGAATCCTCTGTTACACAGATTTAGTGGTTATGGACTTTAGCAGAAGGGCAGCAGCATTTACTCTGAAAAAGCCTATTTCTGAAAAACAAAAGGCAGTTCTACAGAAGATAAACTTTTATTTTGATGTAAATGAAAAGCTGTGCCACTGTGAATTAAGTAACTTTCTCTGTAGGGATGAATATGTTCACTGATACATATTTCTAGCCATTTTCTTGGTACTACTTCACTGCCACAGTGAAAGTGAGAAATTTCACAGTTTTAGTTATTACATGTACATACATTTCTCCTTTCTCTTGCGTATTATTTGTTATTATAATTTGTATATTCTTTATCTATTTTATGTATATATACACGTACATGGGAATTGCATCAACCATTCTTTCTGTAATTTTAGACTCTGGATTTGAGACCGATAAATTCTGCTAACTTTGGGCTCTGAATTTTCTACTGAAAGAAACTGTTGCCACTCACCAGTTACAGAGAAAGGAAGAGTTATCATGTATCTTACAGCTGTTTCATTCTTCCTGCACATACCTTTGAGCTGTTGCATTCAATTCATCACTGAACCTCATATATAAAATGTTTAGAGATTTGCTTTCTTTCAAATAAAAACTGAGAAAACCAGAGAAACAGATAATGGCTTCAGGGAGGTAAGAAAATCATCTGTCAGTAAGTACTGTCAAGAAATGAACTGCTGTTACAACTGAAAGGCATATACAATTTAGCAAAATGGTACTCCAGACCGTTTGAGTAGATCTCCGCTGACTAAAACGAGAGCTTAAACATATCTGAAATCTAATCAACTCATTTGAAGATATGTAAAGCGAGAACCTGAGAGCTGTAAGAATTCTTTCATTGTGTTCACCTAGCTCTTTAACCTATCTACCGTAATATTGACATATGTTGCTCTGAATGTAATGCATTCTACTTGTTTCCATGGAATTTACAAAATATACAAAGAACACAACAACACCACTTGATAGAGCAAACTCTCAGTTACAAAACATTATTTTTCAATGTAATCACCACCATTAGTTATGCATTTTTGCTGGTGGTGATCAAGAGCCTGCACGTTGCACTCATAAATATCTGCATGGCTTTCTGGAGCATGCCTTGTTTTTCATGTTGCTGTCACCACTGCTGAAATGCACCACCCACTGCCTCACTGTGCTCACATCCTCTATTTGGCCTCCATAAACATATAGCAAGCACTGACGAATGTGAATGGGTGTCAATTTTTACACATGGAAGATTTCCACACCTTCGTTTCATACATACTTCCATGTCAGACGACATTCTGTCAATCTGCCCCTCTGCCATATGAAAACAAAACATAATGAAATATTGGTGGGAAGGCTCAACCTCTGCTGCCATACCACCAACATCTGCATCTGACATCAAGGTCAACATAATAAAAGTGGAATATAACTTTTGGAGCAGCTCTGGTATAATAGATGATTTGGATAAAGTATAGAAACAGAGCTTAAGTGCCATTGTAGTTCCTGAGAATACTCTCCCCGTCATCCAGTGATGTATAGTTATTAATATTATTTTATGCCTCAAATTTTCATAATACATCACCAATAAATAGTGACTTGCTCTAGTCCTGCCAATGGAGTTAGACCAACAAGCAGTCCCACTAGAAGTAAAGTAACAGGAAAGAGATGTCAGATGTTATAACTCCCACAGATTCCTCTCAATATTAAGCCGTATCATCAAAGGTGAGCTTTTTTCTTTTTCTTTTTCTTTTTCTTTTCCTTTTTCTTTTTCTTTTTCTTTTTCTTTTTCTTTTTCTTTTTCTTTTTCTTTTTCTTTTTCTTTTTCTTTTTCTTTTTCTTTTTCTTTTTCTTTTTCTTTTTCTTTTTCTTTTTCTTTTTCTTTTTCTTTTTCTTTTTCTTTTTCTTTTTCTTTTTCTTTTTCTTTTTCTTTTTCTTTTTCTTTTCCTTTTTCTTTTTCTTTTTCTTTTTCTTTTTCTTTTTCTTTTTCTTTTTCTTTTCCTTTTTCTTTTTCTTTTTCTTTTTCTTTTCCTTTTTCTTTTCCTTTTTCTTTTCCTTTTTCTTTTTTTTTTCTTTTCTTCTTTTCTTCTTGTTTCTTTTCTTTTCTTTTCTTTTCTTTTCTTTTCTTTTCTTTTCTTTTCTTTTCTTTTCTTTTCTTTTCTTTTCTTTTCTTTTCTTTTCTTTTCTTTTCTTTTCTTTTCTTTTCTTTTCTTTTCTTTTCTTTTCTTTTCTTTTCTTTTCTTTTCTTTTCTTTTCTTTTTTGTTAGCTTGTTGGTGTGTTGTTCTGTTTGAATTTTCTGTTTGCTGTAAGTAATTTGCAAGGGTTCACCACAGACATTCACTTTCAACAGAAGAAAAAAAAAGAAAATATTCCCATTTCTTACTCTTCCACATGTGGAGACTTGTGTCATGACAATTCCTTCATTCTGCAGTTGCCCACAGAGTTAATCCAACCAACTATTTTAAGCTAAACAGCTATAAAATTAGGTAAGATGGATTTTTTTTTTTTTGGTCAGTGCAATAAAACATTTCCTAGGATTGATGAGATAAAGAAGGATCATAGAGTACGACTCCTGTACATTTTTCCTCTTCTACAAAATTCATCCTGAGCTGAATAATTCCTGCATTTTTAGATTTATGTCACATGCTTGGAATTACAAGAAAAAACAAGGCTGTAAAGTTTGAATTCTTTTGCATGTGTAATTTTATTGTTGATGCAAATCAGCATTTCCAAATGAAAAATATCTGAATCAGTATTTGCAGAAAAAACATTCTGCAATATTTGCTTGCACCGTTGTTTTATATAAATGAACTCACTTCCTGAAAATAAAAAATACAGCATAATAAAAGAAAACAGTGTGGATGAAACAATATATTTTCTGGATTATGAAATTCCTAAATCGCAAGATTAATGTGTGTGTGTGTGTGCAACTTTAGAAAAATGGTAATATATATCTAGGAAAGTCTCTTAGTAAAATCAGGCCAGAAAGAAACACATTTATGCTCTAAAAAGACAGATATTAAGATATCTGAAGCATGTATAACTAACTATATGTGTATATACATCACTTTCTACTTAGTTTTAATTAAGCATTATATAATTTTGTATATGCTATACTGCAAGCACCATACGAAGGAAGGAAGGAAGGAAGGAAGGAAGGAAGGAAGGAAGGAAGGAAGGAAGGAAGGAAGGAAGGAAGGAAGGAAGGAAGGAAGGAAGGAAAAAACAAAAAGGATAAAAGCATTGCAAAGAGCTTCACGGTAATTCATCTGTCTACTCTTTTCAAAACAAAGTAAACAGAGAAATTTTCTGTCTTATAAAATCAACTATATTTATAACTTATTTATTATTGAAAGTATCCAAATCTCAACAAAAAGCAACCAATAATAAACATAATTTAATGTTTTATGTAGTAGCTCTGAAATGTGCATAAATGGAGCACTAGCAAGTTTGACAAAATGTCATGGCATAATTATTTGCTAATTAGATGTGTAGTCAAACATGTAGGATTTGTTGTTATTTACATGACTTTTCATTGTAGGACTCAGGAAAGGAAATGATAATGACTACGTTGTGTAGAAAATTCTTTCTGGATTTGGTTTATCTGTTTAGACAGTTTCAAAATGACATTGTACTCTGAAGTACTTCATGCTTAGTGTCATCTTTTAATTCATTTTGTAATCTCTCCAGGGTATAAAGCAAAAAATGACAAAGATTTTTGAATAATATTTTGAATAATAAGTTTTTGTTGCATCTGTGTGCTACTATGTGCTAGGCCAAGATTCTAATGCCAAATCTTTATTGTAAATCTCTTTGATTTATAATTACTATGAACTGGTGGGTTTTTGTATTCACAGAGTCTTTGAAATAAATTCCTTGCACCAGTAATTATAAGTATCAAACATGTGGTATGGAAAAATAATTTTACCAGGAGATGCTGTAACCTGAAGAGATAATTCTGAGTTCTCACAGTGCTTTTGTTACTCATAAGCAAAGATGATAAATGTTATTCCATGTTCTTTAATGAATGAAAATATCTGTAAAATCATCAGTTGAAAACAAAACCTCTTAGAAGGTTACTTTGAACTCTAATGGGAGTGATCTGATGAATTGTATTTTTCAGCATCCAGAACAATGCAGACAATTTCAACTCAGTCAATTGATAGAGGTCAATCAGGTGAAACAATGGCATTTTGAAACCTGTATGTGTTCCCAAACTAATGAGTACACAAAGACATTGCGTGAATGTTCAAACGCTATTATAACTTTTTGATGGATATCAGAAAAGTGTTTTACCAACAAACAAGTTTTAAATTTCTTCTAGCATGGGAGAAGGGAACATGTAGAAAAGATTTCACCACACTTGCATACCTCTGCTGTCTGCGGCTGACAGCATTAATAACATGTTGGTTAAGGCAAACAAGACATAATGCATTTAAGGAAACAAAATAATATAAAAGTAAACAGGGTGCATGTTTGAGTGAAAATTTATTTAGTATGGCAACAACCTGACCTTACAAATCTGTAACATCTTCACTTCAACAATACCTCTCTTAGTCTATATTGAACATTATCACATCTAATCAGACTGCCCCCTTTTGAGGAGCAAGAGAAAATATTAGTGTAAACCTTGTAGGAAATAAAAATTTGAATTTTTAATTTAAAATCACAAATAAATATTGCTGAGAAATACTGGCATTTCTGGAACACTTTGAAATCTGCAAATTTTTTTGAGAGTCATCAATTAAAATGTACTGTTCAAGTTAATTATCATTTCTGTTTCTATTTTTCCATATTTTCATAGCAGACATAGTGGATAGAGTAAATAAAACATAGACACTTTCCCTTGTTTAATAAAAAATAATTAAAAATAATTTAAAAATGTATAAGAAAGGAGTTGGGGATCAGGATTACTGATAAAGATGTTGAATAGGAGTGGCCCCAGTACCGAGCCCTGGGAAAGACTACTTGTGACTGGCCACCAAGTAGATCTAAGTCTTGAACATAACTCTTTGGGTCAGGTCATCCAGCCAGTGTTTCACTCAGCAGAGTGTCCATCCAAAATCATGGTCAGCCAGTCCTTCTCCATGAGGATGTTGTGGGGGACAGTGCCAAAGGCTGTACTGAAATACAGGTAGACCACATTGACAGCCTTACCTTCATCCACTAAGTGGGTCATCTTGTCATAGAATGAAATCAGGTTTGTCAAGCAGGATCTACAATTCACAAACCCATGCTGACTAGGCCTGATATCCTCCTCATCGACATTTAATTGTTCCATAACGACTCCTGATATTATCTGTTCCATAAACTTCCTTTGTGCCTAGATGAGACTGATAAGCCTGTAGCTGTCAGGATCATTTTTTCTGGCCCTTTTTGAAGATGGGCATCATATTTGCCAGTCTCTAATCCACAGGAACATCCCTGGTTAGTCATGACTGTTGAAAGATGATGGAAAATGGCTTGGATACCATATCCACCTACTCCCTCAGAATGCTAGGGTGCAATCCATGTGGCCCCAGTGCAATCCATCTGACCCCATCATCACATACTAAAATTCTATATTAAAAATTAAGAGACTCAATTGCACAGATGGAAGAATAAACTCATGCTACGTGCATTTTCTTTTCTCACTGTGCATGCCCTTATTTTTGTTTCTTCCACAAGCATTATATTCCTAATCAAAACAGTGCACAAGTCTTTCCATTATTTGAAAAGTTCATTAGTTCTTCCAAAAGACATACAATGGCCCAAGTCTTTCTTTTATTTGAAAAGTTTATTAGTTCTTCCAAAAGACATACAATGGCCCCAGCTGACATTATGAATACCATTGTCTCTTGAATGGAAGATCACAGAATTATAGAATAGTTTTGGTTAGAATGGGCATTTAAGATCATCTAGTTCCAAAACCCTGCTATAAGCAGGGACATCTCCCTCTAAACCAGATTGCTCAAAGTCCCTGGCCTGAATGCTTCCAGGGTGGGGACACTGACAACCTGTCTGGGCAATCCGTTTCAGTGCCTCTCCACGCTCACAGTAAGTAAAGAATTTCTTCCTAATATCTACTCTGAATCTACCCTCTTTTGGTTTAGAACCATTTCCCCTTGTCCTATCACTGGATGACCTTATGCACTTATGACAAGTCACTCCCCAGCCTTCCTGTAGGCTCTGTTCAGGTACTGGAAGGCTGCTATAAGTTCTCCTCAGAGCCTTCTTTTCATCAGGCTGAAGAGCCTCAGCTCTCAGCCTGTTCTCACAGGGGAGGTGCTCCAGGCCTCTGATCATCTTCATAGCCCCCTTCTGGTCCTGCTCCAACCACTCAATGTCATTCTTGCATTGGCATCTACAGAACTGGATGCAGTACTCCAGGTGAAGTCTCACGAGAGCAGAATAGAGGGGCAGAATTGTCTCTCTTAACCTGCTGCTGTTCACATTGCTCTTGATGCCACCCAGGACATGGTTGGCCTTCAGGGCTGCAAGTGCATTTTGCCCACTAATGTTTAATTTTTCATCAGTTGACACCCTCAAATCTTTCTCCTCAGGGCTGCACAATCTATATCTGTCCTTGGGATTGCCCCAGTCCAGGTGCAGAACCTTGCACTTGGCCTTGTTGAACTTCATGAGGTTGTCATGGGCCCACTTCTCAAGTCCAGGTCCCTATGGATAGCATCCCTTTCCTCTACCATATCAACTGCACCACTCAGCTTGAAGCCATCTGCAAACTTGCTGAGTATGCACCGAATCCCACTGTCCATGTCACTTAAAAGGATGTTAAATAACACCCATTCCAACATAGTTCCGTGAGGAATGCTACTCATTACCAGTCTTCTCTTGTAAATTGAACTGTTGTCCACAGCTTTGAGTATGACCATTCAGCCAATTCCTTATCCAGTGAGTGGTCCATCCATCAAATTTGGTTCAATTTTGCAACCAGGACGTCCCTGAAGGGAACACATTTCTTGACTACATTATCTGTGACAGTTAACGTAATTCTTAAATGTAGACAAAATGATTTGGCACTTCATGTTTCCCTCACTAAATAGCAAGCTGATTTTAAGTCTCAGTACACTGTACACATATAATCTGACAATTATATTTGAAGGAAATACGCATTTTTCCAGCATTACATCCAAAAATAAATACGAGGCTACTAATGAACCAACAGCATTTAGGGCAACTGTCTTCTTATGTGGCCTGTTGTCTATGAAGACAGGGTGATATGTACTCTCAGAAGGTACCATTTCTATACACTATCTACCTTCTGGACAGATCCTTAGAAGAGCAGACTGCATATATTATACTGACTTTCAAAGAAATTAGGAATTGAAGCCGATCATCAGGCTGTAGCTACCTACCAAGTAAGCTTGAGGTAAAGGATGTCTGCATAGAAACAATGAAGAAGCAAATCTACCTTCATAGATCTAAAATGAGAAATCATCAAAAAAGAAAGCAAATGGTAGTTCATTCTGTAGAGATGCACTCTTTTCCCATAGATGTAATGGGGAAAATCACACAGACTGCAAGTATATATGTCAGGTAGTTATTCTTATGTAAAGTAAGTCCCATTTTTAGTGTCTTGATTTTGAAATGTCTCTTTTAATATTCCTCAAAAATGTCCACTAAAAAAGTATTACTCTATTGCTTCATATTGAAACCTTAATATTTGTATTCCACAGCACTGGACTTAGATACATACCACTTTAATTATAAAACTGCATTTTTGAAAGGAAGTTGTTTTTATTATAACAAAACCTGGAGTCATTACTAAATTGTTTTGAATGCATGAAACATTGTGAAGACTCAGTAATTTTAAAATAATATTTTTAAATACATTTGAAAGAAACAGTGAAAAATATGCTTTCTACTGTAGAGCTGGTCACCATCCTCAGCTTTCTAACCTCTCCAAAATGTAAAGGATAGTTTTGCTATTTGATGTGTGTGCATTTGCAACAGCATGAAAATATATTTTCCTGTTTATAAACTCAGGCAATTCTAGAAGAATTGCCATAACCTCTTTATGCAAGTGAAAGCTTGTTTCTTTGTGCTCACCATGGTGTGGCTTATTCCCTGATGCTCACGAAAGGACAATGTAAATAACATTTTAACACCCACAGCCCAGCTCATGCTGCACAAATGCAATGTAAAAAAAAAAAAAAAGCAAATATTAAAAGTATTAGTTACATCTGAAATACCTCTGACGAATATGCAATCTGCCATGTGCAGAAACAAGAACCATAATTAGAAGAGAGGTGAGGTAAAAGAATCAATACGATAGGTCTTCCTTTAGCCATGTTATTGCATTGTGTCATGCTATTTTTACTAATTATAAGAAAAAATTACCTTATTCTTCAGTTCCTTTCTATGCTTCCCATTTCTACTTATACTACAAAGACAGCACTGTAAGCAACACATTCATTTTGACCATAAAAAACAGGGCACACAATCTGCAGGTTTCACTTATCTCCGCTGTGAAACCTATGATGTACTATGGATAACATGTTTCATGATATCAGTCACAGGTAAATCTAGTAAAGAAATTTTGGTGAGTGAGATGAAGGTTAGAGGATGGGTCAAATTAACCTCCTCTACTGCTTAGCATTTCAAGGACAAAGGCGTAAAATTAAAAAATTTGTTTGTGATGCTTGAGTACCAATGCCAGTATTGAGCATGGCTTTAGTTATAACTGTTTTAAACTTTTATATTAATTACATGGGAGAAAACTACCACCTGAATTCATGTTCTTGATAGCAATTCTCCATGGACATCAGAAATTGCAATGCCTAAAAGAAATGTCTTGATATTCAGGAGCTAAAGTAATTATTGGAAGCTGAACTTGTACACTGGCTTTGAGCTTCACCCAATCTCCAGGCCTCACTTGTTGCTTTATTTTGTTTTACTTTTTTTTTTTCTTTTTTATTTATTTTTATTTTTATTTTTGTCAGAAATAATGCATATTAAATAATTCCTGCTTATATACTTCATATCATCAAACAAAATATGAATGTGAATCATCTGCAGAAAAGCAGCTATGAATATGCTCTAGCCTTTTTTTTGTTCCCTTTAATCAAAGTAAATAAAAGGGTAGCACACCTATTGGTAAGTACTAAGAAAGTATCTTAAAATCTGTCTGGCCTGGGAACAATATAAAATACATATAAAAAGTGATTTAAAAAAATTAAAAGAAAAATGAAATAAAATCATAGATATTATGTAAGATTTTCTATCCACAAGAGAACTGGCTATTTACAAAATAATTTAATTTTTTATATCAAAGTATTTCGAATGCAATCTGCTTTTAATAGATGGCTTTATGACTGTATTTGTGATGGTAGAAATCTCAGAGAACACATTGTACCACTGCTGTAGCTCATGAAGAAACAAATGCAATGTAGTGTATCATGACAGACTGAAATGGAATTCCAGCCATGTGAAGGTAAATTTTCCAGCTGTGCTAGCACAGATTGGAATAACTCACTCATGACTGCTACAGAATAAAGTGTCAGTCCATATCTCAAACTGTAGCTATTAACCACTCTGTATCTTCTGCAGCAGACAGAGGAAGATTCTAGAGTAACAAGGAGAGATTAATGCATTTATAGGAAGAAAATTACAGTCAG
Source organism: Tetrao urogallus (assembly GCF_951394365.1). Taxonomy (NCBI): domain Eukaryota; kingdom Metazoa; phylum Chordata; class Aves; order Galliformes; family Phasianidae; genus Tetrao; species Tetrao urogallus. The sequence goes on along the minus strand of NC_136820.1, from coordinate 26,306,965 downwards.
TTTTATAATACATTTTGCAGTGCTTACTTTTTTTCTTTCAAAAGATTTCACATGAGCTTCTGAATTCTGAATATTCCTTTTTTTTTTTTTTTTTTCTTTAAATGACCTTAGCACTTGTATATTACTCAATGGTATTTTTTCCAAAGAGAGGAAGTCCCTTTTTTCTTTATGCTACTCCATGAATGTCAGACATACAAGTGAAGACTGTGCTACTACCATGACTAATTAACAAAGGTAGTGAGGCCCATGCAAAAGCTAATACTGGAAACAGAACTAGATCAAGAACATTAATATAGGAGGATGCAACAGAATGAGTGAAGGGAGGACTGGAGATTTCAAAATGTCAGCTACTAAAGTAATAATGCATTATTTTTTCACTTTGAAAAACAAAAGGTGATTTTTGTGGAAGAGTACTTGTAGAAACAACAACACTGATTTCAACTAAGCACACTTTTTCTTATTCACTAGTCTCTTAGTTCATAATTCTGTGATTAAAATTAATCAGACTGTCAGCGAATCGGCTTGTGATTACAGAAAATGGTACTTCTGTGTGGGTTTCCTATCTAATGCAAGCTTAGAGCAGTTTGGAATCCAAGATCAGACAAGTACTAGACTTTGAACTGGAAAGTGTACAGAAATATCAACAGAAAATGCATATTACTATCAGTGAGCTCAGATAATGCTTCTTATTTTCCTTTCTTCATTCCTGGATTCATGATAGGTTACAATTCAAAGAATATGAGGTATTATCTTGTGAAATAAAATCAAGAACAAACATAAACAAGAGAACCGAAGGTGAGGAACTGGAAAAATCTACAGGTTCCAAAAGCAGAAGTAGAAGCTGTATTAGGGTACATATCAGTTCCATTTGCTTAACCTGTTAGTGCAAATTCCTTTCTGACTAGATTTTGTAAACTCAGGATATCTTTACATATTTCCGATTTCATGCCAGTTCAGAAAAGATCAGCTTGTCTATCCATCACTGATTTCATCTGTAGAAGTCTTCCTCTCCTCTTATGCAAGAGATACACTGAACTCAGATGGGATAGACCCTCTGTGTCTCATAGCTACTCCTATTTCTCCCCTTACTTATGCACACGTGTATGTTTTCTGTTACATAGTACACATCGGCTGCGGGGTGACCTCATTGCAGCCTATCAGTACCTGAAGGGAACCTACACCCAGGAGGGGAGTAAACTCTTCAAAAGGGCTGACAATAGCAGGACTAGGGGAAATGGATCCAAGTTGAAGGAGGGAAGATTTAGGTTGGATGTTAGGGGGAAGTTCTTTACGAGGAGAGTGGTTAGGCCCTGGAACGGGCTGCCCAGGGAGGTTGTGGATGCCCCGTCCTTGGACGTGTTCAAGGCCAGGTTGGACGGGGTCCTGGGCAACCTGATCTAAATGTGTATGTTTGGTGGCCCTGCTAGGCAGGGGGATTGGAACTACATGATCCTTGAGGTCCCTTCCAACCTGGGTGATTCTGTGATTCTGTGTGATTCTGTGAAATACAGTACAAATACAGTTACACAGTAAAAGCTTAGTACCTCAGTGGTTGGTATCATTCACTTTGTCCAAAATTAAAAAAACATGTGTCTTGTCCTTTTTCCAGCATGCATTTTGTACTTTATTAGTCCAACAATTTCTGACTTTCTTCTGGTCTCAGAGCTTCTTTCTGTCATTTGAATAGCATCAAGAAAAACAGCATCCACTCAAAAATGTCATACATTTCTAAGCCAACCAACCTTTTCAGGCACCTAGAAGAGACCACTAAATTAGTGAACTCCGAACCTCTAAAAAGCTTGAATCACATAGAAATATGTGTTTAAACAACATTTATTTCAGTGAAAATCTTCATTAACTGTTTGGCAAATTCACTAAACTTATCCCAGCTGCAGAACTGGAAAGAAAATGAACTCTAATTGGACTTTGAGGTAGCAAATTTCTACATTCTACACTCTACAGAAAAAGAAATATCTGAAAAATCTGCAGCTGGGGTTTAAGTTTGTTTTCATTTGTTTAATTCTGATATTTCTTTCACCACAGATGTCAAAATCTTGTGAAGCTTTGAAACACATGAAAATGATTTATTCCAGACCCAACCAGCTTTTCACCAGCTGTAGAAAAGTCAAACCGAGTGGAAAAGAAGTTACTCATTTTTGTTCTTCTCTATATAAATTTGATTCAAGTACTTATGACAGATATTAGGCTCCATTCACAGACTATTTATAAAGTATAGAAGAAGGAAAATTAAACTAAAATGTCAGAAAGAAGGTGCAAAACTACAGATCTCAAAGGAATAATTTAAGAGTAAGTTACAGCATCTAGTGACAGCAAGTGTGGATAACTAACTCCCGTTTCATTCCTTTGTACTGCCACTTATAATCAGGAACAAAAAATGCAGAGATGAAAGCAATTCTCAAAAGACTCACCACATCAGTGAGTTGATGTAATTGCTGTGCAGCCATGTCAAAGTAGCCTAGCAGTCTCTAGAGAGGAAATATTAGGAAACTTAATGTTAGATTGTAGATTCCTAATGAGATGCTACAAATCAGCACCTAACATGAAAAATACGTGATTGTAAGAGAACCTGCATGTCCAGGAAATGACCTGGATAAAAATATGCATGCTTTAACACTAAATATATAGACAATAACAAGAAGAGTTAAATCCATTTGTAAAATTCTTAGATCTGATCAATTTCTAGGACTGAAACACGTTTTTTAGTCAATACAGCTGATTATTATTGTTGTCCTCTATACTTTTTTTTAAAAGTTTGATCGTAACATTCTTGAAATGGAAATTTGAGTGCAACGCTAAGTATACAGGCATGCTGTAATATGTAATGCATGCAGTGGCACAAAAATACTTTCTGCTTTTTCTTTTTTCTTTTTCCCAAACTTGATGCTCTCTTCGAATGTATTTCAAAGGACTCCCACAATGATGCTGCAATTTCTTATGCTGGAACAATTTACTTGGTGCACTGTACTGAATAATACTGTATAATACTCCGGAAATAATTACTTTTCATCTGGCCTTAGTTTGGGCCTTCCCTATGGAAGATACTGACATAGTGGAATGAGTCCAGAAATGAGCCACCAAGATAATTAAATGGTTGAAGTACATGGCATGTAAAAGAAGTTGAGGTAATTGGTTTTATTCATCCTTAACAAGAGATGAGAAAAGGAGATACGATTAATGTCTACAAGTATCTATTTAGTATGAAAATACTGAGAAGCTGGAAGGTCCACTGTGATAGGAAAAGAGACGATGGAGAGAAGCTAAAAATAAAAAAAAAAATCCAGGCAACTCTCAGGGAAATTTTTGGAAATTACCTAGAGATGCTTATAATCTCCATCCTTGCAGATATACTCAAAACACTTCTGGACATAGCCCTGAGAAAATCCATCTAATGGCCCTGCCCAGAGCAGGGGACTGAACTAAATGACTCTCATCCCTCCACCTGTATTGTATAAATCAATGAATTGGGCAAGAATAATAATGTGTTAAGGCATTCTGCATTTCTGGGAGAATATTCATAACTTTGTGTATTCATCTGATCATAGTATGGATTAAAATAATAATAATAATAGAGACAGGATCACCTTTTTAAAGATGTCCAAAATCAAGTTATCAGTGCACTAGCTCTGTTAATGGGAAAGTACAGGAAGATGCATATAAAGTGGTAATTTGTATCTAATTAGTTATTTATAGCTATTGTTTAAAATGTTAAAATGATTTATTCCTGTTATAAAATTTCTGATATGAAATAATCTGTACTGGAGGCAGAGTGTGCTCAAACACATTCAAAGAAAAATTTCTAAAGTGTTGTCCATAATATTTTTATACCATTTTAATATTTTTTTTCTTTAAATGAAACCTAGTCTTTTATTTTTATTGATTTGACAGTCACTTTACAATTATTTGTAACTTCACTGAACAACCCTTCTTAGTTCCTTTGTGTTCTCTCCTGGTGTATTTCAATGAGACACAAAGTATTTATAAATCTGGCTTGCAATTAGTAGCATGAACAATACAGCAGATATCTATCATCAGTTTAACCTCAGTATATCTTCCTAGATAACTGGAGACTTTTGGATCCGAATGGAGTTGACGGAAGGTTGTGTTCATTTATGTTTAAGCATGCTGTTACTTGAGCACAACATAAACCTTCATTGTCATGTGTTGGACTGGTTCCCACCTTTTCTCAATGGCTCAGTCTCCCTGCTCACCCGTCATAAAAATGCTTGTGTAGGTGTCCAAGAAGCCAACTCAAGGAAGATGAAACCAAATTAAGATGAAAACTAACCATCAATTTGCAGCCAGAAGATTTCTATGAATTGGATCACTGCATAACATTTTGAAGAAAATATGGGAAGAAAAAATGAGACCCCCTCATTTAATATTAGAGTAACTGCACAAGGACAATTTAGTTAAACCAACCTAAATGGATCTTGTCCTAATAATAGGTTAATACTGACAATGAAATAATGAAGATAACACACATTAGTAATGCCAGAGCCTTACATGATGGATAGAGAGGAGAAAACTATTACCACTATTATTATATTTGTTGCTTTCGATGGAAGAATACTGGTGTTATAATGGCCCTTAACAAATGTGGTAGAAGAATTAACTTTTGTAAAATAATTTGTGTTGCTCACTCCCTCCCTTTTTTTTTTTTTTCCACTGATGTTTGAAATCTTTTCATGTATTAAGCTTGATTGAACAATCAGCATTCTGACAAATCCCAGTTTCTCTCTTTTCCTTCTCATTTTATTACAGTCCATAAATAGAGACAAGCCGGGAAGGGGAGATAAGTATATATCTATAATTATAACAGTATAAAAACAACTCTTGAAATATATTAATCACTGACTAATCTCCCATACTAATTTATCCCACTTGTCTAACAGCAGCACTTTCCTTCTCTGATCTTTCCTATTCTGAGACTAAGACTTCATGATCATATTCCTGACTAGATGATGCAGCAAACTGATATTATCATTTAGACTACAACTTCCTGATTCCCATTATCAGACAATTGCTAGCTTTGTGCTTAATCAGAAAAAATAACATCTTCATTTAGGAAGAGGAAGAGGAGAATTTTTCCTAAATGTGATAAAAATGTCAAAATGAAATTGTTAGATAATGTAAGAATCCTTCTTAGTTTTTTTTTGGCTCAAAGCTTGCTTCCTGAGGTTTTTCTTGTGATAGGACTCTGAGTGACTTGTCAAGGAGGCAACTGATGGGTGCTAACTGTGTGACAATCGATATCGCTTTGGGAACATTTGCAAGCCCCTTCCCCCAGAGCTGCTTGCTCTGTAGAAGAGTGGAAGAGAGTGCTCAGGAGTGTTCACTGGCAGAAGATCTGGCCTGTGGCCAAACCGCTCCAGCTAAGTATGGAAGGCTGGGGGATGATACCATTGTATCTTGCGAAGGCAAGATGCAAGTTAGTGCCTCCCTGCTTCCTCTTATCTGCTGGCAAGGCCAGAAAGATAAGAACAAAGGAGGTTCCTGCTGAGATCCCAGAGCCTGAAGCTGCCACCGCAAGGAGAACTGACTCAACCACCTTGGGTTTGAGCTGTCACTCAAAGGAGAGCTGACTCAACCACTTTGGATTTGAGCTGTCACTCCAAAGATAGCTGACTCAACCACTTTGAAGCATTGAAAAAGGGCCATCATCACCATGGTCGTCATCGTCATTGGCAACAGGACAACTCTGCCTGACGACCCACCACTACTGAGGATCAAAGACGGAACTACGAACCTTGCTGGATCCATGGCGGTGACTATGTCCCTCTTACTGCCTATAAAGACTCCTTGCCTCTCCTTTTCTATCTTTTCTATCACCCTCCTTCCCTTCCCCATTACCCTAATTCATAATAGTGTCCGTTCTCCCCTTCCCCATTTCCCCTGATTAAGATTTGTAATAAACTGGTTGGACCAACATTTGAACCGTTGCTTCTTAATCTCACGCCGGGTACATAGATAATAAAAGAACCTCCTCTCCCTCCTGTAAATTGGAGCAAGACAGATAATTATATTCAATGAAAAATGAGAAAGAGATGATAGATAAATGTGATTGGAGATGAAAAGTGAAACAGTCTTGGACATGAATATTATCACTTTCAACACAACTAAGATCATAGAATATGTAAAATCCTTCATTCCCTATCCAGTTTTACTTCTGGCAGCTGTGTGGACTTTCTCAGGTAAGTAAAATTTAGTGAGTTTCCTTCACAAGGAGATAAGAAATAAGTGTTGACTAACTTCTGCTTCTGCTGATCTTATGAGTTTAGGCAAATGAATTAAGCTTTTTAGGCGAAAAATAGGTGTCAGTAGAAGATGAAAGTCTGTTATAGCAACACCTTAGTTTCTCATTTATTTGCCGTGTTCCTTATTTTGCAATCAAAGAAACACTAATACTATGTAGTTTCCACTTGGTAGCTTCAGAAACAAAATCAAAAACTGTGTGACCCACTTGTCTATGATGGCCTGTAAGTCAAAAGGATTTGACCCTTCTCCATTGCTTCTTGTTTTGTTGCTCATTTATGTTGGCTGTCACAGCTTTGTATTTCTTGAAATGAAATGTGAAAATGCATCCTCTACTGTTGTTGCCTTTTACTCTGTAAAGGACAAAAATAAATTAAATCTCCAGAATCTTCAGGGGGTTAGGGAGGTGGGGAGGAGGACAGCAGGTTAAGGGAGAAGACAAATGCGGGATTTTTTTCAAATCTTTTCCACTAAGTAAACTCAAAACAAAACAGCAACAACAAAAACTTTGAAAAATTATCATTAAAATATTTTAAACTACCATAAAGATAATACGTTCATTTTGCTAGTATTGTGTACTGTAAATACATTAGACTACTAAAATATTGAAGGAAAATGTACTACTGTACATATTTATTTCAATGCAAAATTACCATCATTGTACTTATTTACTACCTTTCTTATGGATTATTGTTTTTTTTAATAATCTGTTTGTGCCACCATGTAAGTTACATGTTAAAGTTCATTAAACAATTCTGTCTCCATGACAATAACTGGGACTATTATTCTGGTTCGTATCTTTTAGAAAAAACTATTTGAGATCAGAATTTATCATCTCTTAGTATTTTCTTCCTGAAAGAACAAGTATTACTTGTTACTTCTGAAGAAGATAAAAATGAGCTTATCAAAATATTTGCTAGTATTCAATGAGTAAAATATATTTCAGTACGTATTTTAAACAGTCAGTGGATGTTAAAATTTCATTCAGAAAAGCATGAATTTTTGACTCAGAAAAGAAAAATATCTTGGTAGACAGCTGTACAAAGTTAATAGACCAAATTATAGCCTCATTTAAGTTATTATAAATCCAAAGACACTGCTAGTAAATTTAAATTTACACTAAGCTTAATGACAGGAAAATTTGAGTAATACAGCAAGGAGAGATGCAGTTCACATGTTCAACGGAGCGGGGATATTCTGATTGTTGCAGGCTTCATGAGGAATGTGATATACATAAAAGACACAAGATCCATCAAAACAAGATCAGAAGAATGTTCACACCTCCAACTATTGAAACCATGCCACAGCCTGAAGAATTTTGAAGCATTCCCGTTCATCTGCTCTGGGTCTGGGTCGTGGAACTCCCCTCTTTTTTCATACACAATTCCAATATTACAATACCTATGCCAATATTGTCTATCAATCATAATTTAGAAAGTGCAGAGACAGTTTATGACACTTTAAATTGAGATGTCCACCTTTTTCCACTAGCTTTATTCATATATCTTCCAGAATTCTAATGGTGGTGGACAAACTGCTAATGAGTGCTTTGAGGGAGGTCAGAATAGAGGTCACATTTCTTGTTATGCACAGTTTTCATCCATCCAAATTTTCTTAACAAAGACACCATCTATCACTCGGTTATTCCACAGCCTAAAGTGCTGACCACCCTTTGCAGACCAAGGAACAACACTTAATATGTGTTACCTCGGGAGAATTGTCTCAAACACTTGCAGGACAATAATAGGCTAAAGGCTGAAGGTATGGTTGCAGGGGGATCCTGTGAAGACATGACAGACAAAACTCCCCTGTTCAAGCAAAGTTGTTTACTGCGAAGTTTTGCCTGCAAAGTTGTTAATGGAGAACTTGTTGATAACTGAACTTGTTGACAATGAATTTGCTGATGGCAAATCTGTAAGTCTAGCAGTCCTGAAAAGGACACAGTGTGATGCCTGACTTAAAGACTCGGGTACCTTTGAGACTTCAGAACTTCTGAATTAGAACTCGCGCAGATACTCAATCCATGGGTGAATGAGTGCTGGGACCCAGACTGGTGATCTCTTCCTCTGTCCATCTATTTTTTTATCCTATATCTTCTCTCCCTCTCCTTCCTCCCCCTCTCTCGCTCTTTTCTTTTTTTTTTTCACTTCACAAGTGAGAGGTGACATCTTTAATATGATGTGATCAGTAAGATATACCCTCAGTACTGGAAGGTTCAGAATCTACCTCTCAGCTATATCACAGGAAGGCTATAAGCCAGGAAAGATACAAAGGGCACTAACACTCCACCTGGGAAGAACAAGCAGGAAGAGTTTGGAAGGAACCTCTCAGCTATATGTCAGAAACATTTGAGAAAAGAATGAGCATTGGGCCATAGCCACCTGTGAAATGCCAGTAACTGAATGCTTCAAGGTTATTGAGAAGTAGAAAAAGTATAATGCATGTCGTTTTCCACAAGGAGTGACTTGGGCTCAGAAAAACTGGCATGATCCCAATGCTGTAACAGAAAGAATTACAACTCTTGCTACGGAGAAGATAATATGTCTGGAATAGGAAAAATAGTGTGTGCTGCATTAAGTGGTGCTGATGGCAGCTAAAAATATTGGTATTTCAACAGAAAAGTAGATGAGGAAATAAACAGATCCCTACAGGAGTTAGTGAAAGCGTTACAAGATCAACTAAATGCAGAATGTAAGACAAATGAGAGTCTTCAGGTGGCTTTTCCTGATGTATTACATTGGGAAAAAAATCTGCAGTTTAATATAATATAAAGAGAATAAGAGATATTTCCTTTACTGAGTCTCGGGAAGCCAACTAGGATTTTTGAGTTTGGTTAAATCAACTGATAAACAGACCTGATTAAGGAATTAGGAATGAGTCAAGAGATATTGAGAATGAGGAAGTGTTGATGAGACCATTGATCAGAACAAGGACCACTGATGATGGCCAAAGCAGAGGGGCCTCACAGATTGTTACACAAATAGTGCTGTACACAGCAGCTGAGAGAGCAAAAATCCAGTATAGAATGTTAGCTCAAGATATTGAAATGGAATAGGTACAGAGAGTATATCTGATCAGCTGAGAAAAAGTTTTCTTTTCAGAAGATGAGGCCAGGCATATCTGGGGGCCTGAATTTTTCTTAACTACAAATGATAAAGGATGTGCCTGTTTCTTACTGTGTTACATTTTGGTCTTAAGACCTTAACCCCTTGAAAAAGGGAGACACATTTGTAAGAGATTATTCTTTTACATCACTGTCTCAAAGCCTAATGGGGACATAATGGACAAGTACAAACAAGTCCAGGGCAAGAGTTGTGAAATCCTTTGAGGGACAGAGATGGACAAGGCTAGGGGCAATGAGATAAGCTGCAGCTTAATGGCTGTGAAGAGGTCTTTTGTGTGGGCTTATCTCGAGAAAGATGGCCATCTCAGGATGTGCTGCACATGACTCTTAACCAAGCGCCCAGGAATGCCACGATGGCAGAAGAAGAAGGATAAAAAGGGGACCTATAAACATGCGGTTAGTGTTTTCTGGCAGCAGATACCTCATGAAGAAGAAGAGGTTTCTGACATGAGAAGCCTCATGACCTGCCTCTCTCCCTCCTGGACTTGCTCTGCGCTCTACTACGATGCTGAAAAAGAACAAAGGTGTCTGCCATCAGATTCCTCACTACAGAATTCCTGCATGCTGATGGTCTCTCCTGGGCCTGCTACCTGACTCCTGCTGCTTCCTCCCGGATTGGCTCTGTGACTGCCTCCTGCTACCTGCTTGCTGCCCAAGACCAGCCGTCCTGCTGCTGCTCTCCCCACCCCCCCTGCTGCTTTAGCCTCGGACCTTCGAAATCTCGTGCAACGGGATAGCTGCTGGATCCTGGTGGTGACTATCCCCTCTTTATGTGATTCTTGCTTCCTTCCTCTCTTTTCTATCGCCCTCTTTCCCTTCCCGTTCTCCCTGATTAGGATTTATAGTAAACGGTTTGTCTCGCTCCAATTTATAGGAGGGAGAGGAGGTTCTTTTATTATCTATATACCCGGCGTGAGATTAAGAAGCAACGGTTCAAATGTTGGTCCAACCAGTTTATTACAAATCTTAATCAGGGAAATGGGGAAGGGGAGGACGGACACTATTATGAATTAGGGTAATGGGGAAGGGAAGGAGGGCGATAGAAAAGATAGAAAAGGAGAAGCAAGGGGTCTTTATAGGCAGCAAGAGGGAGATAGTCACCGCCATGGATCCAGCGAGGTTCGTAGTTCCGTCTTTGATCTTCAGTAGCGGTGGGTCGTCAGGCAGAGTTGTTCTGTTGACAACGACGAAGGACCACGACCATGGCGATGATGGCCCCTTTTCAATGGTTTCAAAGTGGTTGAATCAGCGGTCTTTGCAGTGACAGCTCAAATCCAAAGTGGTTGAGTCAGCTCTCCTTTGAGTGGCAGCTTCTGGCTCTGGGATCTCAGCAGAAAACTCCTTTGTTCTTATCTTCCTGGCCTTGCCAGCAGATAAGAGGGAGCAGGGAGCCGCCAACTTGTATCTTGCCTTCGCAGGATACAATGGCATTGTCCCTCAGTCTTCCATAGCAAACAGGAGTTATTTGGTAACAGGTTAGATCTTCTGCCAGTAAACAGTCCTGAGCACTATCTTCCGAAGGCAAACAGTTCCAAAGATGTAAAATTGTCCACACAGCGATGTTGATTGCCACACAACATCCATCACTTGCCTCCTCAACAAAATACCTAAGGAAGCAAACTTTGAGCCAGAAAAACAAAGAAGGATTCTCACACGGTTGGACCAACATTTGAACCGTTGTTTCTTAATCTCACGCCTGGTATACATATACTAAAAGAACCTCATCTCCCTCCTATAAATTGGAGAGAGACATCATTGTGCATTGAGACCCCAACTGTAAATCATTTGACAAAAAGTTTACGGAAGGGTGCTTGTCTCCAATTGATGTAGATATTTAACCTGGCAACAGCACTCTTATGTTAGTAGCCAGCCCCAATAGAGTGACCCCCCCGATTCAGTGTCTGCCAGACATTTCGAAGTTACATGTAGTTCAGTTGTAAGACCATTTGAGAGAGGCACTGTCCCTATGATCCAGGCAAGGGAGACAGGGAAATAAAAAAAAAAGCCTATGGCCGAGGGAGAAATTGCCCAGGAATTGATAAACTGTGGCAGAAGGATGGGAATCATAGGCAGTAATATTAAATCTAAGCCTGCCATTAGGAGAATGAAACAGCAAGGAAACAATCCTCCTCCCCACTCCCTGGTGGCAAGGACAAGGATATCATGGGCAAAAGGAACTGAGAAAGTGCTATCTTGAGATTTGATTAACAGCTCATCTACAGCAGCATTAGAAAATTTTATCCAAGGGTGTCAAGATAAACAGAAAGTGCCCTCTAGGAATGAGCAGCCTCCTTGGGAAAATAGAAAGGTGGAGCTCTGACTGACATTTTGAACCATCTATGATGGTCCAATTGCAACCAAGCTACTCTATCTTATCGTATTACAGGAAAATCAGTTGATGCAGTAGCCAAGAATTATCATATGCTGAATTAGTGTTTGTAACAACCACATTACTCTTTTAAATTTTGTGTAAACCCAGATTATGACAATATGAACTTTCAGAATTTATGGTTTAGGCTCATTATCTTTAAATCTATAACATTGGCAACTCATTTGGGAACATACATTATCCCACATTAACACCTTGCTATGGCTAGTTCAGTGACCAGCTGTTTTATCTGCCTTTTGTTTGTCTGGTGAATGTTCAGTTGACGATGTACTAGTGACATGTTTTCAAGGACTGCTTATTCCATTCTCCCTTCTACAAAATTATACTATATTAGAAATGGTGACATTAATTCATCTAACAGCGAATTTGCAAATCTAGTCACACCTTCCTCCCTTCACAGGAGAGACGCTACTCTATCCATCTACCTAATTTTTAATTGTTTAACTAGTTTCTTTTTATGATGTATTTCTCTCAACTTATCTCGCAGTAGTGATAATGGATTGAAAAATAAACTTCTTTACTTTGAGAGTAACAGAGCACTGAAACAAATAGCCCAGAGATGTGGAGTCTCCATCTCTGGAAATATCCAAAACCTGCCTGCATGCTTTGTGAAACCTTCTGCAGGGAGTCTGCTTTAGCAGGAGGTTAGACTAGTTGAACTGCATAGGTTCCTTCCAAACCCTATGATTCTGTGATTCTGTGATTCCTGTACCTCATATCTCATGATACTAAATATACTGAATACACTGAACATATATTATTTTTTTAAAAAGGTCCTGGGGTTTCTGTTTTAAACACTTTCTTCACAGAAAATAGAAAGCATGAAAATAAAGATAACCTGTGCAACAGTTGTATGACACATCCATAGTCACAGCCAAACTCTGTGAATATTCCTTAGAATAAAAGAGAGGGAGCCAGCAATGCAAAAACCCCATTTAAAATGTAAGAACACTGATTTTTTTCATGTGGATTTTATTAATTTTTTATAAAGTTCTTTGTCCGTTCAAAGGCACAGTATAAAAACTCATCAATCCTTTTTCTGTTCTTTTCTGTCAGGTAAGTTCAACAGACTCATTTTCAAATGGAGCAGGTGGGTGTACATACACTGTGTAAACAATGCATTCTTGGCAAAGTTGTGCATTGCCATTATCTCTTCTAGACACGACAGAGGGGAAAACCAACTCCTGCTTCTCTTAGTGCCAGACACCTGTTCATTTTTCTTCCATTGCATCTGCTTCACCTTCTGTTGCTCTGTCAATTGGCTTTGGGCTGTGGCATAATTCTCTTCAGTGTGAAGCATTCCTGAGAGTGAGGATTTTCTGTGTGTTCCAAGCCTTCTCTAGATTTTGGATGAAACGTTTCCATGTCATAAGAATGATCTTCAAGTAAGAACACCATAAGATGCCCAGGGAAAAATTCTTGCTAACTTTTTAAAAACAATGCAGTCATAGTGCAGTCAAAAAATGAAACCCTAAGCCATATAAAGGACTGAAATTGCTGAATCTAAAAAAAAAAGAAAAGAAAAAGCTCAGCTTTCTTGAGATGTTTGGATCTTCTCATGGTGAAAAGATCCTAAATGGCAGGGAAGACCCAAGTCTTAACTGCAGTAATCAATCAGCCTCGTTACTTGCTTGTTAATGCAGCACATATTAATCATAGAACTACGGGTTGAAAGGGATGATAAAAATCATGTAGTTCCAGCCTACTTCTATGAGCAGGGATACTATAATATCAGCAATAGTGTCAGCAAGTTCTGAGGTTTTGAATTGCTATGTATTACCTTCAATAAAGCAGGTATATATAGGTCACTCCAAAAGTAATGCCTCCTATTGATATTTCCATAGAAACTACAACTGATACAAAGAGCACAATAACATTATTTGATAGAGCAAATTCTCAGCTACAGAACAATATTTTTCAACATAGTCACCACCACCACGATCAGCTTTGCATCGTCACTAGTGATGAACAAGAGCCTGTATGTAAAAATCCACACCAGTGGAAGTGACCCACTGTCACTATCACCACTACTGAAACACACCTAACTGTGCTCACAACCACTGTTCGGTCTCCATAACTGTTCAGCAAGCATCAGTAAATGTCAGTAGGTGCCATTTTTCCACATGGAATAATTCAGTTCCACAACTTAGCTTCATACACAGTTCCATGTCAGATGCCATTTTGTCAGACTGCCCATCTGCTGCCATCTGTCACCAGCAACAAAGTGTAACAGAATACTGGTGGGCCTCTATGGTCATACCACCAACATCTGTCTCTGATGTCACGGGACACTAAAATCAATTAGGTGGCACACTTTTCGGAAAAGCCCTCCTTTGTATTTTATCAGCCCATTGGCAGAATCCTTGATCTTAGCTTATTTATGACAATACAAAATCTTAAATTTTGAACAGATGGTGACAACTTGTTGAAGATATGGTGGTTCTGGTAAAAAGAATGTTAATATTTCAGTTTTCTTATTTACAAAAATATAGCTTTACACTTAAGTTCTTAAGAAAATCATCCCTTCAATTTGGCATTTATGTATGCTCCTAAAGTGTTGCTTAAGTGGTTCAAAGAGAATTAATTAAACATGAGATCAAGTGTTCTACTTCATGTTTGCAGATATTTCTTAATTTCTCCTGAGCTACACTAGAGATTTAATAAGATTGATTTTTATTTTTTAACAACTGGTAAAATAAGTGATACATTTTCTACCCACAAGTAATGCACAATTGCTTCACAGTCTTAAGTAAAAAGAACAAATAAATTTCATATAAAACAAAGATTGCCATTTGTGAGATGTCTATTATGAACAAGATTTAAAAACATCTGGTAAGTCCTAAGGGTACTAGAAAAAAGAGTAGAAAGCTGGGGATAGATTTGTCTGTTCTCACTCTAACCATGTTTTATGTTTGCCTGCAAGCAATTTAGTGAGTTCAGTAAAATGGCTTGTAAAAAAAGGTTATGCTTGTTTAATAAGAACATCAAAAATAAGTCTGTCTACTTACTCCCCTTTTGCAATAGTACTTGATTTTCTTTCTATGAAAGCTTTCATATTTGATGTGCTTTAAGCCATTTTAAAACAGTTGTTAACAAATGATTGCATCAACTCTCTGGAGGAAAAAAAATCATGCAATTTATACTTGACAAAATGGAAATTTTTATCATGTTTGTGTTTTTCCAATGCAATGAAAGAGTCTTTTAAAAGGGATCTAATTTTAGTTCTCTTTTCTCATGTGTTCTTGTGGATGTACAGCTGTTAGACTGATAACTCTTGTTTTTTTAAACTGGCTGTTGTTTGATGTTTTCCTTTTCAGAAAAAAGAAATCTTCCAGATAATATGCCTAAGTATTCTGAAGCCCTCCACTGGGGGAAAAGAAAAAGCAATCCTGTGCAGACTAACTAGACTCACTCTGTCTTGTGGTATGTGGACCCCAGATGCTGCTGCATCTGCAAGTGCTCACTCTTGTTAGCAGAAGCCACTGCAGCATCAATTGAAGATGACATTGACCATCATAATAAAAGACAGAAGATTCATTGCTTTCTTTCCCTCCATCCCTCTGCTTTTTTTTCTGTTTGTTCAAAATATGTCTACTCCATAGCCTAGGCAGTCAGGTGGAGGGATGAGCTTCCTGCTGTTTTCGAGGTCCCAGATACAACACCCACGGTAGCTAGACAAAAACTGGGGTATGAAGCAGTAAAATAATAACACAATTTTTGTTCTTGGATTTGAACAAGGGAGAGGCCAAAAGATGAGTGCTGTGTCAGTGGAAGTAGCTTTTGGAGCCTATTCTTATGACAGCTTATGGATGTGATAGAAAGCACAATGAGCAAGAGATGAGCAGGGCAGTCTTTTAAGGCATACATTCATACTCTGAGCTAGAACACCAACACAGATGTAACTGGAAACTGTACAAGCATTGTTAGCATGGAATGAAGCCCAGGTAACAGCCTTTACAATCAGCAGGCATTATTAGCACAGATTCTGGCTCAACACTATGCTAATCACATCTACCTGGCTTCTGGCCAGCAAAAAGTGCAAGCAGAGGTCACTTGCCTCTGCTTAAGATGTACCGTATAAGCATAACATAAATATGCATTTGTCCTTCCTATGGTACAATTATGTTTATTGCATTATTGACTAAAAAATTTTGCAAGAGTTTAGTGTCGTCTGGAGGATGATGGTCCAATTTTAAATCAGCTGTAGAAGGTTTAAATGTATTTGTTTTTCTGCAATAAAATGAAAGTTGTTTAAACATCTGCTTTGAGTTTAAGAACAGGAGGTAAAATATTTTAATGTGACAGATTGAGTTAAATCAGGAATATGAATGTCAAAGGTCCCCACTCTCTGTATAGACAGCCATCTTGCCAATTAGTCAATGATGTTACTTGGACTTGATTCTTCTACATTTCTTATGCAAAACAGACAGTATTTTCCAGGGTTTGCCATTTTTCTCCCTCTACACTGCAAAACTTCATCCAAGTGTTCCAAGTGTTTTTTATTATTATTATTTTAATTTTTTTTAACCTTAAATAGAAATAAAAACCTTAGTAGAATTAATGAAAGCTATTCTCTGCAGTCCTAAGCACATACACAGGTTGGGCAAAGAATGACTTGTGAGCATTCCTGTGGAGAAGGATTTGGGGGTGTCAACTGATGAAAGATTCAACATGATCCAGCAATGTGCACTTGCAGTCAAGAAGACCAAACATACCCTGGACGTGATCACCCTGAGGTGTATCTGCTCCTCTACTTTGCTCTCATGAGACTTCACCTGGAGTACTGCGTCCAGTTCTAAGGCCCCCAGTACAGGAAGGACATTGAGCTGTTGGAGTGGGTCCAGAGGAGGGCCATGAAGATGATCAGACAGCTGGAGCACCTCCCCCATGAGAATAGGCTGAGAGAGATGGGTGTCTTCAGCCTGGCAAAGAGAAAGCCCTGAGGAGAACTTATAGAAGCCTTCCAGTACCTGAATGGAGCCTACAGGAAATGTGGGGAGAGACTTTTCATAAGGGCATATAGAGACAGACAAAGGGGGAATATTTTTAAATTGGAAGAAGGTAGTTTGAGACTAGATACAGGAAGAAAATATTTACTATGAGGGTGGTGAGACACTGGAACAGGTTGCCCAGGGTGTGGATGTCCCCACCCTGGAAGCATTCAGCGACAGGCTCGATGGGGCTTTGAGCAACCTAGATGGTCTAGATGGAGGTGTCCCTGCCTATAGCAGGGAGTTGAAACTAGGTGATCTTAAATGTCCTTTCCAACTGAAGCTGTGCTATGATTCTATGAAATTCATTTGGCTTAAACTGTCCCAATCAGTTTTAAAATAATTCATCTTTAATAGGCAACATACTGTTTTAATGCACTGCCCAAAACCATCTCCAAAATGCTGAAAACTGTACTGCCTCTAGCTTCATTAACTGAGAACATATGTTAGCAGCCAATTTTTTAGTAGCTCCCTTGAGTAGTTCTGCAAGTCAGATTTCACTGATAATTGCTTTAATAAAAAGTGTTTTAACATAAAGTGCTTGATTTCACAGGTTGCCTACATTTTTTTTTCTGTGTTCAGCTTTATGTAGGCAAATATGTATTCAGACACTCTGTACATTAATGGGACTGCCCTTCTGGTTAAACACTAGCTTAAGTGCTTAACTGGGCCAAGGTCTAAAATCTATGTATACTGGTAAAAGATTTTGAACATGTTAAAATTCTGCACATGAGTAAAAGAATATTGCCTGCACTTTCAGAAAATGACCTTATTGAGCTAGCAATTACCTACATAATTTTCACACCCCAAAATGGCACAGGAGCTGAAATGCTGTTGAGAACACTAAACTTGGTCTTCAGATTGAGAAACTAATATTTTCCTGTGCTTATGACAATTCCATAGGTAAGGATAATAGATGGGAGCTGAACATAATAGAGGCATAAAATGCAGATCATGTCTATCAATTTTCTTGGCTTAAAGATGTGCCTATAGTCTACATTTCAATGCTTACATGATTTTTCACTCTCTGTATATTTGTCATATGCCAATACAGCAGTCTTCTATCTATAAAAACTTAAATGCACTCTGAACTAAGATCCTGATATGCCAGCAATGTGGGAATTATCTGTTGCCAAACAATGATCACCTGTGTCTCGCTGAGTTCTTGCTAGATAAATTGTGAGAAGGCAAGTAGTGGATTTTAAGTGACTATGGCTGTTCACTTGATGAATAAATAAGATTTTAATCTTTCTGCCTGTTAATATACTTTAAAAAAAAATGTAATATCTAATCTAATATTCAAATGTGACTATAATTTTTTTCTAGGAGCTAGGAAAGAGCCTTAAAATTAAGATGAAGGTTCTCTGCCAGATGGCACTGTTTTGGAAGAATGAACAAAATCAGGCTATGTCCTTTTTCTATATCATGGCCTTTGAAGGAGCGGATGGCTTTCCTAACATAGCCTGCAGTTGACAGATAGAAGAAAATAGTTTCAATTTCTAAACCCTTCATGCAGCAGATAAATTGTAGAATGCTAAACATTCCTAAGACAGCACAGAAAGATGTCTCAAGATCCTTACTGAGGTGGGACATGATAATCCCTATTCACTGAGCCTGAGATAAAGAAGTGATCATAGGAGAAAGAATCTTACCAGGAAGGAGGAATTAGGGTAGTTGCTAAGTTGCTGGAATATATACTCTGCCTTTTGTGATTCAATATACTTACTGCAGGAATTTTATTGCCATTTGATGAAGCAAACATGAACTAGTATTCTGTTCTCTCTCATCTCATCAGTTGCTCAACAGAGAAACACATCACCATTTACAATTCACAAACCAAATGCATAAGATAAAGAGCTTGATAAAACAAAATCTTCCTTCTTGTTACAAATGAAATAATATTTTACAAACCTACTTCCTTCTGAAGTATTTTAAAGCTACAGTTACTAACATGACTGGTCTTGTTCCAGAAGAAAGCCTTCTGTTAATTGCTAAAGCTTTATTATCATAGTTTAAAGCTCATTTATATTATTGCTTTCTTTTTTCCCTCTTATTCACAGACTGCTGCCTTTTCCCCCTTTCTACTCTTTTCTTCTCACAGTGTATTCTCTCCCATCAAAAGATGGCTAAATAACCTGTTCCATGCCAAGTAACCCCTTTGGCAAGAATATTGTTGGCCCATAATTTGTTTAAAAGTGGTGGATTGCTGAGATCCTTTCAAGAAAGCTGCATGAAAATCTCCACAAATGACTCTATGCCATTAGCAGCAAGAGCCCTAACGGAGTCATTGTAGTGACTGAACGTATATTATAGATCTCTCTCTGTAATTTAATTCTGAAACTGGGAATCTTAGGCAGCATATGAAGAGCTGAAAATTGCCTCACCACCCCCATGTCTCTCACTCACACTCAGAGATAGAATGAAATCAATGGGAGAAATGTCCTTGCAGTAGTGAATACACATGTACGTTGGCATTTACAAAAACTTGAGCCCTCTGTGGGATGTAGAACTTGGCTTAGAGGAAATTAGAACAATCTGACATGGGTGCAGACTCCCATCCTTCAGTACAGGTCATGATTGACAGGGCCCTTGTAAATAGAGGATTCAAGAGAGAGGAGCCTTTTAAAATTACGTGTAAGATGACTGAAATGACATTCAAAATGTCAATTTAAGCAAGAATGCATTTTCTGAATTATTCTCGTCACTGTGTGCCTTTACATCTCTGATGCATTTCCAGGACATTCATTATAAACCTGATCCTGTAGATCATTTAAGGAAATCTGCAGAAATTGAGTATTTATATATATAATGGATTTGCATACATAAAAACAGTCTTCCTACAAAGTACTGCACTGCACAACAAATTTAAATGAATGTTGGATTGAATAATTGTAGAATACTTCATATGTAAATGTTACTGCCATTTAAAGCTAACTGCACAACAAGACAAAAGAGAAAATGTTATTTCACGTACGTATACGAAATTAATCTGCAGAAGCTTCCAGTGTTGAAAATGTAAGCTTCCTAAAATATGAAATAATAACATAAACAAATTAAATATATAATAGTAAATGAAGTTAATTACGACAAAGATGTTAGGTATTCAGTGTGAGAAATACCTAACTACTATATATGGAATCCTCTGAGCTGACATTTTTTGTTTGTTTGTCTGTGTTAATTATTGCTAGAGCTGAGAAAACCAATTTTGATTTGTAGTAGAGGTCAGTTACCTAATTCTTAACAACAAAAAAAACCCTTTATTTACATTTGCATAGTACACAATGAAACAACATACAGCATATATGTTACAATTTTCATAGCAGTGAAAATGCTTCAAAAGGTAACTTTTCAGCTACATCTGTAGGGATTTAGAATTCTAATGTACCTCACAAAGCATGTTTTTCTTCACTTGTCCCCACTGGACAAGCATTTCCCTAGAGGATGCAGCTCCGTAGCTACATGGATGCTAATGATTTTGTTTGGAATAAATTACATATTAGTAGGATTATTTTTAAAGGAATCAAAGAATTCTACAGTGATCCTTGATAGTTGTTCTGTGCTTTGATCCTTGATAGTTGCTGGAAGAATATTTTAAAACTAAAATTCTTGTTTCATGCTGGAAACTTATAGCTGAGGAAGCTATGGTCTTCAATACAGCAAGACTAAGAAGAATCCCAATAGAGTTAATTTTTCATTTTTTCCCCTAGCTAAATTCATATAGCTGTTAGTTTTGTGTGCCCCAGAAGATGTGAGCCACTTCAGATTTGAATACTTTTCCATAATAATGTTGTTTGAAGGGAAGAAAACACTTAAGTTCTGGCCACAGAAACTGAACATAGCCCAAAAGAACATACTCAGAGCCAACATGTAGCCAGCTGGGTGTCTCTTGGCTGGGCTTCACAGTATTCAGCCTGATCCCTCAATCCCTAAGATGTAATCAGCACTGAAAGACTCTCCAGAGTTTCTTTGCTGACCTTCTATGTCACTTCTCTCTCTTATTCTTGATGTATCTGGCACATTGTGCTGCACAGATGCCTCTACTCTGAGTCCCCATTGCAAGCTGACACTTGTACAGTATGTGGAAAACAGAGCAGAAGCACTGAAAAGCGATGGGCCTGACAGTTTCGGAAGGAACAGCCAAAGAGCACGATTGGAGAGGTCGCTGCCATCTACATCAGGCAAATGTTTTGGAAGAAAAGGCAAGGGGCAGACAGAAGCTGTCAGATTATAAACAAAGACATTTCAGATTAGTAACTCATTTGCTTGCTGCTTTCAGTTTAAAAGCCCTGTATGTCAAGTTTTGACAGTACTTTTGAAAGTAGTTTACAAATCACTACTGTATTTCAGCCTTTTTATCTTCCTTGCTAGAGTGGATGGAAATATCTGAACCTTGTATGAAAAACAAAGACATAGAGTAAAATGATCTATGTAACATACACAGAGTGAAGAGTGACTGCCTATGATGGCAATATCAGCAAAACTCTGTTATAGTTGGTTTGGAATGAGTTTTCCCCTTAGCATGTGTCTTTCGAACAGGATCAAGGCTTCTGTCTGGTACTAAATCTCTGGTACTAAATCTGATCGCTGACAACGGATGTAAAATCAACTGAATATCCTATCTCTAGCAGCTGGAAAAATACAATTTTTTACTTATTAATATTCTAAGATTTATGAATGGAGACCTATTTCATGATAAATGTATCTAATTAATGGCCTAATTAAAGCTCGACTATCTTATTGCAACATTTAGATTAATATATTAATAATAACTGCAGAAGATTAGTAGAGTTACTAGTTTTACTATTCTATTTCTTTTGCTGTACTGCACACATTCTTTCTGATTTCTACAGACTACTTTATTGACTAGTACATATGTCACTCCAAAAGTAATGCCTCCTATTTATTTCCATAGAAACTCCAAGACAAAGAACACAGTAACATTCTTTCAGAGAGCACATACTCAGCTATAAAATACTATTTTTTGATGTAGTCACCACCATTAGCTGTGTATTTTTGCCAACAATGAACAAGAGCCTGCATGCCACACTTGTAAAAACCTGCATGGCTATCTGGAACGTGGCTCATCTTTCATGCTGCTGTTGTCACTGCTGAAATGTACCACCCACCATCTCACTGTGCTCCCATCCACTGTTTGGTCTCCATAAGTGTTCAGCAAGCATCAATGAATGTCAGTGAGTGCCTTTTTTTTCTTCACGGAGGAATTCAGTTCTACACCTTTGCTTCATACGTACTTCAATGTTAGATGCCATTTTGTCAAAGTGCCCCTCTGCTACCATCTATCTCATGGCAACAAACTGTAACAGAATATTGGTGAGAAGGTTCAGCCTCTATGGGCATATCACAAACATCCACCTCTAATATTGTGAGCTAGCATAATAAAACAGGAAACATTACTTCTGGAGCAGCCTTCATATTTCAATATTAGCTTAGTATTCAGTTGATTGGATTAGGATAAAAGCTCTCTTGTGACATACAGCATGGACATTCATGAAAACATAAGTCTTTTCTCATTTTATATAGTTAATTAAGAAAAAGAAATAATTACATAAACAGTCATAATTATGTTTAGTTTTCTTCATATAATTATGTTTGTTAGGTCACAGATTTTTATTAAAATTTCACTTTGCTCATCTAGAAAACATTTATGAATTTGTGATTTATTTATTTATTTGTATGTGTCTTTTTTCAGGATTGAATCATCACCTTTTAGAGTAACATCAGAGATTTTGCTTTATTTTACACAACATTTATCCAGTTGCAACTTTCTGAGTTAAACTCAGCTCTCAAAAAAGAAAAAAATAACACTTGATACAATGTGTTGTTCCTACAAGCAGCAGATTACTAAAGTAGACATGTTGCAAACCAGCAATTCACATCTTCTTTCTTCAATTGTATCAGACAAGAGTGTCAATTTTACATTTTGCTGTAGGTGAATAGAGGAAGTGCTGGAAAGTTTAGCTCATGCGTTTTCTGCTAGCGTTCATCCATGGAAAAAAATCTGGGAAACGTATATGACAGGCATGAAGAGGGCTTTTAATGTTACCATTGTGTTCAGTCATAGTTTTTGGGCTATCTCCTATTGAATTACAAAATGTCATCATTTCACAGCATACAACATACCATCAAAATATTTTGCAAGTGTTTATTTTACAGTATTAAACAAACACATCAACCAAGGGGTGGTGATATAGCTTAATTAGGATAGAAGGGCAAAATCTGCAAAAGTCCTGTCTATTTCATCTCATTTTTAGTCAAGTTAGGAATTGTATGGTATTTGTCCAAGCTCCAAGACTTGCTTGGTGCTCTCTATAGTCAGTCATGACTGTTCTGATTTTCTTGCTCTCTGCTTTCCTCTTAGGTTGGTTTCCATTACATTTTTCCCTCATATAGGGAAATATTGACTTTGACATTTTTTGTGGATCTAGATTTTTTTTTCATTTAGAATTTTTTTTTCTCTATACCAATGAGTTCTCTAGTTTAACTATCTAATTTTGGTTACTTTAAACCCAAATTTAAACAGGTTCATCTTTTAATTCTTCTCTTCCTCTCCCCCCCCCCCCCCCCTCGTTCATCTTCTCCATGCTACACACTGTATTAAAAACTGTTTCTTATTCTCCTCAGCCATCTGTTGTTCAAACTGAAGATGATAGGTCAATTTAACCTCTCTTCTGGTAGAGATTAAATCAATCCCATAATCAGTCTCTACACTTCATTATCTTTTTTGCCTTTCCTTTCATCTTTTTTAGTTCTACACCCTTTTTGAACTTTCTCACTGTGTAGATATTTGAACTCTTCGTACTATAGTTATGCTTTCAGTTTTTCTTTCTAAAGTTTTCCTGTTAATCTCTACTGTATTCTTATTTATTTATTTACTGATGAGCACTGAGGTAAATTGTTAATGAAATCAGTTTGAATGAGTACAATATATCTTTTTGGTGTGTAAGTCAGTAACTAGGAACACTGCACTCTGTAGACAGAAATTATTATTTTTCCACATGCAATGTTTTGAACAAACTTATACTGATTTTATGTTCAATTTCATTGTCTAATATTCTTGCCAGTAGAAGTTTTAGGAAGTTAAAAGTTCTGCTAAAATTGATTGAATACCAATAGTGCATTGAAAACCAACTGAAATGAAGGGAGAGTCAGAATTTCTATTACCTGTGCAGAGTTCTTGAATCAAGATGTGAAGTAGAAGCCATTAAAAAAAAAAAAAAAAAAAAAAAAAGATGATTTTTTGTACTGAAAATTTTAAATGACTTATAAAACAAATGCGTTCAGAGGTCAAAAAAAATCAATAAAATAAGCTTATAAAATTATATAAATTAAGTACATATAGAAATGCAGCAACAACTCACAAAATGTTCTCCAGGGCTGTAAGAAAGATTATCCAGTTTTTCCAGAGAATCATGGAATCATATCATCATAGAATGGCTTGGTTCGGAAGGGACCTTAATGATCATCAAGTTTCAACCCCCCTGTCCCAGGAATGACTGTCTGATGCCAGATCAAGCAGTAGATCAGTTTGCACAGGGCCTCATACAATCTGGCCTTAAACAATCTATTCCAGCACCTTACTACTCTCCCAGTAAGAAACTTCACCTGACATCTAATCTAAATCTCCCTTCCATTAGTTTAAAAACATTCCCCCTTGTCCTATCACTATCTACCCATATAAAAAGTTGATTTCCTTCCTGTTTATAAACTCCTTTTAAATATGTCTCCTTCCATCCTTCTCTTTTCCCAATTGAACAACTCCAGTTCCATGTGATTCATCCCTTGGATCATCTTTGTGGCCCTCCTCTGAACCCACTCCAAAAGCTCCACATTTTTCCTTTGTTGGGAGTTGCAGACTTCGATGCAGTACTCCAGTTGAGGCCTCACGAGGGTGGAATAGAGGGGGACATCACTTCGCTCACTCTGCTGGCCACCCTTCTTCTGATGGAACTCAAGATACCACTGCTCTTCCAGGTTGCAAGAGGATCTGTCACATTTTAGACTCAGGAACAATTTCAAAATAGTCTTTCTGGTTAATATTATTTTGTGCTGATTGCTTTTGTTTAAAAGCGATCTGTGAAATCTGTTATTAGGACACAATAAGATCTACTATATTTACTGGAAGCGTAAATGGTTGAGTCAGATCCTTATTTTCTAATATAAAAGGCAAATACTAAATCATGACCAGAATTTGTGAAGTTGAGATGCTGACTCCACTCTTTTTTTCAGTGTTTTAGTTGTAGGAATCAGAATCTATGTGCTGATAGATTCACTAAGGCTACAACTGCCTTAGTGATAGCATTATACAAAAAGTGATGGAAAAAAAGTCTCATTATATTGGCAAAGTTAAGCTAAGGCTGCAGCATATTTTTAAATACTCAAGGACTGCATACTGAACTACTGTGAAAAATATCTGTAACCCAATGCTGAAGAAATTGCAGTATTAAGAAATATATGACTGAAACATATTTTTTAAGGTTAAATTCTGACTGATGTCTTTATTTTAACTCCACTGGCAGGGATTATTTTCAAATAAATTAATAATTTAAAAATGTTATTCTTTCATTTTCTTTCCAAACAATTTGTTCTTTAATGCTCCAAATTCTACACTGCAGCTCTGTCAGATCTTTCCATAGGTTTCTGAGTCTCAGAAGAGTTTCTTAATTCTCAGCTAATCTTGCCTACATGTCTCCCAGGTACTGTAGCCTCATTTATCTTCCTTCTCACTGAAGCAGTGCAACCAGAAACTGTCACACCCACCAATAAATCTAGCCATAATTATGTTAGAAAAAAAAGCCCTGGAACACAACTTTTCACTTAGAAACAGTCTTGGTCTTTTCCTTTTCTTTCTTCACTTTTTCCTCCTCTTATTTCCCATAACTTTTTTCCCTTTGGAAAACATTGCTGTCAAGATTCTCCAGAAAACATTATGAAGATGAGGAACATGTCATTTCTCCCTCAAGGCCCACAGATCTCTCAAAAGGTTTGCAATGAGGTTTAAACCTACTTATGCATGTGATTAGAAATTAGAGATTAATACGGATTGACACGAACATTTCACAAAGAATCTGTAATTATAGCTGTACAAATGAACAGAGAAAAAATACAAAAGAACTATGATGCCATTCGGACCATTTTTTTAATGAATGTTTCCAATTTCATTTTCTGGGGCTAATCAGAAAAGTATTCTGCTGGAAAGAAACCAAATGGTGGCAAATATGCAGGATTTGAAATACAGTATTTGCATTTTTACAATCACATTCTCCATTCTGATTGTGTGCATTATTTTTTTTTCTTTTGTATATAATTTGTGTCTAAAGAAGATGTTATTAAATGTGAAAAGGCAGAAATGCATGAATAATAGCTATTTAATCAAATTCAAATATTTTCATTATTTGAAGAGAGGAAGAAGAAAGCTCGATAAATCTATGATACAAATACAGAGGACAACACTATATGTATATGTAACAAGTAAATG
Organism: Tetrao urogallus; assembly: GCF_951394365.1. Taxonomy (NCBI): domain Eukaryota; kingdom Metazoa; phylum Chordata; class Aves; order Galliformes; family Phasianidae; genus Tetrao; species Tetrao urogallus. The sequence continues at coordinate 26,280,692 of NC_136820.1, read as the reverse complement.
ATTTTTTATTTCTGGATGTATCTTCATATTCATTGCTCTCCACAGGACTTCCATCAGACTTTGATTCAACTATGGTTGTTAAATCTCAAGCCTTTATCATGTAATGCCCAAGTGGCAAATGTCAGTGTGAATACAAATAGCCCTCTACATCCCTAAGCACAATCTATCAATTGCTTGCAAGAATAAGATGCCAATGGGTATTAGCAATGTAAACAGCATTTTTATTTTACCTCACTGATTTCAAAGTGAATTACAAAAGTACATGGAAGATGAAACTAGGTAAAGATATCTGTATGAATTGCTCTAAGACTCACTGTGGCAAAGTGGGTAAAAAGTTATAGTCTGAAAATCACTGTCAGGATCAGGCTGAAGTTCTAAGACTGAGTGCTTCCAGCTGACTGCATCCATGCTATCAGTTGGAGCAGGAACCAGTGTGAACCAAGGGTTCCTGTGCCTAGATTTCCTGGTCTAGAAAGAGAGAAGTCTTAGACACAGTGTGATAAGTAATGCTCAGATTATACAGAAAACTGGATATCTGGGCGTCTCAGTCTTTGATTCTCTTTTGAGCAGAACATGTCTGCTTCATGTTCTGTATTACCAAAAGATGTAAATAAGTACCTTTAAAAATTACTACAGTCATGCTTAATGCCCTTAAAAGACTTCCATTTTAAGGATTTTTATTTTGTTAATTCATTTTTATTCACATCTATAAAAAGAATTGTAGTTGCAAAGTACAACCTGAAATCACTGGAATATTCAAGATATCATCAAAGTTTTCTGGAAACCATCTATACTAATTACTATATGCTAATGAAATTAATAATATAACGCCTTATGTTTAATCAAGTATTGGTACTATTAAGAGAAAAATTACTGCAAAAAGAAGTGATTTGTCTTACCAACATACTGAATGTATTTTCAGCCATCCCTATGTATGTCTTTCAAAATAACACTAGCATTTTCATTATTTTATTATTTTTATAGTTCTGAGGGGATTTAGTTCTTAGTTTGATTGTATGCATTTATTAGACCATTTTTTTAATGCTTATGAGAATTATTTTCTTGACAGCATAGCACAATCTTTAACTAAAGTTATACAAGAAGCCTCCTTCACTGTATTACATCTTTTCTTCCTTCTTCTTAAGTTTCTATGCTTTTATGTTTTCCTGTATCCTTCACATTTCCTCAGCTGTCCTGGGGAGAGCCCTGAGGGAGCAGAGATTTGATAGTAAGTAGGGAATGGAAATCTTCTGTAGTAATATCTTCATCTCATCTATTTTACCATAAGCTCCAACAAGGGGAAGACATCCTCAGAGCATCCTGTACCAGGAGGAGTGTCAACATGTAAAAGGTGCTTGGAAGCTCTGGATATGATCCACTGGTAATCTATACAAAGCACACATACATATTTGCACATGTATCACATATATGTACACATGCTATATTAACTATATTATTGTCTCAAATTTTACTCCAATTAATATTCATGTTGTATGGCCATACATGCAAAAAATATTGGCAGTGAAATGACAGAAAATCAGGCAAAAGAAGCTTAGAACACTGCATTGGTCCATACATAGGAGAATCTATCAAAGCCTGTCAATATTCAGCTAAGAAATCCCGTAGCATGGAATGTCAGAAACTCACTGAAATGAACAAGTCTCTTTGCAGTTCAAGCAGTCCATCCATGCATATTTGTTGTTCATGTTTGATAGAGTGAATGCTTACAGAAAAGAGTATCAGCAATGGAAATATTCATACTAATGAAGAAAAAATGGAGGAAATAAACTTTCATGACATTAGCTTAAAATTCTTAAAGGAACTGTGTCCTGGCCTCATCTATTGCTGTATGTGCAATGTTATACACAGGAGACCAAGAACAGGTTAGTAAGTGCTGAAGAAGAAATGCAACTACATATGCATTCTGGAGTTTATTCACATTATCACCTTATGAGTGATTTTTATTGTTAAAGGAGTTTCTTAGTTTTGAAATAACATCTCCTCTCCCCTAACTTCCTTTCCCTTTCCCTTTCCCTTTCCCTTTCCCTTTCCCTTTCCCTTTCCCTTTCCCTTTCCCTTTCCCTTTCCCTTTCCCTTTCCCTTTCCCTTTCCCTTTCCCTTTCCTTTTCCCTTTCCCTTTCCCTTTCCCTTTCCCTCTTGTTTCTTTCTCTCTTGTCCCTTTCCCTTACTATTTCCCTCTTGTCCTTTCCTTTTCCCAGAACTATCAGAGTCCATTCATCACAATAAGAGGTTTGATTAGGCTTTTGAGGCTGCAGGCAAAGAAAACAAAAACTCTTTAGTTAAAATTACCTTGATTAACTGAACCCAGTGAAGAGTGCTACAACAGTGCAAGTGGTCAAGTAATCATCTGCTAGTGAGTGACTGTTATTGAGAAGGTAATACAAGCTATTTTACTCACTTGTTTCATATTTACTCTGTCAAAGTAAACTATCAAAGTTCCTTAACTGTAAAACTTGTTTGTGTGGCAGTATTATGTATCTGAGTAACTGCTCTGTAGTGAGGTTTCTGAGGAGATCCAGAAAAAAAATAATTTTTTTCTGCTTTTATCCTGTAAGGACTACTACAGTGAAAGTTCTGGAACTGAGAACTTATACAGCTCTCTCCCAGCTTTCAGGAAATACTTTAGTTCTTCAGTTCATCTGCATTTCTCCTGCATAGAACCTGATGGTTCTCTACCAGTCTGTCCTACAGCCTTAAGTTATTAGCATCTCTATGCTGAAAACAATATCCTGATACTTCAAAATTCACGAAAAGTGTTTTCATGCTAAATGACTTTCACCCAGTGCAGAGTCATCTGAAGGAAAAGGGTTGACCATAAACATTCAGTGACTTTTTCAGGAAGAACTAGCAAATATTTTTTATTGATTTATTTTAATTCAGTCCTAGCTATTTACCTTTGCTCACTTGAATAAGTTATTCAATTGTATAGGTAAATCTCAGTTCACTTATTTATTTATTTATTTTCTGAAATTAGTAGATGACAGGAGAAGAAGCTAGTTTGATGGAAACGACTTTCAAGGTGAACCCCAAAATTAGCAGAGCTCCTGGAAGCTGAGTTTATTCAGTACATTCATTTTCAAAGAGGCTTACCATTTTGTACCCACTAAGAAAATGACTTTGGTTAACAATCTCTGCAATTTACTTATCTTAGTCATTTGACATTTGCTTTTTGTGTGTGGTTAAAACTGTGAATGTAGTGAAGAATTGACATTAGTTCCAAAACCTTGTTTTTCTCCACAGGATGTCTAGGACAAGGGTCTCATGTTCAAACTGGATAAAAGCACTGTGATTTAAGTAATGGGCAGTACTTTTCTTTTACTGGAAAATACTTTGGGTGCCTATTGACTTGAGAAACAAGCAGAAGAGCCACAACTGAGAATCAGACAATACTGCTGTGAAGAAAAATATGTTTTGTGTGTCCTTTTTTATTTCTCAAGGCTACTAGAGAGATGAAGCTTGTCACAATAATGGGCATCAGTCCTAGGAAGAGTGGTGAGATTTTGTTGCAAGCCTTTGTTATTTAAGTAGAGATGTGAAATATGACAGTTAACAATCAAGTTGTCTCTTAATATCTCAAAACAATGCTAGAATTGTAAGCAGAGAGACTTAAATAATAATAATATTAAAGTGAAAAGACCTTTTGAAAGATTGGTGCTAGAAACTGTAACAGATACATTTGCCAAAAAAACTGAACCAATTAGCAAGTACTAGTATTTTTTTTTTAATTTTCTTCTTCTAAGGTACAGAATCTCCAACAGTTTTGGCTGGTTTCTTTACAGATTCTTTCTTCTTTCTTTATGAATTCCACCTTCTGCTCATATACTCCCCCAAAGTACTGGAAGGTCGCAATGAGGTCTCCCAGGAGCCTTCTCTTCACCAGGATAAACAAGCCCACCTCCCTCAGTCTTTTTTAGAGGTGCTCCAGCACACTGACCATCTTTGTAGCCCTCTTCTGGACCTCTCCAAAATCACTACACCCTTCTTGTGCTGGGGACCCCAGATCTGGATGCAGTACTCCTTGTGAGGGGGGCCTCACAGGGGCAGAGTAGAGAAAAACAATCACCTCTCTCTCCCTGCTTGCCACCCCTCTTTTGGTGCAGCCCAGGATACAGTTGGCCTTCTGAGCTGCAAGAACACACTGCTGTCTCTTGTCCAGCTTTTCATCCACCAGAACCCCCAAGTCCTTCTTGACAGGGCTTTTCTCCATCTGTACATATATCTGAGACTCTCCGACCCAAGAGTGACACCTTGCACTTGGCCTTGTTGACCCTCATTAGCTTCACACGGGCCCACTTTTCAAATTTCACTCTCTGGATGGCATCCCTTCCTTCTATTGTGTCAATGGCACCACTCAGATTGCTGTGAGTATACACAATTCCTCTGCCTATGTAACTGATAAAAATGTTAAAGAGCACTGGTCCCAAGACGGACCCCTGGGGATTACCACTCAGCACTGTCTCTACCTAGGCATAGATCTGTTGACCACAATCCTTTGGCTGGTACTCTCCTATCAATTATTTATCCACTGAATAGTCCACCCTTCAAAGCTGTATTTCTCCATTTTAGAGGTAAAGATCTGGTGTGGGACCATGTCAAAGGCCTTACATAGTTCCAGCTAGCAGTTGTCCATCCTCTGTCCACTGATCTAATGCTGTCCTTTCATCTCAGAAGGTCAATGTATCTATGTGTTGGAGATACATGTATCTGACAGGTAGATCATTCAGTAAATAAGGAATCAGACGGATTCCTTAAGTGTTGCAATCAGCTGCTCAATGTCCGGGTGGAGATCAGTGTCAAGTGTTGATACTCAGTGATCTGTATACTGACCAGTACTACTTAGCATCTTTGCTGGTAACATGGAGAATGGGATTGAGTGCACTCTCAGCAAGTTTATGGAAGACACCAAGCTGTGTGGTGTGGTCAACACGCTGGAGGGAAGGGATACCACACAGAGAGACATGGGCCAGCTCAAGAGGTGGATCAGTGAGAAAAAACATGCAAAACAAGGTCAAATGCAAGAACCTCCACATGGGTCAGGGCAATGCCAAGCATTAATATAGGCTACGTAACTCATATGAAGTGAGCAGCCCCTTGAAGAAGGATTTGGTTGAACTGATGAATGAAAAGCTTAGTTTGAGCTGGCATTGTGCACTTGAAGCCCAGAAAGCCAAAAATATGCTGAGTTGAATCAAAAGAAATGTAGCAAGCAGGTTGAAGGAGATGTTTGTCTATTTATACTCCATTCTCATTCTACCCGCCACATTCAACTCTCAGGCTCACAGCATAACCTCTTAGAGTGGTTCCAGAGGAGGGCTGTAAAGATGGTAGGGACTGGAGCACCTCTCCAGTGAAGATAGACTTAGAAGTTGGGATTATTTAGTTCAGAGAGGATAAGGCACTGAGAAGACACTATTGCAGCCTCTCAGTACTTGATGGGAGCCTACAGGAAAGAGGTGGAGGGACTTTTTATCAGGGAGTGCAATAAAGGTAACAGTTTTAAACAGAAAGAGAATAAGTGTAGCTTACTTTTGTAGCAAAAGAGAAACAGTATCTAGTAAGGAGCGTCTCTGCTGTGTCGGCACTGAATATTGCAGTGTGAGTTACTCAAGCCCTCTGGTTTATCTATGCCTCAGTTAAGCTTCTGGTTGTGTAAAATAGTCTACAGAGAGCTTCACAGTACTTTGTTTACTGCACTTGATTACACTGTGTGTCTTGAGTCAAACAATATATGTAGTAGATAAAAATTTATAACTGATTTATGTGTAAGATTCAGCAGGTTGCACTGCAATTTGCAGAGGAAGAAGCATCTCACTCTGAGAGAAATACTAAAATAATAAATGCAGTCTTAACTAGTAGGTACTGTTTTAAAATTTTAGCAATAATAATTAGATGTAGCTATATATTTACTTAGTTATAAAAACTTCTGATGCACTCTTGAAATGTGAATGGTGTGGCTCATTAGTTTGTTTGCCTGATATTAGCTCTTTCTGACAATGTTAGATGTTTTGTTATTTTGTTCTTGTGACTGTATAAATTTGCAAACATAAAACCCACTCAGTTTTAGACAACTGCTTATTTCAAGTTAGTAAATACACTGATATTTAGCCCTACAATTCAGCTTGTAACAGCTTATATAATTCTAAACCATTTCTTTTGATATTTTTACTCCGAGTGAAACCTGCATTAAATCAGTCACTAACAAACACAATTGCCTAGGAGGGCAGGAGATGGGGATGGGGCTTGTAGGTACTTTGTCATCAGTATCATTGCTCAGTTTTAGTTATTTTATTACTGTCTATGAATGTCTAGAATGACCCATCTGGTGAAGAATTTGAGTTACTGACCTAGAACCATTTGAAAGCTGGCACAATATTGCTGTTAATTTGATGTACCATTACAAGATACATTTAAGTCAAAACAAAATTTGTGGCTTCTGGAGTAGCTGGTGTACACCTGGGAGAGAGTGCTTTCCTATATTCCATTGTTGGGGATATTTAAACCTGGTGTATAGCCTTCCGTCATGGTGGTGCTATTGCTACACTGATATACACTCACTGAGGCATAGTTTTTATTACCAGAATATGTTAATCTCACAGCAAACAGAAACCAGTAGCAAAGTCATAGCAAATTTCATTCACTACATCTGTCTTGTAAGCGACAGTGACCTCAACTACAAGCCTTTTTTAATCTCATTTCTTCATCTCAGTTATTACACATTTTTAATACATTTTAGGAAGTTAAATTTATTTCTCTTATTTCTGAAAGTATTGCTTGTTATTTTTATGAGGTCATTTTAAGTATTACCATATGCTCTTTTAATTCAAATAAATATTTATTTTAAAAAGTAGGCCTTTCTCCTCAAGCTATGTGTTGTTGGACTATCCTTAGCTGCTGTATGTGAAAGTTTGGACAACAATTATGGACTAAGCTACTGAAAAAATAATGAAGGGAAAAATAAAATCAAATATTTTTTTCAGCTGAGTTGTAACCTTTGCTGAAAAAAAACACCTTACAAATATTTGAGTAGGACTTCACCAAAATCCCTGTGATTTGGGCCAGTGAATCCGAGAGTTAACAGCATTCAGATGTAGAGTCAAATTCTTGACTTTGTATTCTAGAAGTGTTGGTTATTTTTTCGGTTGGTTGGTTTGGTGGGTCTTTTTTTTTTTCTTTTTTCTTTTTTTTCCCCTGGGTGCTATGCAGGCATCAATCACAAAAAGGAACACACACAAAAGAAGAGTGATTAAAAACATAAAGGAAGTGGAGGTTTATTATGAGAAAACTGAATACTTCACATAAAGAAAGCCAGTGCTTGATGATATACTAGTTCTTTTGCATCTCTACTCATTCATGTGGCATAAAATTGCGAACAAAAGAGACTTTTTGATTAATGACCTTTGCTAATCATTCCAGTAGAATACACAGACACTTCTTATTTGATTCCACTACCAAATTAAGTTTGTGTTGATCATAAATGTCACTTGCACACAAATCAAACATAAATATTCAAAATGATCTATATTTTATCAGTTATAAAAGAAGGCTTGTCAGCCAGAATGAGTTTAAACAAGTAATTAGTGCAAAAGTTATTAAACATTTTAAACAAATGTGCTGCATGAAACTCAAATTAGAGGAGTCTAAAGAAATTTAACAGTGTCTTGATTACAAAGGTATCTCAGTTGGAGGCAGATTTGCCATCTATGGAAATAAAAAGAGAATGTGCATTATAGGGTTATCTGTAGAAAGTAAAAAAGAAAAAAAAGACCATGTGGAAATTGATAGAAATTGACTCTGGAAGTGTAAAATGAAAATAAGAGGTTACTATGTAGGACCTCAGTCCCGAGGAGTTGAAATAATAGTGGGCATCAGAAAAATCCTCTTATGTGACAAGGCACACATACTGAATAGATATTAAACCATAAAATTCTTCATGATTTAACTACTACCAAGACTTTTTAGGTTATATCATTAATAAATTGTTAAAGAGATTGGAGAGAAAATAATGAATGATCCTTTTAAATGAAGAGGGAGGGACAGTAAGGAAAAAAGAGTGAATATGCTGTTCTGATAAATTAATGGGAAAAATACAATAATTTCTTGAACTTTTGTTTATTTTAGTTATTGCTCAATTCTAATATTAATATAAACTAAAACCATCCATGAAAGAAACCCCGGGAATAACAGGGAGGCAACTGGAAGGTTCATTAGCTCCTTCTTACACATTAGTAATGTACATGGTTCATGGTTCGTTATGTATATTGGAAGAACATAATTGATGTTGCTCCTGTCAACAAGCCTTGAAAACTCTCAGTAAGGATGTGGATAATGAAAAAGTAATAAAGCAGAGGCATCATCAATATATCAAAATTTCCTTCATTTATCAGTTTAACATAATGAAATTAAATTTTAAGTAATTGTCTCCCACATATACTTAGCTTAAAGACTTGAGAATGGCTTGTTTGCTTGTTAGTTAGCCTATAAAATTTTATCTCTCCCACAAATCTTGCTTCATTTTAGAATGAAATTTTAAGAGATCATTAAGTTAAAATATATCTCAAAGAATATTACCTCTGGTTCAGTCTGAAATTGGTATTAAACATTTATGAATAAGTGAACAAGTCTTTATGTGGCAAATTCCAGGCTCTTTTTTTTTTTTTTTTTTTTTTTTTTCATACTTGTTTTTTTACAATAAAAAAAATCCTCTAAGGCTTATAGTTGGAAAGACACAACCTAAAGATGACTTGGTGTACATTTCTACAGTGACCATACATGTTCCTCTGCAGAACATTTTGTTTGGTTAGAAATATTTTGCTTGGATTTGAAGGCCAATATTACCACCATGTAGTTACTATCTCTAAACATTTTTGTGTACAAAACTTTAGCTGCTAGAAGACTGCAAGAATGCACTGTTAGTGTATAAAACTTGCAGTGCAGACTTTTCAACCAACACTATTAATGTGAATGCAAAAACTGGGAGACAGTCTCAAATAATTAGGAACATTACATACTCTTATTCTTTTCCTATGGAAACTTCACATTTTACTAGAGCTGACTTACATAATTGTGGGCAAATAAATAAATAAATAAATAATCCAACCAATAGCTTAAGCAATAGGTTTCGTTATTGTATTACAGCCCTTCAATGAAGCAGCTGTATTTTTGCTGATGCATCTAAATTCATAGCTTGAAACAATCAAATTATTTCAACTGGAGCAATATCTAGTTAGAGTTCTGATGTCTCTCAGGAGTTCTATTGGGACCACAACAAGGAAATAATTGAAAACATGCCTTTTTTTTTTTAACTGAGTAATATGAAGTGTTACTATATGTAAATTCTGCGAGTCTTTTACCTTGAATTTCAATAGAATGATTAAATCCAGAATTCAAGTCTTGAGTGCCTTTGAAGAACACATTTCAGAGAAATAGAGAATTTTGCATCTACCTGTCTCTCAGAATTTTTGGAGCCCATCAATTTCAAGCAAGGTAGATTTGATTCCAGTGCAATCTTTAGGCAGTACAAACCCTCCTGTAGATGTATGCACATATTTTAACGGAATAAAGAGCAAAACAAAGGCAACCAAGATGCAGGATACATAATCCAGAATTAAATAAATATGACACAGAGGAAACAATGTGCAGCATTTCCTCACTGCTTAAACTGATGTTCTCCATTGTTTTCCAATAGTTTTTGCAAGTTATTTTATGGATGTCACTTACAAAATCTTATGGAGCTAATCTAGACAGAATTATAGCTAAGCTTTTCTTACCCTCAGGCACTTTAGTCTTTGCAGCTTCCTGCTGTTTGTTATCAATGTTCAACCTGCTTTACTTCTATAGCCTGCGAGAAGAACTTTTTACTATTCAATATTGCGCCTTTTTATTCTATCTTCAAATGGTTTTTCACTCCACTTTATGTAGTTAGGCTGTATTGTTACTGCCACTTTCCTTGTCTCAGATCTTTTCATTTTTCATGTGGAATAGAGAGCATCACCCACCAGCACCACAGTAACTAATACTTGCTAATTTTTCCATATTAAACTCCTATACCCAGATTTATTAATAACAACACAGCTACAAAAATCTCATAGTTGAAAGCCAGCATTGAAGATGAGTGAATATGGAAGAAAGGGCTAATGATTTATCTGAAAATTCATTATACGTAATGCCACTCTATGGGGTTGATATATTTTGATTTTTTGAATGCTCTTTTTGCTTAAATGTATCTGGGAAATTTTACAACCAAATTGTCCCTTGAGTCTCATAAGTACACCAGGACATTTTTTGTTTGTTTGTTTGTTTGTTTTTAAATTGTGTAGTATTCCTGAATTAGATTTAATATTTCTGAAAGAGATTATTCATATTTTGTTTCCTGAATGGAATGAAATATGATCAGTCATGCTAATCGTAAATATATCATTTAGAATATTAAGCTTTGACAGTTTTATATATCAATTATATCTTATAACTAAATGTTCTGCTTGTAAACAGCACACATATAACTACAAGATGGTGGTCTATATTAAAAAGTCAGCAATTGTGAAATGTAGTTGCAGCATGATGGTCCCAGATGACTGGAGGCTTGCCAATGTGACTCCCATTTATAAGAAAGGTCGTAAGGAGGATCCGGGGAACTACAGGCCTGTCAGCCTGACCTCGGTGCCAGGGAAGGTTATGGAGCAGATCGTCTTGAGGGAGATCATGCGGCATGTGCAGGGTGACCGGGGGATCAGGCCTAGCCAGCATGGGTTCATGAAGGGCAGGTCCTGTTTGACCAACCTGATCTCCTTCTATGATCTAGTGACCCATCTGGTGGATGAAGGAAAGGCTGTTGATGTGGTCTACCTAGACTTCAGCAAAGCCTTTGACACTGTCTCCCACAGCATTCTCCTGCAGAAGCTGGCAGTCAGAGGCTTGGATGGGTACACTCTTGGCTGGGTAAGGAGCTGGCTGGAGGGCCGGGCGCAGAGAGTGGTGGTGAATGGAGTCAAATCCAGCTGGCGACCGGTCGTGAGTGGTGTTCCGCAGGGGTCGGTGCTGGGGCCTGTCCTCTTCAATATCTTTATAGATGACCTCGATGAGGGCATCGAGTGCACCCTCAGTAAATTTGCAGATGACACCAAATTGGCTGGAAGCGTGGATCTGCCTGGGGGTAGTGAGGCCCTACAGAGGGATCTGGACAGGCTGGAGAGCTGGGCTGGAGCCAATGGGATGAGTTTCAACAAGGCCAAATGCCGGGTCCTGCACTTCGGCCACAACAACCCCAGGCGACGCTACAGGCTTGGGGCGGTGTGGCTGGAGGACTGCGTAGAGGAAATGGACCTGGGGGTATTGATTGATGCTCGGCTGAACATGAGCCGACAGTGTGCCCAGGTGGCCAAGAAGGCCAATGGCATCCTGGCTTGCATCAGAAACAGTGTTGCAAGCAGGAGCAGAGAGGTGATTGTTCCCCTATATTCAGCACTCGTCAGGCCGCACCTCGAGTACTGTGTCTAGTTTTGGGCCCCTCACTGCAAGAAAGATATTGAGGCCCTGGAACGTGTTCAAAGAAGGGCAACGAAGCTGGTGAGGGGTCTGGAACACAGGCCATATGAGGAGAGGCTGAAGGAGCTGGGAATGTTCAGCCTGGAGAAGAGGAGGCTCAGGGAGACCTTATTGCTCTCTATAACTTCCTGAAGGGAGGTTGTAGTGAGCTGGGGGTCGGCCTCTTCTCTCGTGTCATTAGTGATAGGACCAGGGGGAATGGTTTCAAGCTACGCCAGGGGAAATTCAGGCTGGACATGAGGAAGTATTACTTTTCAGAAAGGGTGGTCAGGCACTGGAATGGACTGCCCAGGGAGGTGGTGGAATCACCGACCCTGGGGGTGTTCAAGGAAAGACTGGATGTTGCGTTGAGGGACATGGTTTAGTAGGAGCTATTGGGAATAGGTGAACGGTTGGACTGGGTGATCTTTTAGGTCTTTTCCAACCTTAGTGATTCTATGATTCTATGATTCTATGATAACACAGTAACATAAGTAAGTTGTTTAAATAAAAGGAAATACATTAGTATCTTAGAAGTCCTGGGGTAACATTTTGTAAGCAATGGATTTTCATTGGCGATCCTTTATACAGTCTGTTAAGAAAAACAAAATTAAATAATATGAAAATAAAAGGAGATCTGAACATTTTTTTTCTTTTTCTTTTTCTTTTTTTTCTTTTTCTTTTTTTCTTTTTTTTTTTAACCACCAATTTCAGAGAAATGCTGAGGAATTTAAGGGATATGTAAAACACACACTCTACCTTTTTCTTATTACTGATTATGCCTTTAGGTTTAGGTTGGCTGTTGCAATCTGTGACAATAAATAGTTCCAAGCTCAATTTTAATATTTTAATTAAATTGTTAAGAGAAGTCCTGATATTAAGTAGACAAATGAAACAATTTTTGAATGACAGTTTTCAACCTTAGAAGAATTTGCTTTTCATGGTTACTTGGTGCTTATTTTTAAGGATTCATAAAAAGAAATCAAAGAGGCAGATATCACTTCTAAACCAAATTTAAAGACTAAGATTTCAAACTTCAGTTATTGTCAAGTTCACATCATGTTTTTCATAGTCTATATTAACTAGGCTCAAACAGTGAAATCTTGACTGGTAGTCAAGTAAAGTAAAGTTACCTTAGATAAAAAATTTCTAATAATCTCATAACAGATTTTCTCCAGGAGTATATTAATTTCATGATTACTTCAGTACTTTCAGCCCCACCCAATGTTATCTCAGCAACTTTAACAAACAAGATTATGCAAGTAGAAACTTGGTTTTAATGGTGAATTAGTTTTTGTTGTTTTCATTTTATTGAGTTTTCATTTCATTTTCATGCAACTTTTTAATACCGAAGTATATATAATACGTGCATCAGAGATCTAAAATTCCATTTTTTTTTTTTTTAATTCTACGTGTGAAACAGAAAATGGCGGAAAATGTTCTATTATTTTTCAAAATGTATTCAGGTTAAGTTTTTGGGGGTTGAACTACATTTTTGTACTTCACTGAATAGTGATCTAATTTAAAAAAAAAAATGGAAAAAAAATCATTTAAATAAATTGACATGAAACATTTTTAAATTGATTTATTATTTGTTTACGTGTCTGAAGTTGGGAAATTGACTTCAATTATTTTATTCTATTAGCATTCCTCAGCCCCCCTTTTTTTTTTTTTTTTTTGATAAAGAAACTATTTTCCTCTAACATTGTTCCCATTTAAATATATCTATGCTATAAATCATATAAAAATGGAATGGACCATCATTAAAAAGAGAATTTGTTTGTTCTGAAAATGTCAGAGCAGTAAATGTTAACATTACTGAATTAATATTTCTACCCATATGTTTCTTTCCAACAACATTCTGGTACGCTGGCAGTCACAGACTATTTTGTTTATGCTATGATCACAGACTCGCAGTGAATATGCTTCCACTAAAGTGTCACTAGCTGGATTCATTCCAGATTCAGTGGTTTCAAAAGAGAAGCAGTTCCTACTGGGGCCCTGTGTGAGGCTGCAGCTAAGTGCCAAGCCTTAGCCCAAAGGATAGTAAATTGTGATTTTGATCCAGATTCTGCGCGAACTGAAAGAAATTGGATGTGTGATTGACTTAGTGGGTTCCTATGGTCTACCATGGGATTCTTCATGTCATTTCCTAAATCTTTGATGTAACTGAGCACTGAGCCACCTTCAGTCTGTGATTCTGCAGTTTTTGAAACTTGATTTCTAATGGCAAGATGAAGCCACACAGCATGAAATGATAGGTTAATTTCACATTTACATTTTTATTTTAACAAACTGATTTTTTTTATTTATATGAATAGCAACTTGGACTCCTCCTTTATGTGATCTTGAATGCTTTAGTTTTGAAAAATTTTCAATTTCAGATAAAATGTGTTCAAAACAAGGGTTAGTCAAAGGCTTGCATTTGAAAGGGCACAATAATGCTAACAGCCTATCAGGAACTTAACTACATGACAGCTCTGAAAGCAAATGCAAAGCTGCCAGTAGCATCTGGGGAGTCAGCCAAGAAGCCAGATGCTACCAAAAACCATTTCCTCTACTGTTTGGTGTTCTGGACTCCTGTGGGTGTCTCTGAAAGATAAAAGGATCTAGTGTACTTCATAGAACAATATGCTAAGCCTCAAGTGCCTCTACTACTGTTGAGGACAATTTCATGCTGAATACTGATAAAGCAAACAAAAAACAAAAAAGAGGTATTTCATTAAATCTGGACTCCAGTACTAATTTTTTAATTAGCTTGTTGCAGTGTGAACACCGAATCACCGAAGTTGGAAAAGACCTCCAAGATCATCTAGTCAAGCTGTCCACCTACCACCTATATTTCTCCACTAAACCATGCCCTTAGTACAACATCTGAATGTTTCTTGAACATCTCCAGGATCAGTGACTCCACCACCTCCTTGGGGAGCCCATTCCAGCACCTCACCACTCTTTCAGAGAAGAAAGTTTTCCTAATGTCCAACCCGAACATCCCCTGGTGCAACTCGAGGCCATTCCCTCTAGTCCTGTCTATATCTATATGGGGGAAGAGACTGAACACGACCTCACCACAGCCTCCTTTCAGATAGAAAACAATCAGGTCTCCCCTGATCCTCTTCTCCAGGCTAAATAAACCCAGTTCCCTCAGATGCTCCCCATAAGGCTTGTGCTCCAGACCCCTCGTATCTTCTGTGCCCTTCTTTGAACACACTCCAAAGCCTCGATGTCTTTCTTGTAGTGAAGGGCCCAAAGCTGAACACAGTGCTCAAGCTGCAACTTCACCAGAGCTGAGTACAGAGGGACAATTACCCCCATGGTCCTGCTGGCAATATTATTTCTGATACAAGCCAGGATGTCATTGGCCCTCTTAGCTACCTGGGCACACTGCTGGCTGGCTCATGTTTAGCCGAATGTAGACCAGTACCCCCAGGTTCATCTCTTCCATGCAGTCTTCCAGTCACTCTGCCCCAAGCCTGTAGCACTGTGTGGGGTTGCTGTGGCCAGAATGCAGTACTTTGCATTTGATCTTGTTCAACTTCATCCCATTGGCTTCAGACCAGCAATCAAGGCTGTCCAGATCCTTCCAAAAGATGTTCCTACCACCAGGCACTTGTGTTTATCTAATGGATGGGAAGAGAATGTTTCCTCAGTTTTGATGAGCACTGAAACATTTCTTGTAGGATGGAATTTAAAGAGTGTGCATCTTCTGATTTGTAGAGATTTATATAAGTCTATATGTCATTCAGACTGGAAAGAGAGAAAAAGAAAAATGAAACAAAACAATATGAATAAAGACTTTGCAAATCCTGGAAGGGGCATGGGATTAGTGCTTCACATCGCAGGGATTCAACTTTATAGACACAGTCTTGCAATTAATTGAAATGAATGCAATTAAGGCAAAGTTGGTAAGCATAGAAAAATGGAGGAAGCTGTGGAATTTTATTTAAGAAGTAAATAAATAAATATTTGTCTAAGAGCGCAGAATCTAAAGAGATGGTTACTGTTCAAGAGTTTGGCTTAATGGTGTCTTTGAAGAAATATTGCTTTCCTGACCTGACTGTATATATTCAGAAATCCATAGCATTTTAATATTCTCTGAGATCTCAGAAAACTGACAGTTTAGAGTTGTTAGAAAAGTGTCTATGACCAACATGAGAAAACAGTCTCTTCATGGTTTTCAATGCTCAAAACATATTCAAATGTAAAAATCCAACAATTTAATTGCAATAACAAAGTCACTGATGTGTGTTTATCTTTCTTTTACACACAGGGATTTACTAAAAATCACCTTATGGAAAACTAGTTCTATGTACTAAAATCCAAACTCATTGAAGCACTGCACATAAAAGTTATTAAAATCAAATGGTTTCTTTAAACTTTAAATTCAAACTTAGAGCACCAGATAATCCAAAAGGAAATTAAGTGAAATGCCCCTCTGGGAAAAGGCAAAACCAGTGCACTCTGTGTAAAAGTTGAATGATGACCAAAATAAGAACAATGAATTTCCATGGAGAACATGTATTTTCAAAATGTGTTTATTTGCATATGTGCACACATTGTAATACTAAACATGTAAATTTCTTGATTACTGCAAAAAGTACACTTCCTAAAACTATGTGACATGTAGCCTCTTCTCTTTTATTAATTTGTCTAAATTCAAAGAAACACAGAGGGCTACTTTAAAGTTTTGGAGTTGATATTTTCTCTTTGTACAAAATATAAATGTCAAATGTTTAACAGAACAATCATATTACCAATATAGAATTTGGACATATGTTTTCTAAGGCCAAGGTCAAGTGTCAGGCAAAATCATCTGGTCTCTGACAACCTTTGTAGATTCTACACTAAATCAAAGGCACTTTCGTAAATTATATGTCACAATGATTAGCACATATATTCTTCAGATAATTTAAGATTAAATCAAATCTTCACAACATTCATTATTACTAGCTAAAAAACAGGTAGATGTTTTTTCAGTAAAAACAACTGAAAACAGATAAGGAAATATATCACTGTAAAGGATTTCAGTAGACTTCCTGGCCATTGTCAACAGTAGCCATCAATTCCTTTATTAGATGTGAGAACAAGACTAAATACAGTTATTGGATTCCTGTGAAAATGCCTGTAAACAGACTCCAAAGTTTGTTGTGTGTGGATTAGCTATCAGCTACATAGGTACCCCTTCTTCACCTGAAAGGTTATTTGGTTTTCTAAACAATGTCAGATGGTCTAAAGAACAATATCCATTCCTTTATGAAGCATTTTCTCTTTTACTTTCCCAGTCCAGGTGTCATAGCATGATTCTTTATATTTATAATGATTTGATTATTCAGTATGGACACTTCTCAGGATGCAGGCTTCACTACAGAAATAAAGAACAGTTCTTAGCTTTGGTCATCACTGACAGTTAGGCTTCCTATGTCTCTCATGTCCTTGAAATTCTAGGCAGGGATTGGGGGAGCAAAACCCCTCCCACCATAAGAATAGAGCAAGTCTGAAGCCAGCTGGTGAGACTGAGTATTAGTCAACAGGGCCTGTAACAGGAACTGGCTGATGTGGTAGCCACTCTCAATCATATTAGAAAAGTTGTGTCTCTTAGGTGATATCCCTGGGGACTGGAAAAAGTGAAACATCACTCTCAATTTTAAGAAGGGCTGAATGGAAGACTTAGGAAGCCACAGTCTGGTGAGCTTTTCCTTTAAGCCTGGGAAAATCATGGAACAGATTGTCTTACAAGCTTGCATGTTAAGGCACATGCAAAATAAGGAGATGAACCAAGACAGCTATCATGGCTCCATCAATGCAGATTGTGCCTGGCTAATCTTAGGCCATCTATGAGGGAGCCACATCTTCAGTGAACAAAGGAAGAGCAGATGTCATCTACCTGGATTTGTGCAAGACCTTTGATATGGCCCTTCATCACATCCTTATCCTTAAATTGGAAAGATATAGATTTGAAGGGTGGATTATCCAATAGATGAGGAATTATTGAATGGTTACATGCAGAGGGTTTTGGCCAATGAATCTGTGCCGAGGTGGAAACCAATGACAAATGGATCTGGCCTGGGACTAGTGCTCTTGAACACCTTTATAAATGGCACAGACAGTGAGTTCAATTGCAGATGTATGCAGATGACACTAATCTGAGTGGTGCAGTTGACAGAACAGAAGGAAAGGATGCCATGCAAAGGGGTCTGGACAATGGGCTCATGTGAATCCAGCGAGATTCAACAAGGCCAAATGCAAGATATGTGTCTGACTGGGAGAAGAACTCCACAAATTGTCCTGTTGAGAAGGACATGGAAGTTATGGTGGATGGAAAGATTGACACAAACCAATGATGAGGCCTGGAAGAGTCTTCATTATGCCTCCCATCTGGAGTACTGCATCCAGTCTTGGGGGTCTCAGCACAAGAAAGACGTAAAGCTGATGGAGTGGATCCAGAGGAGGGCACAAAGAAGGTCTGAGGGCTGGAGAACTTCTCCTATAAAGAAAGGTCGAGGCAGTTGTGTGTATTCAGTCCAAGGAAGAGAAAGCTCCGGGGAGCGATTATGTCTTCCAGTACTTGAAGGAAGCTTAAAAACAGGAGGGAGACAAACTTTTTACTCAGTCTGATTCTATGCATATATATTTTCTGTTCATTCAGTCTTTCTATAAATCAGTTCTATTTATTTTTCTCTATTAGGAAGTTTTCCCCTATTTTCCCAAAACAATTTTTTTCATTTCCATGTAACTCTTTGCTATACAAAAACATTGCACAAGAAATTTTTCAAAGAAGTAAAAGTAGGTGAATTTAAAGACTAATACATTGTTTCTTTAAAGGAACTTGATAAATCCAGTACTTACAAAGTCCAGCAAAGTCCATCTAATGTGCCCAATAAAATCAATCCTATACAACAATTAATTGAGTAATTAGCACTTAAGCCAGAAGTTCTACTTCTTATTAGTCATCTAGATGATCAGACTGTATAAGCTAAATTGATTGCACAAATACTAGATCACAAATTTTATAGTTTTATATAGAATAAAAAAAAAAAAAAGGCCTCACTGTCTATAACATGAAACAAGGTTACTTTTCCCTAAGCAATGCAGTAGAAGGTACATAAAATCAAGTATGTGAAATCACTGATTCCCTAATGCCACTCTCCTCAGTAGAGATAATTCCTTTATTCAGTTCATAAATTCTCTTCCTTGTTTGCATTTGTAGCTCTTCCACAGAAATTCACTCTGCTGATCTAATGTTATGTACTGGTTTAGTTCTTTTATTTCTGGCGACTGGTCACTAGTGGTGTTCCCCAGGGGTCAGTGCTGGGGCCTGTCCTCTTCAATATCTTTATTGATGACCTGGATGAGGGCACTGAGTGCACCCTCAGTAAGTTTGCAGATGACAACAAGTTGGCTGGAAGTGTGGATCTGCCTGGGAGTAGCGAAGTCCTACAGAGGGATCTGGACAGGCTGGAGAGCTGGGCTGAAGCCAATGGGATGAGGTTCAACATGACCAAATGCTGGGTCCTGCGCTTTGGCCACAACAACCCCAGGCAACACTACAGGCGTGGGACAAAGTGGCTGGAAGACTGCGTAGAGGAAATAGACCTGGGGGTATCGTTTGATTCATCTATTGGATGCTCAGCTGAACACAAGCCGACAGTGTGCCCAGGTGGCCAAGAAGGTCAATGGCATCCTGGCTGGCATCAGAAATAGTGTTGCTAGCAAGAACAGGGAAGAGATTGTCTCCCTGTACTCAGCACTGGTGAGGCCACACCTTGAGTCCTGTGTCCAGTTTTGGGCCCCTCTCTGCAAGAAAGACGTTGAGGCCTTGGAGCGGGTTCGAAGAAGGGTGACAAAGCTGGTGAGGGGTCTGGAGCACAGGCCTTATGAGGAGCAACTGAGACAGCTGGGATTTTTTAGTCTGGAGAAGAGGAGGCTCAGGGAGACCTTATTGCTCTCTATAACTACCTGAAGGGAGGTTGTAGTGAGCTGGGAGTTGGCCTCTTTTCCTGTGTAATTGGTGATAGGACTAGAGGGAATGGTTTCAAGCTGTGCCAGGCTGGATGTCAGGAAATACTACTTTTCTGAAAGAGTGGTCAAGCACTGGAATGGGCTGCCCAGGGAGGTGGTGGAGTCACCGACCCTGGAGGTGTTAAAGGAACGTTTGGATTTTGTGTTGAGGGATATGGTTTAGTGAGTACTATTGGTGATAGGTGGATGGTTGGACTGGATGATCTTTTAGGTCTTTTCCAACCTTGGTGTTTCTGTGATTCTGTGATTCTGTTTGAAATGCAGTAAGTTGGTAGCAGATAAGGAAGGATCCAATACCTTTACTACTGGCTTTTGTACAGAGAACAATTAAGATCCAGCGGAGTTTCAGTAATTTATTTGTTCCTTGATACTATCTCAATACATACTTAGTATTTGATAGGGCTTTCTTATTATGATTATTATTATTTAATAATTTAATTAATTAAGAAATTATTTAATTTCTTATTATGATTATTATTATCTAATTATGATTATTATGATTTCTTATCAGAAGAGATTTTTATCTTTATGTACTTCTTCTGAAAAGATAGAGACATTGCTTAATTGTGAAGGAAGAAATGGGTAAAAAACTGGAAGAGCTAGTCATTTACTGTTATTTACAACGTATTTATATTATGGTTGCATAGGAAGCCCAAACCATATCACTGTCCTGAACAGAAGAGAATGACAAAGGTATAACTGCATCATGAAAATAATGAACTTGGAACATGCTGCATGTATAATTTTGATTTCCAGTTATTCACCTAACAAGTAATTAATCACCAGACATTCCAGAGAAAGGACTAACTCTACCTTTGTATTTTATCAACTATCTGCATTTAATTATTTTGAACACAAGAGAGGTTAGTATTAATAAATACTTTGAACTTATTCTTCTTTAACATCTTACAAACAAAAATATACGTACCAAATATTCAGAATTTTGCAGGCCAAACAAAACCTCGGTTGTTTCCTTCTATACTTCCTTGCTGCTGTGTTTTTATACATATACAATAATTTTCATGCTGGAAAAAGTCTTATTTCCATTCACTAAGCCTTATTTTTGCCAATTTTTTGGAATTTTTAATAATTTTGAAAATAACCCAATTCACTTGTTCATTATCAAAATATCGTCAAAGTAAATTCTTTCATTCTTTTTATTTTAACATTTTTTGATTGAAACTGTTTACAGCTTGAATTAAAATTCAGTATTTCAGAACCTCTCATGAATCCACAAAAAAGAAATTTTTCAGCAATCTCTCCCATTATTTTGGGGATTGCATCAATTTCTGTAAGCTTGACCTTTTTACTATGTTAAAACATTTTGATCTTTAAGATCATTCTAAGTAAAAAAACCACATATTTTCACCATCTTTTCATCATGAAGAATTGCACAGTGCATTTGGCTCATAAGGAAAAGAAATGGTTATACCATTCCCTTCTTTTGTCTTCTTCTTTCTTGTTTTGTCCATAAATATCAATAACTAGTTTTCATATCTCTCTTCTACATAAATTCTGGAGCTTTCCTCAATAGTAAGTCAGAATCAAAGTCAATAGAAACCTATTCAATTAAGTTCTGCAGCCCAGTGAAGATTATATTTTCCACCTTCCCACCCCCCCAATAAACAGTAAACTATTACTATAGTAATTTATATTACTATGTCTTCTAATTTGCTTTTGTCCAAAATAGTACTCAGTTTATTTCACCACAACTTACATACAATTTCATATTTGTAGTCCTTAGAATGTCTTGGATGCTACCATCCCCTCATCACTTTCTGTAATTTCATTTACTCATTTAATATTGTTGTTTTTACTTTTGTTCATTTTTGATAAATGATGGTATTCACCAAAACTGCAGAGCTCATCATTTAAAGGCATAGCCTTTTTAGAAAGATTTCATCAAAGTTAAATATCAAGTCCAACAAATCATAAGTGTAGGTAATTGTGATTTTTCTTCTGTTTTCTCCTTATTACACTGTGATGCACTCAGAATAGCCTGCCCTATAGAACTACAGGAAGAAGCACTTTTCTACACAGTACTATCTCACCAAGTTTGCAAAGAATTATCCAGAATAACATGTATAAGCGTGGCTGCATTTCTTAATTTTTTATAATCTCATTTGGAAAAAAAAAAGAAAAAAAAGAGAGAGAGAGAATAAAAAATTTGTGTAGAAGTCATGGAATGGTTTCCAACTTAAAGTGTTTTTATGTCATTTGTGTTGTAATATCTTGTTCTTAATTTTGATTTGGATCCAAAATTTATCTAATTCAAAGTTTAAAAAGAAAAAATCTACAAAAGAGAATAAACTTTGTTAGCTTGGATGGATGAAAAGTCTTTCAAAGTTTTTGTTTTTTAACTATTTAAAGTGTTTTGATTTTTCTATTGTTTGTTCATTTCCCAGATAAAATATTATTATTTGTTTTACAATTTCAACACAGTTATGGAACTAAAAATCTAACGATTTGAACAGCTCTACTTTTGAATCTTTCTGAATTTTCTTTCTGAGTCTTCTTTTCTGCTTTCTGAGTCTTTTTTACCTAAATTCAGGTGGTAACTATCTGAAATGACACTTAAACTTCTTGTTGAGCTTTCAACATCTCATAGCTTAGATGATGAACCTTCATTTGCTTACTATAAGATTTCATCATAGGTGGCTTTTTGAGTTAAGTTTTGTATTAGTATAGTCACTAAATATTCTCCAGCTTTCTTTATTTATACTCCTGACTTTGCTTTTGATATACAGTTTATATTATTTTTTCTCTAACCGAAATTACAATTGCTTTATAAATTTGAAGAACAAATATCTGAACTGGATCTTTGAAAAACAAACCAGATTGCAACAGAATCTGTCCATCTTGTGGTATCTCTTTCCTGAACTAACATAGCTTATTAAACTCCTCTGATAAAGGCTATGACATGCAGCCTAAAAGTGAGAGTAGATCCATTAGTGGCATGCCCTTTTCAAAATGCGTACTGTGCACAACCTAATATGCTCCAGGTTTCCTTTCTGTACAGCGCCATCTTGAGAGCAATATATCATCTCAGTTTCTTTTTGTGATCAAGTATTACTCAAACACATCATCAGGCTGAACAGTGTTTCAAATGATTTATAGGCCTAGTAAATCATTAGAGTAAGGCTGATGATGTATTATTCAAAGACAGTGCCATGGGTAGGAAGTTTTTAAGAATAACAGAACAAAAAGCAGAAAGCACGGATTCACACCATGCATAATATGATTGCCCTGAGATTGTATAAGAGTGTTAATTTAAAATTAGGATAAAGGCTACTGCTCCTCCTTTTTCATGACTCTGTCTAGATGCTACTGGGTAATGAGGAACACTATCTAAATAAGACACATGCATCAGAAGACTCCTGAGTGGAATTATGGGCAGTAGGATCCTAGCACTTACCTTTCCTAAAATTTGTGTAGACTTTTGCATCCTAAAAAACTATCTGGAACAAAGGAAAGTGGGAATGTATCTATTTGTGTGTAAACATATGAGGATGGGAAAGAATGTGTGAAGAGAGTAGTGATTAGCTGGTTTCTGTTGATTTACAGTGTAGTCCTGGATCGTTCTTTTAAACTGCAGCAAAGTTAGCAGAGTAAGAAAATATCTCAGCCCTGCTTATGGTTACATGAACAGGCCAAAGTCTTTCAATACATAGCACAATACAAGAGTCTGTGATAAAGAATTTGCCCTTAAGAACTTGACAGTAACTAGGAAAGCCAGAAGTAAGTGTAATAACACATTTTGTAGCCTTTTATTTCTTGCTATTGTAAATTACTAAGCCTACAAGATGCAGACAATACAGACCTAGATCTCTTATAAAAATGCTCCAAAGGAAAAACAAGTGAAGAAGTCTGGTATGACTGACACTGACATTTTAGCTACATTTCAGCAGTATACAGCGATGTGTATACAGCAATGCACTATTACTATTTCATAGCTTGTCTAAATAAAATACATTATATAGATTCATTCAGCTGAAATACGTATTTCTGGAGTGAGTGAGCCTATTTCTTCCTTATCCCACAGCTTTTATTTAAGATCACCAAAGGGCCTGAAAGTTTGCTTTCAAGTGGCTTGTCACAGCTGTAACTATGGTCCTGTATTGTATGAAGATACTGGATAATAACAAGAGATTTGTTCATGAACACATATCTTAAACTTTCCAGTGGCGCTTTATGCATTATTTCTGCAGAAGATACAATAACTGAAAGCAAAAAATTATCAAGTTCAAATGCCTGCAGTGTCAAAAAACACCAAGTGAAGTCCAAAATTTTAGGGAAAGGCAAATTCTAACTCATCAGAAGATAACCAGAAATCCAAATTTCCTAGAAAAAAAACAACAGCAACAAAAAAAACCACCAACAACAAGAAAAACAGTTTAAGAGCTCTAACACAAAAATAAACCAAAATAAAATTTACAAGTTTTATATATATAGATAAATAGATGGATCTTAATATAATGTATATATCTTCATGTTCTAGTAGGGAAGCTTTTCTGGACTTACTTATGTTTGGGATACTGATTAACAAGTTTTTATCTGAGTCCAGACATTTTATTCTTGAAGCTCCTTTCTTTTTGCTAACTTTTAGACCTACCTATTAATAGGTAGGGAATAAAAACACAGAAGAAGAGATAGGTCCCATGAAATTTATATACAATAATTAGCAGGAGTTTTCTGTAATAATTAAAGAATATGGAGTATAAATGTTAGTATCATTATAACTGACCAAACAATAATTTTGGGGGATATTTTTGTAAGAATATTAAATTATTAATTGAGCATAAAGTAATATATTGGGTCTACATATATGAATTATATTCCCCTCTGCTCATAAATATAATATTCAAATATAATCAGCTGTACCTTGCGAAAAGAGCCTTGAAAAAGAAATTTTAGAGGCAGGTGTACAGATAGTATCAGATAGCGTTACATAGCTCTTGCTAGAAAATCTTTTTCCTGAGGTGCAGAGGAATATCTGTAAGCATTAAGAAATGAAATAAATTGATTCTCAGTGGGATCTCAGGATGGTTTTTTTTTGTGTGTGTGTGTGTGTTTTCCTTTTTCCCCCTCTGGTGTTTCCTTTTGGAATGCATTAATTAGTGACACAGTATAAGCAAACCGCCTTGCCCAACTATGTGCAGTTTATGAAAAATAGGTGAAGTACATATTCAAATAACCAGAATCTTTAAGCATTTGCTGCATAGCACTTGAATATATATTTCCATCTACAAAATTTTCAAAAGACGCATCTGTCAGGCCAAACAGATTTTATGCTGTGGAACAGGTTCTTTCTAAAATGGGAAGGACAAAAGAGAACTGAAATATGACATATAAAATATAAAAAGGAAATAAAGCTTTTATAGTGTGTGTCAACGGTTTATGGGCTGGTCCGGCCCAGTTCCGTGACCAGCAGGGCGGAGGGATCTGCGGATCCGCGCCTCTGGGAAAGGGGAAGCAGGGGACCCCAAAATACTTGAAAACAACAGCACTAATCTGAGGTGGAACAAATGATTTTACTAAATATAGTATTAGTAAAATACAATGAGAGAGAGAGAGAGAATCTGTTTGAATTGTATAGACCTCACCACAATGCTGGGGTGAGAAGTGCAGTCCAGTTGAGTGACTGAAGTACAGACGGCAAAGTGCAGATGGCGAAGTGCAGGCAGCGAAGCGCAGATAGCGAAGCGCAGACAGCGAAGCGCAGGCGAAGAAGAAGGATCAGGTGACCTTGCATGGAGTTATATCCCCTTGCTGACCGCAAAGCCTCCTGGGGAAATGTAGTTCTTCTCCGTCGGACGAACATTCGGCAGATATCAAACCCCACCCCCAGTGCATTACATGATGTTATGGTGTGGAATACTGATGACCAAAAATCATAAAACCATGACATTCATCCAAAGGAGGATGATTATGAAAATAGTGAAGTGTCTAGATGACAAGATGCCTGAGGAGCAGCTGAGGTCCATGGGTTTACTCAGCCCAGAGCAGAAGAGGCTGAGGGGAAGCCTCATGGCAGCTGTAGTTCCTAGGGGAAGCACTGCTCTCTGAAGAAACAGCATGGAGCAGTGCCAGGGAAGGGTCAGATGGGGATCAGGGAAAGGTTGTGCACCAGAGTGTAAGTGGGCATGGAACAGACTTTCCACAGCAAGTAAGTAGTCATGGCACCAAACCTGCAGAGTTCAAGAAGAAGGTTTGGAGACATCTCTTGGGTGAATGGCTCGTGTAGTGAATCATGAGAACAGCTTTTCTATATTGTGAGAACAGTCTTTATCATGACTTCAGCAGATATAAGCTGAAAGATGTATGTGTAAGCTCAGAGGCAGAACGCAGAGGAGGGCGTGGAGCTTGTTGTCAAGTGAAGATAAGAAAGTAGAATAGCTGCCCTGTTGTTGAAGAAAAGATGGCAAAACAGATGCTTCAGCTCAACATAACATCAGTGGGAACCAGTTTCAGCTACCCCTTCTTAAAAGGTTGGAAATTTACAACAAAAATGACTTCATCCTTCATTCTGCAGCCACCAGAGATGTTAATTATTTCTTGTAATTTTTGCCTATGTCCTTGGAAAGTAATGAATATGTATAAAACTTTAGTCTCAATATCTGTCTCGTTCACATATTTTTGACAGAATTAACAGAAAGAAATGTGTTATATTTTCACATTCAGAGCTTTTCTGCCTTCTGTAGGTACTTAGAGATAGTAATGATGACTTCATATTGCATCTGTGAACTTTCAAATGAATTTCTGAAAATATCAATATACTTTTGTTTTCATTAGATGAGATGTTGAGGTTTTTTTGTTTGTTTTGTTTACTTTAATATGGTAACAATGGCTGCATAAAAAGTAAAAGAATTTAAATCCAGGGATATTTGGTCTTTGTGTACATAAACATTAAATTATAGCTCTGAATTATTTTATGCTTCACCGTTCTCTGAAATGTTAGCAGATCATCAGTTAATAACAACAGCACGGAAATGTAGCCTAGTAATAAGGCTGATAAGGTTTCAGATTTCTCAGTTTCTGAGAAATTTGTGCTGACATGTTTAGAAGTCTGTCTGAATCAGTTTCAGAACTTTTAATGATTATTTCTGAAAACTAGCAACGTTAGAAAACTCTGTAGAACAGTCAAATATTGAGTTTGCTATTTAAAAAAAAAAAAGAAAGAAAAAGGAAAAAAATTATAAGTAAAAGAATTTTTTTACCAAAAAACCTAAAAGCAACTCTTTCAGAGAAAAAGAAAAAGAAGAGAAGAGGGAAAGGGAAGAGAGGGGAAGAGAGGGAAGGGAGGGGAGAGAAAATAACACACCTTCCGAAAGACCAATTTTATCTAGAGCCTCAGTCAACTGTTTCAGGGAGATGCATTTTTCATAATTTCCCACATTTATCACATTTCCATAGTATTTCCTAATGTGCTGTTGAAAACAGGCATGATATCTTGTATTTTTAGTGCACGAGATCCAAGAACTCCTAAAAAAGCACACTTAAAAATACCCTTAAAAACATAATTTAAATAATTTAAATAATTTAAATTAAAAGGTATGCTTCACTTTACTAAAGAGACTGCAGGAATCATTTTACTTATTTTTTTCCTTATTGTCTGCCCTTCCCATCTACGTGTCAAAATGAAATCATGAGGAACATATTCATTCAATATAGAAAGAGATAACAAAATGGCTCATTCATTCAAATTGTCTCTGCAAGGGAGACAAATGATACCTTGTAGAACAAGAAAAAAATATATTTTGTTATATATAAGTTATGGTGGAGTAGTATCTGTTAAAGCAAAGTTTATAGCATTAGTTACATATTTTGTTATTAAGTTGCATTATGAAACACCAACCTGGGTTCTAATCTTTTCTGAATATTAAGAAGGGATTTTGTGTGTACATAAAGAGATGTAACAATAAAGAAAACAAAGAACTTCACTAAAACATGAGAAAATGTACAGATTAGAGGGAAAGAGGGAAGGTTGCTTTCAGGTGTGTTGGCAGAGAAATGAAAGTTATCATAAATTGAGGTCATTTATTTACTATAGAAATTAACGTGACATAAGTGGAAGGGATTGAGATTTCCAACATGAAGTATTATGCACCAAGGAAATTCATTCAGATGCTTCAGTATGTCTCAGAAATGTGTACAGATTGGGAGGAGAATTCCTTGAGAACAGCCCTATTGAGGAGGTTCTGATTGGTGTAAGTTAATAGTGTGTACATGCAGACTGGAAGGGCAACAGCGTCCTGGGCTCCATCAAAAGCAATGAGACAGATGTGACTGACCCTCTCTGTTCTACCATTGTGAGGTCACTGCAGGAGGACTGTGTTCAGATCAGAAGCCCTCAGCACAAAAAAAGGCACAGATGCTTTGGAGCAGATCCAGAGGAGGGCCACAAAGACCATTAGAGGGCTGGAGCACCTCTTCTATGAAGAAAGGCTAAGGGATCTGGGCTTGCTCAGGCTCAGGGAGAGAAGGCTTGAGGGAGACCTCATTATGGTCTTCCAGTACTTCAAAGAAACTTTAACAGGAGGAAAATCAACTTTTTACACAGTATAATAGCAATAATATAATAATTTATCTAATTTGTATTTGTAAAGTTCCATGAATACCCTTAATAAGAATAAATATGCTTATAGAGAAATTATTACATGGGCAAAAGTCTCATACCGGTGAGGAGAAAGAAAAAAAAGAAACACAGTAATGAAACTCTAGCTAATGTCAGTGTTGCTAGATAGTCTTGATGAAGATAGGAAATGCTTCAAGACCTGCACCTGCCAGTTGTCTTCTCTTTTTATTATGTTTAGTTCTAAGCAACTCTGATATATCCATATGTAACAGGATGGGTTCTTATTCTCTTACACTGAACACAGAAAGTTTTTCTACTGGTAAGACATTTTTAAGTATAAATAAAAATGAATCTTATCCATCCTGTAATCCCACCTTCGTGTCAGTTCTTTAGATATGATTCATTGAATCATATCCACTGCACACCTTCATGAAATATATTATGCTCCAATGACCCATTCCACTTTCAAATGTAATGACCATGGTAGGGAGCATGGAGGATCTTTGCAGCGGAAAATTATTCTCTCTGGTGTACTTCAGCATTTCAACCGTATAGGTTCCATGGTCTTAATAAATAAGATGATCCTGTGGTCAAGAGATAGAAATAAATTTGTTGCCACAGAATTTCTAGCTTCCAATGCCTTAGTTTTGGCATTTGAAGTAAAAACAAAACAAAACAAAACAAAAAAACAAAACCGAAACACTTTTGATTATAAATGTGATAATAGTTTTCCTAATATGAGTAATAGGGAGGATAACATATCATCACCATTATCTCCTGCTTTGAAGTCTTAAGAGAGGGAAGCAGTAATTTCTGCGTATATGTCTCTGAGCACGTTTGGGGCTCTGTGTGCATGTCTTAGGATATGCAATCATGTCTGTGTTTAAAAACCCATTATTATATTCTTTATTTGAAATTAACTTCATTCAGCAGATGAATTCTCTTTCTTTACCAGAAAGGTTTCTCTCACAGTTTATCTTTGTTTCTGAAAATGCATTGTCTCTCATATCTCACTGAATACTACTTCTTTCTCTCAGATATGCTTCTTTCATTCAAGAATAGATTGCTGTCTAGTAATGTGCCACAAAAGGCTCATTACCATTGAAGAGTGAGAGGTTTTCATTTTACACTCTCATATTACAGCACTTTTCCCACTCCCATCTGCTCATGTAAATCTCCTGATAAATTAATATCTCTGCCAGAGAAAAGTTATTTACTTGATCTTTGGTTAAGATCTTTGTTTCTTTTTTGGTTAAGTAATTGTAGTCTTACTGTATCATTTCTATTGTTTTCTCTCACAAACAGTATTTCTCATGTAGCTTGAATTGTTAATGACAGAATTGCTTTCAGGTGTCTGTGGCAGTTGAAGTGATGCTTTTTTTAAAAAAGTAAATAAATAAATAAATAAAATGAAGCTGCTTCTAAATCTATGAGAGAGAGGAGTCTGTGGAGTTAGAATGCAACTTTTGTACAAAATCTCGTAACCTTGGTAGCATTCAGTTATCTCAATTTTCAACAAGATATCCAAAAGAGAGATCTTTCTTTATTTGACTTGTCCTAGAAATAACCCAAATGTACAGAGAAACATGCATGTAATCAGCCTGTAGCATTTCTTCCTTTAGAATGAAGTGTGACTGGCAAGGAGGAATTTGATTACAAGGACAACCAGTAATTCATATAAGGTACTAAAGGGCACTAAGGAGTATTGCAGCATAAACCCTGAGCTCTCCAGGAAATTTATATGAAAAAATACAACACTTTTCAAAGAATTCTGTAATTGTGTATCATTCACTACTATTACCATGTCTGCTCTTAACAAAATCATAGAAAACATGTAAAATTAACAAGAAATGATATTAACATAAACGAATTTTTTTTTTTTTTTTTTTTTAATGAAAGTACTTAAAATTCCAACTACAAGTTTTAGGTTTTACACCCATTTCAGAAAGAAATGGTTATAATCCTGGATTTTGACTTTTCTGTCAATTTTTTTTTTTTTCTGTTTACTTAAGTAGTGAGATCATTTATATGTCTTCCATATCTTACAGTAACTACTTCACTCATAATACTAATTTAATAAGCACTCCCCAAAAACTTGCTTAGTACTATCACAGAAGATTACAAGAATTACTAAAGGAAAAGTGAGTCTCGGAGGTGAGAACTCAGGCTGTATCTGCTTTTGACTGGAATATGTAGTTAACCCTTTATTCTTCTAATTAGAAAGAATTAAAAAATATTGATATCCTATTAAATTTTAATAATATCAGATTAAAAGTTAGATAGTCTCTTCAAAATTTGCCTGAAAGATAAAGTACTTACGCAATGAACTGAAGATCAGAAGGTCATTACACATTCACTTTGTGTAAAGTCTTGCAATATACAGTGCTAATTAATGAATTATAGTGGCTTTCCTATTTAAGTCAACACGCCAATCAGGTTTATACCAAATAAATTCATTATGGTCATTGAACAAATATTTTATAAATTTGGAATTGAGAACATCTCATGTTAAAAGTAATCTGTAGGGAAATATCCAAGTATTATCTCTACATGACTTTAAATGCAAATCAAATGAAAAAAAAAAAGAATACAAGCAGGCTAAGCACGACAAAATATACTGTTAATTCCTTGAGAGGCAATGTACATAAGGGAAAGAAGGGTCCTGTGGAATTACTTGATACATGCACAACAGAATAAGATGAATAAGTAGCCTTTCTTTACAGGAAGTGTGAAGAGGAAGAAAGGGAGCAGCTGATGTCTTTTGGTTGTAAGATAAGAAATAACAAACCATATGTGAGCTTTGGTAAAAGATCTGTGTCCAAGCTCTCTCAAAGGTCAGAATTTAACTTTAGGAATCCAGCATGATTATTTGCTAAGGATTTCTATACATCTCCATCAGATTAGACTAGTTTTAGACTAGCACATAGATATGGAGATGAAAAGTTCCTTTTCTTCCCAAAGAATTGCTGGCAGGATCTAAAAAGAGATTCACGTTTAAGTGAAACTGTAGCAAGCTGTTGAGGCAGTGCATTATACGTGTCAGTCTGTGATACTGAATTTAGTGAATAAGCAGAATAACAAGCAGATATGAGAAGTGTACTTATGAAAAGGCAGAAAAGATTATACTCAATCTAAATAATTAAGGCAGGAAAAGTATTCATAATACACACCACCTTACAAAAAGTTGCATTAATTCTGAGACAAATTTGCAAAAAAAAAAAAAAAAAAAAAAAAAAAAAAAAAAAAAAAAAACCGAAAAACACATGCCTTTCAGAAGACTGAAAAGCATGGTTTCAAAAAATTATTAAAATTAAGAAGTAATATTCCATAGAAGCAGATCAATTCAGAGTGGTAAAAAGACTATATAAATATTTCAAAAACTTTAATGCTAAGAGGCTTCTAATAATGAGCTAGATAGCATCAAATAGCAAAATTTAACCTACAATCACATGCTTTTTAAAACAGAATAAATAGTAAGTTTTAATTTCCTTTTTTCTTCTATTAAAACAAACAATAGTTCTACTCTAACTTGCAATGTCTCTGGTAACATCAGTCTCATTATTTTCTTTGTATTCTGCCTAAGAAGCTCAAACAATAATGGTCAGCACACCAATACTGTTTATCCACTTCAGGAGTCTCAAATAAATCCGCTGATGATTGTGGCATTTCTTTGACTGAAATTCATTACCTTGTCACAACAATTCAATAAATCAAAAGAAACTTGTACACCCCAAAGAATGGAGGAGGTTGTTTTGAATACTCTCTTAGCTGCACTTCATGCAATAGAGTCAAAGGTCAATATTCTCTCACCCTCCACTCTGCTCAAATGGTAAAACTCGAGGTTTCATTTTAAATATGCAGTGAAAAGCTACAAACTGTGAGGATGCAGCAAAACACCATATAAATAGACTTTGAAAACTCAAGAAAAAGTACTTCAGATATTATGGCTCCGGAAAAGCCCCAGATGAAGAGAGAGGCAACTGTGTGGTTCTCTATGCAGCATATAAAACCTACCAGAGATCCTAGACATTTTGGTCAATCCAATTGTTCCTAAGTCTGCAGAAAACATTCCCTGGATAACATTTTTTAACTTTGGTATCTTGTGTCATTCTTCACATACAAGGAAACTAAGATATGTTAAGATGTTCAAAGTGCCCAGTGTAGTCAGATCTTTAATGACTAGGACATTTTTGCAGTGAAAATACAGCTTCCTCTCTTCACTTCAAATCTCTAGAAATGATGTATTTCAAAATACAGTTAAAATGAATTAAGGTAGCAAATATAAGTACACTTGGGAACAAAACCAAAAAATCTTTCTTGAAGAGCTGAATGAAGCTTGTAGTACCTTCATGTATTTTGATTGTTTTGATAATTTCAAGAGCTAAACCAATACATCTGACATTGACAAAAACTCCAACTTACCTAATAATAGAACAAGATATAAGCAAATAAATAGCAAGATTTTTAATTAGTGGTGTAAGACAATTTTAACTGACTCCACTTATAATTTATAGTATTTTATTTTATATATATAATATATATTATATTATTAATATAATAATATATTACTTTATATATATTATATATATTATTTTATATATTTTTTTTATATATAAATTTATATTATATACATTTTATTCTGATGCTCATCTGCTTATCTTTTTTCCACATCTATCTAGAATGAGCTATATATGTATAAAAATAGACCAATACTTTCATAGCACTGGTTTTATGCATGAAGGCAGAGGCCTCTGTATTTCCCCAAAATGAAAGACCTAATTTTGAAATTGAATGAATGTTTGCTCTTGCTTAGCAGTCTCTACTGGATTTATCAATTGTCAGCTGGTCTGAAATATATGCAACCTTTGACAATTTAGGAAGGATTATGAAGGAATAATAGGACTCATCTGAACTTTTCTTGAGGGCATAAAAGAGCACTATAGCACTAACTATATAAGCCAGGAGCTGATGTACATTACTGAATCCTGGTACAAAACATGAGTCATAAATTTCAGATGGTTACCTGAACCTTGCGTTCAGGACAGGTGTAGATATTTGTGACTCCATTTGTCAAACTTCATGAGGTTCCTGTTCAATAATCTCCCCAGAATTTTCCTGGAGTGCCTGCCATACTCTCCAGGATTTCAACTTCCTTCCCAGTTTGATAGCACTAAAAAAATTTGCCAATGGTGCATTCCATTCTATTATCCAGATTATTAATAGGAATGTTAAACAGCACTAGCCTTGCATGCCACTGCCAACTAGACACCAACTAGACATAATGCTATTAAAGGTCAAGATGGAATATTTTCAGGAGCACAAGAAATATGTAGAAATCCATCTTGAACAGCTTGCTGAGGAGAATTTCTGAATTCCACCTTACTTGAATTTGTGCACTGGGAGTCTGGTTTTACAGCCATTGATTCAATTAACTTCAAAAATAGGGCCTGAAATAAGTTTGGTAAAAGTGTACTAGCCTACATTTCTTCCTTTTCCATGGGAATATTCTATTCCTATATTGGATATTCTTCAACCAATGCAACCATGTACTGTGAAATAATGTCTTTTACAAATAATTAAGAAGTAAGGCACTGAAAAGCCAGGAGGACAGAGATTTTAGAATTCTCACATTGGTAGACTTCCATGTATATACTCTCTTTAATTCACTATTAGTAAGGTAGCAAAATGGACTCCCCTATGCACAAACATATTTGCAACTTCTCAACTAGTTCAATAAACAATATAAATAAATCAACAAGATAAATAAATAAACAATAAATACATATGTTGAGAGGTTTTCTGATTTATAAAATTCTATTTTTTGTTGCATATTTATAAAACATATAACATTTAAGGTTTTAGTCTGCTCTCCTTTAGAAAAGATTAAGGAATTGAGTAGGAACTACATCATTATATCAAACATTTTTCTCCATTTCTAGTTCTAGAGTAAATGTAATACTAGAATATAAGATAAAAAATAATACATTGGAATGTACTTACATACTATGTTTTGAAACTTGCAATTAGACTCCTTTGCATGTGTCATTTATTTTTCCCTCAGTGCTGGTGTTAAAATCATATTGATTTTCTCTATAAATTTATCTAGAAACTTTAATTACGCTTAACCATCTTACCTTTGAGGAAAATATAAATCATCTGGAAAATATCCTGCATAAAGAGTTATGCAACTAGCTTGGTTATTCAGCACTTACTACTTAAAACACATAAGCAAAGTGTAATAAATCTTGATTTTCTAGAAATTTTTGTGACATCATACTCATTTTAATGATGTGATTATACATCATACACCAGAATCATAATTGCATTCTAATTATGCAAGAAGAATTATTTATACCTAAACAGGCAATTAGGTGTAATTATACTAATGATGTAAATGTGCGAGAGTTAACTGAAATTGATTTGAAAAGGAACTAGGGAGATGTATACAAATAAAACACAAATGATTGCTGGGAAAAAAAAATAAAAAAAATGAAAAAGGAAACTTCTCTTTGTTTAATGTTAAGTCTTAATTATATATTAGAAACATAATGCAAGGAAATGCCCCGAGGTCATTTTTCATCCCAGAGCTGCTGCTAACTGCTGCTATTCTCTAGCCTCTAAGTAGCATAAGAGGATTTTTTTTCTTCGGAACTTTTCAGCCAGATGGAGGAGAAATCTCTCAAGAATGCTCTCTGGAAGAATTATCTGTAGTAGTTACTACACAGTGAAAATAAATGACACTTGTGTTTTTCATATTTTCCTCAAAATAACTGGTTGTACACAGGTACCTCTAATTTCATTTCTCACTTTCTTGGTCAGCATTTGGTTTCTAGCCAGATCATATTTTTGCTCTTACACCCCTGCCTTACATCCTTCTATCCTTGTTTACCATTAGCCACATCTAATTACGTTTGGAGAAAATCCTTGTCTGGACTGACATACTCATGCATTATTTTATAATTGGTAGTAAAGCCTGTAGAACTTTCATTTACTTGCTTTAATTTGAATTCATATTAAAAAAAATCTAATTTTTTTAGCACAATTTTCTTTATGTGATTCATAGTTTAAACCAAAAGCTTATTAAGAAAGCAAAGGAATACTGAACATTACAGTCAATAAACAGAATAAATGACATATGAGCAAATAGTTCTGTTTCACAACTATGAGTAAACTGCATATTTAATGTACTCATTGATAATTTTCTGCCACAATAAAATAAAGTAGTATATAACATCTGTGTGTGTGTGGATGTCTGACCACATTGCATATATATGTATATGTATACGTGTGTATCTATATGTGTAGAATTTTTTTTATGTGTATATTTCATACTCATAAATATGAACGTCTAGAGAGTTCATGCTGTGCATGCGGCCACTTTCATTCTGAATTATGAAAGCTGTTCATTTCATTATCCAATTTTAAATGGGGTTTTTGCCTCATTAGTACCTGTATGGATGGATTGGGAAGATATACAGGTTATGAGTCTCACCCTATAGGAACATCATCTCTGTCATCCTTTCATGTTTCTGGTCAGCTCTGAGGATAATGAAATACTATGAGATGCTTCAGAGAAAACTAACATTTTGTTTTCATAGTTCTACTTTATTCCAGATATACAAAATGTTATGAAGCCACGATATGATTACTAAAAAGAACTTGGAAATCTCAGCATGAAACAATCAGGTATTACTTTAGAAAAGTGTTATTTCATTTGTCTTTCAGAAGTGGAATACAAAGTAATCTCTCAGCACGCAAAGTGATCTTTTAGCACAGTTCTAGATCTTGACTGGGGCTCTCCTGACAAAAAATTAAGAAGTTAGGTTGTTGGTCAAGCCTTGATCTTCATCACTGGATTTATTTCTCATACTCTAAGAACAACAAATATGCAGTGGTAGATTGATGGCTGACCCTCTTCTGCATTTATCTTGTGAGCTTGTACTGCATCATAGAGTTTACAGTTGAAGTACAAATTTTATTCTGGGTGGGTATTTTGCTAAGTCTCATGCAGGAACAAGGGATTTGTTTTCAGGTGAAAATTTGTCTCCAGTTTTTAAATACAGAGCTTCAAAACATGGTAATTTGGTATTTGCTTAACATAATAATAAGTTCAAACAGAGCTGAACTTATGGGGCTCAGCGACAGCTGTAAAACATAAGAAGTCCAATTTCTTAAGGAAACTATCTATTATTTATTGTCCATCTGTAAGTCCTTTCTATCAACTTCTGAGAATAATAACCAATTTCAATCAAATTGGAAGTAGGGAAGGAACTACAAAGCTAATTAACTTCTCTTAAAAACTCTGTCAGCTGAGCTGATGCAAAAAATGAAAACTTCTCCCTGATGAAATAAAGGCAGACAGTAACTCCTCCTTTACACTGGCAGCCATGAACAGGCCAATAGCTACCAATTACTCTCAGAATAAATGGCTTCTATACTATCCTTAAAAATAAAGGGGCAGAGGAAGGCTAAGTGGGGAAGGCTCACAACTATAGAAAGACAGGCTACTTCAATATCTGTAATGTTTCACATTTGTTTGTGAACTTCTCTGCTCAAGTTAGTTTCTTCTTACTTATATTTTCACAGGATTGCAAAGTTTCACCTGAATTGCTGTCAGATATGCAAACATACGTCTTCTGGATAAGGTTTCAATTCCAGGGTAACAAGTTTTCTGCATGTGTAAGAAAGGTGAAGTTAAGCCTGCAGCTAAAACTTACAGACTGAAAAAGTTTTTTCACAGTTCAAGTTAAGAAACATATGGGAATATGAAAGGAAAATTGAATTCCCAAAACAATCCCAGAACTTGTAACAGTGACTTGGTTCAAACTGATTCAGAAATATTATTGGCACCTACTGGTTTTCAATTTTTGTCTTAAAATTGATTGAGAAAGGTATTCTACTTCTATCTACTTCTGCTTTAATAACACCAACAAAATTATGTTTGTCAGACCTCACCCCCAAGCAGAGGAAAACAGCAAGTAGTTTTTTAGGAGATCTTTTTATTTAATACCCTTAAATTCAAAAATACTGCTTAGCAGTAGAGGAATGATCATTTGTCGTAATAGAAAATAATGACAAAAAAAATTACTGCATAAATATAAGTTAATTTGAATTTGAAAGAACTCTTTACTTTTACTTTAAATATGAAAATATTCTACATTGAGGCTTTTACTTTTCAATGAAATGTGCAGAATATTTGATGGGAAATCAAGGATGTGTGGAAAAGTAAGAATTGAGAAGTGTTCTGCTTGCCATACATGCTTCTTCTTCATGGATCCTGTAGTGCTGAAAAGAATTGCCAAGACTGTGACTCAGCCAAACTGTAATGGACTAGGCAGTCACTCCTCACTCCAGACAACTCTAATTTATTTTTAAACGAAGCTGATGTAATGTTAAGGCTGTGACACAAACTGACAAAAGACTGAACTTTAAAGTAATAGTAAGAATCTGTCCCTTGTCCTTTTACTCTCAGAGATTAGTGCAGCTCTCTGACCTTCAAGCACAATTTACAATACGGTTGGTAAAGTAATTGGTTTTGACCATAAATGGAGTGTTAAATCACTGTTATGTTTCTTAGAGGAATGTGAATGCTCATTCTGCTGTCCATTTTACCACATAGGCTGTGTTGTCTGGTTGGTTAGTTTTGTACTAGCATTGTATAAGACTGCAGTTGGTCTTAATTTTCATCACCATTTTCAGTGAAATAATTTGTGAGATTTCCTTCTGTTCTCCTACTATATATATCACATTCTCAACATTCTAAACATGGGGAGGCCCCAGATTCTAACTTCGGGTCCTGCAAGATGCTGAGAAGCTGAGGAGATGAAATACAGCATTTTGTCACTTATTTCTCCCTTTCATGGGCTGAGGCCAGGTGTTTAAATATGATAATAACTCTTTTTTTTTTTTTTTCTTTCTTTCTTTCTTTTTTTTTTTTTTTCTTTCCCCCTAGAAACATATTGGCTACAGGGCAAACTTCACTCTCAACATCTGTTAAGCATATTACATAGTCAGACTTTCCTGCTCATTCAGCATGTTATAGATCATTACAGTATATTAAGTATTCTTCTGGAGAAAGCAGAAGGATTTCACAGGCTTTAACTACTCTGGGTTCAGCTATGGATGTACTTAAATCTGAAAAATTTAGTTTTGACCACTATGACTTCACACATGGTTTCTCTTACGTGCAGCTATGCACTCCAGTCTTAGTATTAAGGTAAAGCAGTAAAATAGAAAGGCCCATTATGTAATACCATTATACAAATAGCTCAAGTTCTATTGAATGTGATAAAACTCATATGAAGCATCATCATTCTGACAAGATATATGAGATCAGCTCTGAAAGTAATGCCTCCTATTTCATTAAGTTGACCTA
Source organism: Tetrao urogallus (assembly GCF_951394365.1). Classification (NCBI taxonomy): domain Eukaryota; kingdom Metazoa; phylum Chordata; class Aves; order Galliformes; family Phasianidae; genus Tetrao; species Tetrao urogallus. The sequence continues at coordinate 26,242,182 of NC_136820.1, read as the reverse complement.
CAACATCAGAAGTAGATGTTGGTGATATGACAGTAGAGGCTGAACCTTTCCACCAATATTCCATTACATTTTGTTGCAGTGTGACAGATGGCAGCAAAGGGGTAGTCTGACAAATTGGTGTCTGACGTGGAAGTGTATATAAAGCAAAAGTGTGAAATTGAATTCCTCCATGAGGAAAAACTTATACCCACTGATATTCATTGACACTTGTTGAATGCTTATGGAGACTAAAGAGTGCATGTGAGTACAATGAGGTCATGGGTGGCTTGTTTCAGCAGTGGCAACAGTGACAGTGGATCTCCTCCACTTGTGCAAATTTTTATAATATTGGCATGCAGTGTCTTGTTCATCACTGACAAAAATGCACAACCGGCAGTGACTGTGTTGAAAAATAATGTATTTCTACTTACAATTTGCTCTTTTAAATAGAGTTATTTATTCTTTATACCTGTTGTAGTTTCCATGGAAATACATAAGCATATGTCATTTTCAGAGTGGCATACATATAATATTCAAGCTGAAAGAACAATTATTTAAAAAAATTTTTTTGGACCATTGTGAGAATGATTTTCACATATTTTCAATTTCGTTTCACTATAAGTCAATACTTATCCAGGCATTTCTTGTCTCCCTTTTCTGTGTCTTAACTAAGCTATTGGTTGGCTTTGATCTAATATTAAAAAAAATGGTTTTAAAGGTAGGTTCTTACAAGTAGTCTGAAGTTGAAAAGCAGTCATGATAATTTTTTATTTTATTTTATTTTTTGTTATTTTTTTTGATGAATTAGCCACTGGGCTTCTACTACTGATGTCATTTAGCTAGCACAATTCACCCATTATGAACCACAGTACATGGTATGTCGGTGCAGGGTTATGTAAGACACTGAATGCCAAACACTCTTGTCCCTCTTTATCCTTACTAGGAGTATCAGAAAACATTGCAGGAGGTGGATTGTCTTGATATATATAAATGTAAGGCAATGAAAGAATTTATCAATTTGTATGTAACCTGGAAGTAACCTCACAGAATAATGTCTGAAAAGCAAAAACAGTAATTTTCCTGTGATTTTCAGTTAATGAATATGTAATTTTACAAGACACATTGGAAAAAAATAAAGCATCCACTTTGGAAATCTTTCTTCTGCTTATAAGAGAGTAGGTTTTCACAAGTATTCTGGTCTCTACCTATAGTGAACCTCTTTACCTAAAATAATCAGCAATATAGCATAAAATGGGGATTTGTGGGGGAAAAAATGTCCTTTGAATATCAGAAAAGCTGAAATTAATCCACCTTTTCCTAATAGCATACCTAATTTCTTCACTAGGATAAAGAGTGAAGCAAAAGGTTTAAAAGGCATAAAAATCACACAGGCCAAGAGCAGTAGCTGTGGTCAAATGATTTACTCATCATCATTAGACTACATATGCAAAGCTTTTGGCCATTGTGTTCCCAGCTGGCAGCTACCACTAACATCTGGGCCATTAACATCAGAATTAGCAATCTAGAGAATTGTTCCTTCTATCACTTCCAGCTAATACTGGACTCCAATTAGTGCTCTTCCAGGCCCACCTGCAAAAATGTATAACAGCTTCCAAAAATCCAAATATTAAAGCCAAGGGAAGGTTACATGAATAGAAGATAAGACTACAACTACTTGGCATATTATGGATAAAGGGATTGTTCTCTCTATTAATTCTTTAGCAAATGACTGTGACCATTTCCTTAGATAAAGAGCTAAAATAATTTTATTAGGTGTATGTTCCTTGGGTGCAAGCCTGCTGATAAAAGCAGAAGATCTTAAGGATAAACAAAAATCTTATTTTTTTTCTTCCTCTGCAAGAATCATTTCTACTCAGGACCTAACACTTAAATAGCAATTGCAGAAGTGAGGGATGAGTATTTATTTATGATTTTGCTTTTATTTAGCTAACATTAACATAAAAGTCTTAAAACTTGCAGGTGATAAGGAGTTCCACTACTTTTCTTACAAAAAGGAACACAATATTGCTACCTCCCCTTGTCCACTTGAATGTATATTTTTAAAATTCATTACATCCTTCATGTTTAGTTTTAATTTTAAAGTGAGCATTTTGAAACTGCAGTTTTTAATTTTATAACATCTCAGTGTCTCAAGCCTTTGCTTCTCTCCAAGAATAAGCTAAAGTAATAGCTGAAGCAGTCCTTGGCTTCTCTTGTTTTCTTTTGTACAAGCACACATCTGTAAATATGTTAATCTCCACAATAAGAGTGAATGAAAACATTTTGTTCTAGTAGGTCTTGAGTTTGTATCTGCCCTTGCTTTGAAACTTCAAAGCTTTATGACTCATTTGCTCTTCTTTGTAATTCTATCCCTCCCCATTTCAAACATACAGGTATCAAAAGAAAGTAGACTTAAGTCAGTTGTGACTTAGAGTTTACGTGCACTGAGATTTCTTCTCTGTGTTTTGTGTTGGCCAGTAGACCAGTAGCTGGAGTTATGCGTGAGGGTTGTAAGTCATTGGACTTTTCATGATCTTGTGTTAACTTATAAGTATCCTAGTGTTATCAAAGTTTCCACATGGTTATCACCCATTAATGAATACAAGAGAAACTTAAAACGTATGGGAGATATGGACCAAGGCTGGATAAACATCACATTTCTCTTTTTGCGTAAGAGAGATTCTTGATTATCTCTTTCTCCTTCAGCTCAACACAGTTTGAAAAGTTCCCAGCAGCATACAGTTCAGACCATTACATGAAAGCTGTAATTTGTATTCATCTAAAGGGTGCAGCCATATGACATGTCTTTCCCTCTGAAGTAACATAATACTTACTCTTTGAACTTGAGACTTATTTGAGTGAAGCAGAACATCATGCTGAGGATCTGAATTTCTATAATTTGATTTCAGAATTGTACATTCATTTCATTTACACAGGTAAAGAGAGCACTGCACTCAGTTATAGTCAGATGCACAGGATTTGTTTTGACTGTTGAACTAAACTGTGATGATTCCAATGTGCCTGAGAGACATGTAGACTACTGTGTTTTCAGATGTGGAAAAAAAAAATCAGTGGCAAAATGAGAACTTATATATAGGAAAATCATGTACAGTTTTCATCTCTGAGGAGCCATAATTTGAATATTGTGGCATCTGCTAAGCAATAGAATAAGGACTCTCCACTTCCCATTGTTCAGTAAATCAAATTTCTATTAACTAATAATGAAAGCATTCTCAGCTGTCAGCAAAAGAAGAATTTTTCATTGGCAAAATCTCTCTATATGCTCTATCAGTAAAAACAATTTTGTTCAGCCTGTCAATCAAAGCATTTATGACTCTAAATTAGTAGGCAAACTTCAATAGCATTGCAATTGTTTATTTTCAAAACTTCCAATATTTGAGGTAGATTTTGTTATTTTGCTGATGCCCGAAATCCAGTATTATAAACAACACAACACTGAAAAATAAATCTCCAGCAGAGGTAAATGGATGGACCTTTACCAAATCCTTTGTTACTACACTGACTTACCATCCGTTAACTTCAATTTTTGTATAGCCACTATAAAAGCAAAGTAAAAGAAATTGTTTGAGAAGGTCAACTACTTTAGTGGCTGATTTCTCACTTGCTTACTTCACCACATTGATACAAGACTGAGTATTAAAGAGTTGCCATTGCTTTTTCCATCTACTGATTTTCTATATATTCTTGGGCACAGAAGCATGTTTGCCATGAGCTGTTTGCCACATGTTGCATTTAGTAACTTATTTACCAAATTTTTCCCCCATCATGATGCTTCTTCAAAGGAGCAGGGTAAACTAATTCACTGGCAGCACTTGGAAAACACCCACATAAAGGTAGCCCAGAAAAAATAGGACTGCACTGTTTCATATGAATGGTTCACTTTGGCACCATATATCAGACAGTTTATCTATCACTAAAAAATTCCTGACTGAGAACAATTGAGCAGTATCTTTGATTATTTATCTAGAAAGATAAAAAGTTATTTACCTGAGCTTAGAAATGTTGGGGGAAAAAAAAAAAAGAGGAAAAAAAAGTCAAAAGCTCAAGGCAGACGAATGTGCTGTGTATGTACAATTGTTACAAGGCACAAAATATGTCTACTTTGTTGTTTCTTTGCACCAACAATTTATATTCTCCAATTTTTACAACCAGATTATGTCTTGCTTTTACGTAATATCAGGATATGAAAATGAAGATTTCCTGAGATCTTTCCACTCTGTGACATCCAAAAAAGAAACATAATTTTATCCCTCTTATTAACCTAATATTTGGTTTTCTTAATCAGTTTTTCCCTTTTGTGTTAAGTGAAGGAAAAATGGATGAAAGTCCTGCATCATAGCAATAATTAACTTTTTGTAGCCTCTAGTAGCTGAAGCTATTATTTCTGTTGCTACAGAATACCAATTAGAATTTTTGACCATAGACAGTACAAAAAATAAGCCTTTTCTATTAGGCCCCACATATGTCACATAGGCTGCAATGTATTCATTGTAGTGTGCTTGGTAAGTAAGAGATTTAATAGATTCCCCTGGAAACGAGATACAAATCTCAATAGATCAACACCTGAAAATGTCAGGAACAGACAGCTGGAAGTTTAAACTGCTGCCTTTGGTTACCTGCACTATCCTGAGGCTTGTGCTCCTATTCCACTGAATACTGAATATACAAGCTAATAAGAATTAATAGCAAGAATTAGAAGAAATGGCCTAGAATTTTCAAATATCTCTCAATATTTTTCAAAATTGAATGAAATTCAAGTTGCTTCATTTTGTCATCTAGAAGAGTCCATTCTTCCTAACATGACAAATTCTGAAGGGAATTGCCACATGCATTCTGAAAACAAAGCAGAACAAAGAAAAAAGCTATTTTTTAATAATTTGGGTTTTGGTATAATATTTTTTTGTCCTGAATCACATACCTTCACTCACACTCTTTATGAAACATATGGTTACTTAATTCCTTTAAATGTTAAATGGTGCTGTCCATGCATAATGAACATATAGTAATAGTTGGCTTTATAAATTCACAAGTAAAATTTAATTTTTTGTCTCCATGCTGAAGATAAATAGCACTAAGATTTTCAACTAAAATGTTCAAGTCTTATTTTCCTAAAAACCACAGTACTTTTCAAACGTTTTCGATATCAAGATTTTTCAGCATAAAAAGAAAACATTTGAAATATATAAATACAGAAACATAATTAACAAGAACTAATAAACCTCAATAATTATATTGAAAATATCCTTCAAGATGTAACTGAAGAAATATAAAAATGTCAAGATTTATCATAGCTAATGGAGCAGGCAGCCAATAAAGGAATATTTTACTTATTTTTAACTTTCTAAAAGTTGTATCTTTTTGACAAGTGTTTCTATGCTTGGCTTCCATTTCAAAGCAAATATGTTTTGAATTGCAACAGAGAGATGCCTTAACACTTTCGCTGAATTATCAACAAAAATCAACATTTTCAGTGTTTAAAATCTGTGTTTCTCGGAGGTGTAGCAAAAAACTGTATTCTTGAAATTGAAACTTTACATGAACAGGACATCATTTGACAAGTTTTCAAAACCTTAGCGCCAAATAAAAAGAATGTATATGAAAAAATACCTGATCTCAATGTGATAAAAAGCATTCCGTTTTTATATTTTGATGATAGTCCTTTGTTGAAATATCACTATTTAAAGATAATCCACTTAAGCTTCTGCATTAAGTGATGTGATAAAACGGTAATCACATATAACTACATTGAGACTTTGGGCAAAATGTTTGAAAAAGGAAGAGTAACAGAGGACATCTTTTTCAATTTAAGAAGACTAAATCTCATATATTTCATGGTAGCATATGAAATTCAGAATTCACTTATTTTATAACTGTTGACGATTCTTTATTATGATCTGTGATGGATTTGTTTAAAATATGATCACATTCAGATGACGATCTTTCATTGAATTCAATCCTACGCTTTAATTTAAGTATTACGAATACATTTTAGAATTTTCGCTATATTTTTCATGACAAGGACAACAAATTTCAGATATGGATCTTTTTGGATCTTCTATATCGCCTGCTCAGCATGGATCTGCAACGTTAACTCTTTAACTGCAAGTATACTACACGGTGTTATGATGTGGAATAATGATAAGAAACACAAATCCATGACATCTGTGATTCTATGAAATACAACTTTCAAGTTCTTTTTTTTAAAAAAAAAAAAAGGAAGGAAGGAAGGAGGAAAAGAAGGAGGGAAGGAGGAATGGAAAAAGAAAAATGAAAACTACTTCTTACAAGCTTTTGGTTTTCAGCCAGAAAGTGTGGAAAACATCTGAAACAAAGTCTCAGTGAAACATAGCAATTTTACTATCACAAAAATATTTCACAAGAAGATAAACTTCCCATTACTAGCTACATTTCTTGCATTTTTACCATTTCTCTGCTTGCTCTAATTAATCTTGGCCTCAAGGCCAAAGGCATTCTCTTACAGTGATAACAATAGACATACTGTGTATATACATTTCACATTCAGTTTCTTTCCCAATTAAGTTCTAAAATAATTAAGCTCTGTGACTGCATTTTTAACAGTTTCTAGCTGAGGATCTACAGGATCCTGAAAATTAATTACATACGGAAAGAAATGAAAAATTGCACAGATCAGACAATTTTATATGGGCCACAAACTAAATGGAACACATAGAAAGACTGGTAATATTTTATAATAATTCACCTCGAAGTTTAGTGTAGTGCGGTAGAACATTAACTATCTAAAATATATTTTATTTTTCATCATCATATTTTAAAGGGATGGTATGGGCCAGTTACACTAGTTGAGTTAGATAGATCCACTACCTCCATTAGAGGTGCCATTATAACCATTAGGTTCTCTTTTTTGATTTCAGCAGAACACCTATGTGGTGAACCCTGCCAAGTTGGATTGGGCCCTGGACAACCTGATCAGGTACCTGATTCAGTGGTTGGCAACTCTGCCCAAAAAAGGGGTTTTGGAACTAGGTGATCTTTAAGGTCCCCTCCAACATTCTATGGTTCAATTAATTATGCTGTTTTGGTCAATAAATATGAAGAATTGTCTCATGGCAACACTTTGCAAAACTGTCAGCTTCTTCCAAAGCTGAAGAAATTTGAAGAGCAGTGCTATAGAACATGACTGTGGTCTCTTATGCTTTAATGTCAGTTATCTTTAATTCAACGGGATGCAAAAGAGATGCAATCTTTATTTCCTATGTACCTTTACTGTATTATTTTTAAAGTAAAATCTCAAGTAATTACACTATATAATCAAACAGTTCAAAAAAAAACCTTGCACTGGTTCTTCACTCAGGTGAAGTTACGACATTCACAGTGCCCTCTATTCTTTTATCCTAGGTAATATTCATTTTCTGTTTGGAAATGTGTACCCTGCCAATTAAAAAAGCATACTTTCCTTCTGTTAATACCACTGCCCTTAATTAGAAGCTTTGATGCTTTTCAAGAGAGATTAGACAGTGGTCCATCTGTTTAGGCAGAGGTTTATTTAACATTGCATATGTAAGATCTTGATAACTATAGTCATATGACCACCAAGCAGCAATTGTGTTATTTGAATGGCTCCCATGTCCTTGAGTGACTTCAGCTGACTGGATTATTTTTTGTTAGTCTTCTATTTTCTTTAGTTCAGAAAAAACCAAAGACCTTAGTAAGTTTTTCTTTATTCATAGCCTCCATCACATATGCTAACATCTATTAACTTTCTAGTTACTAATCTTGCTTGCTAATTTAGATAAAGTTATGACTTAGATTGAAGTATAACAAATCACTGAACTATAAAATATAAAACTATATTTTCATATAACTATATATGAAAAAGAAGAGTCTGTTGTTCTACCTAGTTTTTTCACACAAAGAAAACAGGAACAGTATATATTAATTTTGTATGGATATTCTTTTTTATTTTAACAGGCATTCAATCACTGCTTGAGATTGCCCTGACCCAGGTGCAGGCCTTTGCACTTGGCCTTGTTGAACTTCATGAGATTGACATGGGCACACTTCTCAAGTCTGTCCAGGTCACTCTGGATGGCATACCTTCCCCCTAGCACGTCAACTGCACCACTCATCTTGGCATCATCTGCAAACTTGCTGAGGGTGCACTCGATTCCATGTTGCCAACAAAGATGTTAAATGACACCAGTCCCAGCACCAATCCTGGAGGAATCTACTTGTCAGCAGTCTTCACTTGGACATTGAGCCACTGACCACAACTCCCTGAGTGTGACCATCCAGCCAACTCCTTATTCAGCAAGTGGTTCATCCATCAGATCCGTTTTTCTCCAATTTGGTGACCAGGATGTCATGCAACACAGTGTCAAATGCTTTGCACAAGGTCAGGTAGATGATGCTAGTTTTTTTTCCTTTATCCACTGAGGCTGTAACTCCATCATAAAAGGCTCCCAAGTTTGTCAGGTGTGACTTGCCCTTGGTGAAGCCATGTTAGTTACCACCAATCTTCTCATATTTATTTGTCATGTGCTTTATTAGGGCCTTCAGAGGATCTGTTACACGATCTTGCCAGGCACAGAAGTGAGATTGACTGGCCTTTTGTTCTCTGGATCTTCTTTTTTTTCTCTTCCTGAAACTGGGGGTTATGTTTCCCTTTTCCAACGAGTGGAAACTTCACCACACTGCCACCGCCTTTCAAATATGATGGATAACAGCTTGCCAAATTAATCTGCTAGTACCCTCTGAACCTACAGATGTATCTTGTCAGGCTGCATGGATTTGTGTACCAAGAAAGTCAATACTTATCTTTTCTGTAGTTTCATGTAAAACGTGTAGAAATTACATGCTTTGGATATAACAGAAAATGTATAGAGAAAGAGCGATGACTGCAAAAAAATAAAAAGGGTTTTGTATGTAATGCAAAAGTGGTATAGGAAAAAGTACTTAATAAATACTATATTTACATCCTAAAAAAATAGCTATGGTGAAAATAATTTAAATATTAGTTTAAATGAAACATCTTTTCCTCGAAAAGGAAAATGAGTACTCAGGAAGTGCTTTATTGGAATGTGAAATAACCTAAATGTTTTAGACGTATTTGTACAATTGATTACATTTCTAGTATTTTACTTAGAAAATAAATCAAATTCCATGTTGAATCATAATATTCCCTTTTATGCCTACCTTCATTTTCAATGCAAAAACTGCAAGTTTTAGGTATCATTTTAGACAATTACACATCCTTTAATATTGATAAGAATGTATTTAACTTTTCATAGAATCAAAAATCATTTAGCTTGGAAAAGACCATTAAGATTATCGATTCTTAACATGTCTCCATCATTTTGTTGCCAGATTTTCTGCACTGTTGGTTTTATTTCCCCTCTCTCCTCTGCAAGCCCTTTTCTAACTGTCAGTGAGATCAGTATGAAAGAATCTGTTTTTTTGCAGACCACAGGATGATTACCTAATGTGGGGAAGATCTTAAGCAATAGAAAGCGGTACCATAAATATACATGATAGAGGTTTTCTACTAGAAGTGCAAGTTATCTAGCAGAAGATTGTGTAGCGTCCTATAAACTGCAGATAAACAGTGGAGCCTCCAACAGGCACTGATCTGCTGCTGTGTATGAGGCTCAAAGACAGCTGCTATGGACAGTGCTTCAAAGAGGTTTAAAAACTGATATAAGCACATCCCAGCTCATGATGAAAATGCTAGGAGCTTTCAGCATCCTGAAAGAATGGCAAGATATGCATTGATTTCTTGGGAGTGAAATAACCAATTTTTCCCTCTGTTGACCATCTGCTCATAAAATTTTAAAGTAGTTACCTAAAACATCCATTTAAAGCCATAGCCTGCATTATATCCTAAGTATATCCCATTTCAAAATGCATTAGCAATAAGGATAACTTGTAGATCATATTGAAAGTCTCTGATTTAAGTTACAGTGATCAAGCAAGAAGCCAGCAAGGCTTAGGAAAGATAAGCAGGAAGTCTTAAGTACAGTATTATCTGTATGGTCTACTGCTCATACTGCCATGAGAATTTGTAGTCCTCTGTGTCTAGCTCTAGCATATGGGGAAAGAGGAACAAAACATGTATTTTCAAAAAGATCAGAGAGGATGGTGGTTTACGATTTATCTCAGTTATTTTGTTGCATATATGTATATCAGTATTGCAAACTCTCATTTTCTCTCTGCTAGATTTAAACTAGAGATGACAATGAGCAAATTGAATATAAATTAATGAAGTAAAAACAATAACATGCAATAACAGAGATACACAATTATATCCATTTACTAGAACAAGCTAAGGTAGTCTGGGTGGCAAAACATACTGAGGGAGGGAGAGGAGAGGAGAGGAGAGGAGAGGAGAGGAGAGGAGAGGAGAGGAGAGGAGAGGAGAGGAGAGGAGAGGAGAGGAGAGGAGAGGAGAGGAGAGGAGAGGAGAGGAGAGGAGAGGAGAGGAGAGGAGAGGAGAGGAGAGGAGAGGAGAGGAGAGGAGAGGAGAGGAGAGGAGAGGAGAGGAGAGGAGAGGAGAGGAGAGGAGAGGAGAGGAGAGGAGAGGAGAGGAGAGGAGAGGAGTATCTATGGAAGAAATGCTTATAACCATTCAGCAATCAAATACCACATTGTAATGAAAGAAAAACAATTGCAGAAAAACTGAATGTCCTGGAGAAAAATAGCTCAGCTCCAACATGATGCAGAAAATTATCAGGTAAACTCTGAGCATTATATGTATAATTGTTAAAGAGAAGAAATTATTCTAAAAGAGAGTGGTGAGTGTGATGTCTTATGAACTTCTGTAACAAATCCTCATTCACCATTCTCCTTTGCTAATTTTTGATAGAGGGAGTGCCAGCTTCAACATTTTTTTATGCTTATACTAGACTTAGTAAAAATCTTTCAGATAGAGAAGATGCACAAGATGCACCCATTTTTGGAATTCTCTCACTTTTGCTGTTCACAGTATCACTTTTTTCTCCTTTAAATGTGTTTATCTGAAAAAGCTGGAGATTTATATAAGTCTTGGATTGCAAACAAATTCTTTATCTTCTCTTGTTCTAGTAATAAAAAAAGAAAAAATATGTAGGCCAAGCTTTTGCTCTGCCAAAACTGAAAAAGATGACAAGGGCACCTGGTCCTTTTGTTTGTGTAGGTTTCTTTTGTATGCTTTGCAGTGTAATTCGTTCTAGTGGTGATAAAATAGTGATTTTTTTTTAAACTAGTACTGAGGTAATTGAAAGATAATGTAATCACTATAAGTAGGCAAGAAATATGGAGGGAGCAGAAGGGAATAACATTGGTAATAGCAGGCAGGATGTAGCTTCTTGATACAAGGATCACCCTGGAAGAGAGTCAGACAACTGATGTTCAAAGCACAACCTGATTATTAATGAAATATTTCTCTTAACAGTGTTTTCGAGCAACGACTTGAGTAGTGAGTTTATTTGTAATGTTAATGTACCTGATACTAAAAGAACACAGATATTTCAGGAAATGGACATTGCCCTGTAAAGTAAAATGGAATCAAAAAAATACCAAAAATGAGAAATACTCTACAGAGTCTGAGAATAAAGAGACCTGATGTTATGTCTAAACTGTGAACTGATGGGCAGTAAGGACATCACTAATTTAAGTTCTCTTATGCTGAGGCTTTCAGTATGATTATATGCTATTTTTTTCTATCTGCATTCTCATATATAATATTCATAACACTTAAGTGCTGTATAAAAACTCTCATGATTTTATAAGTGAAAATATAATGCATGTAAGTATTTGATGTGAGTATTCTAGTTCCACTTATCTTCCTATATGCCTAATTGCATATGTTACTCTGAAAGTACTGCCTATCGAGGCAGAAGGATTGGACTAGATGATCTTTCGAGGTCTCTTCCAATCCCTGACATTCTGTGATTTCCATAGAAGCTACTACAGGTGCAAAGAGTACAGTAATAATAGCCGATAGTGCAAATTCTCAGAAAAAAAAACCTATTTCTCAATATAGTCAGCAGCATTAACCATGTATTTTCATCACTGATGAACAACAGTCTGCATGCTGTGATTATGTTTTCCATGCCCACGAACAGCACCAGTCTCTCCTAGTTCAGACTACTTATTCTGGAACCACAGTGCCTCCTTCTTTTTAATGCATGCAATTGGTTGCAGGGTGATGTGGTGAACCAGAAAGAGAAAATTGTCTTCAACATGTCCTAGTCTTAGGTGACCCCACATTGTTATGTTTCTACAGTTAACACTAAATAATTTCTGAAAGCCTGTCTGTAGCACCCTGGTGTATAAATGGGATAATAACTCTAATAAAGAATTTAAGTAACAAAACAAATATACTGGAAAATGAATAAACCTGAAGTGTCCTCCTGAAAACAAATATATATGTAATTTTTTTATTAAACAGTTGTTAAAACCCAAACACCATCATAGTAGTTCCTACAATTCCGAAGTACAGTTTGCAGAGATCCCTTTTTCCATAAAAGAAATGGAGGGTAATTATCAGTGAAGAGCACGGAAAAAAGTTAATTAAGCCAGAATCTGGAGAAGCAGAAGTGTATGTTTACACAGTTTGGTCCTTACAGAATTGTTTTTCTATGACAGAAGGGAGTTTGTTTGTATTAATAAAAATGATCTCTGATTCCAGACATTTAACTTTGGTGGTTTAGTTGATTCAAAATTCATGAAGTTAGGATTATGCATATGTAAAGACACTTTGACCTTTTACACTTTTTAAAATATTCACATCTAAGATAATAATATTTCATTTGAAAGTAAATATCTCTTAATTAGAATATATTGAATCAACATTCACATTAACTGAAATATAAAAGAATTGAAGATACTGAGCTTTGCTAACAGCCAACCGAGAGTTTTCAGATATAATCCCCTGATACATTATGTTTATTAGCATAAAAATTGACTTTTTATCATTTATTTTACTTTGTTGTACTGTGGCTTGCAATATAAGGGACTTTGTGTTGCTGTACTATGTGGTGTTTTTTTTTTAATATATACTTAATGACCTTTTATGATGGAGTTATAGCCCCAGTGGGTTTATTGCTAGTGATGGAGAAAATCTAAGAATTACCCCACCGTACAAAGAGGATCACAATATCAGCAGAGGGGCTTGAGGTGTCTGTTTTCTGTATGTCTCTTACCCAAATCCCAACTAACTGTCTTTATGACAAAAGTAGGAGAGGCGAGCTGCAGCATACACACTTTGACAGCACTGAACCCGCTGGGTTTCCAAATCACCAGTAAAACACTGCCTCCTATGTAAACGGCTGTGGGAAATTAGATGTGCCAGCTTTACCTACATAAAGCATAAATACCTGTCTATTCAAAATACATAATGAACATTTATTGAGTAATAATCCATTTCTGTTATCACCTATAGCCTGCTAAAAGTGTAATTTTGACACATAAGTTTGAATAAGCAAAAGGACTGAATGTGAAAACAATTTAGATAATACTACTCCACTATTTATGTTAAAACATTTAAGTGATGTTCCTTGCAAAAAAACCAATTCATGAATATATATATTTACATATTATATATATTTATGTATATACATATGTGCACTGTGGAACGCATTTTCCTATGATAATAGCCTTGCTACATTCATTTCTACAGGTTTCAAAATTGTATCATATTAAATGCCAGACTCCTAGTGTTCATGTTTTTGTAATTTGCTGTCCTAGGCCAATTCCTTCAACTTTTCTTTTTGCTTTGTTTATAAATCTCCAAGGTAAACTGTTGACTTCAGGCATTGATTGGAGGTAGTTTGGGAGCCACTGTTAATATAGAAAACATTAGAAAGCCCAATTATGGTCAATTACTCATTTTTAGTGCATATATTTTCTGATTTTTGATCACAGATGGTTTGTAAAAGGAGAATAAAAGAATTTTGAATAGATTCCTTGGTGGTACATTGTAAACTTCAATTATTTGTTCCCAGAATTTTTTTTTTTTTTAAATGGAGAAGTGAAATCTCTTTTACATGGAGAATGATTCAGAAACAATACTAAAAATGTATTAATGTATTAAATGTATTAAACATTCCTTCAGTAATAACAGTAATCTGGAATCCCAGAGTGCACTGCCATTTTAAAATGCAGATCTAAAGATGTACTTTTTTTCCCCATATTCCATTATTATGCTGAATTATTTTATAGTTACAGTGTGGTAGCCACCACTTCTTCCTGAGGAGGAGGGCAGCCATGCTGTTAATGCATACCTGTCACTCACAAAGGTGACTTGCAAAGCAATTGGACAAAATCATTAGTCTATAATAGACAAAATTTTCTTCCCCTGTAATTTTCAGTAGATTTGTTTTGTTTTGTTTTTTTGGTTTTTGTTTTTGTTTTTTTTATATGGCTTTTCACCACAACCAATTCATGGTATAACCATACTACAAAGACAAAACCAGATGACTCAAAAAAAGCAATTTTTGTTTTCATCTCAACTTTACCTTTGTCACACAGAGAGATTGGTGGATTCTCTCTCATGCGTATAGACTTTCAGCAGCCACAGATTTCAGAGGGAAGAGTTTGATTTTCCTGTTTCCAAAAATGCTGGTTTCATTAGCAAGGCGAAAGTTCAGAGAAGCTGTCAGGTTGCTTCTGCTTTGCGATCACATTTTGTTAAGTAAAATAATCAAATGTACTTGAAAAAGCTTAACTTCTTCTCTAAGCATACAGTCTCAGTTCTGAGGATTTTTTGTCCTTTTTCAAAAGAGGATGTTTGTACATTTAACCAGTAGCAGAGAAGTGCAATGGAGAGCCAGATGACAGAAGGCCTGTCAGCTGATAAGTTGACATTTTCCTGTATATGTCCCCACCAAAGCTACTCTGATTTGAAAGACATTCTAGATCATTGCTAAATTTCTTCCATAAAGAGCCTGGATTTGTTATAAATAACAGACTTCTGTTATCTCTCTCTCTCTCACACACACACAGAGAAATTAACTCTTGTAAATACTTTGTGCAAATCCTTATGCTTTATTCTATTTTCTTTTTACAGCATGTGCATCTCAATTTCTAGCTTCAGTGAAGATAGAGTGAGGGAAGAGGAAGAATGAGAATGGAAAGTGGGGGTGGGTGGGAGCTTTAGTTTAAAATGCAGACAAATCTGCCTTTTCTGCTTGATGGCCTGTAACATTTCCATGTAGTGTACTTTGCATGGCAGAATAGCTACTAGTAATAGAATTTCTCACAGTGGAGGTTAATTACTTTTCAGCTATAGCAAAATAAATTTCCTGTCAAGCCTAGTGACAGGAATATGCCACTGTCACTATTTTTACCTGCAGTTTTAATTCACTGTTAATATTTGACACTAGCTTGCATTCGGGGGATGATTTCATGAACAGTAGGGTTTCCCTGTAGAGTAGGGCAGACTATCAGTAATGCAGTCACCTCTTCCTCAGTGCACTGCAAAGCAAATTAACAGACCTGTCTCTCTCTTTAATGAATGTAAGAGAACTTTACAATGATGAAACAAAAAGTGACAAGAAAAATAAAGTGCACCGTAAAAACAGAGCAGAATAGTGAGGTGGCATACCAGCTCGTGTTAAGCAAAACTAACAACGTAACACACCTGGGCTTTAAGGGGCTTTCTTTCTTTCCTTCTTTCTTTCCTTCCTTCCTTCCTTCTTTCTTTCTTTCTTTCTTTCTTTCTTTCTTTCTTTCTTTCTTTCTTTCTTTCTTTCTTTCTTTCTTTCTTTCTTTCTTTCTTTCTTACTTACTTACTTACTTTCTTTCTTTTTATATGCTTGAATACTTTGTTGTAACTGCTGAACTCATTGGACAAGGCAACACTGAGTGATATAATATATCCTAATTGCCTTCATATTCCTCATATTAGTTCTCACATTTCTTTGTCTTGAAAGACATCAAGAAATCTCAGGCAGAATAATTTCATTTGTTGGTGTGTTGGTCTGATATGCATTGTCCCACACTCTTCAGACAATACAAAATCCCATGAGAATTCAGCTCAGTAAACCTTAGGGACATAAATATATATATATGTCTAGGGTTTTCTAACCTCCTTTAAGGTTAGCTAGACTAAAGGAAAACTCTGTCAATCATTCAGCTTCCCTTATCAGAGTCCTATTTTCCAATATTTTAGTATATATAATATGTATAATATGTTTGTCCAATTGTGTACCTGACCCCATCTGTTTGTTAATACTTGAGACCTATTGTTGCACTGTGTAGGAAAGATAAAACAGTTGGATTGATACAGTACCTCTACTTTTAAGAAAATGAAAACCAGAAGATGAAATACCAAGTGTTCCATCATACGTGATTTTTCCCTGTAAAGTAGACTCAGACATTTCTCTCTACATGTGCTTGCCATTTTGCAGTGGCCTGTGACAGTGCACAGCCAGATTAGTGTGTAAGGCATGTGGAAGCTGCAGTGAGCATAAGAAGTTGAGGTACATCATGGGCAGATGAAGAAGAGCTGGATCAACCTGGTGAAGAAAAATACAGGGATGTATCTTACTGAAGTAACAGAATGCTTTGTGCTTCTCATAGTCACTGTGGACAATAGCGGACTCTTTCTGATTGATTTAGTCTAGAAAATAAATAGAAATATCAAGGGAACTTGCTCATATGCATGCATAAGTGTTTTGTGAACAGAATATGTGGGAAACATTGTGAACTTGTAGGACTTTCAAAAGCAAATAGCATAAGTGACGTCAATATTTCTGAGGTTCCAAAGAAATTGTCTGCATTTTTACAGCAACAAGGCTTACACTAGGATGAGTTTTAGAAAAGAACCTCAGAAAGATGGGAGCCTCATTCAGGAGCATGGTCCCATTGAAAAAACTGACATGAGGTGGATCTGGGTAGCATGCTCTGTATTTAAAACCTCGGTCACTGGTGATACTGAAGACATATTTTACAGAAAAACTGAAATGGAATTTTGGATCCCTGCCTCATTTTAGAAACAAATAATAGAATCATAGTATCACCAAGGCTGGAAAAGACCTCCAAGATCATCCAGTCCAACAGTCCACCTACCACAAATATTCTCCCACTAAACCATGTCTCTTTTTTACAGCATCTAAAAATTTCCTGAATACCTCCAGGGACAGTGACTTAATCACATTCCTGGGCAGCCAATTCCAGCACCTCACCACTCTGAAGTACAAGGAAAAAAAATAGGTCACAGCTTCTCATGTTTTAAGTATTTTGTTTTAGCTGCAGAGGCTGGTTATTAACAGGGAGGCTTTAGATTTAATTGATTTTATTGTTAAAGGGACTGGAATTCTTTTTTTTTTTTTTTTTTTTTTTTTTTTTGCAAACCACAGGAGGTATCACAGTTTTCCAGATCTTTAAAACCCCTCTAATCCCATCTGGCAATGTAGTTAGAACAATTGGGCCTACTGAAAGTGCTTCTTTTTCACAGCATTACACTCAGTTCTGTCTGTTAAAGCAGAGATGAACTTTTGGCTTAGAACTGAAGCTAACCCAGAAGGGTGCTATTCAGCATGGTTCAAATTTCTGATTCACTTTCTAAGCTATTTGAAACTGCTTTATGTTGCTTGACTCATATTATTCATCTCAGTGAAAATCTGTATTAGTGAAATGTCAGTTCCTTTATGGTAGCATATGCACTTTTTAAGGTGTCTGTAGGTTCATAACAATATTAAAACAGGCACCATTCTCTCAGTAAAAGTTCCTATGGTATAGCTCCAGCCTTTCACAAAATATGCCCTAGTCAGCATGGTGCATCTCACTTCTACAATTTCAAAATTGTCAACAAAGAGTCACTCAGCATTTTGGAATACATTTGTCCGTATACATTTTGGTTTTTAATTAAAAAACCATTGACAACTCCCAAAATTATGAAGAAGGACTCTTAATCTTCATTTTGTGACCCTTAGTTTTCATTTCGCTGTCAACTGTTGCTGTTAGCATTTATACAGAAACAAAAATTCTAGTAGCACTACAGCTTGGAACATTATTTCTTTTTTATGAAACTTTTATGAAGCCTTAAACAGAAAAAACCACGACACTGCACAGTAAACAGGCAACATGACCAAAATAAGCTCTTGTGAAATCAAGTCCAAACTCTGGAAATACATTGAATTCCATGTAAAATTAAACTGAAGGCATGTGAGCTGCCTACAGATGTAGGTATGTGATTTTCTAGTTGTTTCCATTTTCTTATTTAAGTTTTCTCCACAGCAAATATTCATGGTAGAAAAATATCACAAAAAAAATATTATCTCAAGCTGTATTGTGGTAAGTTAAATCTTATTTTGCCTGGAAGATCAGGCACAGCTTCCCAGGAGATCCTACTGTTGTTGAAAATAATTGCCTATGGCTAATACAGTCTGTTATGAAATTACTTAAATGTATCATGTGGTCATCTAACAGCATAGATACATTTACATATGTTGTTTTCATATGTAGCTGTTTCCACAAAGTTCTAATTATGAATAAAGCTAATACGTATATTATCTACAAATGAATGAAGAGGAAGCACTATGTCTTCTATTTACTATACTGGGCACTAATAATCTACAAATGCATAGCAGTATGTTTAAGAAAATAAGAAATAAGAGAGGCAGGTAATTAGTTCCAGAACTCTGTTTATAGCTGTGATACTATTTAGAATCAATAATAAGAATTGGTATTTGTGACTTAAAAAGCATCTCCCAAAGACAGTGGTTCCTTTACTTTGGTCTTTTTTTTGTCATTACACACATTCTAATTTCTCATATCTAATATAGCACGGTACAAAATTATTAGCAAGTAAGTCTGTTTTCTAATCTTGGCTGCCTTAAAAAATATTAGCAATGGATGCCATTTATCATCATATTTCTTATTAAAGCTTGGAAGAAAGAACACACAGCAGTGCATCGTGGAAGTCATAGCTGTGAAGAAAAGCACTTTCTGCTATTTTCTCACTGATTGTGGCTAATGTTAAAATAATTACTGGTAAAGGGTCTCCCTGCTGCTTGATTGGCAAGTTCCACAGTACCAAAGGCTTCAGGTTCTTCCCTATGTAAAAACTTTAGCTGGCTTAGTTTAGCCCATTATATATCTCTTGCATGTTTTCAAAATCCCTTAACATGTCAAGCTCCCTTTGTAAGGGACTTCGCAAAATCAGAGGCTTAATGAGGACACATTGTGAGGGAGTCTAGGCATTGTAGTGACTTTTAATAAAAAAAGTAAGCTGGGTGGTGGTGATTGAAATTCTATGTGCTGGCTGTGGACTTTATTCATTGTGCTGTTTTACTACAATCATCTGTATTACTGAGAGCACTCTGGGAACAACACTACTTCAGCAAGGAATGGCAACTAGGAGCTGCTTTTAGAAAAACGTTTATTCACTGATTTCTGTTTATTGTAATATTTTCCATTGCAACTTGCTTTTTTTTTTCTTTCCTAACAACTGTACTGAGATTCTTGATCTTGAAATAGGAGGGCTTTTCAGGTTGCTTTACTTTGACACTCTCTGTACTTGTTCTTACAAGCTAACTACCAGAAAAAGCGCAGCAAACTTACCAAAATCATTGAATTAATTAAGATACAATAGTGATGCATTAATTATTAAGAATAGTTTACAAAAGATGTTTGTAATTTTAATTATCAGACAAAGCTAGCATCAAAATTGGTGTACATTTAATTCAGATGTACAATGCAAATATGTTATTTCCCCTCATCTCCACCAAAACTGTGACCTGTATTGCAGATGACCATGATGGGATGGTTCAACAGCTGTTGAATGTTTTCTTACTCAAGAGGCTACTGCTGCGAGCCTACTGCTTGCTACAGGAATTTGTGCTAAACTGGGCAACACTTCTCAACACACTCATCTCCTGCTCTCTAAATCTGTGGCTACTGGTAAATCTTAGTCACAAACTGTGTGTGTCTATCTTAAGTTGTAATTGTTTATTTCAATACAAAAACATAGCACTTTGCTCTGACAGGCTTATACTGTCACATGCAAATTCTTAGCATTTTGAACTCTAACTATGTGGACAGTCATGTACTTTGCAGCAGCTGTTATTTCTAGGTGAAATACCACCACCTATAGAATGCAATCAGGACTCTTGATAGCATGTAAAGTGGAAATATAAAGATAGTTGATTATTTTGTGTTAGGTCCAGACATTTCATTCTATGATCTGTCTTTTTTCATCACTTCCACTGTGATATCTTGGAATGGAGTTCCTGACGTGTAATAGAAAGCTGTGGTGAAAACATTAATATGTTCCCTAGTTCAAGCAGTTCATGTTGTTTCAGAAGTAAATGGAAAGTCTCCCGACCTTTTCATTTACTTCTGAGACAACAGGCTTGAGAGGAAATATTTTGCCAGCTCTTTTAGTTTTAAATTACAATGCCATGATTTATTTCATTTCTGGGTCACCTATAGCAACCATTACTTGAAACCACAAGAACAGTCCGTATTGCATTTAAAATATTTTTGGGTAAAAGTCTAAATGCTGTAATTTACTTGACTTTTTTTTTTTTTTTTTTTTCAACAATCACATTCATTGCCTTCAAAAATCCTCCACAGTTCTTCCCTCCACAGTGCCCCATCTTAAAATTTAAATAATAGTTTCTGTACCTGGTAAGAGATTTATCACTGCACTGAGTGATACGTACATGATAATTAATATCATGTACGTGCAATCAGTGGCCAAAAATATATCTTCAGTACAGATGAGTTTTAGGCTAACATGTAGAACACAACTGGAATTATTTAGGTATGAAGCACTAGGTTTGACTTTATTCCAATATTCATAGTGTCCATGGGCACTAAACTAGATCATACTGATAATTATCTGCTTGAAAACACAACTTTTAATCTATTAATAAGTATCTGCTGGGTTTTTCATGAAAATTGTAAATATTCATAGCATGCACAGTAGACTTCTTCTTCCAGACTAACTCCAAGCAGTATTAACTCTATTTAGCTCAGTCCACTTCTGAAGCCGTGTATATCTCAAGAAAATCAGCCATGGTGTAATTTTAAATGTCAGGGCCAAGGTCTATCAAGTATCATTTGTTCCTTTACTGAAAAGCTAGATGTGTGTTTTACTTAAATTGAGGTTGTTCATTTCAATGATAGAACATAAAGCTAATGTCAGTTTTAGCTGGAGAGAGGTTTAACAATAACTTCAAAAGGCAGCAGACCTTGACATAATTTGTCCCATCACATCAGCTGCCACAGCCTAGCTGCCCTATACAAAACACTTGACAAAGTCTGCCATGGCAGTTGCTGCAGTATTTTTAGCCATACTGCACATGCTTCTAAAATTATAGCTGCATCAGCACTTTAATTATAAACCTTATTTTCTAAAGATTTACTACTAAGCAACAAAAAATCACCCTCAGCTGCAAGTTGGATGTGAAGTGTTCTCAAGTGCACATGTGTAATTTGCACTTAGGTTGTGATAGGCTAGGTTCGGTGTCTACTGAATACTGAAGGCAAAGGGAAAAGGAAATGGAAAAGAAAATTATTTTACTGATGTTTTCCAATGTTGATAAAGAATCCTGCATGGAAAAAATACTTTTCCTCCTATTTCTTTAATAATAATGTTGTAAATTTTTGCTATCTAGTAGCAAAAAATATTGACTGGCTGTAAGAGATTATTCTTTTATGCAAGACACTGGCATAGTTGAAATGCAAACATATTAAAAGATTTAAGATCATATACAATAACAGCCAGATATTACAGCATAAACATTTTGCACAACTTTCACTACCAAAAACACATTTCTAGATGACCTAGTGTATTTCAGGACTGAATATTTCAGTACTTGTTTTTCTGCTTATATTTTTCTTTTTCTACTTTTTAACATCTGGAGAAATTTTCAGGCAAAAACAATGAAATATCTGTTCTTTTAATGATGTTTACAACATTGAGAAACAGATCTACTCAAGACAAGACAAGATCTTTAATTATTTCATTCTCTTCAGTATCCCATGAAGCTTTACAGAACATTCTAAAAATCATAAACACAAACAGACACAAATAGAAATGAATAACCACAAGCACACAAATACACTTACCTATTTGAAAGGATTTGCCACGTGTTTATAATTTCATGAATTATTCATTAAAATATAGCTAATTTTGATATTTTTCTTCAATTTAACACCAGTGAATTCCCCCCTTATCTTTAAAATCATGTAGCTGTATGCTGTAGAATGATATTTGACAAATTCTTTGATTATAAATTCTTTCAATATTTTGATTTGTTTACTCAGACTTTTAGAGATAGAATTGCCTCACACTCAAATACTGCTGCTAACATGTGTGCGTGTTTTTCCATATAAAATATTTTATAGAGTAAAATACAAATTGCATTAATTCTTATATGATTTTGGAGTGAAAATGTTACTCTGATAGGTCTGGCACAGTACTGCCTACACCGGTTCTTTATGTTCAGGTCCATACCATGAGATGCAACCAGGTACAACTTAAACAGTGAATGGAGCAAATATATATGTAATTTCTGACCAGCATAGTTCTGTTGAATTGCATGAGATAAGATGATCTGTCCATGAACTGCCAGTGAAAGTAGACTGTCTACTTAAACATTATCATAAGCATTATCGCTTGCCACCTTCCATATTGCCTTCTAATGCTCAGGTACATTTACAACAGGGATTCATGATATTGCATTCCCAAGATAGTTATTTCAAGTCTTTCACAAAATTTTAGTTCACTGCCAGAGATCCAAAGCCACTAAGAACGTCAATTATCCAAAGAAATAATCTTGCTTACTTCTATAAAACCATATTTGAGATGCGTTTTTCTGAATAGTGTTGCACACTCGGACTGGAAAGCACTTGAATTACAATGTAAAACATGAAGCTCCATGTAAATAAATCAGTCAATTACGTGTTGATGGTACAGATTCCTTTGTTGATTTTTTTTTTCTGCTCAAACTAGTGTCCTCATGACATTTTAGCATAAAAAATGGGTGAATTGGAATTTTATTACTACAGAATACCAAATAACTTCCAGAAAATACTTGGATTCCGTTTCCTGTCTGTTTCTCTCTCTCATTTTAATTCTCCCAACCTAATAATATATCTAAACTTAAAATATTTTTTGAGTTGTAGCCCAGATGGCAAAAGACATACAGTCAATCTGTAGGCTGACAGCGATTCCTTCAGTCACTGCATTTTTTCCTTCATGTTAGCTTGACTATATGATTTTCTCCCAGCCTCAGCATTCCATTTCAGATCTTCCAACACTTTCTGCCAGAGCATTAAGTTTATTTAACTGAAGCTCCATTTATAACTATATATAATGATTTTTCTATAATGCTGCATAAAAAGAAGTGTCTTCAATGTACTTGACAGTACACATAGAAGACAAATGGTTACTTAGAATAGTTAAAAGAAGTGAAAGAGCATTATGCAAAACAGCTATTCATAAATGGTAAAGTAGTTGAATTTAAGATACTGAAGGCTACTGAATCATTATGGTGATTGATTATCATTGCTATCTACAAATAATACACTGATCCTCTTGTTTAAAACAAACTCTATTTAATCATTCGTATGAAGAACACTGATTGTTATTTCATTTTAAATTAGTTTTCAGAAAAATTCTCTTAAAAAAACCCAACAAATTATGCTCAAGAAGATAAAGAGAATAACAACTTTTACTTGGTATATTGTCTTTTTAAAACAGAACATATAAGTTCTTATGTATTCTGATCAGAATAAAACACTAGTAAGAAATTCATGATTTGACTTAAGCACTAGTTAGCATGATAGAGCAATTTTGAAGTCTGTGCACAATAAAAACAAAATCTAAAAAATCTTATGAATAAGTAGGATACCTAGAAGATTATCTCTTTCACTGCACTTGCAGAAAACCACTCTCCCTGCCACCTAATATAACTGTGATTTGTAAACTCAGTAAGACTCACAGTGTTGAATGTTATTTTTACATGCTCCATTAAACTCAAGGTTTTTAATTTTACCAGGAAGAGAGTGGTTCCACATGTAGGAATTCCGATTTAGATGCATCTACGAAATAACTTTATTATACACTTTATTAACTAGTCATTAAACCTACTGGGTTTAACTGTTTTAATTAGAAAAGCTGTTTTCCTCATGAAGAAAAGAAGGTGATACCTTAAAACTCATGGAATCAGATTCCAATGTACTATAACTAGTGATTCTGTACCTTTCATGTGGCAGCAAAATAGTTTTTTTAAGGCAAATGTCCATTTATAGAGTGGAAAATCATTCTCCCAGTGTAATGAAGTCACTGGTAATTCATTTAATGTTATTGAAGATGCTAAAATCTATATTATATTAATGTAGCCAAACAGTTAAAAAGCTACATTTAATTATCTCCTTAATTATATTGTAAATACATTTAATGAAGCTCTTATTTAGTCATACAATTCATGGTAAATATACCCTAGCACTAACAATTAAGTATACTTTGCAAAATCAAATGTCTCACAAAAACAATACAGTAGTATTTTATAGAAATAAGCTTATGAAATTATCCTTTAAATAATAAAAAAGTGACTTTTTTTTTTAAGAGTAATATTTTATTCTTTGTCTTATAATAGATCCAAAGATAGTTGTATTCAGCACCTGAGGAGAGCTGACTTTTATTGATATACGCTGCTGTCTTTGACAAGAATAAAATGGTGAAATCATAACAGAAGTATTTTCTTTGAAGAAGAGTTTATACTGTTTGGCTTTTTTCCAAGGAAAAATCATATAGCATAGTTAATGAATGATACTGGCATCTACCACTCACAAAAAGCCAAGGGAATATTATAAAGGTCACAATGCTATATGATGGAGTAACTGATTAAGACAACCTTGTTAGATTCTGTATTGCACACAGCAGTATAGTGGAAAGAGGGAATCAAAACAGAATAATTTCACTTCCTGCTGTGTGCACTCTAATATTCTGATGTAGGTTTCAATAAGGAATGGATTTGAGTTTTCAGCTGAATAAGAGTTTATTCAGTTCTACTGGAAAAATTAATTTACGATAGAAGCAATGATGGCTTTCTCTACTAACATTGTATTTGAAAATGAAATGCAAAGTTCATTTACATTCATTTACATCAAACATTTACATCACTCTAATTATTTCAAAAAAAAAAACCAACCCACAACTATTCTGCTTCAGATTTCTAGGGAATTAAAAGATTTTTAGAAAACATATACAGAAATAAATAGCGAGGTGAGTAGTGGGACATAAAAGCTTCTCCACTCTTTACTCTTCTACTTCTTCCTCAGCTTCAGAGGCCTCAGAGATATCAATCCCTCTGCTCCGTGATACTAGCTTAATTTCTGTGGCATCAACTCAGCTGTACTTCTATAGGTAAGAACAGTTTCATATCAGGTAGATATAAATAGGGGACATAAATTCATCTGCAACAAGCTATCCTGAGGAGGATGAATAGGTGTAGGTTAGGGTCTTTTTTGCTCTGGATGACTTGAAATGAATGACTTGGTACCACATTTTCCTGGATGACTAAGAATATCCTGTTGTTAAGCCATGCACATGGATAATAAACCAGGTCATTACTTTTTGCTCACTAAGTTCTGATCAGAAGAATAGAACAACTCTAGCATCTTGGTAATGTTGAGATAATTTTCTAGATAGCAAAAGTTATATGGTGTTGGATCTAGAAACAGTGGAAAGTTAATATTTTAATTTTAGAATAAATGTACACTGTAGAATTTCCATTGGCCTAATAGTAATTTTAAATAGTAATAGCATTGAAAATTCAAAGAAATGTTTTATATATTTTGATCTCAAATTATTTTATGAGTTTCTGTATTATAAGGCCAACTGCCTTTGCAAGAAAGCCTCTGAAGATGCACATGCACTCTTTTCGAGTAACACCAAAAACTTCTGAATTGCTTATACAGTTCTATAGTAATTGAAAGAAGTTTGGCATCTTCTGAAGAGGGAAGAAACAGCCTTGTCCCAGAAGATGGTACTGTCTGAAAACAAATTGCTATTCTATTTAGTAGAAACTCTTTTTCAAAGAAAGGATTTGGTTCACCAAGAAAAAATTTTTTGGAAGAAGGGAAGGACTGTCTTAACAAAACCCAGGATATTAAATACTTTAATATTATTTTCATCAGTATGGAGCCCTTTCATATTAACCACTCAACTAAGCAAGTATTATGACACATATTTTTGTACTAGTTATTTTAATTGTATAGTTGTAGGCTGAGGCTGGCAGCTCTCGGTGCCAACTTGTTTCAAAATTCTGTATTTTATGAGAATAAACAAAGAAGTGAGTTTATAATTGTTAGTTTGCATGACCTACTGGGCACAGTGCAATTCGTAGTAGCATGTGTTTTTTGACACTGTTCATAATTGCTGTGGTTCAATCAGTAGGAAGTTAAAAAAAAATGAAATAAAAAATGATGGATCTGTTTGCAACTTTGCATTTTAGAGAAGCTACTGACAGGAATACCCTCCTACAATCTTCTTCAGAGAAGCAAACAGGAACTGTAGTGATTCTATATCCAGAATAATTTTAAAGAGGATATCCAGCATTTTCCCTGAGAAAGCTGGGAAATTCAATCACTATCTACCAGTACTTGGTGAAGCCCGTCACCGAGATGAGTTGAGGACAGGAGGACTGCAAAGCCTTGCAGACTGCTAAACATTCTATGCTAATGCTAAGCATTCACTTGAAATTGTAACACAGATAAGCTACAATAAGCCAAGGTGTGGTCCCTGTCTTTGGTGCATCAACATCAGTTCCAGTGTTTTATCATGCTGGTATACATTTTTAGTGTGTTGCACAAAAAAAAAAAAAAAAAAAAAAAAAAAAAAGCCATAAATATAAACATACATATATATATATATATATATATATAAACACCTTTCTAGACAATTGAACTTAGCAGATCTTAGAGAAGAAGTTATGGAAGTTTGGAAATAATTAAAAAGACCTCAATTTCTGTTTAGCTACTTCAAGGAAGTGTTCTCAATTAGTACCTGGAATTAGCTTCTTTCTAGAAACTTATCTTGAAGACCTCTTAAAGTAACAATTGTGGATAACTTTAATATATAGCACTTTATTGATTTCAGTTGCACAGAAGGCAATAAAATAGACCAGTGCTCTGAAATATATTAGCTTGGTGGACTTCACTTATTTGCAGTCTTTTAGTCCTATTTCGCCTTTTCTTGTTCCTGAAGACAGCATGTTTTCAGGCATACTGTATGAAAGTGAATGATAAGACTTAAGTATTTCTGAAGACAGAGATCAACTCCAAGGTTTCCAGTATTTCAATATTGAACAAAAATATTATAATCTGAAGGAAGTTAAAAATGTAGTGTATTTACACATTATGCATTTTAAGAGTGCAATATTATAGACTGAATGAATGTACTAATGATGCATGCTGTATAGGACTCTATTATTTCCTATAAAAGATACAGTTCAGCATTTTTTAATAGGGCCAAATTTTCTATGAACAGAAATGACCAATTTATGTTGCACAGAAATTAGTAGAGCAAGATTGGACAGCATTCAATGTCTATTACAACTGAATGGAAACAAAAATTTAAAAGTGAAATTTTAAATCAAGAAAAATGATACCTTCAGTGATTGAGGAAAATTGCCTTCGTATGTACTTTTTAATATTAAATTTGAGCAAATAACTGTTTTTGCTAACTAGACTGTTTGGAGGCTTAGATTTCCATTCTAGCTCTGAGATTTAGGTTTTCCAAATTCAGGATTGCTGTATTACTGGATCATAACTTTATAAATAATATTCCAGAGAATAATATGAATCTGTCAGTATTGGAAGAAGTGCACTCTGGTGATAAAACAACATTGCTCACACACTATACCTTCTTTTCTCCGGCAAGTCTTTCTACTTCTTTCAAGTAAATGTAGAGAAAACAATATAATACAGATGCACCGAACCTCTGTTTGACATAAATGAGAGAATACACTTTTGTGCACAAGATTTGGATGTAATTTTCTGATGCAAATTCAGACTTCAGTTGTTGCCAGATTGAAAGTTAAAATTCAGAACCATAATCTCAACGAGGTCCATGCATGCCTATTTTCAACTGCTTTTATTTTTGTTAGTGCCTTTGTTCTACACCTAATTATGTCATTCTAGTTTAGTCTTTAAAGAAAGCATTATTGGTATAAGTAAAAAAGTAGCAATAATTTATTCTGTACAAATTATAGTAGAACAATAACGTGAGTCCAAGATTTCCACAAAAGTGTTGACAACAAATAATCACATCAAACAAGTTTCTCAAGCAAGTTGGAACAACTGAAGTAAAATCTGAGGTGTATCACTTTAAAACTTAATGGGGGATTTAATCTTGGCATCATTTGCACTGAAACCAAAAGGCAAAATATATATTCTACATACTTATCTGACACAATATTCTTAAAGAAATATGCTTTATCTTTTATACATTTGAACAATACATAGAGTAAAAACCTTGGTTTCAATTTGTTCCAGTGGATCGAAAAAAATACCTTCCAAAAAATCCATGGTTTTAATCAGATTAGGTTGGCTTCCAGCCTAATATTTTACATAATTGGACAAGAAACTAAAAGCTTTTCCAAAGGACTTTGGAACTAAAATGAACATGCCAGAATCACAGTCTCCACGTAAGCACTACAGGTACTGTATGCATTTAAACATAATTTATATTGTATAGTTTAATGGATGCTCAGCCAGATGTTGTTACAAAGAGTAGAGAAAGTTTGTATTACTAATTACCATTTCTAATGGCACTATACACTCCAGCATCTGTCAGTTCTTTATATCTTTCTACTGGATGACATTGTGATCTATAGTTTGTTCCCACACCTTGAATATAAAGCGAACTATAGGTGCGCATTACCTAATCAGGAGAAATACCATGTTTACGTTTTGTCTTGCAGATTTTTCTGTGCAAGCTTTCCACATACAGACTTCCATTTTTAAAGAAATCAGTCTCCACTATTTTTCAGTTTGGATCCTAATTGGGATTCCTCATCTACCATTAGAAGTGCTACTGTGACCATTCGCAAATGGAATTAATGCAGACAGTAATTAGAATGGTGGTGACTTTAAGACCTAAACATGAACAAGTTACAATGTTACAAGTTGCAATGTACTGCACTGAACTTTAGAAATCACGACAGAAATAAAAATATAAAAATAAAATAGAAACCCATGGAACAAAAATGTTGGAAAAAACAAACCACTTAAGTGCATCAAAACATATTCAATTGTACTCAAATATGCTTAGATAGATTTTGTTGCATTTCTAGTCACATCACTTAGCTCTCCAGACTATCACATGAATTGAAAAGTTAACTGAATTTTTATTCAAAGCAGACACAGTGACTAGGGAAGGCTGCTAGAAGTAAAAATTTATCTTAATACCAAGAAAAACATTAAAAAAAAAAAAAAAAAAAAAAAAAGCTAGCTGTATTTATCAGAAAAAGCTCACTTCATTAGCATTCATACTAATTACACTTAAAGGACTTCACAGAAAATGCTAGCAAGACATCAGTGCATCTTTAACCACAAAAAAATAAGACAACAATTAATATTTTTTCTTTAGCCATCTGTTATGGCAGTACAATTTGCTGATACTTATCTTTTGTCTTCTCACAAGTGCTAAATGACTTATTATAATATATATCTGCTTAGAAAAAGTAATTCTGTTTTAATTATTTGGATGTTTTTATCCTCTTTTTCTTTTTTCTTTTTTTTTTCTTTTTAACTGGATAAAGTGGTTTTAAACTTCCTCTCACTAATACTCAGCTGCGGTAATTGCAGTCTTAGAAAAAATGCTTTTTTCTATTCCATCCAAACAGAGGAAAAAAAAGACAAAAAACTTTGCTTTAAGTTCCTCAGTACCTCACTATTCTCCCAGAAACCATCCGAGTATAGAGTGTGACAGAGCTAATATGGAAAGTGTGCTCTAGCTCCTGTATAGGCTTGCCTCAAGCCAACAATGTTTGCATTTATTTTCTCTCACAGTAAAGAAAATAAATTATTCTCTCTCCACCCTCCTTTCCATTATATAGCTAGGTATACACTAGTAAGAGATCAATGGGTGCATTGTGATTTTTTTTTTTTTTTTTTGGATGTGTCCTATGTGCAACCTCATCTTCTCCTGGATTTGGACTGTAGGAGTAGATTTCATTTTACTATGCAGAGAGCTTTTTGTATTTCTAGGTGCTGGAGATTGACTGGCAAATCAGGTACTCTCACTTCCAGGAATTCTGTAATATCTTACTTTTACAATTTTATAGGATACTGCTGTTCTCTTATTTGGCCTATCACAAAGGCTAAGAATAATTATTTTGAAAACATTTAATCAAAACGTATATAATGTCTGAATAGATTTGTAGTGATTGAAAGATTCTTATAAATGTGTTCATATAAATGCTTGTAGATATTTGTGAATTAGAATTCCAGTGCATATCACTACATAACTTCATACATCATGATCATAAAAATAGATACTGGCTCATAAGAGTAAATTTGTGACGCTTTTAGCTGCACTGTGCAGGTAAGCCTCACAGTCTATTTATGCCAGTAAGTAGGCACTCAGCTTCACAGATAGCAAAGTCCACATGGATGTTTCACCAATCTGGATAAGGATTCAAGTCACGCTTTCTCAGCATCTGTTCACACTAGTTTGAAACAAAGGTGTCACCAAGACGAAATTCTCTGAAAAATGTTTAAGGAATTTTTTTTTTCTGTTGTTACTAATTATTTCTATTTTGTTTCTATCATTTATTTCAGTTCTACAGAACAGTATCCCTGAAAGGCCACCTGGGTATCAGCTTGACTGGATGTACGTGTTTATTTTCTTCTGTCAATACAGAGGACTGAAAGACCCTTCAAAGTGATGTTTAAAATGATTAATTCTTCTGCCCCTCCTTCTTTAAGTATTATTTTATTGATAAGACAGTGTCTAGGCATTATCCCTAGAAATGTCTAAAATGGAAATGTCACACTTGTGATATAAATGGCAAGATAAGTATAAGAACATGGTAGAATCATATAATCATAGAATGGCCTGTGTTGAAAAGAACCACAATGACCATCTAGTTTCAACCCCCCTGCTATGTGCAGGGTCTCCAACCACTAGACCAGGCTGCCCAGAGCCACATCCAGCCTGGCCTTGAATGCCTCCAGGGATGGAGCATCCACAACCTCTCTGGGCAACCTGTTCCAGTGTGTCACCACCCTCTGTGTGAAAAACTTCCTCCTAATATCTAACCTAAACCTCCCCTAATTTAGTTTAAAAACATTCCTCCTTGTCTTATCACTATCTACCCTTGTCTTTCCCCCTCCTGTTTGAATGCTCCATTCAAATATTGGAAGGCCACAATGAAATCTCCCTGGAGTCTTGTCCAAGCTAAATAATCCCAGTTCCCTCAACCTTTCTTCATAGGAGAGGTGCTTCAGCCCTTTGATCATCTTAGTGGCCCTTCTCTGGACTCATTCCAAGAGTTCCACATCTTTCTTGTGCTGGGGGTCCCACGCCTGGACTCCAGATGGGGCCTCACAAGAGCTGAGTAGAGGCGTACATTGACCACCCTCTCCCTGTTGACCACTCCTCGTTTATTGCAGCCCAAAACACAGTTGGCCTTCTGGGCTGTAAGTGCACACTACTGGGCTATGTCCAGCTTCTTGTCTACGAGGATCCCCAAGTCCTTCTCTGCAAGGCTTCTCTCAAGGAGATCTTCCCCAGTTTTTATAAATACCTGGCCCAAGTGTAGCACCTTGCACTTGGCCTTGTTGAATCTCATCAAGTTCAACCTGCCTTTGAGGGCTAACTATCTCAAAGGGTTCAGGAAACATACTCTTTCAAGTAAAAAGAAATTTCCTTTGGTTCAGGGCCTCCAAAACTTTCTCCCTTGGTCACGTGCTAACTACAAAGACTTATTGCACAAATCAACTAGTCCAACCAAGAAGGAAGGAATCAAAGTGACTTGTAATTAAGGGAACTATTATTGAAATAGAAAAATCCAGTGCAGGAGTTAGAGCATGTATAGGTGAGATAGAGGAGGAAGCAGCAGTGAGCACTGCTCTTTTACTGTTTTCTTTTTTTTTTCTACTTGCAGCTGCATCTATTCTTCTATTTTTACTCAAGCCTACAGTCAATCATAGCAGAGACTCAAACAGATGTGCACAGCAATAATATGATAGTAAAATTTTACAAGCATGATTCATTTTAGTTTTGCAGTTTTTAGAGGAAGAAAAGTCTTGTGTATTTACAGAAAATATGGCATACATCTTGTCTAGAGGTATAAAAATGCATTCTGTTTTGCTTGAGAATTATACATGCATTATGAAATTTCTCCATCTCAGTTTACAACAGCTACAGTACTTAAGGTCATTCTTATGGAATATCTCAAAAGAATGTGGGATTAAAAAATAAAAAAAAGATATTATCGGGTTAAATTCTGCTGTTGATTATTCCTCTGCAATATTATTTTCTCCTGGTACCTATTTAGAATAGAAATTGAGAACTAAATTAGTATATGCACTTAACAACATAAGTATTTCGAGCTGGCTGAAAAGAAATCTCATTTGTGAGAAAAAGGGCTAAGTTACATTTCATGTGACTTCTATGGTCATATCCTGAAATATTTGAGAGATTGGAGATGTATAAGCAATATACTGATGAAAATATTCACTGACCTCAAAAACTTCACTTGTATCACCACAAAAAACAAAAAAGGGATATGTTGAGCAAGGTCAGTGTCAATTTATTCCACTACCTTTTCTTTAACCATGAATATAAACTGATATCTAGGAAATAAAAATGAACCAAATGTTTAAGACAATTTTCTCTGTTACTCTCTGAATTCCAACTATTTTTTAGGTCAGATATTGTGGTAATTGTTTGCTTCTTCAGCACATTTCTAGTTCTTCCAGTCTTTGTCTAGTCTGTGCAACATTTCTTTCATAAGAAATCAGGGTAAAATAACTCAGTTCCCCTGAATTTCTCAGAATCTTACTCCTAATAAGGTCTTTTAGTAGAAGACATAATAAACTGACTGTGATTATTTTTCAAATTGAAATGTGCACTTTATTTGTCACATAATCAGGAACAGAAATAATTGTTTGCAATTCAGGTAAATAATCATGCAACACTAGGATGCATGGAATGTTGTACTAAAAAAAGATGATTGTGTTACCACTAATTAACACTTGTAGGCAGTCTTAAACAATATTTAAGATATAGTAGAAAATAAAATAACTGGAATGACCTTCAAAAGTCATCTGGTCCAACTGCAAGATCTCTAAGGCTACATAAAAGTTAATGCATGCTACTGAAAGCATTGTCCAAACATCTCTTAAACAATGACAGTGATCAGCTAGCTATCTAAGAAGACTGTTCACTGTTTGACCACCCCCATGGTTAATAAATATTTCTTAATTCCAATCTAAAACTCTGGAACAGTTTTGTTTCATTCCCGCACATCCAGTCTTTGAGAAGAGACTGGTACCTCCCTCTCCACTTCTTTTCCTAAGGAAGTTGTAGAGAACAATATGGTTGCCTCTTAGCTTTCTCTTCTCCAGACTACATAATCCAAGATTCCTCAGACTATTAGGTTTTCATAAAAAATGTATACTGATAGGAAAACAAACAAACAAACAAACAAACAAGAAAACTGCAACTGACAAGGGTCAACCCTGGCTATACAAACAGACTGGAGGATGAGACACTGGAGAGCAGCCTTACTGAAAGGGATCTGGAGTTATGGTCAACAAGTCGTACTCAGGCTGCCAGGAAGACCACTTGTATCCTCGAATGCATCAAACAGAGCATTGCTAGCTTGTTGAGGGAAGAGATTGGCCCACTTTGTATGGTACAGGTATTCCTTGAGTACTGTGTGCAGCTTTGGGAGCCAAAGTATAAAAAGTGTTCAGAGAAGGGCTATGAAGATGTAGAGAGGAAAACATACGAGGTATAAAGTCCAGAAAAGAGGAGGCTGTAGAGACACTTATGATGGCCTAAATCTTCTTCACAAGGGGAGCAGAGGAACACTGATCTCTGCTCTCCTGTGACAGCCACGGGACCTTAGGACCATGAAGTTGCAATAGGGAAGGGTCAGACTGGATATCAGGAAAAGGTTCTTCACTGAGAGAATGGAGGGGTACTGGAAAAAGCTCCTCAGGGCAGTGGTCACTGCCCCAAGCTGCCAGAGTTCAAGAAGTATCTCGCTTTCAATCATATGGTTTGATTTTTGGGTAGTCCTGTGTGGAGGCAGAAGTTGGAGTCAATGATCCTTACGCATTTTTTCCAACTCAGGAAATTCTACATTTCTATAATTTACATTTATTGTGTTCATTTATTAAATATAATGATGTAACACATTGGAAATAGAAGGCTTTATAATAATGACAATAATGTAGCTGTAGGAAAAGAAAAAGATCCATTATATTGCATATAAGGGTGGACATTTTTCTCTGAAAATATAGCAAGAATCTAATCCTAGAAATCATGTGAGATTATTGCTAGAGAGTGCAGTGAATATGTCAATAAGAATACAGGAAAGGAAAAAGAAGATAAAAAAGCTTGCTTACCTATATGGGGGAGTAGAATAATAGCATATTCATATTTAAAAGGAATAATGAAATTATTTTTTCAATTAATAATTAAGGAAGACATTCAGGCATTGAATACTGGGGAGTATGGGCAACAGTTTGTACCTGTGAACCGCAGACTGATAATAAGTCATAGAGAAAAGATGGATGGAATACATAAGCTGCAAATTGTGTCTTGAAATAGTACTTATCGGCTCTGATTTAAATAGTAGATCACAATGTAAATAAATAAATGAAAGATAGTTAATTAAAGACCTTTCTGCAGAATGGATGTGTTTGCCTGATCCTTTGTAATGTCACAGATTGTTAAAATATTTCTCCATTCAAGCAATAATGGTGTATAATTTTGGTGTCTATTTGGGGAAGAAGGAGTGACTCTTCCTGAAAACTGAGCAGTATGGTCCCTTGATCTCTAGCTACCTCCTCATTTTCGTCTTGCATTGCAAGCAAAATGCCAGCTGCAAAACCTATTTTGCATCTAGTTGTGATTTCAGAATTAAATGCAATGCAATTAGTTCCTTTTATATGTTTGGTAATCTTGTTAAGACAACTCATTAGGTATCTTGGCAATTGGAAATTACTAGGTTTCAGAACATGTGCATTTCCTTTGCGAATACCAATTATTCCTAAATGAGGCAATTGTTCTTCAAAGGAAAAGGAAAAGCAAGTCCCAAAAAGTTTTCTGAGCTTACACATTGCCCTGACCTTTAAAAAACTTAAAGTGGATCTTTGAGCTTCCCCTGTAAAACTTTAAATATGTGTAAATACCTTGATGTTTCTATCTAGCTAATCATGTCAAAATAGTGCATACATTGCTTATGGGAAACATGTATTTTTTATCACTGAAGTATGTAAGAACTGATTAAGATAAATAATGCATTTACAATTTCTAAATCTCAAGCAAGTACAATCAGTGAGGTGGAATATAGTACTATACTTTGTTTTAATTTATGCAGTTGTGGGAAAATGTTATAAAGCAAGCCAGTTAAGAGGAAGAAGTTACATCTTCAAAAATTAGACTAGATAAATTGTTAATTTTTAAATAAATATGTCACTTCCAAAGTTTCAGGCACCATCAATGCATCATTTCCACACAGTTTACACTTTCAATCCTTTTGTCATATCCAGCGGGCTAGAAGCAAGCTAATATTCTACTACTTTCCTGCAAGACTCAAGGTGTATGTTAAGTACTCTACTCTACATACGCATCTCTCTAGGCCTCTAAATAAAGCAGAAGTTTTACCCACAAAGAAAGAAGCATACTAAATTTGCATGTTCAGTAAATGTAGCTGGAAACAAAAAAAATTGAGAATTTTGAAATCTATTTTAAATTTAATGGTTAACAGAAAGCCAACAAATTCCCCCCTTCCCCCTTCCCCCCTCCCCCCCCCCGAAAAAAAAAAAGAAAAAAAGGAAAGAAAAAAAAGAAAAAAAGAAAAAAATTCCCAAACTGACACTGACACTTGTATACTTTTTAAGCATTATTTGATTTTGAAATCATTAAATTAGAAGGAAAGATAACAATCAAAGAGCAAGGGAGGGTTTTCAGAAATCTACTGTATTTTGCCCATCAGCTAGTCAGCTAGCAGGAAATCACAGTCTTTGCTTACCATCTACTCTATGAAAAGTCTTAAAACTACCAAATTCTTGGCTTTCTAACATCTAGAATTTAAATCTGGGTGCATAATGTTATTAACGTGACTTCTCTAGGAGGTTAATGTACATATACATTGACAGCCTTGCTGAGAATAGAATATAAAAAGCAGAAAAACCAATCTGGCATAGATTACCTGTGACTCTAAGTTTGATACTTTCCATTTACTTTTAGTTTCTCCAATATTCACGTTGAAATATAATTTATCAGCGGATCATCAAACAGAATTATCTTAAAATGAGAGACTGACTTTTTACACAATTTAATAGTGATAATGGTTTTAAATTAAAAGATAAGTCATTTATATGATATTAGGAGGATATTTTTTACTCTGGGAGTGGTGAAGCTTTGGAACTGGTTGCCCAGTGAAGCTGTGGGTGCCCCATCCCTGGAGGTGTTCAAGGCCAGGCTGGGTGCAGCCCTTGGCAGCCTGATCTAGTGGGTGACATCTAGTTGGAAATGGATTATCTTTAGCGTCCTACCCTGGCTTCAACTGAGATGGAGTTGACTGATGGAGCAGAATGGCACAATGGAACTATGACTGGCCAAGGGATCAGTGGATCATAACCCTCCTCTGCTATCAATAGGATTGAGAAGAAAAGGACTTTTAACCTAGCAGGTAGCTAAGCACCACGCTCTCTCCCTTCCCAGTGGGATGGGGAAACAGTCATGGGCTGATAATAGAAACTATTTAATAAAACAGAAAAAGGAAAGAGGAAACAGGATCATAGGATAATAACGTATACAACATACAAAACAAATGATACACAAGCAATTTCTCACCACCTGCCAACTGATTCCCAACAGTCCCCAAGCAGCAGCTGTTTACCCAGTCAACAGCCCACTATTTTTTTTTTGCATGATGTTGTATGATATGGAATATCCCTTTGGCCTGTTTAGGTCAGCTGTCCTGGTTCTATCTCATCACCTCGTGATGCCTTCAGCTGACAGGACAGCACAAGAAGCAGAGAAATTGGAACGTTCTTGGCTCTGTGCAGCACTGCTCTGTAGCAACTAAATATCAATGTGTTTTCAACACTGTTTTTCTCCTAAAGCCAAAATATAGCACTGTACCGGACATTATGATGAAAAATCAACTATGCCACAGTTGAAACCAGGACAAGTCTCTTCCAATCTAAGCCATTCTATGATTCTATGACTTACAGTGTGTGTATGTGCATGCATGCATGTCTGTATGTCTTGTGTTTGTTACTTCAAACTACCAAGTCTGCATTCTCTGTGTGTAAACAACACTGTTCTTGCACTGGTGACAAAACTAGTGAATCTAATCCCTAAAACTAGGAATTAGGAGCCACAAAAGTAATCAAAAGTAATCAGAATTTTCACATAGGGATATGCTAATGTAAACACTGCAGCTTACATAAATAATAATAATAATAATAATGATATATGTGAAGTCTGCTATTCCATTCTTCTCTTATGCTTTGTAACCCGGTATTCCTTTTGCCCATTCATCTTCTGTGAATCACTGCTCACCTACTACAATCTCATGAACATTTTCACAAGCATCTACAAGAAGTGAAATGATTGAATTCGAGGAATAGATGACCCAATTAGAAAAGGCCTTAAGATGTGAAAACAGGAATTTGGAACTTAAAATTTAGGTTATGTGAAAATTTCATAACCTTAACTAAGACATTTTTCAAAGATTATACTGAAATTTTAAAATCGGGATGGATTTTTAGGTTTAAGAAAATAGAGCAGCAAAACTTTGATTTGCATACCAAGGAAGTTTGGTCATATTATGGTACTTTCCACAGATGTTTAAATGAAAAAAAAAACCCAAAACATTCAGCTGGCCATGCACTACTATGCTAGCATCTTGTATCTTTACGACTTTAGTCTGCACTGCAGTGTGGAATACAGTGGTTATAGTGTGCTGCTCTGAAACAAGGCTATAAGTTTTAATTCCTAATTGGGTGGCAGAAGATTCATCCACTAACAGTGCTGAAGTAATAGAAAATATTTCATGTGAAAATTGCCATTAAAAAGCATTTTTTTAATTAAAACTATCATAAATGAAAATTTACTGTTTGATCATCTTTCAGCCAATATGACTGAAACTGCAAGAAGTCTAGCTATTCTGGGCAGGATCTTTTCAAATTTTCAAAGGTTCAGAAACAATTTTTTCTTGAATTGTTTTGAACAAAATGAAACTTTCTATTTCTAGTTGGCCTGATGAAATTTTACTTGATCTCAACCTGTAAAGGTCAGTAGGATAAATGCATACCATTTGGAAAGACCATCCTGAGGGACATGTCCATTGATCTTCTTGTACTGAAGGCTAAGGCATCTTCATGCTTTCAACCTCCAAGTACCAAAACACATCCCTTCATGCACTACCAGCTGATTAAATGATGCTACTGGAGTTA
The DNA here is from genome assembly GCF_951394365.1 of Tetrao urogallus. NCBI lineage: Eukaryota > Metazoa > Chordata > Aves > Galliformes > Phasianidae > Tetrao > Tetrao urogallus. The sequence goes on along the minus strand of NC_136820.1, from coordinate 26,203,551 downwards.
AAGGTAATGTCTAAGAAAATTAAACTTAAGTCTTAAATTTACTGCTATTTTTTGGAAAACAATGGAAGGCAGGTTGTGTGTAGCTTTACTCACTATGCACCACTGTTTTTTAATGTGCTCTGACTTTTTTTATGTCCCAGAATAAATTATGCACTTTACCTGCAGTGAAACAATCTTCTCAGTGTAGAATCAGATTAAACAAATTAATAAGTATGTCTATGAACTTTATATAGTCTAACTACATTTAAAAAGCATCTTCAGATATTTATATCTATACCTTGTACTGTATGTTCATGATATTAAATACGTTCAGTAAGTTGTTTGTTTTTTTAACTCCTTATCAGTATTGCGCAGATGGGATGTAACTATGAAAAATTATATTTTAAACATGATTACTATAGTTGAATTGCATTTGAAAATTTTTGCTCAGTGAAGCATTTACAAATACAATTTAAGTTGAGATGAAGCTTCATATTTAAGTTATTTCTCCTCTTTCACACAATGATATTTAAATTGTCTCTGGCACATAAGAGAAAACAGAAAACAAACTGCATAAAATGAAATAGGCACTCTTTTAGAAGAAAGATTTACTTAAAATATCATTTTTCAATGAAATATTTGATTGATTCTCTATTCAGTATTTAGCAAATCCTTTTTAATACCAGCCTTAACAATATTGTATGAAGGATGACTTTGATTGAAATTTTGGATTATAAAATAGTAATACAGTTTTTCCATTGCTATTTGTATACTTAAAGCAAAATCTTTTATATTAAACATCCTGCTATAGATCTTGATTTTAAGTGGGAGGAGGGGTGGACTCAAATTGTATCTATAATCCATGTCTGTAAAAAAGTTGTAGTAAGTAGAAAGTGGATCCAGAGGAAATGCACATGGCATTCATGATGGCAAACTCTGGACATGAACCCACCCAAGATATGTATGTATAAGTGGGTTTGAGGAGTCACATTGTAAATAACTTCCAGTTATTTGTCCATTGAGATTCTATTCTGTTTACCTGCAAAACTTCAAGGAAAATTGTTCTTCACTGAAGAGGAAATCAAGACCTTGAACATGAGTGTAAATTGTAAAATGAGATTACTGCGACACCTGTGGTAGCTTTTACAGCACAAACCATATGTTCTCCCATCTTGCATCTCAAATTCATCCTACTCCCTTATGGCAAAGCTACAAGCTGCTTTGCATTCCCTAGAACTCTCATCTAATTTTTGCTGAATCAAGTGTCCATATTTTAATTTAAATCTCTTGCATTCTGAGAGACAAGTGCTATCCCACATGTACCTTAGGCTTCTTTTGCTATTTCTTAAAATATAAAACTAAATTCCATATTTTTCATGATTGTATCACTGTGCTGTGTCCGATCACACCAGTGCATCATACATATGAACTGTGACTCAATGAAAATAATGGCGTTTTATGTACTGCATCAGTATTTTTTTTCCAAATAGAAAAAGATTAACTGTACCTTTGTAAAATGAAATCCTTGTAATGATATAAAAATGAAAAGGAAAGAGAAGGGAAGGCAGAAGGAGAGGAAGAGAAGGAAAAAGAATTTTTTATCCATGTATTTCTGAGGAGAACCACCGTCTCAGATCATCAGACGTCTGCTTTGGCAAAGCTGGCAATGGGAGCTGTAACAAATATTTCAGCTAGACAGTGATATTTTCTCAAGAAAATGAGAAGAAACTGCGAGATGCAGCAAGAGATAAATGAAATCACAACAGTTTATTAACTTTTTCTTTTATAAAATGTAATTTCTAAACTTTAATTTATATTCACTTTCCTTAGAGAATATTTGCAACAGTTAAGGATTCATAAAGAGCCGCAGAGGACTGTTACAAGCATTTTCTTTATTTATTAAGCATATAATTATATTTGAAGCAATCATGTTATATAGACAGATAGCAAAGTAAAACAATAACAACAAAAAAACCTTCTTATTGGTGTTGCATTCATCCATTTCTCTCCATTTGTCCCCTCTTTTGTCATTTTGAGACTTGACTCAAATTAGGTCCCGAACTTATACAAAGAATAGGCAAACAGAGCTATGTAACTATTTAGAATCATTCTTTTTTTTTTTCCTTTCTTTTTTTTAAACTTTTTTCCTTTTTACTTTTCTTTTTCATTTTATCTTTTTTCTTCTTTCATTTTCCTTTAATTCTTTTTTCCTTTTCTTTTTCCTTTGCTCTTTTTTCCTTTTCTTTCTCTTTTTTTTTCTTTTCTTTCTCTCCTTTTTCTTTTACTTTTTTTTCCCCCTATTTCCTCTTCTTTCACTTTTGAGGTTCTAGTAATTTCTTATCATACTAGAGTTTAACTAAAAAGACTCAGACTGAAAGGAGAGCAATAAAACTCTGTGTGTAAATGCATTCACACAGAATGTGTTAGGTTGGAGGAGATCTTAAAGATCATCTAGTTCCAACCATCTTGTCATGGGCAGCATTGCCACTAACTTGATCAGGCTGTGCAGATCCCCCATCCAACCTGGCCTTGTGAACCTCTAAAGATGGGATATTAACAACCTCTCTGGGTAACCTGTACCAATGCTTCACCACATTTCATAAGGAATTTTTTCCTAATATATAAGCAAAATCTCCTGTCGTTTAGTTTTAAGTCATTCCCCCTTGCCCTATCAGAATCAGACAATGTAAAAAGGCAGTCTCCCTCCTGCTTGTAAGCTCCATTCATGTACTGGGAGGCTACAAAGAGGTCTCCCCAGAGCCTTCTCCTCTCCAAGCTAAACAAGCCCAACTCCATCAACCTATCTTCATAGGAAAGGTATTCCAGCACTTTGACCATCTTCCTGTCCCTCTGGATCCATTCCAACAACTTCCCATCCTTCCAAGTAGCCGAAACTGGAAGCCCCAGGCTTGGATACAGTACTCCAAATTGGGCCTTCCAAGAGTAGTAGGGGGCAATCACCACCCCCCCTCTCCATTCCCACCCCTCTTTTAATGCAGCCCAGGATACTGTTGGCCTTCTGGGCTGCAAGAGCACACTGCTGGCTCATGTCAGTTGTTTCATTCCTCAGGAACTCCCAGTCCTTCTCCACAGGGCATGAATTCTCCTAGTCTGTACTCACATCTGGAATTGTCTTGACTTGTTCTTGCTAAACCTATTAGATTCTCATGTGACCACTTTTCGATTATCTTTTTTCATAGGAGATGCTGTAATTGCTTTCAAGGGAAAAATGATACAAAGAGTTTAGAAGCCAGCTAACCAGTTTGAGGTTGAACACACATTGCTTTTCAGTCTTGATACCTTCAAATACGTACATAACTTGGAAAGATCTGATATCCTTGAATGAATTTTATAGCATCATTGTCACTGGATAACCATGTTAATTCAGTGACTCACCCAGAGGACTAGTATAAACATACAACAAGGTTTAAATTGTGCTCATTCCCTTGTTCATCTTTCAGAGAATGTTTCAGAGGTTTAAACCAAAAAGACAAATCATTTGTGCATTACCTGTTCCATGCATCTTACTGCTGAGTAAGGAAAGAATCCAGTGTTACACTATGGGGCATTAAGTCTCAACAAAAATACACAACAAAGTATTTTCCAAATTATTTCTAGCTTAATGAGAAAATCTGTTCCAGGACACTCCCACAGTATGATCCTGCACCATAAACAAAGCTTCCAATCTGCTGTACCACTGCAATTCTTTTTATTTGTAAACACTACAGATTTCACAGACGCTGAAAGAGTTTGTGTTTGAGAGGAGAGACAAGGAGACAGTGCCTGGATATAATTTCACAGGAAAACTCCAGCTCCTTTGCTTTCTCAGATAGCCTTAAGCGCTGCTATGTACACGAGAGGTTAAGAGAGATTGCTATTCTTATATATTGATCTAGTCAGAAGAGAAAGGGAAGAAGGTTAGAACACAATACCAGATTAGTCTGTTCTTAGAGAAAACTTATGCACAAGCAAGATTGTTTTAAAAGAAGAGTGTGTATCACTGCTGACTCTTTCCCAATGCTCAACAAATAAACACAGCCATAAAGCAGACTCTCCTTTGGCAGCTTTTTTCAGCTGCTGCCGTTGCTGCTGAAATACTGAAAAACTGTAGCAGGGGAAAACAGTATCTGGGTTACATCTAACCACTAATGTGTTTGAAAACCTAAAAGCTGTATGCATGTGCAATCTTTTAGATAGCAAAGCTATTTTTGATAGGGTTGGCATCAGCTGGGCTCAGATTCTTGAGAATCTGTTACAGTGGTAATTTTTGCAAATAAATTCAAGAGATTCATATATGCAAGTACTAAATCCTGCAATACATATTGGAGTACAGGAGTAGTATCAGGATGGAATTTATCTTTCTATTAACTTTAAAAAACAAATAAAGGGAAAAGAAAAAGGGAGAAAAAAAGTAGTGCATTTTTATTTAGTTTTAAGAAACTGGAATCAGCAAGATGCAATGAGGTCCACTATAGGCAAATGGAGACCATCCCCTTTTGGTAACTTTCAGATTAACAGCTTGTAAAACACATACCTATCTATCTCAGTTGCTTTTCAGAAGTTATTGGTCAAAACTAGATAAAATGCAATGAAAGAAAATCTACTGAGAAGTTGAATGACATGCAGCAGCCAAAGTCCAGTCACACACTCTGAAACACAAGGATGCAGCTTCTCATGGTTCAGCTGTTCATGTTCCACTGATGGATGCTTATCACTTCTTCTTTATAGCTTTCTACACAATGACTCAACTCAGGACAGTATTTCCACTCAAAATTTGGATGAAAGATTAGACTTTAAATCAATAAAATTTTCTTTCAAAGACAGTTTACAGGTGCGATGTCATGCAGAATTCTGTCTGCCGCACAATTTTCTGGTTTAACGGCAATAGTTTTTCTTTTGCCAAACATTTAAACTTTCATGTTCCCCTCTAGGTCGAGAGCTCAGTCATCCCTTGCAATACCTTGTAATAGTTTTTCTCCTCTCTTATAAATGATGATATTATTATTTACCAATTAATTTAAAATTCCTATTTTATATATCTTTGTGTGTTAAACATCTTTTAGAGATTTCAGACATGTGAGCTAAGGGTATTTATTTAAGTTAAAAAAAAAGACAAATTGAGAAAATAAATAGTTATAAATTCAGGTGATAATCTTATTTTGAGCACTTGTTCTACGTACTTCAAAATGTTTGCTGTTCTCATAAAAATAAGTAAAAGCTGTCCTGAAAACTGAAGTACTTCATCTACTCCTTAAGAAACTCCTTTGTCCGTTTATCTAGTGCCTTTCCTAAATTATAATGAGTTAGTAAATGTCAGAGTAGACAAAATCAGAGAATATCTCAGGTAGCATATAATAAATTTACAACTAATTAAAGAATTTAGAATGCAGTTTATTTTCATGTGCAAATTTCAGCTACTGTACATGTAATGGGGCTATTCACTCAAGAAGTAGCTACTGGGGTTACAATCAGTGAACAATGAATACAGATTTAATATTTTGTTGAATATCTCATCTTTTTTTATTTTCTCTCCTTGCTCAATCTACTCAGAATGTTTTCTTTAAATGTGACATGCCTACTCCTCTGTGTATTCAAGAAATAAATTCCCAATTCTCACTCACTTCCAAACTTCTAGTATCCTAAGACAAGCACTTCTTGCCTCTGCAATCACCTTACCTAGGAATGGTTACACGCAGCCCAATCCATTTGCTACTTAAGTCACTGTAAGCAAAGCCTTAAATGCATTGCTGGTAAATAAGGGGAAGAAAAAAAAAAGACATGGCTAGACAGGATTATCATTGAAAATCCTCAAAAATATAAGTTCAGAATTTTTACAAGACATGTTCAATTTGGGAAAAAGCCATCTTTTCTATTTCAAAGGGCATTTTTTCATTTAAAATCATCCTATATTTTGAAAAATGAGGGGTTTATTTTTCATCAAATAACCAAATATCCTAGGGAATGGAAGAAGAGAACTATACACTGAGCTGTTCTAAACAAACTCCATTCTTGATCATGTCTGCCACTTTTTTAATGGTGATTTAGCAACAAACACCAGCAATCTTTCTCATTTGCAGATTTCTAGGTTCTATGTGGACATGACCCATATGCTAAATTTGTCAATTACACAATCAGATAAATAACCGACATCTCAACTTGATTCTGTTTCATCCTTGTTAGCCAGCTCTATACCCCTTTTCTATAAAATATTCCTGTCGACAGATTGCAATTATATGTTCAATTTATTCACAAAGAGCACTTTTTGGCCAACTGCAGAGGAAAAGAACCGAAACCTTGGTTGGTTTCCTGTAGAGTGAGTTTTTAAAGCATCTGTTTTATTAATGTAAAAACTTTATGCTCTTTCAATTTGTGAGAACAATATAATAAGAACCACATTTGTGTTTATCTAACAGTTTTGTGTTCCTGCTTTAACAGCCTACAAGACTGTTGATGGTACACACAGTGTATTGTCAGCATTTTGTAAGTTTTTAAAGACGTTGTGATACTTAACACTTTCTTGATTGTCTAAAGAGCTAATTTTTAAAAAAATTCGTTGTCTGGTGTTTCTATAAACATTCTTTTCTATGGTGCATAAAGCTGTCATTATTCTAATTAACAAAGCCCTGAAGCTTTTCTATAGGATTGCTTTGTTATATGTCTTGTGGTTTAACAAGGAACAACTGATGTAATTCACTGATAATATACAATGCAATATCTCCTAAATTAAGAAAATATTAAGATTAATAATAATAATAATAAAAATAATAAATGAATTAATATTGAAGTTGTTAAAAGAAAGAATCTTTCTTCTGGATATGTTTTCAAATACATTACCTCATGCACAATATTGTCTGCTCCACAACATGTATTGTAATTCAGGCCAGATAGTAAATAATTTTTCAGGAAATGTTTTACCTACTACAATTTTAATCAGTGAAAAACCATTTATGAATTTTGGCTGAAGACACTGTGCAATCTCAAGTGTTATTTCAAGGTTGTACCCTGCCTTTAGACTGTAGGAAAAAAGTCTTTTTTTGGGCTAGCGGCCATGTGGTTACTATGCCTATCAGGAGAAAATAACCAGGGTTGAATCTTTATAAAGGGAGGGTGAAACTCTCTTGCACAGCACTAATTATCACATCCTAGGATAATCTCAGTTATAGTATTTCTAGGTCTGTTCTACCAACATTATGCCACATTGCATATTCTCTGGAAAGTTTGTTCCACATTTATGTCCAACATACTTGGCTAGAAAAATTTTCTCTGGTGTGTCACTTTCTCTCAGTTTCTTTCTCATTCCAAATATAAATAGTAAAAGAAATTGGAAGAATTTGTTTAAAACAATTTTATGAAATGAGAAAACACAACTAGTTTTCTGAGCTTTTCTAGTTTCCAATGCTTTTCTTGTTTACTTGCACAAAATTGTAATACCTCCATCAGCAAGAAACTGTTCTGATTCCTGAAAATATATTGTACAAATGGGCTAAAACATGTAATGGCCACATGGATAGTACTGCTTTCAAATGAGAAAAAGAACTGAGCATAAATGCTTTAATTTCAGGTGGACGTACTATAGTTCATGCCTTTTTTTACTAGAGGATTACCTCCATCAAATTGTATATATTTACAAATACCTTTGCTTTTTTTGTTCACCAAGTGCCATAAAATATTTCATTCCTGTAAGATGTTTGCCTTACCTGCACGTATTCTTGAATTTTATTTTCATTTTAATTAATAAAATCAGAAATTATTTTATTTAGGATTTTTCAAAACCTGTTCCTCATTTTCAGTTATACTTTCCTACATAGACAGTTTCCTTACAAGTTTTTGTACAGCATCTGACCATATTCCTCTTCAGGCTATCATTTTTTTTTCACCCTTTACACCTGTCACATTTAGCCTTTCAGTCTTTACCAGGTATGAACTTAATTCTTGTTTTTGACTTTCTCTGACCAGCTTAACTATCTCTGTTGTCCACATCTGACTCTAGCCTTGCATTAATCATTGAACGTAGCCATCCATAACCTAGTCTTGTTCCCTCAAAGCTTTAGTTCTACCACCAACAAAGTAAGAAAAAGACAGACCTAAATCTTCACTTAAAGAATGTGTGCAGAGTTAGACTCCAGTCTGTGGATTAGGTACACAATAACTCTTTAATATTTAATTAATGCATATAACTCTTCCCCTTCATTTAAATGTTTTTTTTCTTTACATTTCTAATCCAACTATGTACTGTGACACATCTCCACATTTTCCTTGACAGCAAATAGGGATGATTGTTTTGTGAGAAAATTTGATAAAATATTTGTTGTCTTCAGAACTGTCATGGTTTTATGATTTTGGGCTATCAGTATCCCACATCATAACATCATGTAATGCAGTGGAAGTTAAAGAATTATGCTCCAGCTCCGGGTACCTGACCCAGAAGTGAAGAAGAACTATATAGTTCAGAGGACTTTGCATACAGAGAGGAGATAAAGCCTCTGGCAAGGTCACAAGACTGGGCTCTCCTCCCTGCATGTCTCGCCTCAGTATTTGTGTAAGGCCTTCAGTTTTCAGACACTTTCTCTCATTATATTTGATTTACTAGCTCCAACTCTAATTATATTGTAGTATATTGTATTATAGTGTGTTATCTTGCATTCCAATATCTATTTAGTAAATTAGTGTGCTTCTCCTCAGATTGTTGCTGCTATTTTTGGGGCCCATTTCTATTTCCCTTTATTTTCTTCTTTCCGGAAGCATGGATCAACAGGTCCCTCCACCCTGCTAGTCACAGAACTGGGCCAAATCAGCCCATAAACTATTGACAAATAGGTTGCCCAGAGAGGCTGTGGAGTCTCCTTCTATGGAAATATTCAAGACCTTGACACCTACCTGTGCAATCTATTGTAGGGTGCCAGCAGTGAAATTGGAGTTGATCTCTTGAGGTCCCTTCCAACTTCTGCAACTCCGTGACTGTGAATGTCACATACCTGTTAAGTGCTATTTAGATAAATGAAATAAACAAAAATAAGTATAAACAACAAGAAAATATCCTTGTTGCTCAAAATTGCAGACAGAGAGGTTGTGAAATGAGTAAGAGGGAGAGGAATAAAATGTCAGAAAAAAACAAAGAACAAAGCACACAAAACGTATGGGAGAAGATTTATATAGGCACCACTATGAACATTTCCTTTTGTTAGGTATTTCTGACTCCATTTAACAGATTCTTGTAACAGCCATATAATTTCCCATTAATTTGTGGGGCAGGAGTTGGGGAAAACACTTCACATTCATGAAAGGTCACTCACATAAAGCTTGATAGATATGTTATTTCCAGCCAGCCTAAATATGAATATAATAAATGGAATTACACCTTTACTACATGCTGCTGTAAAGAAACAGCCAAAGATTGTATTAATCATCATTCTCATTTTCTGTGAGTTACACAGCTAACCTGGGTATTTTTTGTTTTTTGGTTTTTTTGCTGTGAAAATTCTCAGGAAATTGATGAAGAGGAAAAAAAAAAAAGGGATGAAATAGAATGATCTTAATGACAAAGACAGCCCATATATATTTTTAAATACCAAAAAACTGATGGAATTATTTTTCTTCTGCCATATGAACATTCTGCCAAACAACAAGCCAACCTGATTCTAATAACCCTACACAAACAGAACACGACATTGCAGGCTAGTGGCAAAAACTAAAAGAGGGCTGGATTTTATATTTTCCTTTCTTTTTTTCTTTTTTCTTCTTTTTTTTTTTTTTTTTTTTTTTTTTTTTTTTTTTTTTAATGTCATCGTGTAATTAGTCATAACGTTTTTTAGAATAAGGAATTAAGCCACTGATAGTAGCTAACATTATGCATTTCTAGACATTTACATGTGCATTCCAGTGAAATAGTCTCAAATTTTGAGAAAGTTATAAGCTTCAAGGTGATTTTATTTTGTTGATAGTACACACCTGTGAGCTAGCTCACCTTTCTGAGAAGAAAAGTATTCTCAGATCAGCAGTGCAAGAAATAGGAAAAGGTACATGGATATAGCAAAACTTTGAGAGGACAGTTTTCCAATCATTATCTAAAATTTAGAGACATATATACATTGTCTTTAAACAACGTGTTTGGGTTTACCAATCTTCTTACCTGTTTAACTCTTATAAATTCTGGACACACTTTTTTTCTTGTTGAATTATTTGAACCCCAATTTAAGTCATTTAGATGTCAAGGAATCTGACACAAAGACATGACTCCTACTTAATGTTATTTAATGTTTAAATTAGCTAAATTGATCCTGAAGTTAACTGTACTCAATTGTGCTTGCCCAGCAAATGCCAGTTTACAAGTCACGTATACATAATGTTTGCATGTACACCACATCCAACATTCAGCTTCTTCCTAATGCCTCCCATCAACATATGCAACCATCCCAATTATGACTTCCAAATATGAGCACCATCCCAATTATGGCTTCCAAATATGAGCACTGGAGATCATGTTGAATACTATTAATTATATATCTATCCCTTAGTCTTCTAATAACTGAATCCCATGTCACATTCTCTATTATTTTGCCAGTGGCACATGTCAAACTAACCACTCTATGACTATTTGATATTTGCTGCTCATTCTGTGGTACCCTACGACATCCTCAAATTTCTTTCAGCCTTCTGGAAAATAACATGTATGATTTTCAAGACAATCAGCATACAATATCTCAAATTCATTCTTTTACCATTCCTGGAAGAATATATATATTTTTTTAAATTTTATCACAGCAAAATATTTCAGTCCACATTTGCCCTTTTATACTGCCTTATTGTGAGAGCAAATACAATGTATTTTGTAATCCAAGGTCTTATGTCAGGATTTTTAAACACAAAAATATAATTTTGGGTGGAAACTGTTAAATAACCTTGTTACATTGCCTGAAAAGTTATATTTATCATTTTTTAACAAAATTAAGTTGTGGAAAAGTAATTTTTAATTAATTTATTTATGAATAAAATTCTAAAAAAATAAAGTATTGTTCTTAAAAACTGATTTCATCAGATAAAAAAAAAAAATTCCCATCATAAGTGTCATTTTTTAAGATATTTAGGACTGAATTTTGATATTCCATTACATGCTGACAGTATGAAAAAGCACATATTTTTCCATTAGAATCACAATTTTAAATTTGGCATATGGTCTTCTGTTAATAATGACCAAATTGTTAAATGTGTAGTGAATACCTTGAGTTTTTGTTTTTAAAAACTTTATCAAGACTGCTATGAACTGTCCCAAGATACTAAGTTTTCACTATGAAAAATTGAATTGATGCTGTTGAAGACTGCATGACATCAGAGTTTGGGATATTTCCTCTGGTTCTTTAGCTTTTACTTTTTTTTTAATTGGTTATCTCAAGGCATGGGAAGGAAGAATGACCCAATTTCCAAAAATGAATTGAAGTCACTAAGGAACTTTTTTAGACATTTCAGTATGTAGTCTGAAATCCTGAAGGAAGTAACAGTGTATAGCTCATCAGCCTCAAGGAGAGTGGATCTGAAATACTTTGTGAGACAAAGACAAATCTGTTATGTGAGAACTTGTACGGAGCTGACATACCTGCTAGGTAAAATGTCTGTTATCGCTAACTGTACAATTTCAATTCTGAACTCCATATACTTGATCTAAGAGCTTAGGGCTTTAGAGGAGTACAATGGATCTGAGGTTCCTGGTATCTTTAAGATTAGGAAATAGGTTGAAAAGACATCTTGTTCGGATAGTGATAATACAAAAATATTGTGCTATTTCCTGTTACAGACTTAATCCAGTAGAAACTCTCAGATGAAAATTGTTGATACTGCTCCTGTCAAAAGAGAAACTGAAAATCTATAGCAAAAAGCTCATCTCGATATAGCTACATAAAAAACAAACACACGAATTAAAAAAACCTGAAAGGTAAATCCATTGTGTGTGTGTGTGTGTGTGCACCTATTACTCTCTTAAACAAAAGCTTTGAAAAATAAAAGATCTGAATTATTTCATCAGCATTTTTTTTTCCTGATTTTAAGTATCATTATACTAGGTAATGTTTATACCCTTTTTTCTTCCAAATCCTGATAAAAAAAGAAAAAAACACATTGAAATTTCAACATAGCTGTGTACAACTCAGACATCTTTGTATTTTATGAAAACAATGAAAATTTGAAAAAACAATGAGTTCAGAAAATAAATTCAAATTGTTTTCAGGAAATAAATCTGCATCTGCTTAGTTAGGCACACAAATATAGGATATAGATATAATTCCACACTGGCCAACATCTTTTAACATTCAGAAGTTGTCCAGTAATGCTGGACTTGCAGTCGTTGAGGGAGAAAACTACAACAAATTGATGTTATCTGGAGGCCTAAAAGGCATCTCCTTCTCTTTAACATAGAGATATGCTGTATCTTTGGTACATTACCCCTGTATGGACTTTGAAGGATTCCAGATACCTTATGTGGCTATTTGGGAACTAAATTCCTTCTAAAAAGCAATATATGTTTTGGCCACATTTTGTATCCATCTGTATATATTGACATTCCTCGCTAATCAGAGAATCACAGAATGGCCAGGGTTGGAAGGGACCTCAAGAATCATGACTCACCAATGCCCCTGCCACAAGCAGGGCCACCAACCTCCACATTTAATACTAGACCAGGCTGCCCAGGGCCACATCTCATCTGGCCTTGAGCACCTCCAGGGAGGGGGCATGCACAATCTCTCTGGGCAGCCTGTTCCAGCACTTCACCACTCTCACACTAAAGAACTTCCCCCTGACATCCAACCTAAACCTTCCCTCCCTCAGCTTAAAACCATTTCCCCCTGTCCTGTTGTTATCTACCCTTTCAGAGTTGACTCCCCTCCTGTTTATAGGCTCCCTTTAGGTACTGAAATGTTGCAATGAGGTCATCCCGCAGCCTTCTTTTCTTCGGACTAAACAAGCCCAGCTCCCTCAGTCTGCCATCATAGAGGAGGTGTTCCAGCCCCCTGATCATTTTCGTGGCCCTCCTCTGGACCCTCTCCAGCAGCTCTCTGTCTTTCTTGTACTGGGGGCCCCAGATCTGGACACAGTACTTCAGATGGGGCCTCACAAGAGCAGAGTCCATCAAGACCCCAAGGTCCTTTTCTGCAGGGCTGCTCTCAAAGGAGCAGACTCCTTCTAGCCTGTATAGTTGCCTGGTAATGACCTATGCTGTCATTACTTACACAGTATTGTTGTACTGAGTTGAGGATAGTGGAACTGTAGGAGTTAATTGAAGTGTCTGACAGTGTTAAGTACTGAAAAAAAAAATTAAATTCTTTATTTGGCTTTAAAGTTTATCAAATTGCAGTTATTTAAATTTTCTAATGTTTAATCATAAATTACCTGCTGACATTCCTAAGATCCCATAACATCAAATAATTAAGATGGTCCTTGTGTTCACATCCTTTAGTTACCAGGTTAGACTACAATTACAGTCCCTGAACAGGCAACTTTTTGGGCCTAAACTAGTTAATTTGTCTCTCCATGATTTCTCCATAGTCTGCAGGAGAAAAAATTGAGGTTTTAAGATGCATTCTGCCCTGAATATCTTTCAGAAGGCTTTTATCATTATGTACAGGCAGAGCCTGGGTAAAATAGCTCCCTAAGAATGCTAGGTGGGCAATGTGAATCCTTCCGAGAAGTCATCCTGGTGCTGGGAAGTCTTCATTCTCAATGGTAGCAAAAGGGCTGCCGAGACTTTAGAAGAACAGATTTTTCGTAACCCTGCAGAAATTCAGGCACTCTGCCGACAGACAGGAATTGTCTAATCCTTAAGCTGGCTGGGGCTTAGCCCAGCTTTCCCCTATCCTACTTGTATAATGGATGTTTCCAAATTCAGGCTAGACAACAGGACTTCTTCATACCAGTTGATACTGCCAGAACCTGTCCTAAACTGAGGACAGTCTCATCCAAGTAAAATACTTATTACAGGTTATGGAACGTAATATTTAAAAATTGGTACATGTTTTGTTTTTGTTGTTGTTGTTTTCCATTAATTTGCAGCTTTTCTTCACTGCAGAAAGCCTTGTTATACATTGACTCAGTATCAGGAAGACTTATGTTATCTGTCTTCTGCCATCAAAGTCACAAATCTAGCTGTCCACGTCTTTCCTCAGTAAGCCATGAAAGAAACTGATCCCTGCAGAATATCATCTGCCTTATAAAATATATCATGGTTGGGTAGAGATTCCTCCAGAGCTTTCTCTGTTGATGATGCCAGGCACCAACATTGCTAAATGACAAATCTGGTAGGTATGACAAATCAGAAAATAGCTTCCCCTTCACTTCTGTCTTATTAAACATGACTAGATTCACTGAAAAGAGCTAAAAATTGGGCTGAGGTAGAAGTTTTCCTCTGTTTATTTGCAATAACTGTCCAGTTCTGCTCCAAATGAAATGAGATCAAATGCTCACCCAGGCCCATTAAACTGCAATACTGTCACTGAAGTCTATAAGACTTTTCTGCACATGGTTCCTGTAATCGTGTTTCTTAGTATCTCCTATTGAAGTACTAAATCTCACAAGCACTTCACACGGCCTTTACACAATGTTATACAAGCAATTGGGCAAACAACCATGTATTTTTCCAGCCATGAAAATTTCCAAAGATTTTCCTTCCTTCCCTTCCTCTATCTACAAAGGACTTGATCCACATAAGTAAAATAGTTGTGTTGTGTTTGTGAATTGTCTCATCAATTATGTTTTATACTGCTCTGATGTAGGAATAATGTCACACAACTACACACTATTACATTGGTTCTACAATTTTTCTTACACATTCGTGCATTTTGAAGTGTAAGTCTCATGTTTCATTTATTTTTCTATCCCTTCCTTCCAATATTTTTAAAATCATCGTGAACTTTTGAAGGTGGCTCTCTTAATTTCACTACACAGCTTATTCAGTCATTAACATTGTTTCCAGTCTATATTGTCTGCCTTAGCTTTCACACTGAACCCTTTTCAACTGAAATTGCACAAAGAAGTTCAGTCCTAGTCAGTTAGCACTGACTACAACATAAACTAAAACTTTTTTTTTACTTTTTTTTTTCCACTTGATTTTGAATTTTTTAGCTTTTTTTTTATTTGGTGGGTAAATGTGTTATGTTTTTCCTTTTAATATTTATAGCTCAACAGACTGAAATTCTGTTTTATTGTTTATAAGCCCTGGTGTAGACTTGCTCTTTTATCTCATTATTCATTTTATATTATCAGCTCTGCAAACATGTTTTCACCAAGCAACATCAGACAGAAATATATTTCATGAAAGACTACAGAGAGAGAGTTTTGAGAAATTTAGAGAGTTCCTGATATAATTACATGGTCTTTTATGGAGGAATTATATTAGGTAAAACTTGCTCATAAGTAAAAATTCCTGTATTTGAATTCTGAGCTAAGATGCAGCTATAACCTAGATATCTGAATTACTGTGGTAATACAATAAGTTGCAGATAGTATTACTTAAGCCTATAACTGTCTGTCTCTTAACCGTCCTTTCATGACGATGGATTTATACTACATAAACAGGACGTAACTAGAGTCCTGATGCATGACAGCTATACAACAAGCACAACAGCAGGCTGTTTATTATTAGATTAAAAAATACTCAGATACAGCAATTAAAAAAAATAAAATTAAAGTAGTGGAGAAATCTGTTTCTGGCAGAAAAGAATATTCATTCTCATTTAAAACATAAAAACATAAGCCAAATTACACGAAATGCCAAATTACATGAAATGATTCCAGATATCACAACAAGTAGAAGAAAAAAAGCGCTACAGATGGCAAACATCTCATAAAACTATCTATATGTTTCTATACAAGTGTGACAAAAGTCTGGAGGGATGTGGAGACTGTAGTCAAAGTTAGTTGGGCTGTTAACGTTTGGTGAACAGTGCAGTACAGAAGAGAAAATGGAAGAAGCATTTACGAGACCTAAGAAAATGACCAGACATAGCATCTAACATTTTCTAGTAAGGTTTTACTAGTAATTATTACTTGACAGTTGTTTTTTATTCTCACAACAACCTCAAGGAAACATTTGTTCATACTGCAGGGCATGCTATCAGAAGGGATAGAGATTTTTTTTCCTTATTTTTTTTTCTTCACTAGTTTGAATGAAGAATTTGAATGAGTGTTTCCATTTATATCTAGTAAGTACTGCTTCACACAGAGCTTTTTTCTCCTGCTTTGTAATTCACCCACATCAAACTAAAAATACAATAAAGGCATGCTGCTTTTTTAAATCACACTGTGAGGCTGGGATAACTCCCCTTGCCATTTTCTCTTTAACACAAGTAATTATACTCTTCAACTGCCCTTTGACTCTCTGTGGACCAAGGGCAGTCCTGCATGGAAATGAACTTAATTAATTCTGTTCACTGGAGTGGAGTATCTTAACCATGGTGAGGCAGTTTGTTTCCATTGGGTTATGCTGTTAGCTGTAAGCAGTCAGATCTATTTTTCCTTTCTAGGATGCTCCTGTTAGCCCTGATATGTTTCCTTTACAACTGGCATGTTCAATGTGAAGACTGAGTCCAAATCTTCATGCAGGGTTGAATGTGACTCGACAATGGAACAGGCAGATTTTGCAGGTAAAAATTCCAAATATTTTGAATCAACGTGTGCAAATGATGAGAACAGGGCCTGGGGCAGAAGTTTTAGCAAAGCACCAAAGCACATATTTAAGCATGTAATTAAGGCTATTATTATTTCCTTCTTTTCTTTCAGAATATTTATTGAAGAATTCACCTAAGATCACTTTCGACTGCACACATAAGAGAGAAAACAAACAAACAAACAAAACAACCAACGTATTAGCAAAGTATACTTTTTTTTTAAAGGTCTTTTGATACTTAGAAATATTTTAATATTCAAGCTAAATCTGCTGATTTAAACTAGAGATACTGTTTTAACACATATTAGTTATCTGTTTTCACAGAAGAAGGGATAAGCTGTCCCTTGCTTGGACACTCTTGACTGCTAATTTCAAGTTTTCTGTTAGAAAGGTGGGATTCAAACCCCAAACACTGCTAATATATGGCACGTTGTAATCATTAATTGGGTATTTGTTCTTAAAGGTTAAAATGGCTCAGAAGCCCGAGACTCATGTTCCAACCCCTACTCAAGTAAATGTCATATTCATAGAAACAGCTTTTCCTACAGGGAGTATACTGTACACACTTGGGACACTGGTCAGTGTGCATGATGCTCATAAGAGATATTCACCCTTAATTCATACTCATGCCAAAGGTCAGAGAACATACTTTAGCCTCCCTCATATATGTTTCAGAGCCCAGAACTAGGGTACTTGTGCTAAAATTTAGTTGCTTTTTATCTGATTTTTATTTTTTAAACATTCTACATCTTTTCCTGGAAACAAATTTTTAGAGTCAGAATAAGGTGGGTCATTATTTCCATTTTATCATGCCCAGTTGCCCGTTGGGGTTCACAGGGGAAGAGAAAACATAAATCTCAATTTAAAGCTTGAATGGTTGCTCTCATATTATTTCAAATTCCAGCCAGAACTAGAAAGTACTAGAGATCCCATTGGTAAAGCCTGTTCTCAGGAGACTTGAGTCAAGCTTGTATCAGCTGGATATCTGCCTTTTTTTAGTTACCTGAAAGCTATCAAACCTAGTCAGGTATCCTACAAAATGTACAATTCAATTTCAGTAATAACTTTTCTGGTTTCTCTAGCTACACTAGTTTCTAAAAGAACCAGGAGTTACTCTGCTAGATTTTTTTTAATGTGTATCCATATGAATGACGTATGCTTAGATGGAAGGGCCATCATGCAGATTATGGCAACTTAGTAGGCTATATAACTCAGTTATATTCATATAAGTAATCTTCAGCTGAAGCTATAACCAGATTTCTGTTCTGCTGAGGAGTAATTGATGAAGCAGAGACACACACACACAAAAAGTTTCCACTAAGTTAGTCATTTAAAATACAGCTTTTTTTTCTTTAAAAATAGAAACCCATTTTTATTTTAGATAAAAAATCAACTTTCAGCACTGTGTATTTAAGTCAAGGACACTGAAAAGCAACCAGCATTCAGTACAGAAATCCAAGCTTCAAAGGGTTATCCTGAATCAGTTCACTGACAGAGAATTATCCAAGCAGAGGTCAGGCACTCATTAAACCTTATCTGAATCCAAAGTTATGTGTTATGGTTTATTGCCTCAAGTACCAATTAATAAAAAATTAAAGAAATGAAAAACCAGTGATTCATACCTTTGCTGGGAGAACACTCATACTTCAGTATAATGCTAAAATATTAATAGTCATTTTAGTCATGTAGTGTTTTATTAGGCACTTAACTCTGTAGGTTTTATCAAAAGATATATGACATTCATTTTTAACAAAATGCTAAGGAGATTTGGGGAACATTTACTCAAAATCTAATAAAGTAGATTTGAGAGATATTTTCAACTGGAAGCCTTAAACACGGGTTTCAATTATTAATGAAAAAGAAATGCTTAATAATAAGGGTCTGGGTAGATGCCATAAAGAAATGTTGAAATATCACTGTGATATCAGGGGCAATTGTCTTCTAAAGAAGCTGCAAGAAAAAACATTAAGTGCTATAATAGTGTACAATAGCACTAATGCATTTTTGCTTCTAAGATTTCTAGCAGGCTTATTTTTATCATCACAGATATTTCATTAATTTGACACAATCAAATATTTCTTCTCAGTGTTCAGAGAGTTAAATGTTCTGTAAACATTCGCCTACACGACTATGTTCAAAATACTTTTATTTCTTATTATTTTCCTCAGCAGCATATGTTCCAAACCACCTGAGGCTCTGAACTGATGCCCTTTAGCAAGCTAAACTGAAAATATGTTTGCACCTGCAGATGCCAACAAGGTTGCATCT
Source organism: Tetrao urogallus (assembly GCF_951394365.1). NCBI lineage: Eukaryota > Metazoa > Chordata > Aves > Galliformes > Phasianidae > Tetrao > Tetrao urogallus. The sequence goes on along the minus strand of NC_136820.1, from coordinate 26,184,656 downwards.
GTCACAGAACTCTTTCTATTGTCCTTGTTATCTGTCACGTTAAGAGCTGGAAAACACAAGTCGCTGGTGATTCTGAATGAAATGAAAATGGCAAAACTAATGTCCAACTAGAGAGAGAAACTTGAGTGCAGATAATCTCCTAGGTCAAATAATGACAGCAATAAATGCTTGGCCTCAGTGAAAATAGAAAAAATTCATACAGAAAAGAACTCTGAACACTGAATCTTCTAGCCTCTGCATGAATAAACTTGATTACTTAGTCTGTCAACAAGAATCAACACATCTTACTTTCTTTTTTTCCTCTCTCTCTATGCAAAGAGAGTTTTCAGTCACTGTAGTGACTGTTGAGTTTATCACAGAAGAAATTCCCATTCATGATTCCACAGCCACTGTTGTCTATTTCATCTCCTCCTCCATGCAGGCACATAGTCCGCTGCATGCTAGTCTGCAATTTTCTAGGAGTGTGTGCCTATTTTTCCATTCTATGTTACATATCCGAACCAGTGTCCAATGTGATTTGGGTGGCTTTCTCTCTGAATCTTCTTACATTCCTTCCTCACAAGTTCCATGCAGAAATCAAATTACATTAAATATGAATAAATCAAATGAAGTAGATCTAAAGTTCTTTGATGTCAACAAAAGAACTTTCGAGCACCTTTATATCAGGCTCTTTATTTTTATTTAGATTGAGCATATTATTTTGCATGGTGTCATCACTGTATTGGAGAACATTTAGCACTCAAATAATGAAAATAAATTATCATATATAATTTAAAATCAATACACTGTTTTATTTGGGTAACAACTCAGATGACATTACAAAGGTTTCTCATTTTCCTTTTCTATAACTGAAGCATGTCAACTTTTCACCACACATAAGGTGGGACTTTTTTGCCTCAGAATTCTGCAGACAGGTTTGCAGCAGATCTGTAGTCCAGGTGAACACTCTGGATGCTTCAGCACAGCTGTGCAGACTCATCAGCTGCTGTGCTGCAGCAGCTTGCTGTACTTTATCTCAGGTGAGGAGGATTGACACAATCTTTCACAGTGAAGTTGCATTAGAAAATTGAAAGCATGCTGCCTTCTCATTTTCATTATGCTTAAAAGTCCAGTGACATACATGCCTGTTCTTGTATTCTTGAACTCTGACCTCTAAGCGCACAACTTTGTGATACAGCATTTTGGAGCTGAGCCTGCAAGCAGTAAAACAAGAATGGGGAAGATATTTGTTGAATGTCTGTGCTCACCCTCCATTTAGCTGCTGAAAAGATTCACAGGGCCAAAGAGCAGACAAGATGGTTATATAAGCTCATCTGATCTGTAAGAAAGACCACACGAATCCCTACAGCAAGCCTTTCCCAAGCCCTAAAACCTCTTGATGAGCTAGAAAGCATTATTTCAAGAGATAAACAGGCTCTCTTGGGATCTCAGCATATACACCTGCATGTCTGACAAAGAACTTCCCCTTGCTGTTGAACATGCAAACCTTCTTTCCGCTTCCAGGCTAGTTGGCTTCAATTGTTGAGTCTTGCTTTGCTTTTTGCTGTTGAACAATATCACCAAAATCATCACTGACATCATTTTCACAAACAGTACATCTGCATAATCTCAACATCCTTTGCAAGCTTGATCATCAATGTCTCATAAAATCAGGACTAATTATTGGAATAAAATTTCTGTTTTCAGCAATTCCTGTATACTGAGGGTTCATCTCCTAACATGTACTTGAGGTGGTTCCATCTTGATTTTCCAGAGAAGGGAAAAGCAAAGAGATATGATGCACTTCTTTGGATATCGGGTACAATCTGCCTGTTCCTTAGCAAAGCTTGCCTTTTTTTTTTTTTTTTTAAGGGAATTAAAAAGGTTTAGTGGTCTCTTGTGGTTTGTATTTTTATAGGTTTCAAGCAACAGGAAACGAATGTGCCTTTAAAGAGAGAAAGTAATTGTTATAAATTAACCTCCGAAGTATGTTTAAATATTTCTCTTTCAATTTGTGCAATAAGAGAACAATTTAAAAGGTATAGCAGGGTGCCTGCCACTTCTATCCCGTGTAGGAGGAAAATACATAGTAGCATATGCCAAGCCTTATTCTTTTCCAAATGCTAACATGAGCAGATGTCAAATCAAATCTCTCACAGAAACAGAAATGCAGCTGCAGGTATTATATTTGTTAAAAGCTTTCTACTACTGTTCTTTCAGTTTCTGTTTTGAAGTTTAATTTATTGTCTCAAAATAATTACTAGAAATTTGCAACCAACATACAACGTGAATGTGCATGTATGCATGTGTGCCTGTGCGCGGACATCTTTTAATCCCCTTATTACAGCTTTTGACTATCTTGCCAAAGCTGTTTTCATGAAAATAAATAAATAAATGCATATGAGTGAGCTTTTTATTGCTGATTTCTTTGACTATACGCAAGCATTCCTAAGAAAGGATAAAAACAGTGGATGTTGTTATAAGGTGGTCTCTGCTTATCTTATTTCATACCAATTTCCAACAGTACACATTTTGATATTCTGTAGAGTAACTTCCAGGATGGAGCATATCAGAATGCCTTTTCATTCTTCTTCCCTTCTGACTTCTAGTTACTAAAACCCTATGTATTATTCCATGATTGTTTATAGAAACCTATCCAATAAATACTACTTCTTTTCTTCAGATTGTTTTGTTAACAACAACAACAACAACAAAAAAAAAGCATTTTATCTGATTTACAAAATAGAAATCTAGGGAGCTAAAGCCACTGAATACAGACCCATTTATGTCTGGACTTTTCTGAGTAAATTCCAAAGAAGGAGCTAACAAGCATTATATGCTCTCAGAGTTTCTTTCTGAAAACAAAGGGATCCCTGACCGACAATTCAAACTTAGGTATTCAGCACAAAGCATTTGTAACAGTAGCAACTGGATTTTTGTTCTTATTCTTCATTCATATATAATTCCCTGCACATTCAGAGGATTACACACTGTTTATGCATAACGTAATCTCACCGAGTCCGGTATTTTTTTTTATTTTTTTAATTTTTTTTACACTACTTATTCCTGCTGCTAAAAGGAAAATAGTCTCTAACAATCCTTTTCTGGTGCCAAAGCCGCTGCTACTGAATGAACACATCCTGCCTGCAGTAGTCTGATTGATTCCTGTGATCCCTGTATCCAACAGTTCAAAAGAATCTGCTGCTCAAAGGACTAAAATTGGTATTCGTTTAAGATTTACTGGCAAACCAAAGCTCCTTCATGTAACAGCAGATGTTGTTCTGCCTTTCAGCTCTGTAGCACAACAAAGTGATACTGAACAAGTTCAAACTCAGGATGACCTTGATGGCACACAGCATCTTAACTCTGGCATTTCCTCACTCAGAATCCTACTTAGCTCCTGAGCAACAGCGAATGTCACTGAACTCAGCCACAGCTTGTAGCTCCACTCTGAAGCAAGACACATATACCTGGGACATGGCCTAAATGAAAAATTCCAAATAATCAAGCACACTGTAGTTCTTTGTACAGTTACTGTTATGGCAACCTTTGTATTTTGTCAAACTCTATTGCCATTAAAAACTCAGTCCTGCTGAAGCAAAGCACAGCTCATACATCTATGTATTCCCTTTCAGGGCTAGGGAAACTAAAAAGATTTTAATAGATTGTTTTTAGGAACATGGAAAATTGTTTGTTTTTTTTTTTTAATTTGTAAAAGAGACTTTCGCAGGTGATATTCAAAGCCTGAAAATATGGCCAATTTTAAGACAAATCAGATTTTGGATTAGAAGGACATCATTTTTACAGCTTCCTTTATTAAAGCAGCAAATACTCCACACATACACTTCAAATGCTCTTCCTCTTTTCTCTCTTCAGCATAAATAAAGGACTTCAAAATGTATTATTTTCTAAGGGGATCCAAAATATTTTGAGGTTATAAAGCTTCAATATTCATTAATTAAAATACTGAGCTGCTCTGAAAGTAACACCTATTTCATTATGCTGGTCCACAACATCAGAGTGAATATTGGTGGTATGACAGAAAAGGATCAACCTTCCCGCCAGTAACGCATTACATTTTGTTGCTGTGTGACAGATGGCAGCAGAGGAACAGTCTGACAAAACACCATGTAACACGGAAGTGCATATGAACAAAGGACTGGAATTCTTCCATGCAGAAAAAAATGGCACCCATTAACTGATGCTTGCTGAACATTTATGGTGACTAAACAGTGGAAGTGGTTACAGAGAGGCATTGCATGATGTGCTTCAGCAGTGGCAACAGTGATGTGAAAGACAAGCCAGGTTCTGGATGGCCATGCTTCTTGATCAGCTCTTCCATGCAAATTGGCAGACTGCAACCAGGAAACCACTTATGGAGCTGAATACGGGCTTCGGTGTGTTGGAAACAAGGGTATCAATGTTAGAGTACCACAAAGTTGTGCCATGGGGGTCCCATGAGCTCTCACAATGGAACAGCAAGAACACTATACATGGGTTTGTCAGGATGTACTGAACTAATACAAGGCTGAAGTGACAGCTTTCTGCATTGTACCATCATCAATGATGGGAATTAGTATCACTACTATAAGGTAAAGTCAAGAAAGCAGTCAATGGAATGGCGACATGCGACTTCCTGACTGAAGTTCAAAATACAACCTTCAGCAGGTAAAGTGATACATGCTGGCTTTTTTAGATAGGAAAGGGATGAACCTTCTGTACTTCCTGTAACTTGGACAAGCCATTAACTCTGACCACTACATGATGATGCTGACAAAGCTGGAGACTTGAATTTCCAGTCAGGCCAGAGAAGTCAACTTTTCTCTTCCACATAATAACACCAAGCCCCATAGGGCACGCTGGACAGCACAAGCAGCATTTTTCTAGCAACAATGCCATCAACGCAGTTGTGAAACGCTGGATCACCTCTGCTGCTGCAGATTTTCAGTGTACCATGCAAGCTCTTGTTCATCACAGGTGAAGATGCACTGCTAATGGTGACAACTATGCTGAAAGACGGTGTTTTGTAGCTGACAATGCACTCCATCAAATAGTGTTATTTTGTTCATTGTATCTGTTGTAGTTTCCATGGAAAAAAATAGGGGATGTTACTTCTGGAGCAGCCTATGTATACCTGTTGCTGGGATCTTTTGACCCCATGTTGGTCAGGTTGCTTATTTTAATGCAATAGTCTTCCTGGGGGTATAATAGCTGAAACCTAGCGTTATCCTTCCAGTATAATCAAGGCTAATTTTATTTCAAAGGCAATGCTACCCCACTAGCTGAAATAGCTGCCACACAACTAATAGGTGCATGCAGATACCACTCACAAATTAAATAGATGTTTCCAGACTACTCTAGTACAAAACAGACCCTTAAATAAACCTACTAATATTCAGTTTTCAATGTTTCAATGTGAACAGAAAAAAATATTTTCCTGTACTAACAGATGGAAATATGACTAGCTCTTCACAGAAGTTTTTGAGTAATGTTTAAAATATTACTTAAGCATTTAATAAGGTCATTGATTAGCCTCTAAACACATGGTGCAAAGTAAATCAGTACTAAAACACCCATATTCAGTGCATGCCTGTGTATTTCATATGTAACATTTAGAATGTATAGAGCTGTAATTAACACAAATATAAACCTCACTAGCATATTGGTTAGTTCTAGCCATTACTCCTCAGTGAATTTTGAGATATCTAGCACAAGCAGATTGCAGAGTCACAAAATCTCCCACACAGAGAACACTTCACTGTCATTCAGGCAAAAGGCCAAACTCAAGATATACAGGCTTGACAAATTTAGAACAGAAACGGAGATTTCCCTAGGAAAGAATAGCCTTTTTCATTCATAGAAAAGGAAAAAAAGATTTCTATCTGTGATTGTACTCCAGGTAATACTATAAAACATGCTGCTCTCCTCCATTGTTTACTGCAGAGTAAACATTTATTTTAAATTTTCATACAGCAACGATGCAATAATATGCCGAAGTACTTTCTCATTACACATAGGAAAGTTCACAATCACAGCATACTTTGAGACATATATTTACACAGTTTCTAATTTAATAGCGTATGTTACTGAACAGACTATTTTTGTAAACCTGATACTTTATAAAAAAATCTGTTAATATTCATAAGTGCTATCTTTTCATATTCCAGTACAACATTATTAAGCAATTTTGCTAGATTGATTGATGCCTAGCGATTTTTTTCTAGAGAATTAATCACTGTCCCTATTGGGAAACTGTTTTCATCTAGTCACTAATTTTCAACAAGACATGCAAGGCCAAGGTCATTAATGTGTTCAGATTTATAACAGTAGGGCAAGAAAAGGAAAGTCATTTCTGCAGCTCCTGCCACTGATGTATTGAACATTTCTATTCACTGAGGGAATGACTAAAAATTTGCCTTCATCCTACCATAGAAAATGCTAAAATAAATCATCAGAGATTTATAATAAACAAACTTTTAACCTATAAGAAAAGAAATATAGAGACAATTCGGAATCATTACATGCCTACAGGGAGGAAGAAAAAAAAAAAAAAAAAAAAAAAAAGAAAGCACAGAGAAGATAAAGTTGCTATTTTCCTCCAGCAGCTCTTCCGGGAGAAAATCATAAGCTCCAAGGTTTTATTTACTAGCCATGAAAGCCTCACCTACTAAGATTGGAAATTGTAGGTCAAACTCTTGAATCTGACTGATTTTCTGTAGAATACTGAATATCGTGTTTTCCTTATGATTACCTCAAATTTCTATAAAGGAGTTTTGTGTCTATAAAATAGGAAAAAAAAAAAAAAAAAAAAAAAAAAAAGAAAAAGGAAAGAGCAAAACTGGATTTTGTAGACAGAAAAGAGTTAAAGAGTTTGACCACCTTCTAAACAAGGATGCCTTAGTTTGACATTTATGAGCCACTCCAGAGAAGTCAAGAAACTAAATCCAGATTTCCTTCCAAATGGTCTCGAATTCAGATTATTACTTATTTCTTAAGGGACTTATTTCTTAAGGGAACACACAAATAAAGAGGCTATAGAAAGAAAGTTTCTTAATTTCTTGGCGCTATACATTTAGGTCCATTTTTCATTGGACTTCTTTAAATAAAACAAATGATAAGATACTGCTGATTCTCATACTCATAGCCCGGTTCCAATATTTGTGTTAGTGAACAGATGTGGTTTGAGATAAAAGACAGAACTTACTCCTTCGTCCTAACATGCACATTCCACAGTATCCAGTTTCATTAAGTGGAATATCTGGGCTTCAGTGGAAAACAGTATTTGAGTTTTCTGAATCCATTTTAACTGCAGTCTGTGTCAAGCGTTTCTACTGCTTTAAACTTCATTTTGGAGAATCAAATTTCAAACCACAACTCCAGGTAAAGTTTTATTTGTCCATCCCTAAGATACCCCCTCTCCAGACATCTGGTTTCTTCTTGGTGATCGCATTTACATAAACATGTGGACTCTGCACTGAATATCTAGTTTTTTGTAATTTCTTAGTTTTCATACCAGTATACAGTACTGTTTTAACAACAGTAGTTTAACAACAAACTGCTCTACTGCAATTTGGAATACAAAACTGGAAGTCTCTGTGTATGGAATCAGAGAATGGCTTGGGTTGGAAAGGATCTCAGAGATCATCCAGTTCCTATCCCCTGCTGCAGGCAGGGCTGTCACCCACCAACTCAGGCTGCCCAGGGCCCCATCTAGCCTGGCCTTGAATACCTACATAGATAGGGCATCCACCGCTTGTCTGTGCTCTTCGCCAAGCAACTTTTATAAGGTCCACTAGAGCTAAGCAAAACGAGTAGTCTCTCACTGAATCAGATAATATATATAAAAAAAAAAAGCACACTGTGACAAAATAAAGGCAATTGATTTTTCCTTCCTAACAAACAGTCTTTAATATATTTTATAGTACATCCTAAAATTGTATTTCAGCAAAAAAGAGTTATTCCACTTTAAGACTTGTATTAAAATTTGAGTCCAGCTCAATCTTCGTGTATTACTTCATTATCACGAAAGCTTTGTACATCAACATGGTAAAATACATGTCTTGCAAACTTTGTGAGAAACTGCTGGAAAGTTATAGATCAATAAAGGAAAAATCTGTGTTCTTCTGATTTCAGAAGTTACAGGCTAATTGGGAAGTGATCATTCACAGACATACTCCAGTCGATAACTGGAACTCAAGAAGAGTGCTCAGGCAAGAACAAGCCGAGAGGTGCTGAGCACTTGGAAAAAACGACGGCTTTCCCGCAGCCAAACCCGCATTTGCAGATGCCCTGCAGCCATTAAAGCTGAGAACGACCCCGTGCTGCGAGGTGCGCCGCTACGCTATTCCCCCCGACCCATTCCGCCCGACAGCCCCCGGCCCGACCTGCAGCCCCCACCCTCCCTCCCCCTCAGGGTGGCGGATTGCTCCGAACTGCTGCCATCTCGCGGAAGAAGGGCGGCATAGCGAGGGGAGAGCGGTCACCTGCACACACCACCCATCCAGTTCTGTCGGGGTCAGCCGCAGTGGAGGGGGATGGGGAGGACCCCTGCCTGCATTCCACAGTGACTTCTGCACGCCCCTCCATCCCATCAGCTATTTATAAGCCATAATGACAACTGAGATAAGTCCTTAAACATTTAAGGTAGATATAAACTCCAAGTACAAAACCAAGATTCCACCTATGGAATGATAACGCTGTAGCATATAAGCATAGAGCAACCTGTTGCTCAAAAGAATCTGCCCGAACTTGCAAATTTTCCACCTCTCTCTACCTTCTAGAGTAGTTTATCCTCTGGTGGATGTAGATGCGTGTTCCTCATGTTCTCCACTGAAGTTTTTTTAATAGATACAATGTCTACATTTGTGTCTGTGAGCAGAGAATAAGAAAGGGCTCCCATAGGAATGTCAGTGCTCATGCTTATGTCATCGGTGCCAAACTAGAATACATCCATTCGTAGTACCTCTCCTTCAAAGCAAGACAGTAACTTACAGGAACAAGGGAGATAAATTTCTTCTATTTTCACTCCTCCCAATACAGTAATACCTATAAGTTCAAGCTTTTCTGACTAATTTTGCAGCTTTCTGCTAAGTTGCTTCATTTCTTCATGACTTGGTTTCCCTTTCTGCTAAGCACATCTAACAAAACATACCTTATTTGACCTCAGCACTTTTCTTGCTCACAGAGAAGCAAAAGTGCTTCTGACAGATTCTTAGTCACACCAAGCAAAGTCTTAACAGGTAAGCCAATAGTCACATAAAGAAAGAAGAGTCAAACTCACTCAACCAGTGAAAGGGATCTCTGGCTACATAGCACTCCTTATCAGGAAGTCCAAGAAATGATCCCTCTCCCACAGCTGGCCTTTGTATGAACCCAGAATGGCTCCACCCTGGATTCACCCCTTCTGGTCACCCAGGGAGCACAGATGCAAACAATTTGCCTGTGTTCCATGGGCCAGCCAGATGCTCTATCACCAGCTCTAGCTGTGACCTTACAGCTCCCCTACAGTGTTACTTCAGCATCACAACAATATAGGTAGAAGACAGAGTCTCTTATAACACCTAAATGGGAGATAATCTGGCTTCACCAATTTAAAAGTGTGATCCAATTGTATGAGGCCAAACCATTCCTATGCCAAACAGCGAAAGTAATTAGTCATTCCTTGCTTAAAGACTTGAAAGCGAAAAACCTCAGCATTGTTAACACTAAGTATTTTATAAATGTAAGAAAAAATAGATTGAAAGTAAGACATGACTCCAAGATTTTCAATTTTGTTCATTTAGAAGCAATAGTGAGCAATAGTGAATGCAACTGAAATGACTAATTTTTGTCCTTACAGTGGTAAAAATGAAGTTCTGTACTTATCTGTTACAGCTATTATAATTCCAAGAAAAAATGAAACAAGTGAAACACTGGTGAACGTTTTCAGATCGAATTCACATGGGGCAGGTAACTTTATAATATTTAAATGAGTCACATAAGCAAAGATACAGCCCAGGCAGTCATCTAACCACCCTGTGCCTTAAATGAATTGCCACTAAGCCTCAAACAAATTTTTTTATAGGAGTCAGTTACTTTTTCAAATCAAATATACTTGTGGAAAAGCTGAGAGAGAAAAGTCAAGTGTGAAGCACTAGTCTAGCATAAGATTAGCTGAAACACTTCAGTAAGCATAGCAAAATCTCTCTTTACCCATCTCTGCATAATATGCAGCCAATTTTCTAACAGAATCCGTTTGGAAATCCAGTAGACTCTGATTAACCTGATTCTGCAGGTCAAATCCTGTGATTGTTTGAACAGACTCCTGACTACTCTCCTCAGAGGAATTCTTTCCTCTCACCTCAGCAGTGAGTCTGAACCCACCAGTTACATTCAGCCAACCAGGAAATAAAACTAATAATATTCCAGCTTGAAGAATCAAAACAACCTTGGATTTTCAGAATCAGAAATGCTCGTATAAACAGTTTACAGGAGAACAAAAATATCAGAGATAAGGACAAAACAAACAAAAAGCTGTGGATGAAAAGCACGTTGAATTCACTAAAAGCAGATCGAACCTCTGTGTTCGCATCCAGCTCTGATTAGCTGGATGTGAAATCCACTGTGACCCATCTCTTTTGGCACTGGAGCATGATGATACATTTCTGAATGATCAGGTTGTGTGTTCTTTCAAAACATAAGCCCCATTGCATGACATAACTAGCAATGACTGACATTGATAGACATTGCAAATCCCAGCAGCCAACAGAGGAGATTAAGACAGGGAAATACTGTCAAGGATTCTAGACTTTTTTTTCTTTCCACGTCCCCTAATCTGAGGACAGCCCACTAATCTCCCAAAAGGTTTCACTGGCCTCTGTAATAGCTTCTCTTTGCCTTTAAGAGAGTAACAGCATTCATGTTTTGGGATCTTACATAAGATTACAATATAGTAAATAAGGAACAGATTTTAAGCCCTTTCTTTGAACTAGTATCCTTTAAGCTTGAGCTTCTGAATTGGAGGGACTGGGGGAGGGGTGAGCAAAAAAAAAAAAAAAAGGATTTATTACACTATGGATGAAACAAAGTCAGACCTCCTTCTCATCCTCTTCATTTTTCAGCAGGCAGGATTTTTTTTTAGAGAATAGTTCTCTGTGCATCAGGTTGCTGTTCTGGATCTTCTGCATTACTGTCATTCCACTCAGCATAGCAGAGCATTGATTTCTGTACAGGGAGCTGAGTAGAGGGAAAAAGAAAAGCCAATATTCTATTAGACAAAGAAGAGCAACAGTCAAGGAGCCGCAGCAAGCTTAGCACCAATGGATTTGAGCATGTGTATGATAAGGGAAAGGCAGCTATTCACTGGCTTTCCTTTGAAAGCATAAAGAAACATCTAGAGGAGAGGGATAATGAGAGAGAACAACCAAGAATAATGGTTAAAGAGGTATTACAGGGAAACAAACAGTACGCAGTTAGTAGTGAATAGCAGAGGATTGAAGAAAAGGGTAAACAGAAGGGAAAATATGAAGAGAATCTGGAACCTGCCAGTAAAGAAAAAGAAATAATAAATTAAAATATTGGGATAGAATAGGAAAGTGTGGACTTTTAAAATTCAGATTATTTATTTTTCCTATTTCAAATGAGGTACTCATTGCATTTTTTTCACATTTCTCAGTATCAGCAAATGTAGTAGCAGCATGAAATTATACCTATTTCTAATACATATCAGAGACATACAGCACTTTTTAATAAGGATAATAACAACAAATGCTCTCCTTAGATGACATCCAGTTTCAAGGTTTTCTCATATTCCTTTTTTTTTTCCCCTTGACCTTCCCATACATTTAACTTCTATAGTTAAAAAAATAAAAAATAAAAATCCCTGAACTTCAACAGTAACAAAGCTTGTGTTTTATAGACTTATTCTTAAAAAACCACCATGTGGTACTTCTACGTTTGCTTATCAGAGTTATGTGTTCCTGCAATAGAACTTTGTTTCAATAATTCAGCACAAACATTTGTCTCAGTTTGGAAAGAAGTTGCTCCATCTTATGCAGGCTGTCTGTAAGAAGAGCACTCCACCAGGTGCAAGTTCTCAGGACAAAGTGAATTCATTTGCACCTGCTTAAGGCTTTGCAAGCTGTACAGCATCTTTGTCAGTGCTGCTTGCACTTATCAAATCTACATTCAAAGCAGCTAAATTGTTTTGAAAGTGCATCACAGTGGGAAGTCCTTTCCAGCTCTGCTTTCTATTCAGAAACATAAAGTAGAAAAATGCCATGTATTTGCAGCAATTGCTAAAGCACAAAACAAGAAAAAAATATTTTCCTAAATGAGACAGGCAGTCATAGCATTAGAAAAGAAAAAAAAACCAAACATGATTATGTATGCAGACATACATAGATATACTTTTCAATTTAAAATGTGCTAGAAGATGGGTTAACAATGGTGTTAAAAGATGTGTTTAATATCAAATGAACTACGAGTAGGAAATACATGTCTGAGGCTGCGTTCCAAGTGGCAAATCCACTGTAGTTCAGCTCTGTTGGATTTCTTTGGTACAGTACTTGCAGTATTCTGAAATCTGTAAAGGCAGCTGAAATCTCTAAAGGGAGCTGTTGTAATCCAACTTGAACACCTCACGTTAGGTGCCTAAATATCTGACAAAGAGACAGTGGTACAAACTGCAGCTTCTTATCCTGTAAATGAGCTTGTAACAGAGATTGCAGGAAAGTCTCATCAGGTTTGTTTTTCCCTGCACAGATGTTCAGACATGCCTTAATGGATTTGTGCGAGCACACCTCCTCTGTTACTTCACCAGCATAAGGGCAGCAGCACCAACCCTGTATATTTCCATGTGCCCATCTTGTCTGTGGTACTAGCTAATGCAGTGCCTAGGAAACTTTGCAAGAGCAGGCTTGATGCTTTAACAGCAGCATACAGAAATATGTATCTGAGGCTCATCTTGAACCAAAATATCAGCTTGTATCTTAAGAAAAAAAGAAAAAAGTCCTTCATATCTGTAGGTTACTGACTGATGCTGAGTAGTAATTTGATTATCTTATATGTAAAACCTTCTTTCATATAGCAGGCTAGCCTAATAGATGTGACCTGTCTACCAGGCTGGCTCTATTCTAGCAAGTAGAGTCAGGGAGGGTGCATCCTCACAAAAATCTCAGCTAAATTGCACTGTATTATTATATTAATTTTAGATAATTCAGTAATATATTTTTATGTCTCCTTATTTTTTTCTTTTTATGTTTCTCTTTTATTTTCTTCCATATCTTCTGCAAAGATTGGTCAAATGCCAAATGCCCGTAGTTCTGAAATAATTTTATATTAACAGGGACATTGCACCATTTACTTAATGTCTAGGTATGTGACTAACAGCTTGAAATGTAGTTCCTATAATGGGAACCAGTATCCCCTCAGATCAGTTGGCGGGTGATCTCAGCCTTGTTTCAGAATTTCAAGATATAATTACAGCAAATTTGCTAAGAATGAATACATGTCAGTTTAGTTTAATTCAAACATTTCAAGACCTTAAATCTTGGAATGCATTTTGCCCAGCATGCTCTCTCTACACCATTATCCTGTTTAAACTGTTAAAAACCTTGGCCACTCTTACAGCATAAATCAACATGCCAAAAGGCTATTCAAATCAACTAAACCTATTGTTGAGATGCTGTGCAACCTTTAGAATGATGAAGCCCTTTGTTCATGGATTTTTATACATAAAAACACCAATATTAAAAGTTTGTGTTTACACTGTGTTCCTAGGAGAGGATAAAAACACTTTGCAAGATCTTAGATGTAATTTTATTTAGAGGAGACAAAGGAAATGAGCTTGATCTGACAACTCATTTGCATTTGTTTGAATAAATCTCTGCATTTACTTTGTTAATCTTCCTGTCTTCCTATAACAAAACCCACAGTTCTGCTCTTCAGCAATTCTGTTGTTGTTCTTACCCAACATAAGAATATTGACACAACTTTCTTTGATTCCACCAGGGTATCCATTTGGCATATACAGATATTCAGTGGCATGATATCTTAGGATATAACAAAAGACATTAAATATCAATAGAGTTTGGAATATTTCATCTTAAAAATATACTGCTTGACCATTGTATTGCTTTGATATATTATAGGAATAAACTATAATACATTAGGATTATAGCAGATTCTCCTTCTGAGGAAAAAAAAAAAAGTGTAACTACTGCTATTTTTAGCATTTAAAAGGCACTTTGTTGGGATTCCTGTCAAAGATATTTTTAGTGTGCCTTAGATTTATGGCTTTCAATTAACTACAGGACTATGTGTGGGGAATTCAAATCAGATATGATCTGAGAATATATAATTAAATATATATAGACAATACTCCTATTATATATATATATTATATATTATAATATATATAAAATAGACAATACTCCTATATATATATATAATTTATATATATATATATAAATTTATAAATATATATATATAAAATTTATATAAAAAGCTGCAAAAAAAAAAAATATATATATATAGGAGTATTGTCTATTTTTAAGGCATCTAGCCAGACTAGACCAGGCACATAATAGCAGGGATGCATTTATTTTTTCCTTTTTTTTTTTTCTTTTCCTTTTTTCTCTTTTTTTCTTTCTTTTTTTCTCTTTTTTTCTTTCTTTTTTTCTTTTTTTTTTCCTTTTCCTTTTCCTTTTCCTTTTCCTTTTCCTTTTCCTTTTCCTTTTCCTTTTCCTTTTCCTTTTCCTTTTCCTTTTCCTATTTTCCTTTTCCTATTTTCTTTTTCCTATTTTCCTTTTCCTATTTTCCTTTAATTTTTCTCCCTCTCTGTTGTTTGTGTTCTTAGTTGGTTTGCTTATTTTGTTTGCTTCTTTTTTTGTTTGTTGTTTTGTAACTTTTGGAAGTATAATCCCATTTCATTCCTCACTCTGTGGCAGAAATAATTCTTAGCAGAAATTTGTACTGCTAAAAATATATGACTGTTCCCAGCTGACAATACTAACCTTTTATTTTGGATAAGAATAATTAGTGCAAGTTTCTTCAGAAAGAAATGCAGAGAAAATCTGAATGGTTTTTTGCCCTTACAGTAAATAACAAAACACCCTTTGAAGTTTCCTCTGGGATCTTCTCTGTCCCTCCCTCATTTCACACTTCTAGGGAAAACCACAAGAAGAAAATTGTGAAGACTTAATTTTTTTTCACTGGGGAAGAGACCTGTGCCTTATTTCCATGGCAAAAGACGAGGGGGATTTGATGACAGATTTCATTGTGGAGGACTGTCTGAATGTCAAAACTAGGAAAAGATGTGTTGACATTGGATGACTCTTGGTTAGTATAGTGTCCTCAAGAGGAACAAGCTACAGAAAATATTGTGGTAATCTATTGCCTGCGCACTGGAAGAAAGGCTGAGCTGGGACAGGATGTGTGGCATCTGGCTTCAGTTCTGGAAAGGACTGGACTGAATTGTTTGATATACAAGTATGGGGAACCAGAATTCAGTTAAGTTAGCAAAACATTCAAGCAGCAGTGATTTCATCCCAAAATTACTTCACATATTACAGAGCACAGCATGGTATAAAATAGTCTGTTGGAACTATTAACCATAAGGAGTACTTTATTAGAAGTGGAATATTGAGTTCTAGCTGAGGAATGTGTATATGTGGCTGGAAATTCTTGCTGTTTTGCAGAGGTTATTGAATACCTTGTGTCAATCTTAAGCCCATTAACTTGTTATGCATGCTTTTTGTATAAGTAGTTAATAATACAGGCTAAGCCTACATGGGAGGAAGCTGCAAAGCACTGCTCTTCAAATTGTCCGTACAATTTATGGTATATAAATGCCTATTCAAAGGTGCATATAAGTCATGGAAACTGGTCCCTGTGGCTGTGTCTAACTGACCTGTGGGAAGAATTTAATTGCTTGCAGTTCAGATGTGAATTGTAGTTAGCCTCCATTGCCAGATGAAATCCAGCATTCGTTTGTTCCACTGTATAATTTCCTGCTGTGGATAGAAAACAGAAATGGAACACAGTCTCTAAATTCAGATTATTATTCAACAAATATCATCTGTATTTGACCTGCTTCTTTTTCAAACACTTCTACAATGCCAAACATCCAAGTTATGGTGCCACAGGCACAGGTTCACCAACGCCTTTCATGAGCACTGCCCTACTTGGGACCAGTAGGGTGAATCCTTTTCTGGGATGCTCTGAAAAGACTCTTTTCAGAGAAAAGAAGGAAAAAAGCAGTTTATTGAAGAAGAAAAATGCCTAAGTCTGAGTAGATACAGGTATTTTGAAGGAACAAAAACTGCAAAAAAATTTGTTCTAATATATACATGATTAAACTACAGTCATGAGTATTTAAAAAAAATACATTGAGTAGAAATGGTACAGTTATTTTCCAGTACTGTCATGTTTATGTTTAAGGTTTTTTGCATACATGGTATTTTAATCAAATAGTCAGGGAACTTCAAAGTTCTCAACAGGTTATTCTCTCAGGAAGTCTTGTTTCATGCTTAATTCCCTACACAAAACTAATGATAATAATGTGTATCTGTGTCTCAAAACATGAATTTATGTTTGCAACACCTCACTGAGTAAGAAAATCTTCCATTTTAGAAATATGAAATTAAGAATCAAAAGTTCTTGTGTGTTACTGTAAATATGTGTTGCTTCAGTTCATACTGCAGCCCCAGTGAATTCCTAGGGCCTTATGGAGTATTTTAATGCTTAGGGATGAAGACTGATGTATTAAGAGATTTCACAAGTCTTCCCAGAATCAAGGAGACTTAGAAACACTGCTACAAGGATGAGTCTATAATTCAAAATTTTAAATTTGAAGTGGCCAGTATCCAGTATTAAGACCTGTATATATGAGTTCTTGATCATTTTGTCTATTCATACAGTATCACAGAAAACTGTTTTCGCAATAATGTGCAGAAAAAAAAAAAAAGTGTAGAAAAAAATAGGGGAGTAACATTGTTTCTGTTGGCAAATGTATAAGACATCTCCAGTTTTCCTTCATCCTGATGTTATTCTTCTTGAATTCTTATGTTATCATTCTTGAGATAAAGCTTTTTTGAACTCACAACTATTCCGATTTTTTTTTAATAAAATATAGCTCCTTCGAAGAATTACTGATACTTAATAATTAATCTGGTTTATATAAATGTGGGAAAATACATTCAGAGAATTGTTGAACAGTGTAAACAGTGCAAAATTTTTCCATGCTTTGTTCCGTTATGTTCAAGATGCTGTTCTCTTCCTCACCTCTTTTCTCCTCCTCTCTTAAAAAAGAAATAACCAATTCTTGCTCTAGTTGCCCTGTTCTTCTCTTAGCAAAAATACTGTGAGTCTCCATTGGAGGTGTGCTGCAGTATTATTGATTTAGGCCAACAGTGAGAGAATCTATTGGGGAAGGTGTAGATGGCATAGAGACAGTGTGTTGGTCCTGAAATTAGGTGTGCTATGGTCAGCCAAAGCAGAATAGCCAGTGGAAGTTGTGTTGGAAGGAAACTATGTCTTCAGCTTCACCACGTTTTTCTGACTTGACAAGCACACTAATGCTTTAAAGCTGTTGTTAGCTTCTAAGGGTTAGGAAAGATTGAAGGATTATCTCACAAAAGAACAAGGTAGTGGAACAAAGTGCTGTCATATTTTTCATGTGCCAGATCTATATGTCTTTTGGTGAGACATTCTTCAGTGAAAGCTAGTGTTTTATCTTTATAGATATCTTCTGGTTTGCAATTTAATATTTTAATATTAAAACTTGTTCAGTAAAGAAAACAGTTTTATTCAAAAAATACAAGAATTCCAAAGTTATTTTTCATCAAATTTCTGTTTTTATATGCTTTTTTTTCTTTTTTCTTAATAATTGGATTTTTGAAGGGAGAAAAAATGCATGCAATGTACCTGCTGTTTTTCACCAAGTCATGTTTTAAATTGTATTTCTGCTTTTATCTCATCTCTTTATTATTTAGGCTTCCATTTTCTAGGAAAACAATAAAATTTATCCCCTCAAAAATGCACTTCTTCACACATTATTCATACAATATTTAGAATTGAACTAAACTTTGCCCTTTTGTGAATCTCTGAGTAATTTATTGGAACTGAGAATGGCAATCCTATTTTCCCAAGCACTCTATAAATTCAGACTTCCCAAAACTTTTCCAGGGTACAGTGTGAATAGCTCAGCATTATTCTCTACAAGTCTTTGAGAACCATTGAGAACTTCTTGATTGTTTTGGAGCTCAGTTAAAGTTTATAAGAGCTTTGCAGTTTGGCAGATCACCTTGCCTTTTAAAGGGAAGAATAACTACCTTTCTGAGAGAGCTACAGAACATACATGGGACTTGTTCCACCTTCCCATGGATTATGCAGATCCTTCTCTTCTGTTCCCCTTATCTATATGAAATTTTTGATTGTTATGGGAAGAACATAGCAGTCCAAATTATCTCTGTACACACCCAAACTACTTTTGTGCAGGCCAGACTGTCTTTGGATGCAGTGTACCTGCATTAATGGAGCAACTAGCCCACCACTACTTTAAATTAACAAATGTTATAAACAGCTGTCCTCTTCAAAGAGTTCTATTTGGTGTTACAATGTTCTGTTTCATTCACCTTTCCATTATCCTGGATAACTACATTTGAATGTATAGGATGGTAAGCACTGTTTTGAGTAATGCAATTATGTGTTTCCAAATATACTGAAAGCCAAGACTTTATATTTCCATTTCCCCAAGTAATGTTCATTTGTGCTGTACTTTTCATGTCATTTAAAAACAGCGAGCTAATGAACTGTTAGACTTAATGGCTTTATAATAGCAAATCTGTATCCCTCACTGAAGTGTATGGAAAGTAAGTCACAGATCATGACATAACCTTTGGCATTGCTATGATCTGCTGCATCCTTATGGTCATTTTCATTTTTAAAAAAATTTAGGGAAATTTGAAATGGCTTGATAGCCATATTCTCATTTCAATATTTTCATGAGTGTTAAAAACTCTCCCAAGTTCTCCTTTTTACTTCAGATTAACTGAAAATTTCCTTAATGTTTTCACTGAATACATATTTAAATTTTGAAATGACAAGATTAGAAACAAACCCAAATTATTATTTTCTGCAGAGAAAGATATTCTTCAGAATGATACCTGAGAAGTGGTATTATAGACGAGAAATTCATTGTAAGCAACATGATAAGAAAGCCATTTTTTTTTTTGGCATTGGGCAGAATACTTGGAGTAAACACAAAAACATATTTGGTAACCAGAGATACTGCAAAGAAATGACTGATGGAATGAAAATAAAATTTTCTTACTTCTCAGAAGAGGCACTAGAACATATTTAGAAGACTCTGGGGTATTCAGGTGCCAATGGAAAAGTGCAATCTTTTTCATATTTCCTTTTTACAAATTTGGAAGCATAATCTAAAAAGGATTACATAGTTATGAAGAAACACTTCTGTTATGTAAATGTTGACATGACCATTATTGAACTGCCAGGGAGACGTGTGTGATTCATAACTTGATAGTTCACTGTGGAGAGAAGGCAAAACACTCATTTTTTTGTTAAGAGAGTGTCTGATAGGATGTACCATTAGCTTGAGCAGCATTTTATGTTAGAGTAAAATATAATAGAGTGATCATTTATATGAATAAGAAAAATTACATTCCAAGAGTCATTTCCCATAGGTGTACATTTGTTCCCATTCATACTGAGCAGTATATGAAAATACATTCTTCATGTTTTTGTCAATGCGCTGCTTGATAGGAAAGACATTCTCACCCTTCTAAGCTGCCACTCAGAGGCACATAAAGAATGTTACAGCCTGTCTAAATGTCAATTAGAAATAATCACAATTTCAGTGACCTTCTTGGCACTAAAACACTTAGCAGACTTTATTCTGTCTTGACATCATGGAGATTTGGAGCACAGTCTTGACTCTCTTATAAATCAGGAGACGTTGCACTGAAGTTGCCTGGGTTATACCTTCATAATCACAGTGCAAGGCAGGAAAATAAATCAGATCTTTTCTTTATATGGTGGACTCTGATTTTGTATTTCTTTAATTTTATATTAATTTTTGTATACTTTGGAGAGTACTCATATACAATAACTAGAATTCGGTCAGTCAACTGATATGGGATTCTATTGTTTTTCATGTCAGACAGTAAGGGAAAACTGATAGTTAAAAAAAAAAACAGTAAGGAGATACTCCAGCTGGAAATACTTGTAATTTCCAAGTGTAAGTACAGAAGCTTCTGCTTCTATCATCTGAAGTTGTGCTTCTGAGTTCTGACTTCAGCAGATCTATCATTAGATACATTGGTGTCCTTTAAGTCAGGATCCAGAATTTCTAAGAGTAAAACCCTTGATTTTCTCTTAGTTTGAATTCTGTCTTTCATTAAAAATATCAGTAATCAATTCAGATATGTACTAACAAAAATGCATCCTAGTCTCGTTTTTTATTCTCTACAAGTCTGTCACACATATCCAATACTTTCTTCCACTCCTACAACCACTGTCTCATGGTTTAAAAATTCCTGTGCTGCAAACCTTTTCCTCAAGTCAGTGAGCAGCCCTGTTCACTGCCATTCTTAATTTCAGACTGTTCATTTGGTATTTCACTGCCTGAAACCCAGAGAATGGTTTTGTCACTATGGATTAAAGCAATTTAATTCCCCAGCAGGTATAGTATAATTCTTGTGGTTGCTAGCTGCTTGCCTTAGTATTCAACAGTAAGTTAGTATGCCCATTATATTAAACATTGCATTTCTTGTCATTTGCTTTTCTGACAAGAATAACCAGTTTAATTGGAAGTATCATGTAGAAAAGCTGATCTTCAGAAACCTGTAAGCAATTTCATATATCTGTGAAAACTGTCCTTCTATTATTTTAGGGGAAAATAATAGTAATAATAATAATAATAATAATAATAATAATAATAATAATAATAAATGAAGTTACCAAGTTCAGTTAGCCTTTTATATCATGTTTTGCAAGCCAGCAGATTTATTTATCTACACAATTTTGTCATTTGAGCATGCAGCTATCTCTGTCAAATGGGAGAATTTTCCCTCTTCCAGTGATTTCACTTTCCTGCAAGCCCAAACTCAGGGTAATGAAAGATCCCACAGCTAGAAGGCATCATACTGGGCTTCCAAAAATTCAGCGTATAATGTTTTCTCATTTCAGAATTAGTGCTAGAATTGTATACACTGGTATCCAAAGGCTATGAAATAGAGAGGCTCAGTGTTCAATATTTTGTGTGCATTTAAATCTCCGTTTTGGTTTTAGTTATCTCATTTTAAGATCCAAGTGCCCAGTTTCCTGCCATATGGGAACCTTTCCGTGCTCAGCTTTATATTCCTGTGACCTCATTTTCACACATTGTAGCTGACTTCCCACTGGCTTTGATCAGAGTTACAGGCCATTAGTACCACAGAAAAGCAGGATCCAGGCATTTAGAAATGTGTGCTGCAAGGGAGATTTCTGAAGCTAGTGGACATTCAGCTATTAACCTTTCTAATCTCCTGCAACAGTTTCTTGTGGTAAAAAAAAAAAAAAGATACAGTCTTTCTCATATGAATATGTCTCAAGAATGTTGAAGTTGAAGGCATAGTGAAGACTACAGGCTTATGGTTAATATAGTTAATCCCATGCAGAAACAACAAAAATGATTGAAAATTGATGTGTAGAGCCTTCCCTTGCGAAGTGCAGATGGTGCTCGATTCAGGTGCTCTAAACACATTATCATAACTTGCTGCTCAACATTTTCAGTGCCAATGAGTGTCACTGCTTAATAATTTAACAGTTTTATTGAAGTATTTATGAGTACAAGGTGAAAATGCACTTTTTTTTTTTTTTTTTTTTTTTCTATGTAATGGTCACTTTTTGATGTTGAATTGGTATTCTGGATAGATGCATATGTGACAGAAACAGTAAATAAATAAATAAATAAATAAATAAATAAATAAATAAATAAATAAAGCTGGGTATACCTGCTGCTGAACAATCTGGCCATGCCTTCTAAAGAGAAGTAGCCAGGATTCATACTAAAATCTGCATTTAAAGCCCAATGTTCCAGGTTTCCTTCCTGATTCCAATACTGAATTGTTCTATGGCCACACACTCAGCTTTTTGCAACTCTGTGTCACCTCCAGAACTGGCTGCAGGCTCTAGCCTCTAAAATGCAACTGATAACATTCAGAAACACAGTGAGTTTTTTTAATCAAAGCCCCCTGAGAAAGACAAAATTTTTTATGAAATATAAATTATTTTCTATGTGATACTAAGCTGAAACTGTAACATTTTGGCTCAGTTTTTATTCAGACCATCACGTTTGACTATTGAAAGATTTTAGGAGTGGGGAAAAAGTTAGCTGTTAGAATATAAATTTAGAAAATGAATTATTTTTTTTTTAAGCACATTTTAAATATTGTCACTATAGTGGGCAGTGAATATCAGATTAATTTTCTTAATTCCCCACCTTCTGTTATCTGTTTTCCATTTTTCACTTTGGTACCTGTACTAATAATTTCAATACACCAAATTAATTCCAACTTAATATATCTAGATACTGGTATATAGATAATGTCATTGCTTTTGCGTACATTCAGAGTCTGTTCACCTATGTATGGTGAACAGTGTCTGTCACATTCAATCCCATTTTACAGCCTCTCAATGACATATAATCCTGTTCTAACTGTACTACTGGGCCCATAAGATCAAGATTCTTCTCATAATTGAAGTCTTGTGTTAATTTGACAAGTCAGCTGCAATGAAGCACAATGCATATAGCGGTACAAGAAGATGCAAGTTGTAATGAATGCACTGGACAGTTGGCATGTGAAGTGACAGAAATAATGATAACTATGCAGATTTCCTTCAGAGTAAGGTTATTCTGAGGTGATGAAATGTTTGGGTATGATTACATAAAAATATGTGTGGGAGCCCAGGACAGGGATGTTTAAAAAAAAAAAAGAAAAAACAACAAAACGAGGCAGTTACTGAATGGAAAAGAATCTGCTCATGCCCAGCATGAGATTACAATAGTTAATATTTATTTTATGAGAGCTGCTCTGAAAGTAATGCCTCCTACTTTATTATACTGGCACATGACATCAAAAGCAGATGTTGGTGGCATGGCAGTAGTTGTTGAACCTTCCCATGAATATCCCATTACATTCTGTTGTCATATGACAGGCAGCAGCATAGGGGCAGTCTGACAAAATGGCACCTGACATGGAAGTGTGTATGAAGAAAAGATGTATCACTGGAGTCCTTTATGTGAAAAAAATTACATCCATTGACTTTCAACGACCTTGGAGAATGATTATGGAGACCAAACAGTGGCTGTGAGCACAGTGAGACAGTGGACAGTGCATTTGAGCAGTGGCAACTGACAAGAAAAACAAACCATGTTCCAGAAAGCCATGCTGATTTTTATAAGCATGGCATGCAAACTCTTGTTCATGGCTGGTGAAAATGCATAGCTAATGGTGGCAAATATTTTGAAAAATAGTGTAGATTTTAATAGCTGAGAATGCGCTCTATGAAACCGTGTTACTGTGCTCTTTGTCTTAGTTTCCATAAATTAGAAGCATTACTTTCAGAATGACCTATTAATTTTAGGTTCTTTTATTTTTTATCATATTATAAAAAGATCTCTTTCAAGAGTACTCAGAGAAATCTAGAACACTGAGTTCATGGGAAAATAAATTGGATAAAGAAACAACTCTGCAGCTAAGGTTAAACTGGAGCAGTTTTTTTAGTTATCAGTCTTTAACTTTTAAAATATATTTTGCCCAGATTTTATACCTTCCTCTGCTGATTTTGATCTTGGATACTAAGGCAAAAAATAATCCTTTGCACTTCCCAGCCCTCTTAACACTGGAAAGGAGAAATAAGACTGATAGTTGTGTAGGAATTTCTAGAGATCTCAGACAAAGAAACTGTTACAGTAATTATTGCTAATACTTAAAAAAAAAAAAAAAAAAAAAAAAGCCCAAGAGTTAAGAACTTTCAATAAAAAAAGTGCTTCATTAGGAAAGCCATATCTTACCCAGGATTGTTGTAGTTCACAGCTGCACCTTTTAAAGTGCTAGTTATCTTTAATTCTCTCCCCTTTCCAAGACATACCAGCTGAGGTCTCCATAAATAAGCAGCCCTTCACTGGGTGCAAATTAACAAGCTATAGCTAGCATCAGAGACAACAACACAATTAAGCAATGCTTCATATCAGTTGGCTACTTTTCTAGGTGCTGAAATGAGAACAAGAGTTAAACTACTATTGTGTACATAATGAAATAGCAGAGTATAGATGAAGTAAAAGCTGAAAAGAGCATCATTATTGAAAAACGGTAAAAACACATAAGATCCAAAATAGTTGCCAAAGGTGCTGCAGAACGCTTAACACATATAAACATATCCTGTTAGAGTATTAGAAATATTATTTCTTGAGTGGTGTCAAAATATATACACTGTTCACTAGTTTGGAGCTAGAAAATTTTGGCTCAAGCTTTAAGAACTGTATGATCTACTTGTCTCCTGTTACACTGATACGGATCAATATATATTGTTTGTTTGTTTACACTTATCAACCTATGTGTGGTTTTGATACTTCTTGAAGTTGTAAGTATGCCATCAGTATTCTCAGGATATAATCTTGATTAATTCTTGCAGTTGCTATTCATTTCTGTTTATGTCCTCTATGGTAAGTGCATACCTGCTGAGCTGTAAAATATATATTTTTTCATCTATTCGATGCATTTTAAAAATATCTCTTTTATATGTTTTGTAGAGAGATGGAGTGTAAGATTTAACATATGAAATAATATCTTTTTATTTGTGTTACAGTGATTTCGGTTAGGCTTTTCAGTTGTCAGAAATTCTTTGGAAGGGCATTATGTTACTATTATATCTTGGGAGATTTAGGAAAAGAGTTCTACATCATGAATGTAGATGCTTTCTGAAGTTCTCTTTTGTTCACTTCTGGTTACTAATTAAGACAAGTTTGAAAGTGAGGCATATCCTCCAAAGCCATACAAATATGTAAAACTTCTAATTCCTTTGAATAACTATACGTGTACAGTGTCTTCTGAGAAAACAAGACTTAAGGACAGTTCTAACATCAATTGCTCTGAATTTAGAACAAATGACCATAGGAAAGACATCAAGTGCAACGAGACAAAGGGAAATTGGAAGGGTAAAAATGAATTTTGAAGGAAAAAAAACAAAGAAAGAATACCCAGATGCTATGAAAATACATTTGGAATAAGAATGCGGTAGAATCACCACATATCCTGACAAAGTAAAGAGGGAAAATAAGAATACTACTGAGAAATTAGACTGCTTTTTTTTTTTTTTTTTCAAATTTTTGAAAGATTGCTATAAATAATGTTTTCTGATTTTTAATAGTACTTTGATACTAGTCCTATGCGCTACAGGGGATTTTCCCTTTAAGTATTCACTATTCTGTAAAAGAAGAAAAAAACAATGCCTCAAATATTTAAACAATCTTTGGGGAGTTGGAGATGATTATGGTTTTTGTTTATTTTTTAGAAACTGATCTGAGATGAATCATTAAAAATATAACAAATGAGGTATTTCACACTATAAAAGTCTTAAGTACTTCATATTTTAAAAAGAAAAAATTGCTTTGTCCATTAACCTAAAAAAAGTTAAAAGAACAAAAATGTAAAACAAGGGAAATAATAAATTTGGATTGCTCAGGAATGGAAAGGAAGGCATGGCCAGTGTTGGACATATAAATATTTTTTGTAGGATCAAAAATTACCTACAGAAAGGAAAGGAATTTTAGGATAATACAGGCAACCTTCATCATGGAAATATATATAAAATTGAACATCTGTCTCGCTCCAATTTACAGGAGGGAGAGGAGGTTCTTTTATTATCTATATACCCGGCGTGAGATTAAGAAGCAACGGTTCAAATGTTGGTCCAACCAGTTTATTACAAATCTTAATCAGGGGAAATGGGGAAGGGGAGAACGGACACTATTATGAATTAGGGTAATGGGGGAAGGGAAGGAGGGCGATAGAAAAGATAGAAAAGGAGAGACAAGGAGTCTTTATAGGCAGCAAGAGGGACATAGTCACCACCATGGATCCAGCGAGGTTCGTAGTTCCGTCTTTGATCCTCAGTAGTGGTGGGTTGTCAGGCAGAGTTGTCCTGTTGCCAATGACGACGACGACCATGGTGATGATGGCCCTTTTTCAATGCTTCAAAGTGGTTGAGTCAGCTGTTTTTGGAGTGACAGCTCAAATCCAAAGTGGTCAAATCAGCTCTCCTTTGAGTGACAGCTCAAACCCAAGGTGGTTGAGTCAGTTCTTGCGGTGGCAGCTTCAGGCTCTGGGATCTCAGCAGGAACCTCCTTTGTTCTTATCTTTCTGGCCTTGCCAGCAGATAAGAGGAAGCAGGGAGGCACCAACTTGCATCTTGCCTTCGCAAGATACAATGGTATCATCCCCCAGCCTTCCATACTTAGCTGGAGCGGTTTGGCCACAGGCCAGATCTTCTGCCAGTGAACACTCCTGAGCACTCTCTTCCACTCTTCTACAGAGCAAGCAGCTCTGGGGGAAGGGGCTTGCAAATGTTCCCAAAGCGATATCGATTGTCACACAGTTAGCACCCATCAGTTGCCTCCTTGACAAGTCACTCAGTCTTATCACAAGAAAAACCTCAGGAAGCAAGCTTTGAGCCAAAAAAAAACCAAAGAAGGATTCTCACAAACATCCTCACTTTGACTTCATATATTATTAGTGGAAATAAGGGCAATGAAACTTTTAAATATGAAAATCATGTGAAAAAAAATATTCTTTCATTCAGGTAAGAGGAACATGAAGAAAAAGAAAATGAGCTAGATGAATGAGTAACCACAGAAAAATGTATCAGTGCCTATCATGCTGCAGGGGCTATCTGAAAAAATGCACTGCGCAGTACAGCTTTCTAAATTAACTGTATCTACAGTAACCAACGGAACACTGACCATGCTACAGGATATCTCAGCAGAGGTCACAGTTGATGTGCTGTTGAAAACCCAAAAAGTAATGTAACAAGTAAAATGATGATGGAATGGGGAATATTTATTTGCATCAATCCAGGATACTATCATAGCAAAACATTATTTTTGAAGAGCATGCAACAAGTATGGTCAGAATAAAACAAACAAAACAAAACAAAAACCAGAGCAACAACACGTAGTTTAAAAGACTGGAAAGACCGGAAGTCCTGCATTCAAAAGACAAAAGCAGAAGCAATAAACATGAATAAATTCAGATGCATAAATCATAAATAGTATTAAATTGAAAACCTGTGGGCTTTTTTCCTAATATAACCCAAGAATAAAGAGGCACTCAATTTCTAAGTGAAAGAATATAAAGTTGAAAAAATGAACTCTTTTTCATATACAATGAACAAAAGCATAGAGTTCTTTCATAGGTGAAAAACTTAACATGAGCCAGCATGTGTGCCCTTGCAGCTCGGGAGGCAAATGATATCGTGGGGTCCATCAAAAGAGGTGTGGCCAGCAGGGACAGGGAGGTGATTGTCCCCCTCTACTCTGCTTTTATGGGGCCCCATCTGGAATACTGTGTCCAAGTGTGGAGCCCCCAGTACAAGAAAGACAGGGAACTGTTGGAGAGGGTCCAGAGGAGGGCCACGAAAATGATCAGGAGACTGCGGGAGCTCAGGGGATAGGGGAACACCTCCCCTATCCTGAGGGAGCTGGGCTTGTTCAGCCTGGAGAAAAGAAGGCTGCAGGGTGACCTCATTGCAGCCTTTCAGTACATAAAGGGAGCCTATAAACAGGAGGGGAATCAACTCTGAAAGGGTAGATAACAACAGGACAAGGGGAAATGGTTTTAAGTTGAGGGAGGGAAGCTTTAGGTTGGATGTCAGGGGGAAGTTTACAGAGAGAGTGGTGAGGTGCTGGAACAGGCTGCCCAGAGAGGCTGTGGATGCCCCATCCCTGGAGGTGTTCAAGACCAGATTGGATGCGGCCCTGGGCAGCCTGGTCTAGTGTTAAATGGGGAGGTTGGTGGCCTGCATGTGGCAGGGAGGTTGGAGCTTCTCCCTTCCAACCCTGCTCATTCTGTTGTTCTGTGATTCTGTGTGATTTGTCACAGAAAATTGGTAATAACAAAAAATGTTACAATTATAAAAACATAACTAAGACTACTTAGCAGTAACAATCACTAAAGGAATATTTATAATTTTCTTAATGTTTTATCTCGGACTGTAATTCTTAAAGGTCAGTGAGAGCAACAGCTTTCTTCACACTAGGCTATTCAAAGCTATTCTAAATTTCTCTTAAGCCAATCACTCTCAGAAATGTATATGACCTATTATTGTCACATCTGTTTTCTGCTACTTCACTGTAAAATATGAATAGAAAGCTGATACACAGAAAGGAAAAGGCAGAAAATAAGAAACGTATTTATACTGAAGAGTAATATCTTTCATTTTATTGAATGAAACCTTGCATGTGTTTAGCGGAGCATCATTAAGTTTGCTGTTATTTGTCATTCAGGAAAGATGACATGAGTGTCCAAAATAAAATATGCAGAGAGGAAGGTTGTTTTTTTTTTATGTTTATATGAAAAAATATAAATTTTATTTTGTTATGCAGGTTTTTTTTCCTTAAAAACTGATAAATTGAATTCATTTTTTCCTATTTCAATAAGTACCAATCTAAATTTTGATAATAATTCAATCTTACTGAAATGAGTTCTGAGGAGCTGTATGTAGAAACAGAATAGGTGTGATGAAATAGGAAATGCAAGTCCAGTTAAGAACTTATTGCAGACATTTTATTTGGGGTCAAAAAGCACCACTGTTCTGCAGTTTTCTAAATACTGGCACAACTTTTGCTGCTCTCATCACTTAAGGAATTACTCTGTTCTTTAAATGCAGAGGGGAAAAAAAAAAAGTTTATTATCAGACTGCAAATCACATGGCACATGGTGTGTTAAGCAGATCTATAGATTCCAAATTAAAGAACCAGACTCAGAAGTCATTAGAAGTATAATCTGAAGGTTAATCTTTAATCCATACCTGTAATTTTTCAATAAAAGCATTTATTTAGTGAATGGAGGATTACAGGGTGTTGTCTACTGGTACAGAAATGCAAGTTCATTCAGCCATATGTTTTGTTAAGATTGAACTATGAATAGTTAAGTATTTGCTGTGATTTAGCTAATGTTTTTACTATATAAGATGCAATCTAATTCACTGTGTGTGCTTATAAAGGAAAGAGACACAAATGATTAGGTATTAAGCTTTTTTTCTTCATTTCATGTTGCTAAAGCTGTCTCTAGAGAAATAAAAAGGTTTTTTCTCTTATTTCTCATAATGGAGTTCTAATGAGATCTTTAATCGGTTATCATGAGTTTTTCCCTTACATTCTAGATTTTAAAGTCATCATTCAGTATTTCCCAGTCATGAATTTCTATTGTATCTCTATTCTGGTATTTCACTAAAATAAATTCAAGAATACTGTCTTATTTTAGACTTTGGTTAATCCATTTTATTGCCACAACAACTGGAACCAAAGCAGCCAAGAATCATCAGATACTTGTTACTGGGTAGATCTGCCAATCATTGAGAGAAATATTTTCTCACATCTGTAAATTTTTTAGAGAGACTTTTATAAATTGCATACATGAAATGACCATTAAAAAACATTCTACTTCTGCTACCTGCAGTTATTCTTTACTTTTTGTTTCAAAATTGCGATAGTGTTAACTTTTTCCCTTAATTTGTTTGTAGAGCATGCTGTATCTCTTTTGAGATTACACTAAATTCTTACAAAGAAATAAAAAATCCTGATCCTGAGCTCCCTTCTCAGGTTAACTTCCAGGCTTGTATAAAAGTCCTGCATTTAAGTCTGGAATATCTTTCCATTTGTCCTGAGAGATGTGACTTATATGCAGCATTCATTTTTTTGAGTTATAAATATCATGACATTTTCGCTAGTATTGTGTTATACATTGAAGCCCTCAGTTTCCCAGAAGATGTTTTTATTGCTCTATTGTTATTTTTCTGCTTGTCTATTCTTATTTTTCAGGCAAAGTTCTCCACTGAATGAGAAATTTCAGAATGGAAAGAATATACGTTGTTCCGAAAGTAGTATCGCTTATTTATTTCTGTGGAAACTACAATAGATACAAAGAGCACAATAACACTATTTCATAGAGCAAATTCTCAGCTACAAAACAGTGTTTTTCAACATAGTCACCACCACATATTTTCTCCAGCCATGATCAAAAGCCTGCATGCCACTCTTGTAAAAATCTGCACCAGAACAGTTGACCCACTATTGCTGTCACCAGCTCTGAAACACACCATCACAACCTCATTCTGTTCATATCCACTGTTTAGTCTCCATAATCATTCTCCAAAGTCGATGAAAGTCAATGGATGCATTTTCATTTTTATTTTATTTATTTATTTATTTATTTATACATAGAGGAATTAAATTTCACACCTTTGCTTTGTATGCTCTTCCATGACAGAAGCCACTCTATCAGCTTGCCTCTCTGCTTCCATCTGCCATACGGCAACAACATGTAATGGAATATCAGTGGAAAGGTTCAGTTTCTACTGCCATACCACCAACATACTCCACTGATGCTGTGGGCCAAATAAAAAATAAAAAATATGGTGGCATTCCTGTTGAAGTGATTCTTGTATTTCTGTAAAAGAGTGTGTGTTAATGAACAGGATTCAAATAAACCATGACTTTAACCATGATTCCTAGCTCTGACACTGGCTTTCTGAAAGATCTTAATTCATGTCCTCTGCTCCCTAGTTGCAAAATGAGGACAAATATATTGATTTCTTCTGCTGAGCATTTCAGATTTACTCAAGAAAAATTGCCATTCAGAAGGTACTTGATGATGCTGATGTTAAACTCCATATGAAGAGCACCAGCATTTTGGGGATCATGTATCTGACAAATAAGCTCTATATTTTTATTGCTACTTTTCTGTAATACACATTTCACAGTCACTAAAAAATGAGAAATCATTACTAGTAAGTCTATGAAAAACAGTACAAAGAAGCAGATTTTCCAGTGTTTTATCACAATTTTAGAAATGCTGTGCAGTCTTTTCCACAGAGAGGCTAATAAAAAATATATTGGAGGTGGCAATTAGAGAAATTAAGTTGAAACATATTCAGTTTATTAAGTATTTAATTTTGTGCATAAAATGAGAAATTATTAACACATTTGAATGCAGAAGGAAAAAAAAATATTAAAAAAAATGTAGGGAAAAAAAAAAAAAAAGCAGTAGAACTGTACATAAATGATCTGATATCCCTATGCTTTCCTCAAATGTTGAAATAACCTTACTAAACTTGTGCTGTTATTTCATAAGAAGACTACCATACAGGGAGCTCAGTTATGCAGGTGGTTTAAAAAAACAAATATGCACATACAAACAAAACCCACAACAGGTTGTTCCTTAGCACTTTTTATTGAAGGCTAAGACATTATCTAAGACATTCACAACTGTTTTGAGGACACAAAAATTCACAAAAATTACTCTTTCAATGAAACTTTTTACTCTCTAACTTCCTCACAATGTATAGGGCCCTTCTTACCTAAAGGCTGTCAAGTAGGTAACTCCAGCTAGCACACAATTCACTTTAAAGGGGAGAAGTGAACAATCTGATACCTTCAGCTTCAGATTTTTCACTCTTGTTTAGAAGCAAAGGCTCAAAAATTATTTTGTGCTGTGGTTGCACTCATAGTCATTGCAAATTTATGCTAGAAACTGCAATTTACAACTTTAGCAGATTTCTTACGTGTAGTTTTAAAAGTTACACAAGAACATGTTTTTGTTTGATAGGCACATCTGAAGACCTACTTCGCCACTAGGACAAAAGAAAGCATTGCTGGATACAAGGAAGAAGGAACTTTAGAACATTGTATTTACTGATACTGAAACTGTAACAAAACCACCTTCCAGTCAATTCCTGCTTATTTCCTCCAGGGAGTTAAGTTTTCTTAAGTTCCAGTGTGCAAGTGCCTCAAACTCTCCTTCTAATGAAATTGTTCCATTGTAGAATGTACTCTGCAGTCAGAATTTCATCCAATTTTTCCTCTTCGCAATCAGAAATTTGTTGTTTTTCTCTTGACAGATTCCTTTGCTATTAAATTGCTGTATCTATGCAATCGTATTATATACTAACATTCCTAGTGTTTCTGTAATTCTGGATGTTTCTCCACATCTTTTTTGCAACATAACAGGTGCTCCATAACAGTCATGAAAAGATTTCAGAAGTTGCTGCATGGGCTCTTCATGATTGCAGAAAATTTTGTGTGGATTACGCTCTTGGAGAAACAAATCCTTCTTTCATGGAAATCAGCACCAAATCTGAGTTGAGTGATAGGGTCAAGCCAGCACTTGTATCATTTTTTTGCTCCAAAGAACAATGCCATTGCAGACAAAAATTGATTTTTGTGTCCTTTTTCTTGTCATACATTACAATCTCATATCTAATTTGTGACCCATATCATCTCTAAATCTCTTCCAGCATGTCTGCCTACTAGGAACTTTCTTTCTATTCACCATCTGTATATTTGTATTTTCTTCCCATGAAAGTATTATACTGAATTTGTCCAAGGTAGGCTTTTTCCTCTTTTTATTTTATTTTTTTTCCTATTTAAAATCTTTCCTTTATTGTTGCTGCTCACAACCTTTCACAATGACTTCTTCATGGTATTGCTTTACAGAGTATTCAACTAAAATCACAACCAATTATTATAGAAGAAAGTATTTTAATTTATAAGCCTTTAGGCTCCATTTTTAGTCTTTTCTGTGCATTGTGATGTTCCATAATCCACTGACTTTTAACATTTCCCTCTTGAAGGAATCTGGCCTACTCGACAGGAAGCTTTAATTGGAGAAGAAGAATCTGCAGAGCTAAAAAAGCTGGTTCTAATAGGAGTCAGATTTTACAATGAGAAGGTTGAAATGTTGCAGGGAGAAAGCTGCTCATTATCAGAAAAGTGTCTGAATCCCAAAGGGTATGTATTTCACTGAAAAAAAAATAATAATAATAATAAAAAAAATAAAAAGTTATCGGGGAAGAAAACTGACAATTTATTAGCTCTTAGTTGCAAATTAACAGCTAATAGTAGTTTTTCATTGAAAAACCTAGTAGGAACATAAAAATTTTTTTTTACTTCTATAATGTTACCAAACTAAGAACATTTCAGATTGCAGCTATAATTACCGTAATTCAAAGTCGTTTGCAAATGTTAGTTCTATGCATTACTATGCATGTATTTAATTTGACAAACACTGGGAGAGATCACTGATTTCCCTGACACTTGTTCTTTTGTACTGATGTTGAGAGACAATGAAGGATTTGCATGAATGTCAGCATTACCTTTCTATTTGTATGCTTGAGGTATCTAACTGGATGATTGAAACCTGCATCTGCTTTCATTAATTTTATCTAATTTAACATAACTTCTTGCATAATCTAAAAATTCACTGCAGATATATGAACTCTTGCCATATTGACCGCAGAATGAAATAATTTCTTCAGAATATCCACTGAAAAGATAAACTGGCATGCTAACTTTTTTCCAAGTCTTACTTTTGTTGCCTTCTAGAAAGTATTCTGAATTAATGGTACTGCCTTGCTCATTGTAATCAACAAGTCTTGCAGAGAGAATTCTTTTTAATGTCTTTCAAGTGATGTTTTAGATCACCTCAGTCCAAAGTATTCATATCTCTCCATTAGTCCAAAGAATCGTTTTAGTTCAATTTTATATATATATATAAAAGCTTTTTTTTTTTAAATCGAGGTCATGAGCATTTAGACAGTTCTTAACTCCTATCAGGCACTGTTTCCAATGTATGGATATTTTGTCATTCATTCTCTGAAGTAAAATAGAAATTTAACTAGAGAGATGGACTGATTAAATTAAGAAATATCAATAATCCACCATTAACACTTATTCTCAAGGATAAGTAAATTAAATTATTTTTAGAACAGACATTAAAGGTAGATTTACACAATGTTACATATGAGGGCAACTCTATTTTAGTGTGTGGAATGTCTATTCTTTATTTTTCTCCACTCTCAAGGCAACAAAGTCCTCTGATTCCAGTGCTATAAATCCCAAACAATTTCTGAGTGCATATGGGTTTCTGCAAAATTTTGTAAACACAAATCCCAGAACGAAGTTTCTAAAGGAAGTAGTTGAATCTCATTGGGAAAGAAGAATTTCTGCTTATTGTTTGCAGTTTTACTATGTTTATGAAACCCTTGAAATGAAAATTGCTCAAGACTTACCCTCAGCTAAAATTTTCCACCCTTTTTCCCCAAAGTAAACAAGAAAAAGGGAATAATTTATGCTGTTTTAAATTTAAGTGGAACTCTTTAAAACACTGAATATCATTCTTACTATTCTCTCTGGGCTCTCTCATATCTGTTATTTATACAGCACTTTTTCTCTTCTTCATTGAGCAACAATAACAAGTATTTTTTCATTTCCTCATTGTACATCGCTGGTGGCTCTTTGTTCATTCTCATCCTAATACTGTGTATAAGCTGCCTTCTGCAGAATGGTTGGTACAAAAGGGAACATTCCTTCTTCCTCCTTTTGGTCTTCAAATAGCCCATTTGCACTAGCAATTACTGAGTGAATTTTTAAAACATCTTAAAATAACTTTTGAGTAGGGATCTGCATCCTAGTTCTTACTTTCTATGTAACCATGAAATTTTTGTGTTAAGAAAACTGCTTTTGTGGAAAGAAATAAAAATCAATGTATCAAATTTGAATTAAGTTGGTGCAGATGTAACAATACCTGAGTAAGCAATCTTTCTAAATTGCTTAGATTCATGGCAGTGATCGGAGTAATTTAACTTTTTGACTTCAAAAGCATTAACTATAGCTATTCAGTATAACATACACATTACATATAACATATGGAAAATATAAATGATGAAAATGACTTTAGAAGTATTGATGTTGAAAGAAGACTGGAGTCCTTTCTGGAAAGGCAGGTAGATGATTAACTGAACAAAAAGACTGTTTTGCTTAGAGCCTTCCATTTCAGTTCTGAGGAGAAATTTGACACATTGCATTTGTACAACAGAAGGAAAAGATTTATCAGTAACTAAATCAATTATCTAATAACTATTGTTAATGCCTGGAAAAACTACACTGGCTGCATATAAAATAGTCAGAGCATAAAGAGACTAAGAATTGCCAAGTTCTGCCAATAGGTGAAGAGTTCAAGAAAGTGAAAAGCAGTAGAGCACTCTGTTCCTTCTTCTTGTATAAGTATACATAGTATATGCATATTCATTATTGTTTTTTTTTTTAAGATTATTTCCAATTGAAATATTGTTGTAAATATTTAGACTCCTGTTATATATAATACCCTACAGAAAATGATGTTAAATTCACCATTAATTGTGCAGAGAAAAACACAATACTTATTCAAGGAAAGGAATTGTAACCTCTATTTCTGTGTTTCCTTGAACAACATGGGCTCTGGGAGTTGCAGATCATCATCTATAATGGTCTTCAGCTTAGAGCACTTACCCATTAAGCACAAGATACAACATTTCTTCCTCTGAGACTATATCTGTGTTGCACAGAGTTGTCTATTCATGGAAATACATTCTTCTCTCCAGCAGCTGTGAAATGTAAGATACAAAAATAAATAAATAAATAAAAAACAGACTTTGAGACATGGAACAGAATATACAATGCTTCAATTTGCTAGTTTTAAATGCTGCAATACAGCTTTGCTTCAGGAACATTCCTCCCATTCCAGCCAGCCCAGAATATGGCTTGTGAATTAGGGCATTTTCTGGGACATATGGTGGTCTGTGTCTGAAGTTCCCAGAATACGAGTATCACATGGATACAAGTCTCTTTCTTCATGGACAATTGCTTCTATACAGAACTGTCATTATTTTTTGTCCTCCTTTCAGAAAAATCCATTTGTAATTTATTGCACCTCAAACTGTGGAATAAGTTCAACCCCTGGGTGCCTGTTAGATTAACTTCTCTAAGGAATATGCCAATTTTCGTTAACTTTCTTGAGCTTAGGCTGCTGTAAATTCCAAGGTGCTCAGACTGAAACAGTAGAATTTAGAAACAGATTCACACATGTATGAATATTTTTTTAATAAAAGCATGGAAGTAGCTAAATATCTTCTTAAATATCTCAACAGAGAGAAAACAGACAAAGCCTCCACAAAAGGCAAAGTTTCAAATTCGATTATTTCTCAGCCCACAAACACTACCCTGCAAAATTCCCTGAGCGTGGGGGATAGTGATAAACATTTGGACATCTCCCTTTAAGAGCATAGCTCAGTGTCCTCCTCATGCTTCTCAGAAAAAAAAAAAAAGTATTTATTATTAAAAAAAAAAAAAATCAAAGTGAAGACTAAATACGTTTTCTGTGTCATATAATTAGAAAAAAAGAGAGACAAGCTCAACATAAAGGTGATTGAAAAGGACCCAAGGTGATTAAGGCTCACCAGTGCTTGAATGTTTCCTAGTAGCTCTGACCCATAAAGGATAGTTGGTCCTTCAAGCACTGCACAGAAGGCAGATGCCTTTAATACTGTCTGAAATCTGAAAAGCAGAGTACATGTAGAATATGCTTATCTACTGATTTCAGGATGATTTACTGATTTCAGTAGCTATCTGAGTTAAAAAAAAAAAAAAAAAGTGTAAAGGTCAACTCTGAAAACAAAGAAATTCCTTTTTTTCCAAAAGGAGTGGCTTATAATAAGGTTACATAGAATCTTACCAAAACCAATTTTTTATAGTTATGCATAGAAATTTGGAGAGGGAAGGGAAGGGAAGAGGAAAGGGGAAAAGGGAAGAGGGAAAGGATAGACAGAAACAAAAGAAAGGGGAAAGGAAAAAGGCAAATAAAAGATCAGTGTTGTTTACTTCAAAATATAGTAGAGGAGATAATGTAATTTCAATCATAGTTAGAAAAGATAGCTCCTGATCCATCTATTTCTCTTAAACACACTGTCATCACCACAACCAGCATTCAAAGAGCAAAGGTTACATGCAGTTATTAAACAGGCATTTGATTTTCATGGTACACTTTATTATCACCTCATTACTAAAAGAACTTCATTTTTTTTCCTTTTAATTATCTTTTTAACTAAGTGAGAATTTAGGAAGATCTAAAATAGCAGGACTTATTGTGCTTAGACACATGAAAGAGAACTGTGTATTGTTTGCAGTATTTATATTCATTAGTGATTCTTCTCTTTGTACCATTTTCTATTTCCTTCTTTGTTTTGAATACTTTTTGTCATTATAAAAATGCATTTTCATCTTCATCAATCTTTTTCAGAAAAATATGCAATACAACAATCTGTACATAATATACTAGAAACCCAGAATATTGTTTTCATAATGTTTATTAATGAAGTATTTTAGTTTAGGTACATCAAAAATATATAAATGCATTTAAAAAAAAATAATTCTGAATCACAGTGTCAGCAGCCTGCCTTGTTTGTAGTGGTGATGGAATATATCTCCCAGATTTTAGAAAATGTGTGTTTTCAAGTCATAAGACAATATCTGAGACAGCCCTTGAATGCCATAGCATTCTTTTACCCTGGCACTGATCCCAATCTGGGAGTTTCACCTCAAAAACATAATTATGCATGAATAAGTCTATTAGTTAGCTTAATAAAGAAAAAAAGAAAAAGTATATTTGGATTTTGTCATTTGGTATTAGCAATGTGTCCAAATTTTCTGAATGACTTATTTATTGCCATTGCTTTTTTTTTTTTTTTTTTTTTTTTTTTTTTTTTTTAATATGGAATTTAAATCACGCGAATTTATCCATTATGGAAAGATACACAGACTTGTTTTCTCTCCTTAACGTAAATAAATATTCTGAACCAAGAAAGGTATAAGTCTTTCCAGCATCTCTACAATGGAGGCTTGCAGCACCTATAATGCATTTGCTTTTCCACAGCAAAATTGTGCTATTCGATTTGTCTTCTCTAAGTGCTCATACACTGTACTACTTTTGCATACACAGTATCAACTACATTTTATTTCTTGTCTTAAGCTGACTGGCACCACACTCCAAGGACACTAAGAAAGAATACGTGTTCTCTGCTGCCCCAAAAACAAACCACTTGGGGAAAAATAACTGCTAATCATACAATAATTAAAGCTTTGATTTTCTTTCTAGTGTGACAAGAAATCAAGTGAAGAGATTGCATGTGTTGTATGGTTAGTACAATTTGGGCTTGAGGAAGGTTACCTAATACACATTTAACATTAGTCAGAAACAAAGCTATTGTTAATTCCCTGCAGATTCTCTTACTATGGCAACCCAGCAAGATAAAGATGAAAAGAACTCACTATCTTTTGCTGTTGCTGTACAAATCTTTATGCAGTTTTCTTTTAAATGCTTTCAATTAAAGCTGCTTGACAGCTGTTTGGAAACTTGGAGCTTAAAAAAAAACAAAAAAAAAAACAAAACCAAAAAAAAAAAAAACCAAAACCAAAAAAAAAAAAACCAACCACAAAAAATAGAAAGTGAGATTGTAAAGATTACCGATGATAAAAAAAACAGTCAGGATTCATCTCTAGTTCCCCTCTTCTGTCATTCCTTTTTCATTCCTGCTTTCCTGTTTATTAATATTTTGATGTTTAGCATGGTGCTTACTGTAACTAAGTGTTAATTTGTTCTTTGGCATGTTACACTGAGATGAACCTGATTAATTAAAACAGGAAGCACCATCCCTGAAGCAAAATGAGTGGTGCATTGGTGTTGATGCCTTGGGTTCTGTATATAATGAGTCTCTTAGCTTCAGGCAAAGGGAGACTGCATGCTCTCCCATCTCTGGTGTGGAACAGAATTAAGCATTAACTCTGTAGCAGACCCCTGCTTATCAGCAACCTTGCTATTACTACACTGACCCTGATGTGCATAAGCAATATTTTCATCCACTTCCCAAGAGATTTATCTAGCTGTTGAAGTAGAAAATGAATATTTTACAGTTCACTTGTCTGATCAATTACCTACAAGCTGCTGCAGTATTTTATAGCCAGTGGGAGAGCTGTGTAGGTGATGATAGAGAAATCTGGAGGGAATCTGTTAGCCAACTACAAAAAAGAGACTAAAATTGTGAATGAGCCATCAGTAACAGTCCTTTTGTTCATAAGGATCTATCAAGAAATTACAGTGTAACCAATTAAAGTACATAAATTATAATCAGTAGAATGTGAATTCCAGAGGTGAAGAAATTTGATTGCTTGATTGGAGGGTAATGAAGTGCAGAGATGATTCAAAGCCAAACCCTTCTCAGTGAAACATCTCCCTCAGTGCTTTATTTGCCATTTTTGTCTTTTAGATAATTGGAAGAAACTCTTTCCTAGAGACACTTTGGAAATTAAATGAAATCAAAGTTAAACTGCATACACTTTGTAGTCAAGACATTACTGATCATAACACAGAAAGTTTCAACAGCCTAAGTTCCCAGAGGTTTATTTTAATAGGAAAAAATTATGTTGGTAATTCATTTTAAGAACTTTATATGTGATAACTTGAATAAGTGTCATGGTTTGGACTGGGATACAGTACTGACGAGTACTGTGTCCAGTTTTGGGCCCCTCACTGCAAGAAAGATATTGAGGCCCTGGAACGTGTTCAAAGAAGGGCAACGAAGCTGGTGAGGGGTCTGGAACACAGGCCATATGAGGAGAGGCTGAAGGAGCTGGGAATGTTCAGCCTGGAGAAGAGGAGGCTCAGGGGAGACCTCATTGCTCTCTATAACTTCCTGAAGGGAGGTTGTAGTGAGCTGGGGGTCGGCCTCTTCTCTCGTGTCATTAGTGATAGGACCAGGGGGAATGGTTTCAAGCTACGCCAGGGGAAATTCAGGCTGGACATGAGGAAGTATTACTTTTCAGAAAGGGTGGTCAGGCACTGGAATGGACTGCCCAGGGAGGTGGTGGAATCACCGACCCTGGGGGTGTTCAAGGAAAGACTGGATGTTGCGTTGAGGGACATGGTTTAGTAGGAGCTATTGGGAATAGGTGAACGGTTGGACTGGGTGATCTTTTAGGTCTTTTCCAACCTTAGTGATTCTATGATTCTATGATTCTATATTCTCTTTATACAGCCTTATCTGATGCTGAGTTTTGGATTTTTGATGAAAATAATGATGACAACACACCAGTGTTTTATTTGTTGCTGAGCAGTGCTGCACAAAGCCAAGGATGCTTTAGCTTCTTATGCTGCCCTGCCAATGGGCATGCACAAGGACTAGAAGGGGACAGA
This sequence comes from Tetrao urogallus, assembly GCF_951394365.1. NCBI lineage: Eukaryota > Metazoa > Chordata > Aves > Galliformes > Phasianidae > Tetrao > Tetrao urogallus. The sequence goes on along the minus strand of NC_136820.1, from coordinate 26,144,355 downwards.
ACTAGGACAACTGACCCAGACTGACTGAAGGGATGTCTCATACCATATGGCATCATGCTGGACTGTAAAAGCTGGGGCAAAGAAAGAGTAAGGGAGGGATGTTTGAAATAATGGCATTTGTCTTCCCAAGGAAGCATGATGCAAGATGAGCCCTGCTTTCCTGTGAGTGGCTGAACATCTGCCTGCTGATGGGAAGCAGCAAATGAATTCTTGTTTTGTTTTGCTTGTGCATGCAGCTTTTGTTTTACTTTACATTAAACGACAACAAATAATTTAGTGAAATCTCTCTTAACTGATTGCATATGAATGATATTTTCTCTCTGAACTACTGAATGAATTTTTATTCTTTTGATTACTGTGGCAAGTTGAAACTCTTTGAAAATGATAAAAATATGAAGAAGCAACCTAGAGGATTCACAAGATACTTTGTGTTTGCCTGTTTAAAATTCCCCCAGTTTGGCCCAAGAGCTTTAAATGTATCTTCATTCTTTAATTTACATACAACCCTCTGAGAAACATAAATCTGTATTTATAACAAGAAAATCAAGTCTGATTTAACTGGTGATAACACCAAATATCACTTAGATTAAAATGAGTTTTAGGCCTCAAAATCTAAAGCAAAAATAAATATGGGTTTGGTTAAAATTTGTTTACAGCACTGAATGTTTTTTATTTAGTCTACAACGTCATCAAAAAGTAAACACTGTAAATATATGTAAATGCTGTCTGACTGTGGAGTATTGGCCTCTTATTACACACTTCATAAATTGCAGGTACTTTCATATTATTATATAGTGCTTCTGAGTTTAAGGAAAACATCTTCTCCATTGCAATCTCTTCATATATCCTTCTATTGTGCTTTTATCAGTGATTTCTAAACATGGGAAAATGAACTAAGGAATGAATTTGATTTTTCTATGGTTTCCTATTTTAAGTAGTATTTGAATTAAAATTATTCAAATACAGGAAAAAAGAACTGCTTTAAATATAAATAAGAATTCAGGGCGTGAACAGCTACATTTATTATTAGTATCTGTTACTCTCTAAAAGATAAATATTACTTCCATAGCACACACTTCATCCAAAGGGAAATACAGAGTCACCTTCTGTATTATTATATGGTTGTTACTAAAACGTCTTTTGTCCTTTTTGCTGAGTCTATGAAGACACACTCTTCAGAGTTGACTTTTTCTGTGTTGGCCCAACCATATACCACTCCTTCACAATTCTTGACCTCTTTCAAAGTGCTACTTTATATATTCATAGAATCATAGAGTGGCCTGGGTTGAAAAGAACCTCAAATATCATCCAGATTCAACTCCTGCCATGGGCAGGATTGTCAATCACTAGACTAGGCTCTTCAAAGCCACATCTAGCCTGGTCTTGAATGCCACCAGGGATGGGGTATCCACAACCTCTTTGGGCAACCTGTTCCAGTGTGTCACCAAAATCTGTGTGAAAAAACTTCCTCCTAATATCTAACCTGAATCTCCCATGTCTTAGTTAGAAACAGTTCCCCCTTGCTCTATCACTATCAATCCATGTAAATAGACATTCCCCTTCCTGCTCATAAGCTCCCATCAAGTACTAGAAGGTCACAACGAGGTCTCCCCAGAGCCTTCTCCTCTCCAAGCTAAACAAGCCCAGTTCCCTCAACCTTTCTTCATAGGAGAGGTGCTCCATCCCTTTGATCATCTTAGTGGTGATGATGTCAAACACCAAGGGTGCACTCAGTTGATGTCACTGATAAAGATGTTGAAGAATACTAATTCCAAAACTGATCCTTGGGGGACACCACTTTGACTGCCTTCATCCAGATATAGAACTGTTGACTACTACCCTTTAGCTGTGACCAGCAACCAGTTCTTAATCCATTGAATGGAACAGGTAGACCTGCTGTTCACAAACAGTGAAGGTGTGGAGGGAGACGAGGACGTTAGGGACTGTCTTGGACAGTGACCATGAAATGGTAGAGTTCTCGATTCTTGGTTGAGCCAGCAGGGGGAGCATCAAAACTGCTATCTTGGACTGCCAGAGGGCAGACTGAATTGTTCAGAAAACTCTTGGTGGGAGTCCCCTGGAATTCAGTCTTAGAGAGTAAAAGGGTCCAAGACAGCTGGTTGCTTTTCAAGAAGGAAGTCTGAAAGGCACAGGAGCAGGTTGACCCAGTGGAATGGGCTGCCCAAGGGAGTGGTGGAATCACTGACCCTGGAGGTGTTCAAGTAATGTTTGGATTTTTTGTTGAAGGACATGGTTTAGTGAGTACTATTGGTGATAGGTGGATGGTTGGGCTGGATGATCTTGAAGGTCTTTTCCAACCTTAGTGATTCTGTGATTCTGTGATTCTGTGATTCTGTGAACAGTCCATTTTTCAAATCCATCTCCATCTCCAGTTTAGAGAGAAGGCTGTGGTGAGGGACCATGTCAAAGGCTTTGCAGAAATCCAGGTAGATGATATTCATTGCCCTTCCCCTTCCAGAAAAGACATCACTCCATCATAGGTCAACTCCTATGTTTTGTGGCTCTCTATGTTGAAAGAGTGAAACATTACACAAATGAACTTTCCTATGGAATTCAGCCTAATTCCCCTTCAACTGTGGGATGTGGGTACCAAAAATTTAGCAGTGCCACAGCTTTTCCAGCTTGTTGGCTTTCTTGACTTGTTCAGCCCTGAGTTGTGTAAATTCACTGAGCTTCATTTGTATCTATAGAAAGTTATTTTTTCCTGTATATTCTCTGAATATATTGGATAATTAAACTTACGTCTTCTGTTTTCCCCAGATTTACAAAAAATTCTTCCTTCAGGCCTTAAAAGAATTGGTCACGGTCACAGGAAGACAGCTCTCACATCTAAATGGAGGACAGTGTTCTCACAGTAGTACTCATAGAGCAGAATAGACTCCTCACTGTCATAATGCCAAGAGGAACAGTCACAAAACATAGTGAATGCAGAGTGAGAGAATACACTTTACTCCCCCACCTCAAGCTGAGTCACAATGAAGCCAGGGGCTCAGGACTGCCCAGGGCTGATGGGCTGTAAACAGCAGGGACCATTGCTCCATTATACTGCTTGCAGCAGAGGGTTAGCTGCTCAAGGAGACCTAAATTTATGGTTCTTTTCATCAGCCCTGCTTCCACTTTTTCTGCATTGACATTTAACTATGAAGTGTGTAGAAATATGTAGAAAGTAGAACGGAGTGCAAGGCAAGTCTTTCCTGAAGGCCACTCTTTCCCAGTGGATTCCAGACCAAAATTTTGGTATTTAGCAGTCTAACAATAATGTTTTAGGAAGCTACCCTACTAACTGAGCACTGATTAACACCAATACCACTGGGACAAAACAAGAGATTCCTATCTTCTGTTTGTGAAAGATGCACATTTCATATTTTTATACAGAAATTGCTCTTCATGTGTGGATAGTAAAATGTTTCTAATCTGGGTTCCTTTGAAGTGTTAGCTATGTGAGAAAACCAGGATGAAAGGACAGATAGTTATGTGGAGCTCTCAACATCATAGAGAAAATCAGTGTGATAGAGCAATAAAACTTAAAAAAAAAAAAAAGAGGGAGAAAAAGAGAGAAATTTCTTGGAAGCATGCAACAGTATTTACTACTTGGCAGGTAAAAGAAAACAGTGGAAAAACAGCCTTTCAGGAGTAGATGCAGAATGAAAGTGACAGCGTTTATACAGGTTTTAGGAATTCTTTGTTTTGTTTATTTTATTGTTTTTGTCCAATGAAGAGCTGGTGCCATTTTTTAAATTTTATTTTTTTGCTTCTGGTAACTGTTGTAATTAAAACATAGCACAATTTCTTCTGGACTACATAAAATGGAAACAATGACAAAGTCACTGAATTTCATGCTTTCTCCCACAGTTAAGGAGTCGGGGAGCTTTTGGCTTTACATAATATGTATTTTTCTATTGACAAATCCATATCCTTACACATAATGAAGGAAAATCTGCTTACCTGCTTTGCCAGAATAACAATTTGCCATACCTATATCTATAAATGATTTAGGAAAAATTAAGTGGACAACTGCACAGAGATCATGAGCACATACAAGCACAACTGAAGTTAATAGACAACAGTACCAAGTGTCTAATAGGATAAGAAAAAAATCATTGTGGGAGCTTATTTTTTTCTAACTTCTGATATTTTTTTTTATTTTACATATAGCACAACAAAAAAAAAATACTAAAAGTTAAAAAAAAATAAAAACAAGGAAGACAACAAGTCAATATTTTTCAGTACGTTTTTGTTGAACAAACATATGTCGAGCTTTTGAAATACCAACAGATACATTCATATCTTATCGAAGGGCATGTTGTACTTTGGAAACAAATCCCATAAGTGTGTCAACTGTTTGGGATTTGTTTGAAGAGTGTTTTTGGTGAGCACAAGTTACACTTGATGTAACTTTAATTTGAGGCTTTATTCTAGATTTCTACAAAACGCACACCAAACACTGCCCAAGCCACAGGAGATGGAAATGAATAAAAAACACTTTGCTATCTGAACAGCTCCAAACTAGAAGCATGATACAGGAAATCAGATGAAAATTTAGTCCAAATTCACATTTTTTCCCAAAACTGCATGCAAAGTAAATATCAATGCAACCATCAGATTTGCTGTGAGCATTTGGCTACTGTAGAGTAATTTCTGGAATTATTTGATAAATATTTGACCCCATACATTCTTATGTTTTCATTATCACTATCATTTCTACTAGAACAACTTAAAAGCGTTCTTTTAATCAACACAGTACTGTTGCTGAAAGCTTCAAAATACAATATTTGCAGTACACCACAGGAAATTTATTTGTGTTGACTCTCAGTTCAATTTCTATCATGCTCTCACCAAGGCTGTGTCTGCATTCATTATCACAGAATTATATGTGCTGCCTCCAAGTCTAAGGGCTCAGTCCAGCTGAGATACAAGTGCTGGGTGATGTTTGAGATGCCCTGATGTATTTCTTGATTTTCAGATCCCATTCAGATCAGTCACGTGTCAAATCTGATTGTACCTATCTACTAAACACATACAGCTGTTTCAGATACCTTGAAGCATCTCAGAGGGCTGTAGATACCAACTTCATTAGGCAACTTATTTAATACTATGAGATAGGTAATCTGGGTTCAGGGTGTATAAACGCTGTGAGCTGTATGACGTATAGCACTAATCTAGTTCTTATCGGCCTTTTCACAGTCATTTGGGAAAAAAAAAAAAAGAGAGAAAAAAAAAAAAAAGGTATGGAGGTTGTAGCACACTTCACTTTGCATCAGACAGGATACAGTCACCACAGTTTTATACCAAAACACATGTTAATTGTCTTCACATAAACATAAAGACTGCATAAATAAGGACTATATATGCTGGCTAATTTAACAGAAATGACACTGCATGCCTACTTGTTCATGCCTACCCATGCATACCAGTTCTGGAACAGCTGCATGTGGATTTTAGTTTGCAATCTATACGTTAGTGAAAAAATTATATTCTTCATTGACCTAACTTATCCTGATATATATTGCAATATATCAATCATGACTTGTTTTTTTTTTTTGCTTCTGCACCTGAGAAGCCAAAGACCCATATAAAAAAATCTTTCACTCATCTAATAGATGCAAGAATTTTTTTTTAACTCTTTTCACTCTGAATTCAAACATGTAGTGCACTCTTCTGCTTTTGTTAATTCCTAGTGCCAGAAGTTTCCCACCAAAGCGTCCCAGACATATGCAGAAATAATTTCTCAGTAACAATCATGTCTCAAGTACCAGGTGCAAATCTTCAGTTTGAGTCTGAGAAGAGTATCAGTTCCCAGACAAGTACAAAACCAGTGATTTTGCCTTCAGAACAAATAATTTAAGCATTGACTTTTTCATCCTGTCAGGTGCTGCTTGGAACACACTCAGAACATCATCCTACAACTCTGCAATATTTACCCCCAAAACCGTTTAATTTGGCAAAATCATGCTTTCACTAATCATTAAATGTCTGTAAGCAGACTGATATATTATTTTTGGAGGGACAATTTTCTGGATTTTGTTCATTTGTTTGTTTTTGGTTGGTTGGTTAGTTTTTTATGTTTGTTTGTTAAATAGGTATGAATGTTTTTCATACAGTTTGACCTGTTCTTTTACACAGGTTCTATCACAGTACTTGAAATTATTTGGAGAAGATGTTATATTGTTGAGGTTCCTTAATATACTGAAAGGATAACAGCTTTCAACAAATGCCTGCTGGTACTTATAGTCAGATTTCCAGAAATATTTTCAGATGATAAAATTCCATTCCTACAAGCAAGTCTGCAAAATTCATGTAAAATGAATTAAGAAAAATGCTGGGCAATTTTTCTCTTCTGTATGAGTTTTTGCTCTCAATTATTTCAACATTTCTTATGGCAAACACTGTGATATTTAAAATTGTTGGGACACCCCGAGTGCCAGTGGACTTTGATGACTCTGTAATCTTACAGAAAAGCACTATAATTTCCATATAGTTTTAGATTTGGCCATCATCAAACTCTTTTTCTAAAGTGGTAAGAATACATCAAAACTTCAAAAAATAACTTGATCACAACCTACCAGTTATGGTGAAGAACTTATTGGTGCTTCAGGACTTAGTACAGAGCTTAATCAGTACCTAAAAAAGAAGTCTGGCAAGCAGGTATCTTTTTGATCTGAGGCATTATGTCTTTGGACTAGTGTCACTGAAGGATAAAATAAACTAGCACTTTTTCTGAAAGGAAAGAAAAATGAAGAAGTTTTAGACATGGATGTCATGGTTTTGTGATTTTTGGTTTTTGGTATTCCACATCATAACATCATGTGGGGCACTGTGAGTTTAACTGTTAATGCTCAAGTTCTGGGTACCTGCCCGGAAGAGAAGAAGAACTACATTCCCCAGGGGACTTCGAAGTCACAGAAAGGAGATATAACTCCTAGCAAGGTCACCTGATGCACTCTTTTTCATCTGCTCTTCTTCGTCAGCTCTCCTCCCGTCTCCCTGCTGCTCAACTGGACTGCGCATCTCACCTCAGCATTGTGGTGAGGCCTATTCACCTTTCGGACATTCTCTCTCTCTCATTATATTTGATTTATTAGCTTCAATTCTAATTATATTATATTATGGTGTGTTATCTTGCATTCCAATACTGTATTTAGTAAATTAGTTTGTTTCTCCTCAGATCGTTGCCGCTGTTTTTAATTATTTTGGGGTCCCCTGTTCCCTTTTTCCAGAGACACGGATTTTGCAAAATCCTTCCACCCCGCTAGTCACGGAACTGGGCCAAACCAGCCCATAAACTGTAGACAATGGATGATTGTTTAATATTTCAAAAGCTAAGCAGCATAAAATGGCAGGTAGTATACTCAAAACAAAGAAGTAAGCTTCATGATTAGGCTTTGAATTTCTTGCTAAAGCACAGTATGGATGTTAAAGTGAACAAAGGGTGTTCAGAAAACAACCACATTAATGAAGAAAAAATCTACCAAAGTTCATTTAAAAGTAGCAAAAAAAACACAGCGCTCCTGGCCCAGCACAGTTGTGCAGGCTGGGAGAGTCTCGTGGTGAATCAACATACTTGCCCTGTTGGCACAATTTTCTAAAACATTCTTTGTGGGTCACTCTTGGAGACACACATCTTGACTATATAGACCTTTGATGTATAGAAGTATATCGGCTTTTAGGTAGATAGTGGTAGCTTTTAGGAATCTCACAAAAATGAACCTGCAGAGCAAGAACTCCATTATTTGCTATTACTGCAAATTACATTGCAATTTGCAACAGATTGGCTGCAGAGGTAATAACTTGGGAGTGGATTTTTGGTACGTTCTACAAGTCCTATGCTGTGCTCCTGATATTCAAATCTGTTATTACAGATTGTCAGCTAGATCAGTGAAGTGAAGAGAGGATTTCCTCCTACTCTTTTTTTTCAGTGCAGTCCTTTTTACCATAGAAAATGAGTGGAGGAATCTCTAGCAGTTTGACTTACTGACAATATGCCAATCAGCCATTGAGCTACAAATAAAACAACTTCTCGAAAGACTACTTATGATTGCAGTAATGAAAGCTGGAACATTCTTGGCCGTATCTGCTCACCAGGTCTAGAAACATCTAAAAAGCAGAGACAAATGTGAAAGCCTGGAGAAATAATCATGAAGGAAATTGTGCCTGCTCTGTAACTGCCTATATTTTAGGGTTGAGGTTAAAAACCACGACAGAGGAAGTGCCTTGAGATATATGATCTTATGGCATTCATAGAAATTAAACTAGAATGGAACAATGGGAAAAAAAAGAAAAAAAGAAAAAAAAGGAAGAAAGAAAAAAAAAAAAAAAAACAATCCAAAAACATATTCATCTGTTCTGCTAATAAAAAAAAAAGCAATGCTTATTCAATTGGACTTTGGCCAGCCATGCAGATCAGGGGACATTATGATCTTAATTCTGGATAAGTTATAATAAAGAAATTACAATAATATGTTCCCCTGAGAGATTGCTCCAGAAAGCAATTTCACAAATAAATCACTTGTTCAAGTGCTACATTGTTGTTATATACAGATAGGAAATGCAGAGAGTTTGCAAAATCTTCTCCTAGTAGCGAGTGAAAAAAAAAGTGATTTTCCTTCTGTTGTGTGTTTAGTGTCACAGATGCTTTCATATAACTGTTCAGTTGTTCAAGAGTAACAATTTGGCGAACACAAGTTTGACATGGAAAATTCCACTTAAGATACTTATTACTTATTAATTATTAATCATTAAAATATTAATATTGTAAATATATTATTATTACTATTACTGTTATTTATTAATCATTAATTAATATATGAATATTTATTTATTAATATTTATTAATATTTATAAATATTGTTATTAATATATTATAAATATATTATTGTCGTTGTTGTTATTATTAATATTATTATTATTAATAATAACAAATATCCAGCCTCTTGATCTTAAGACAGTTATAGAGGAGACTTAATACATCCACTGCAGAGGATGCATCTACTGATCCTAGTTTCCTCTATGAAGAAAAAGTCAAGTAGGGAGTGGTATTAAAAATAATTTAGTGCAAGGTATGTTATCACTAGTAACCCAGCCATTCAGCCCAGTTGCCAGGGCTAGTCATTCCGTCATTTTCCTGGGGACTGAGGTGATTCTGACCAGACAGTAATTTCCTGGGTTTTCCTTCTTGCTCTTTTTGAAGGTAGGGTTGACATTTGCTTTCTGTAAGCACTTATCCCATTTGTCATAATTATTGGCATTGTTTGTTATTATTGACAGTGGCCACAAAATTAACTCAGTCAACTTCTTCAACACTTATGTATTACCTTTGATCGTACTTTTCAATGAAGGAGACGACAACCACCTTACTCCCACTTTCACTGGAATGCCTCACTCACTCTAACATAAGTTTGCTTCACATGTTCAGATGAAGATATCTTCATTTGATATACAACGCTAAGTAGAATGTCAGCTCACATCACAATCATAATTTATGGATCCTGCCAAGTATCCTTTTTTCAAACTCCTGAAAATCATAAAAATCATACAGTATCCTTAGTTATCTACACATAGTGACATTTTAATTGGAGCTATAAATGTACTGAAAATGCATAAACTAATTCATTCTGACTTAGTAACTCTTTGAAAAGCTAGAGATTCTTTATCAATATTTGCTGGTAAGTTTGGGGAAAGATGACATTTACTCAGTAACAATAGAGACTTTATACTGTATACTTTACCTATTGAAAGTACTTGTAACAGTACAGTGTTGTTTGCCCTTACAATAATTTCAATATAATGTTGACCAAAGCAAATGAGAAAAGAAAGTAGAGAAGATAGTCGTACAGCCATAATTCCAGTGTATTACACTCAGAATATGAGAGTGAAAACATGGTGATATTTCTGTTGCACTCCTGTTTAACTTTTTATTCTATTCTCTGTTTGTACTGCTTCATTTCTTTTGTAGTTTGATGATTTATGAATTTTATTTAAAAATGTAAAAGCATACACTTTAAAAAGTCAGATTTCAGTGCTATATGTGCTTTATAATGCATAGTCCGTAACCTCCATTATCATTAATGGGAATTATAGGACAGTGTAAAATATATAAATCCTTTTCTGCATCAAATGTGTGATACACACATATATCATTTTAAATTTTGCATCTAGTTTATAAATGCTTTTCAAATATCCATACATTAAAACCTGCTGTACTTCATTTTGAACTAGAATAAAAATGGAGATTTTTATCCCAGTTATTCTTCTTTAACAAAGCTTATGGAAAAAAAATTAATAACTTTAGTGATACTATAGGAGCAACAAGGAAGATAGCTTTACTCATTAAAATTTCTTCTGCCACCATATCTTTAAAAGTAGAATTTATAGGACAGAGAGATGCTATCATTTTGCATTGTCAAGGATATTAAAGCACAGAGAAATGAAGATCCTGACCTAGGAATTATTCACATTGATTAAGCACTGTAAAACCTAAAAATTCAAAATCAACATTTAAAGATGACATGTGAAATCCTTGAGTTTCTTAAACAGTCTACAGAGAGAGCTTGGAATTCCTAAAGGAAAATTCTGAGTGCCCTCTAGAGATGCCCTCCTCTCTGTCTTCAGTGTGCCACAAGTTAATATTTTTGAGCATGTGAACAGCACAGTTGCATACCAGCAACCAGTTGCTGAGTGACAAATCCTGTTCTGAAAGATGATGTTGAGGAGAAAAGGATGAAGCAGAGCACCTCTTTCACAGTAGTCTTGTGGTTCTGTTACTCAGTCAAAATCAGAGTCCTGGGCTAACTTCCTCTCCTTTACGATATTTCAAACATACTGCTCTTCCTCCCAGAAGTCAGCCTTCATCAAACACCATATCAGTCATTCTGGAGTTTAAAGGGATATTCCCATCTCCATCTGTTCAAACAACTGATTTTCACAGAAAATTAAATATTGACTTTCAGCCAAGAGATTAGGTCTCCCATTTGAAAGGCAGGGATGACAAACAACTCACCTTGTTCCCAGTGAAGTCTCAGAGCAGTAGACCATGTTCTTAGCGGAGGGTAAGAAATATTTTTTTTGTTGTCATTCATACAAAAGCATCTAGAAAAGACAAAAGCCATCTTTCCCTTTCTGCTTTTTGCTGAAAAAGATACTTCATAAAAATGAGATATGTGGGTAGGCATTCCTTAAGCAAATAACAACATAACCAGAATCTCCTCTTTTTGACTGCGCTGCGAAGCCTATACTGTATAAAAGGGAAAAGGGTGGAGGGGACAATCTTTTGACAGGAAGAAGATATCAATCATTTTGATAGAAATGATCAAAGAAAATGTGAGACCACACATCCCATAGATCAAGGCCATGTTCCAGCCAAACTGAGCACATTTTTTTGATATTTGAAATCAATTTTTTCTCTCCTTCAATCAATCCCCGTGCAGTCAGGACTCTCATTTCAGAGTTGTTAATTTGCCTATGGCAGAACAATGGACTAGAGGATGTTCATTCTACCCTGAGCTGCAAATTTTAAATTGAATACTGCCTTTGGGAAAAAAAAAAAAAAGTCAGAATACTTATATTCAATTGGAAATCCAACTGATTAATATGCTTCTACTAATTGTGGAGTAAGAAACTGAGCTAAGGATTCCGTTATCCAAAACTATTTATCTAGCCACAATATTGTTTTTTTTTAATTTTGTTTTGTTTTGTTTTTGTTCTCCTTCCTTGTCAAAATTGATATTTCAGAATTTGAAGAGAAACAAAACTAAACTCCTTTTAGGTGGAATATATTTACATTATTTGTTTTGAACATCAAGCCTGTCAGTTCTGGTATTTAATAATTTCTTATATATAAGAGCTCCTATAAAAAATTTGATTCACTAGTACTTGATACAGACCTACACACAAAGTACCATTACAAATGGTAACCACACATCTTTTATCTTATCCATGGTGAAATCATATTATTACAGATACATTGAAATTGTTTTGTTGAATGAATAAGGTTATGATCTTTCACTGAATGCTATTCAAACTGTACTTCCACCCGCTCCAAATTAACTCTACTGATGGATATTTTTTTGCACTGATGGTTTTTCCTAGCTACCTCTAGCTATAGTTAGTCAATGAAAATAGTCTTTCTCTGTGCCTGGAAAATATTTTATACTCCAGCCATAGCTCTTTTTCCTTGTTAGCGAAAAACCTTTGACTGATAAAATCACAGTAAACTAATGATCAGAAACCCATTCAGGAGCACCCATGACCATTATTCCTCTTAAAAAATAAACAAACAAATATTTAAAAAAAAACAAAAACAAAACAAAACAAAACAAAATCTACCCAAATAAGCAAGGCACAACAGCCAAATTATTCAGATTTTTAGTGCATATTTAAAAGTCGGAAAAAACTAGCAAGTATGAAAAATATATGCTCTTGGAATTTTACAAATTGCTTTGTTGTCATGAATCGAAAGCAATAATTTGAAAATTGTAAAAACAAAGTTGTTCAAATTATCTTTTTGCTTTTGATTTTTGATATTGCATTGTAATGTAGAAGTTGTATAGAAAAATCTAGCCTTTGTCGATGCTAAATCTTTTACTGAGCTTAAAAGGCTACAGTCAACTCACATTCTGTTCCTTTTCAGGATGGTTGTATGAAAGAAAACAGGGAAAGCAGACAAAAAAAAAAGAAAAGAAGTTGCAGAGAGTCAAATGGAAGCATCAGGAAAAAGAATACAATTATGCAGTTTACTCGGAGATATCTATATTTTTTCCTGATGTTCATTCTTTTTATTATTTTACTACAAATTTAATTATATTCATATTATTCCTTTATTAATTTATATTTAAAAATGCAAGTAATTTCTTCTATGTAGGAATCAATGTTCAGAATAAGACTCAAAGATTCAGTATTTTGACTGTTTCTGTTCAGAACTGCATTTTTACAAAGAAACCAAAAAGCAAGGAAAACAGAATCCCAGGCTCTCAAGATTCTTCAGTATTTATTATGTAAATATTTTATGGGAGCAATATACCGATTTACTATAATAGTGTATAGCACAGTTTACAAAAGGTTTTATGGGTCAGATTGTGAACTCATCTAAGCAGAGTGGCAAAATCAGTGTTAAAAGATGGATACATCTGCCTGGAGATCACGTGTCTGCTCACATCACTGAGTAGGAACTTATACAAATAAGAAGTGAAATGGAAAATCAAAAGCTCAGAGAAGATATGGCTGGATTTTCATCCTGAAATTGTGAACTGACAATTGATTTTACAGTTAGTGGAAAACATAGGTAATCTTGCATGACTTGCTTATGCACTGTGGAGCACTGTGGAGCAACAATTCCAGTCCCAGCAGACATACACCAGCAGTTACTCAGAAGCATAGTGCAGTGCTATACAAAGCTATATTACTTCTATTTCTCAATCCAGTGTGGTAAGAGTTAGTTTAGCTGTCTTCCCCTTGCTCTGTTCAAGCCCAAGTTTTCTGATAGACTGTTCTTGGAAGCTAAGGTAAAAGTTAGGGACATGGCATATGTCAGCGAAGGCACTTCAAGAGTTGTCAAATATTGCTTGAGTAAATAAGTTTGTACCTCCATAACCTCTTTTCACTTTGAGGATCACAGATAAATATGCCTTTTAAAAGCTGAGCTGAAGAAGAGACAAGAAATGCAGAGAGACTTGAACAAAGTACCTAATTTATTATTAACTAGGATCAGCATTATGTGCTTTCCTAGTGTTAACAGGCCAGTCTCTACCATTACAGGAATCAATCCAAACAGCCTTGCAACAGGGTTGCAGAGGCATTTGTCCGTATAGAGACAGTAAGAGATGGCATCCAAGTGCCAACTCCAGACAGACAGCTTTTTCTCTGTGTTTCATCTCAGGGCTTAAACTTCTCAGGCATTTGAATTTTTTCAGTTTAAGGAGTTTCACATTTTGTTGTCATATTGGTTAGTTATTGTTATTTATACCAGTAAGGTCAAAACAGTACAAACCATAGAACATAAATTAGGCTGAGCCATACACTTAGAAATTTAAGACCAGATGACTGGCTTGGTAAAATAGAAGGAGAAATCTGGAAAAGGCTCACCTTTTAGCTGCTTTTTACATGCTGGCTCGTTATATGCTTTAGTTGTATGAATGTTTGAAAAGATGATGGAGATAGCCTATTTGCTTATGTGTTTCAGGGAGTAAGACTGCCATGTCAAAAGGACAAATGTAGCAAAGTAAAGAAATGCAGAGATTTCATCAGGAGTGATGTAGGGTAGGTTAAGTGAAGAAACAGTAAAAAAGGAAAAGCTTTGAAGAGTAGTGAGAGAGAACAACAAATACAGAAAACCAATTAAATCTATCCTGATTAACATCAAAGAAATGGCAAAGTGTCACTTGTGTTTATATGAAGAGAAGATAACATAGATGATCAAGAAGTGCACTCATATAGCGTCAGTGTAGTTCACCTGCAGTATCAGAATCTGGCAAAGAAATTTCAATCTGAAGGCAAGGTTTGTCTGTAAATCTATATACCTCTTGTTGTGTTTCCCCCCTCAGCTTCATTCAAATATTCAAACATCGGGTAAAAAAGCCCGTTGCAGAAAACTGCATTACTATGTACCATGGCACTCTGGAAATCCATGTACCAATCTACTTAAAATGTTGTTAAATTCAGCTTTTAGAAAAACCCTCAGTACTTCCTATCCCATGCCAGCTTTGCAAAAACAGCTGTGTAGTTGTTGTTTTTTTTTCTTGATAATGTGCTAGTTCTTTTCTAGACAATCACATAAATGCATTTAATTCTGTATGCTATATGATAAAAATAAATTTTAGAAAGAAAAAGATTCTGTCCTTCAAGTCTGGTTTCCAAGAGCAAAACGCGGACTTCTCTGACAATAAATATGGCTTACTGGTAAACTTATTGTTATAGATGGCATTTTTTACACTGAATTTGGTAAGTTGCTACAGGGTTGCAAAGAACTGATGAAAAAATTTATCTGTAGCAAGACATCTCTCTGGTGAAGAAGGTATATATTAAATGGTCAGATAAAGTTTGGTAGCTAACAGAATAAAAAGACACATTCCCATCTATTGACTTTACTCAACAAGGACAATTGAACTTATCTCTGGCAGAGAATGAGGTCATAGCTACAATCCAATTATAAATAAATTAAGCAAATACTTTTTAAGTGGTTACAGAAGGAGTAGAAGATACTTACGAGCAATCAAATGTTACAGGTACATTATGCAAAATTCCATTGATGTGAATATATTTCTGCCTTCTCATACTTGCACTGTGCTTAATTATTTTGCCACTTATGTAACAAGCTGCAAACACGTATGTTGCTCCAAATGTTATGCCTCCTGTTTATTTCCATGGATTCCACAACAGCTACAAAGAGTACAATAATACTATTTTATAGAGCACATTCTCAGCTACAAAACACAGTTTTTCAACTTAATCACAACTATTACTATGTACTTTTGCCAGCGATGAACAAGGGACTGTACACTGTGCTTGTAAAAATCTGCAGGGCTATTTGGAACATGGATAGTCTATCATGGCACTGTCATCACCCCTGAAACACAACATGCACTGCCTCACATTCGCTGCTTGGTCTCCAGAAATGCCCAGCAAGCATCAGTAATGTCAACAGGTGACATTTTTTCTTCATGCAGGAATTCTATGACACACCTTTACTTCATCCACACTCCCAAGTCAGATCCTGTTCTGTCAGACTCCCCTTCTTCTACTGTCTGTCACGCTGCAACAAAATGAAATGCAATATTGGTGGGAAGATTCAGCATTTACTGCCATACCACCAACATCCCCCTCTGATGTTGTAGCCCAATATAATAAATTAGGAGACATTACTTTTGGGGCAACCCTTGTATATGGCCAATCATCTAGCACTTCTGTAGAGAATTCATAGTGAAATCTCTTGGGTTTTTGATTTCAAATATATTTTTCAGTTATGAGAACAATTCCTTAGCTGATCTTGGGTTTCAGCAAAAGGAAAACCAAGGAAAAGAACAGAATAAGAACTTCATTTTCCAGATGTGGCAGCAATGTAGTATTCATAGATTTTCTAACAAACAGGACATACTATGTGCCATATATTAATACCGCTTTACTTAGATACACGTTTAGAGCAAGATCTATGACTATCTGATCGTGATTCAAATGTGAGTTTGAAGTTTTTTAATGGCACTTGATTTAAAAATCTAAAACCAGAATAAATAAGTATATATTTATATATATATAATATAGGTCTTCATCACATTTCTTTTAAATATTCTTAGAAACACAGATCTACTGCTAACAAGTTATGATTAATTTAGATATCTGATATTTGATTAAAAGAAAATTATCTTTTGGAGTTTAGATAGCAAAAATTATTACTGCACATATGGAGATAGATCTGTGAGTTTTTATGTGCTTTAGGTTCCTAGTATCTTATAACCACAATCCTTTTATGTACAATGATTAAAGGAAGCAAACATGACTTTTCGTGGTTCAGAAGTGTCTGACATTGTCTCTGCTCAACTAGCTGCCATCTCCTGCAGATTACTGTGCCACTGGAGAACTGCAGGAGCTGGCAGCAAAGAAGAGCCCTCCAAAATCCTGAAGTTGTTTCCCTGAAGTTGAATAGACAGATGTTTCTGTTTAGAAAGCAATTTAGATGTTATGTTCCACAACCATTAATTATAATACACTTCAGACAGCCTAGAGAAAAGATACTGACCTGTTCATCATCTAGCAATTACCTTCCTCCGCTTGTAAACTAAGAATCGGGTTGTCAACTGAATGTTAAAAGATTATCTTCAGTCTTTTTCATCTTTGAATCTTATTCTGAATGATATATATTGCCTCACTAAACACTAATTCAGATCTCTTCTAGAGGCTATTAATCTGTCTCCATGCTTGCTCTACTCAGTCCATAGCCTGGTATATAACTTCTTTGTCAGAAAAGTCAAATAGATTATAGAATTGCATTTAAACAGCTATTACATTGCTGATCAGGAATGCCTGGATTTGTGATATCACACTTAAATACACAAAAATATATACATAGTAGATTTCTGTAGTTACTAATCTCTAGAAAACCGTACTCTATAAGACAAATGGTTAGCCCTTGTTAAAATAATTAGAGAATATGACACACTACTTAGGAATGCTTTCCTGACACTCATGTGCCAGTATTGGATGATCTTTTGCATCAAAGAGATCAGACACTGAGTGACATGATTTCATATTGATTTCTTATTTTTGTGTCCAAGTCTTTTAATCCACCTTGAGCAGTATAAGACAGGAGAAGGAAACTTGTACAGGTTGTACAGGTCAGAAAGTATGTGACCTCTTTCAAAGGTGATTGATTTCCTATTAGTATATGATTTTCACATTGTTAGGCAGTTCCTTACATATGAATTGTGTTGGGACTGACAAGTTCTGCAGCTGCTGGAGTGGCATGTTGAATCTCATTTGGGACATGGCTTGCTCATTTCTACTGTGTCATTTCTACTTGCTCATTTCTAATAGTTTTACAAGGTGGATTTTAGTAACCTCTGTTTTTGTAAGCACAATGAAACAAGCCCTTAGTTTTAAATTATGCATCTGTTAATGCCACATACTGTTTTCTGCAATAAGAATTAGCAGGGCCAAAAAGCTATGCTCCCTTTATCTCCTGCTCATAAAATATTCAGATTCAATTAAAAGACTGTATTGATCAAGGTGGAAAGGATAACCCAAGCATTATTATAGCTCAAGGGTAATGATAATTGTCACATATTAAGCTATATAGTATAATGCGGTGATATTTCTCTTAAAGCACACACACACACAAACACAAAAATAAAAAAAAAACAACAGAAAACACCAAAAGAACAGTGCTCCTCCAGTAATCTTTCTGAGATTTGGGCTTGCTTCTGTTTTATGTTTCAGTTTGTTTGTTTTCACCAAAACACAGAATGCCACAGGTCTAAAAAGCTTACACCAGTATGTCAGGTGAAGATTTATAGAATTACAGTGATTAAAATGGAAAAGCGTTTTACAATAAACTCAAACATCTGCCAAGTGTCAATATTTACTTATAGGCAGCTTTTGAAATCTTGCAGAAAAATAGATTATTCTTCCTCTCCCGCCTTCTTTTTCACTGAAATCAATATTACAAAAATAAAAAGGAGAGAAATTATGTTTGGCTGTTCTCTTTCAAGATATTGTTGTACTGATTCTAAACAGTGATAAAGGAAAATGATGACCTTTTGCTATTTATTTCATTATTGATCTATCTAAACTCCATCTGTTCATTCTATGGTCAGCTTTCAACTGTTAATAAGGAACTGACCCCATGCCTACATTTGATGGCTGTGTGTATACAGCTGTGCTTGTTTAAACCATGTTGGCATGCGCTGCATATCCATTGAAATAAGGTTTTGCTTTTGAGTTATCTATGTTTTTTAATTTTTTTTCCCCCATTCTATAATCTATGTTTTCCTTGGATGCAATTATTTATTTTGATACAAGTGTAGAATCTTCCTTCACCACAAGCTACAAGAACTACATTATTTTGTATTATAAGACAAAAGAAAGATCAGTTGTGAATCTAAACTTTAATTTTGTCTTCTTTTCTTTTGAAAATATATCAGCTTAAAATAAAAAATGAATGAACAGCAATAGTAACACTGTTTGGATGAACATATGTAAATATTCTATTTTTTTTAAAGAAGGGTTTTTTTTCCCCCCCTTTTTTGGAAGAAAAGGATTATGTTATTGAATATTAATTTTTAAATAATTGGATAGATTGGATACCTAAGACTTATTTTATCTTAAATTCTCCAGTGACCACTGTTCAAGGGGTCCCAAATGGATAGCTCTCAGATAGAGTATTAGTAAACATTAGCGAATACAATGAAGCAGGACTGCTGTTTATCTGTCTGCTTGTTAGACTGAAATAAACTATTTTATGCAGAACAATAATAATCTGCACCAGTGGCGGTGAACCACTGTCACTGTGGTCACTGCTGAAACTCACCACCCACCACCTCACTGTGCTCACAGCCTCAGTTTGGTGTCCATAAATATTCAGAAAGATTGATGAATAAAATGGATACAATTTTTTTGCTCTTATTTTTCAACTTGTAAAAATCATGGTTATTCAGAATATGGCTTGTCTATCATGTGGCTGTTGCCACTCCTGAAACACATCAACTACAGCCTTGCTGAGTTTACTTACACGGTTTGGTCTCCAATAATGTTTAGCAAGCAAGGTTTTCAGACAGTGATTTTCCATATATCCTATTTTAAAGAATTACATATCCTGGCTTACTTCAGAATATCCTATTTATCTTAAAAGAAAACAAGTAATAGATTAGTGCTTTCCAATGTATGACTTTGAGGAATATTAATGTAATGACAGTTAGTAAGGTCAGATTCTTCACAAAGAATCTTTAAGTTTTGAATTTGCCGAAAGGATCAAATAATTATTATAGGAAAATCTAAGCAACATTAATGCACTGAGTACTTTCACTGCAATTAAAAAGGCAAGGGGAACTTTGTATTCCTAGAGGGAATATCAAAGTAGTTGATATTGTATCCATGCAAGATATAAACTGAGCATTATTTACAATGGTGTGTATAGCATTGTTCCCATATTTTAGCAAGGGTATTAATGTTCCTGATGAGAGACTGTGTATTATATTAACATGTAGATTATGTGCTAAAGATTTATGTAATAATTAGAATTGCAGAAATAAACTTTAGTAAGCTTCTTTAATTAAAGACAATTCTTTTAAAAGCTAATCTTACAAACCAGCTGTTAGAAGCAACCGTGAAACATACGCAGTGTAAACTTGCACTTCTACTGATTACAAGAACTCCAAGTCTATTATTTACCACACCATATTAAAATACAGATTTTAGACTCTAAGCAGCCTAAAGTTCTATGACTGTTGCTGGAGAAGGAAGACCAGCTCAGTGACATTATTACATTAAAGCAGGTAGTAGGTGTGAACACAGGTCCCTAACTGACACCCAAATCTAACTCACAGTACAGATGTATGACAACATTCCTCACGAGCTATCTTTGAGTAAGAGACTGTTAATGAAGAGGAATATTGTAAATAATTTTACACTATTTGCATCTACTTATTCTAGGGAAACTGAATTAGTTGAGATTTATTATTTCTTAAAAGCACAAGAGCAGTGTCCATCTTGCTTTCTACTTGGAAAAGGGGCCTTCAAATAGTATCGGAAAATAGAGTATTCACTGGTTTTCCAGAAGAAAGCATCTATATACAGAGAAGAGAAGAGAAGAGAAGAGAAGAGAAGAGAAGAGAAGAGAAGAGAAGAGAAGAGAAGAGAAGAGAAGAGAAGAGAAGAGAAGAGAAGAGAAGAGAAGAGAAGAGAAGAGAAGAGAAGAGAAGAGAAGAGAAGAGAAGAGAAGAGAAGAGAAGAGAAGAGAAGAGAAGAGAAGAGAAGAGAAGAGAAGAGAAGAGAAGAGAAGAGAAGAGAAGAGAAGAGAAGAAAAGAAAAGAAAAGAAAAGAAAAGAAAAGAAAAGAAAAGAAAAGAAAAGAAAGAAAAGAAAAGAAAAGAAAAGAAAAGAAAAGAAAAGAAAAGAAAAGAAAAGAAAAGAAAAGAAAAGAAAAGAAAAGAAAAGAAAAGAAAAGAAAAGAAAAGAAAAGAAAAGAAAAGAAAAGAAAAGAGAAGAAAAGAGAAAAGAAAAAAGAGAAGAGAAGAGAAGAGAAGAGAAGAGAAGAAAAGAAAAGAAAAGAAAAGAAAAGAAAAGAAAAGAAAAGAAAAGAAAAGAAAAGAAAAGAAAAGAAAAGAAAAGAAAAGAAAAGAAAAGAAAAGAAAAGAAAAGAAAAGAAAAGAAAAGAAAAGAAAAGAAAAGAAAAGAAAAGAAAAGAAAAGAAAAGAAAAGAAAAGAAAAGAAAAGAAAAGAAAAGAAAAGAAAAGAAAAGAAAAGAAAAGAAAGGAAAAAAAAAAAAAAGAAAACGAAACAAAGGCTGTTCTGTTATCCTTTGCCAATGAAAGTCAAACTGTTTTGATGTCTTCTGATTATTATGTTTTTGCTCTAGGAATTTGAAACTGAAATTCACATCCATATTATCTTATTTTGGGAAATAAATTGTTTCATTCCTCCATCTATCCAGTAAAGCATACAGCAGTAGATTAATTTAGATTAGGAAGAAAACAAGGAAAAAAATAAGAAGGCAAGAGAAAACTTCAAGCCATATAATGTTCTAACTGCCTCACGTAAAGAGATGATAGCAAGAGAATTCTGAGAATTTTCTAGCCTGAGAATTTTGTCTGGAAATACAGCTTTAAAATTTAAGGGAGTAATATATAAAGAGTGTCATTTTAGATCAACTGCACATCTATATTTATCATTTTATTCTTGTTATCTTAAGTAATCAGAGGTGAACTCTTTCCCATTATCTATCATCATACTTTTTCATGAAAATTGTGCAAATATATATAAGTAGTAGAACTATCTAAATTCATAAAATTCATTTAGAAATACAGTAAGAAAAGATCATAGCTCATGTTTCATACCAGGAAACCACAATTATGATTTTTCACTTAAATCTCTACATTTCTCAATGTATTAGCTGTTAACACTTCAACAAACTACAGTTTTATTGTCAACCTTCTATTTTTAAATGCAAGGCCATTCTGAAGTAGCTCATGTCCTCTTTTACTCCTGCGAACAAGGAAAAACAATTACTTCTATGTCTCTTTTGAACCATATCATTACCTACCTGATATGAAAAACAGATAAAATTAACATTATATTTGTATAAATAACAGTTAAAAGTTTTAAATCTTTTTTCTCCTTCTTCTGAGAGCATCTATATGCATGATTACTCAAGTCAGATATTTCCAGTCTATATGTGGTGAAATATTTGTCTGTCTTGGGTATTTATGTACATACCAAAATGTTTATTGGTAATTGATAAATCTGACCCACCATCTACTTAAAATGTTGGGGTTTTGGTTTGGTACATGAGGAAATTATCTTGAAAAAAAAAAAAAAGATTGCTAGGAGTTACAGAGAATGTTCTTTCATCATCATTCATTGTAGAAACAGGACGGAGGAAAAACAGAAACATAAGAAGAGGAGATGAAAGGAGGATTGCAAAGGAAGCCAGACTTCTAAACTGAGCCCTGTGATCTCTCTGTCCTTCTATCTAATGTGTGTCCTCCCTAACTAGCACAACATTATGTTTAGTAATGGGCATGTGGTATTTTGTGCAGCCAGAATTCAGAGAAAGGGAGACAAAGGGAGACAGTTCTATCCATCAGGATGAATCATCTCATTAAAAAAAAAAAAAAAAAAAAAAAAAAAACAACCTTGCAACTTTCATCTACAACTTGAAGCAAAGTACGAAGTACGATCTAAAGATCGTAGCTGTGCAAGTTTATTATATAGGCATCCAGTATCAGAACTAGTGAGCATTACATAGACTACTGGAGCACCTAGGAATTTGCTGCTGTATTACCCTTAAATGGTTGAGCAGTGTTGCCAAAAATGATTGTTACTTCCTTAAAAAGTATTCACAAAGGAAGAAGTTTGAAGAGTAGGAACAAATTAATCTCCGGGAATCACAAACCAGTGTAAACATCTCTGAGGTTTTATGGCTTGTTATTCTTCTCCTTTTCTGATGATGTGTATATGGAATAAAAAAAAGAAGACCACAAATTCCCTCAACTTGCAGCTAAAGAAATACAACAGGTATGATTTCTTTTTTTTTTTTTTAAACTTTATTTGATTTTTAGTTCTGTTAATAGGAAACTGAAAGTCTGAATTTCCAAGATGTATTTTGTAGCAAAGTGACTTGCATCTATTAGATGGCGGAATCAACTCTACTGGCTTTTTTGAATTTAATTCAAGTTTCTCTTTTTACAGCTTAGTTAATCTCACTATCTCTTCCCATAGATGCGGCAGTAATTTCTTCTTACTTAGTGAATAAAATTGGTGTTTTGATGAAGTGTGTATTCTTTATTCCTGCAGTCTCATCAAGACTGTCTTTATACTTACAGGAATGGTTAATCTGCTTTCAGAACACCAGCAGTAGCGTTAGGATGTATTCATTTTAACCTTAGTTAAAGCAAATCTCCCATCTTTGTGCTCTGTAGTCTAGTTTTTCACTGTTTGCGAGGAAAACGTATACTCTGTTTTCATAAAACATCAGGATAAGTTGCAAAATTAAACTACTTGAAACAGCTTGGAAAAATACTTCCAGCTACTTACTATGTAAATGTGTTATGCTGTCATATTTTGAAGCACACTTTAATATTGCTGAGCTTTGATTCACTGATGGAAAACTATGAAACATATTGTCATGGCTCCATCGATGGCAAAGAGCTGGATTTATGGTATATAGGCACTATTATGATAAGAATCTAAGGAGAATTTTGATGTAAAAAAATGGAGATAGTAGAATAAATATGGATGAGTTGAGGAAATAATTTTTTTGTAGTCTACGTTTGTTTTCTGTTCATGTATTTCTTATCTTGTGAGGTTCCTTGTTTATTTTAGGTTTGTTTGAATTTCAAGGAGCTGTTTTAAGGCAACTGATGTCTCAGAAAGTCATCAAAAGCTGTATTCAGAAATAGGGTAGTCCAGAATCCTATAGTACTGCCCCCAACACTGTGTCAGTTCTTGGTGGGGAGCAATTGCTTGTGCATCGCTTGTTATACGCATTCTCATATACATACATATATAATCGTAACTATTTTCCTTTTCTCTATATTAGTAAGTAGTTTAATCTCAATTCAGAAGTTCTGTTTTTTTTTTATTCTCCCCCACATTCCACTGGGAAAGGGGGTGGTGCTTAGCCATCTGCTGGGTTAAACCACAACACTCCAACAAGGCTGAGAAGTGCATGGGCTCCTCTCTCTCCAGGAGTACCAAAGTAAAAATAATTCACCAGAACAGATAGGCAGGTGTGGTAATAGGAGAAATCAGTGTTTCACACTCATAACAGTTTTATAGAGAATTTTCAAGGGAACTATTTTTGAAAGTAAACATGCTTAAGACTTATTTTCTTTGAATTTGGAATTAAATTAATGAGCAAAGCATAGAAAGATACAGTTGCAGGAACTCAGGTCTCTGAACAAGTATTAACTAGGTCATGAACTCATGCTTTTTCCTAATTTAAAAGATTTCTTGTATAACTCTAAATGTAGATTTCATTCCAATTCAGGCCAAAAATAATCTCCAAAATATGGAGATTATATATTGGGGAGATTGGGGGAAATAATTCCCCCAAGATTGAAATTTTATTTTCTTGCTATGTCTATTCATAAGAATGTGTGGTTGTTTTTTTTTTTTTTTTTTTTTTTTTTTTTTTTGTGTGTGTGTGTGTGTGTGTTTTTTTTTTTTTTTTTTTAAGAATTAATTCAAAATATGTAACTGAAGTAATCCCCCATAAAATATTGAAATTGGATCTTGGAAAAAAAGTTTTTTTTTTTAATCCTTGCAGATTATTTTCAGTGAGTATTGTAAAGGACCAGAATTTTTGTTCAGTAGAAAAAACATCAGCAGATTTTCTTTTCTGTTGTCCAAGACAGCACCCATTTCTTCTAACCATTGGTACAACTATCTTTCTGAAGTGTTTGCAAGTTATACAAAGAAGAGTGGGTCCAGCATCTACAACTTAAACTTTAATGACATCTACTAAATTCCTCTTATTGAAATTACTGAATTAGTGGATGTCTTTATCAAAGGAATATAAAAATATGAGATTTTATGTTCCCCTTTACTCATGTGCTTTGGATAGCAGTACCTGTTTCTGCCTACATATTACTAATTACCACAATCTAATAAGCTCACAATAATTTAGTTGTTGAAAGTAGAAAGGTCACAGAATAATTTGTGCAGGTGAAATTCAGGAATACTTATTCGTAAAATACCAGATGTAAAGCCACATGGAACTGAATTTTTTGTTGCATGCTTTAAAAGAAACACCTGTTGAAGTGAGGACAAAAGAAAGCAGATATTACTGAATTTTTACTTGCTATTGCTCTTCAAAATTTTGCCTCACAGCCAGGAATATCTTTTTCCTGATCTGCAAACTGCTGAGTGCTTCAGGTATAGTGGATGTTTTTGGTGATCTGGAGTAAGGCTTCACTAGAATAAAGGTTGACACATAGGGAACAGTGTTTAATTCTATACCTGTAATTAACTTTGAACCCCGAAATTAGCATACATATTTTTAATTACAATTGCAATAAAAACTAGTGAGAAATATAGAAGTTGTCGTTTACTTAATTAATTTTACTAACCATTCCTAGTTATAATTTACATTATGCATGAAGCCACAGACAAAGTAGATTATTTAAGTTTTGCTTTTTCATTATTCTAACCTATGCCTTCTGGGCCTATGCTTTAGAATAAGATGACAAAATATAATGTTGATCATATTTTCTAGTAGTGAATATCATTGAAATTAATAAGAAAATAGAGTGAATACTCTTTATGCTCAAAATATTCTGGAGAAATTTAGATTATCCAAGATTCAAGACAATATTATTTAAATAATATATGTTAAGCAGTGAAACAGTGTGTAAATTTAAAGTGATAACAAAAATATGGATAGGATAGGATAGCTTTTGTACTGAAGATACTTATGTCAAAGAAGCCTACATACATGTATTCCTTCCTGCAATATCATCTGTTAAGTTGTAATTAGTAATCTGAAATAAGAATATTTGGTCTTTCCAGATGTCTCCATTTTCTTCGTGGTCAATGGAGAGTCAAAAAGATGCCTAATATCCAAGAAAATTGAACAGATTTGGGGAACAGAATGTTTGTCAGACTTCACTTATGAAAACCACAAATGCAAAGACAAAAACAAACAAACAAACAAACCAATGCAGTAAATGTAGCTTACAGCAGCTGCTCAGAAAATTGCTTAAACAGGTTTTAAGCAGTAAGAAATTATCTGCAAGCATGCCTGATATATGTACATTCATCCTGAATCCAGTTTTAGAGTGCCTAGGACAAGAACGATGTGGACCTGCTAGAGAAGATCTGGAGGAGGGCTACAAAAAGTGATCAGAGGGCTTTAGCATCCGTCCTATGAAGAAAGTCAGAGGGATTTGGGCTAGTTCAGCCTGGAGAAAAAAATACTCTGAGGAGACATTATTTATAAAGCAGCTTATATTAAAGACTCGGGAAGAATTTGCATTCTGTAGTGACAGGACAAGAGGCAATGGTTTTAAACTGAAAGAAGTTAAATTTAAATTAGATATAAGGAAGAAATTCTTTACTTAGGGGGTGGTGAGACACTGGCACAGGCTGTCCAGAAAAGCTGTGGATACCCCCTCCCTGGAAGTGTTTAAGGTTATTTTAGATGGGGCCCTGAGCAAACCTATCGTCACATTAAACAGCAACATCCTGAGTGATGCCGAGTTTGGAGCTGAAAGACCAATTACATTTGATATATGAAATATGACAATTACTGATTCACAAATGCAGCTTTAGTGACTCTAGTCATTACATACCTTTGTTCTGAATGATGTGAAATTCTCTCCACTTTTAAAGGCACAGGCTAAAAAAAATAGAGCACATGCTCAAGTAAGGGATGGTTGCACATAGGAAGTATGTAGGGTAGCTTTTGGGATAGAGGTGTGTTTTGGTATTGTCATGAGCAAAGTTAATTCAAAGGACAGCATTCTGCCAAAAAAATCACAGATTTTCAGCCTGGGGTAGCCAGTAAGAAGCTTATAAGTACCTTGGTATCACCAAGTTCCCATCCCAACATTGCTCTTCTTAAGAGTCAGTACACCAAATTCTCCTGATGCTGCCAACACCTGAGGTTGCCTAGGGAACTATTATAGGTCATAGATCATGGCCTCAATCTCCATGACACTGTGCTGTTTTTGTATTCCTGGGAAAAATCTGTACTTTAAATTCTAGTGAAAAAAGTATAACTTAATTTCCAAACCTGTAGCAATTATTCCATACTAATCTAGTGGATGGTAACCCTGTCCATTGCAGAAGGGTTGAAACTAGCTGATCTTTAAGGTCCCTTCCAAACCAAACAATTTTAGGGTTTTGTGCATTTTCATCTTTTGAGACTCTAGAGTGTAGAGCGTTGTTGAAGGGTACACTAGAACTAATGCCTGTGTGCAAACAACCAATCTTCATGTTTTGATCACTTTGAACACTAGCCAAAGCGTAACCAACCAGTGGATTGGATTAGATTATTTTTTAAAGATATCTTTCAAATAAAACCTTTATATGGTTCAGTGATAAAAGTTTAGTAGGGACAGTTCCAAACCTGTAAAAGAACGAGCTGATCAGAAGTAAGCCCTCACCTGAAAAGTGTCACTGTCTCACTTACAATAGCTGTATAATCCTTGACAAAATTAGATATGTTAGGAAAACGTCTCCAGGGCAAAGAAATTTAAAAGAATTTCACATAGATTAAGAACTGTTATACTTGTGAATTAAGACACAAACAAAGCAAAAGCTAGTCTAACTCATTTTTTACAATTTGTTTTCTAACATAATTATGTACCTTGTACACAGCTTGTAGATGTACTAAATACAAGGACAGGAGGTCATTGCAACTTTTTTCCTTCTTTCGGTCTAAATCAGTTGTATATGCTTAGTAAACACTTCTAGAAGCACGGTGAAATTAAGTGAACATTAGTTGTAGTGTTTTGTATTTTCAAACAATGAAAATATTTATATTAATATTTAGAAAACTTGGACGTACTATTTGAAGTCTATCATATTTATGGAAATGGAAATTTTCAATGCCTAATAAAATGGAAGAATAAAAGTTGGGTACAGAATTGCCTGAAAATATTGAAGTCTAATATATTTCTAAGGTATTGTTGTGAGAGAACTTGCATTGAATTTAGTCAGGCACTCTCAGGAAATCTTTTGAGGTGGGAGAAAGCTAATCAGGGTATTAAACAACAACAGCACACACAAAAAAACCCACACACTACATCAAGCACATTAAATATTAATTGAGAAACATATTATGAATTCATGAATGAGTAATAGAAAGTAATGATTACTTCTCTGGCTTCTATTAAAAATATTTGCTTATCAATACTTTCATGTTATGGCAATATCAGTCTATGTATTTACATTGTTCCCTGACACTGTGATACAGAAGAAAACACACATTCAAAATCTGCCTCGTGGTATGCCATGGAAAAACAAGTGACAAATTGTTTAAGCGTCCTCTTACAAAACACTGTAATCCTTTCTCTCTAATCAGATTTTTTACCTTTCTCTAAAAAGATGATTTGTAGTCACTCTTGCACATTGGGAAAAGTTGTAAACCCACCTCTTTAAGCATAAGGATTTCACCAGTAACACTGCTAGTGCTGTAGATATATTGTAACCAGTAAACCCTGGAGATAAAATGGCAGAGAACGGGGATTTTGTATTTCAGGAATTAGAGCTGACATTTTAACGGGTATCTCACTTCACCAGTGCTTGATAACAACTGTACACAGGCACAAAATCTATCCTGCTGTACATGATCTCGGTACCTTCCTATGCCATGGCATTCCAGGATGTTCACTGGCAGCATAACTGTGTTCATAGCTGCCAGCTTATTCAGGCTGGTATTTGAGCCTGTGCTACACCCTCAAGTGAGCATCAGCTTGGGGGGCTTAGATTCTTCATTTAATTCAGGTGTATTTATTAATGATACACAGATAAGACAGTTCTTGTTGCTTTTAAGCAAGCTTTCATGCATACCATCAGAGAGAAAAACACAGAAGGGAGCAATACTTTAAATACATGCATGCATGCATACAAAGAAATAAAACTTCTTTTAAATATTGTCAGCACTGGTAAGACAGAAGGTTTTTGTTGTTGTTGTTTGTTGATTTGGTTTTTGTTTTGTTTTCTTTTTCTTTTTTTGGGGGGGGAGAGGGGATGGGGAGGTTCTGGCTAATATGTAGTTGCAGAAAAAGACTACTTAGGACGTACTCATTTCAAAATACCAGAAAACTTGATTACTACACAACATGTTTGATTTATGAGAGAACCACAATGAACCCCTATTTCGATTTAAGCAGAATTCAAAATGAGTGCTGAGCAATCTCTTGAGCAGCTAGTCACTTAGCTATTGAGAGTTATTGTCTTGGATTTTTTCCTTAATGCTCTTTCTGAATATTCTGATGAAATTCAGTTAGTCTCTCCCTGATGACAACAGTACTGAGGTACAGACTTCAAAAAGGATTTCGTACACACATCTCCACTCCTTCCACCTTGCCTGGATTAAATCATTAATTAGAAAGGTCCTTTTCATTTAGATATTAAATCTGCTGAAGAGCCCCCAGATCTGGATAAGGGCGCTGTCTGCAGATAGTGGGAAAGTAAAGCTGGGTGTTATCTTTATAGAACTGATGCTGGCATCCATGTTATTTTTATAATCTTCTCAATTTTAAAATACATAGGAGTCTACAGGTAAGTAAGATCAAGGTAGAGGATTAACTGCCTAGTGGGCTCTTTGAGATTAATTTGAGGAGAGATGGCAGGATTTATTCAAATCTTTCTACTCTAGAAATGTATTTAAAGCTCCTTATTATTAGTTATGCATATTTGGGGCCTACTGATATACCTTGATTTGATACACCTTGAGAGCACTCCATTGATTTAAAAGGTTATATCGTTGCTTGAAATATAAACAAACTGTCTCTAGTCTTATGTTTCTATGCCCAGTATTTCAAACATCACAGGAATAAAAAGCATAGTAGTGTAGACTTTTGCCCACTGTCAACAGAGCAATTTTTATTCCAAAGATAAAGTAGCTGCATACAGACAGCATAATGCTACTGTTACCATCCATTTATAGGGTCAAGTTTATACTGAGCTGCTTTTCTGTAGTCACATAAAATCTGAACATTTTTCCCTATGGTGCTATAAAGCATTTATTTTGCATCTCCCATCAGGAACTTCAGCAGACACTAATTAACTCTCCAGAGAAAAATTCTATAAAAATAACAAGAAATTAATAGCAATGAAGCAGATATTTTTCCAGAAGAAACCATACTGAGACAGCTAATGTATTATTGCTAAACTGTGAATTTAACTCATTGGTCAAAAAAATTTAATGATCCAGGGAATATCACTACAAATCTCTTTTGGAATAAGGAAAGGAAATCTATGCACAAGTGTTTGTGTGCTCCCAGACTGGAATCTCCTGCATCACTCTGTCAGAACAGAGAGCTGTTACAGATTTTTATTGATTGATTGATTGATTTTAAGAAATTGTGAACTCTTGCATTTGTAAATAACTTAGTTTGTAGAAGGAGCACTTTTCTGATTTCTTTTAATATTTACTTTTGTCCCTACATCTCTTTCACAGTTCTCTTACCTTTTGTGGGATCTCATTTCACTGCATACTGCATTCACATATATTTTTTTTTTGTTTTCCCAGTATTAGTATTTGAAGATAATCTATTTCGTATTTTGCCAGGCTTGATTTTCTACTGTTTTCCTGTCTAATAACTTGAAATCTCCTTACAGTTTTCCAAACAACAATATATACCTTTACCACTATAAGTTCCCCTTCAAACATATCATTTCTGCGAGTGAACCAAATATTAAAGAGAAAAAGCATATAATCAAAGAAACAGAATGATTGTGTTGCTTTGTTGAGCAATTTTATTGAGACTGTGCATTATTTTAATCTCATTTGTTTTTTTATATAATCACATTACATATGCATCTAAAATTCATTTGTCTTACATGTTCAAAATGACAACAAAAGACAAAAAGCATAATTTCCTAAAAAGTTGGGAAAAAACTTTATCCTGAAAGCCATAAAAAAAAATATTATTCACATTCTATGATTTACAGACTCATAGTAATGTATTAGTTTTAATAAGATGTTACACAGATTATTCAAAGACTCCAAATAATTCTGTTCAATGTTTTCTGAAGACATGGCAAACATTAGATTTGGATGTTATTTTTGCCTAAGTCCCAAAACAATTTGGGACTAAATTTCATCAACTAAACATCAACTAAATTTCTGTGGAGATGGTTTCAAGAGCAACTACAAAACAAAAGCAATTTTCCATTGCATTTGTGCTTGAAGAACAGCCTTACATCTAACTGACTAAAGAATATTACTAGCAGTCTCTTGACTAAACCAAGGCTTGTATTTTCATAATGTCTTTACATGATTAGAGAATACATCTATGCTGCATGCATCTATATCTCAGGAGAGTCATACTGTACCCATGTAGATGTTGATCCTTATAATATTCTCATAAACAGACATCTAGAGGTATTCACCATGGAGTCCATTGGGAGGTGAGATATATCTCATGAACAAACGTACTCTCACAAAGTGAAATAGACAAAAAAAAAAAAAATACCCAGGAAAATACTAACAGCCACAAAATACTCACCTGTAAAGACATGTCTATCACACATTACCTCAGAAATGTTTTGCATTACTTTTAGTAATATGGATAATATAGATTTCTTCTAGAAAAATGTTGGGCAACAGTGCATAATAAAACTGTACAATATTTCTGTGATGAAAGACCCATACTGTATATTACAATTTTTTTAATGCAAAGAAAATGACAGATTTCAGCAGGAAAAATCCTTTTCATGATATGCTATATTTCCCAGAATAAATTTAAGTATATTTTTATATATTTGATAATAAAAAATAGAAAAACTACCAATTTCAAAATTATAGTCTTATCTAATCTTTGAAATGCATTTTAGGAATATTTAGAAGGCTATTGATATCTCAGACTGTATTAATTATTTGCACACATACATTTACAGGTTACTATTTTCATGACCAGTGTTAAAAATTACTTACGTCTTCTGAGATGAGAATATATTATGATAGGAAGTTTCATTTCAAGCAAGTCAACATGTATGTTTACAATGAATATTATCCTGAATCCTTAAATTTTAAATTCTGTGAATTTAAAGTTTCAATTAAACAGGAAAATTGAAAGAAATGTATTGGTCCAAGATTTAATTTATTTTGCTAATAAGCAGGAGAAAGATGCAGTTTTCCTGTACGTACTTGTACCAAGCCAACAATACTACTGCATAAAAGCCAATTTAACTGTTTCATATATATTATATATATTTAGTGGTGAAAGATGCTCCTAAAAATGTAAACATAACTATTTTACAAGATGACTGATCACTTTATTTCCACTTTATTCCCCTACTATATTTGAAATGAATAGAAACACATTTACCAAACAACATATGTTCTTTTCTTCCTCCCCTTGTAATATCTACATGATAAAATATGAGGTAAAAAGGTACAAGATATAAATGCTGTTGTTACAAAGAAATATTGACTGACTCAATTTATGAGTAAATGTAGTATAACAGCTCTAAGTGAAGACCACCTGACAATAATTTTAAAAATCTATTGAATTTCAGTCCAAGTCAACTCTGGAGGGTTAATTTTTGTCTGCTAACGTTCCTGATGGAAGATTCAAAATAACTGCTTTATTACAGGAAGAAACAGTAAAGAAGGGTTGCTTTTTGTTTATTTTGATTTGGATTTGGTTTTATTTGATTCATTTTGGTTTTGCTTGGTTGTTGTTTTTTTTTTTTTTGCCTACTGAAATTCTCTTCTGAAGAAAACAGCTTGAGAAGTTTCTAATTTCTAAGTTCCTGAGTTCTTTTTCCCTTTCCTATTCATAAAATTTGTGGGTTTTTTTTTTTGTTTTTTTTTTTTTTCCTTTTCTTTTCTGGTCATGTTCTGAAAGCAGGAAAAAATATTGTGGAGTAATATAACCTTTTTTTTTTTTTTTTTTTTTTTTTTTTAACCTAATGGCAATAGAAATTATACAAAAAACATAATACTCTAGAGATCTGAAGGATAAATGAGTAGGGCTTTGCTAAGTACTTGTATTCATTACAGTTCTTGCTATTTGTATGATATCCCTGGCCAATTTACATCCCCTTGAAAATACTCAGTTACTAAGCCATCCCTGAGGCTCAAAGCTCTGATTATAACAATTTTAATGCAGTCAATCCTTTTTGCTTCTATAATTTTGCAAGTTCAGAAATTAAAATACAGATCCAAAACACATTTGAAATGTTCTGAAAAAGCAATGAAGTTGCAGGTACAAACAAGTCCAAAATAGAAAGGAATTATGCTACTATGTCTATACAATCACTATTGCATTACTGCCACCTTTACAATCCAATCATTTCTCTTTGAAAGGGAGAGAGAATGAGTGCATAAGGACTCAGTTAAAAAAAAATAATAATAATTTTATACGTATATACATGTGTGTGCAAGATTCCAAACTGGAAAGAGCTATGAGAGCTGACATACAATGCTGATAATATGATCCAATATTGATGTTAATTTGTTAGTTGAGAAGTTCACAAAATTGAATTGGGTGAAAAACAAATTCCTTCACCTTTTTTTTTTTCAGCATTGTCAGAAATCTGTATGAAGAAATATCTGTGGTGAGATAAGAAGGGAAAGTCAAATGCTCATGTGACAGGAAGACAAGATTACTTTGATGAGAAAGATAATTGTCTAAAACAATGCAGAGATAGAAAAAAAAAAGAGCTTGGAAGGTCTAGCTGGAAAATGAGGAAGGGAGGCCCAGAAATTAACATTCAAAGAAGAAGATTTAGATGCATATTAAGCAAATTAATTTCTCAGTTTATTTTTCTAACAGTTGTATTGACTCTTCTGTAAAGTACTCAGACAATAATGATTGAGTGCTTGGCATTTCCAAAAATACTTTTTGAAATACATCATCACAGTGCTGTTCAATAGCCAGAACTGCATTGGTGTTTTACCTAGTTAAAGGTCAACACTTCTTCAAGCTTGTAATCTATCTTATGTCATTTTTGATTGCTGTTGTGGACTGAATGCTTGAAGGTATCCAGCTGCTTAGTTGTTTTACTAGTATACTGTGCTTCTTTCAGATTAGAATTTCAAAGTACATAGCAATCTTGATTAGTCTATTAACCCTAAAGTGACAAGTTGATTTAATTTGAGAACCGTGGCCAAAGAAAAAAAACTATGCAACTAACAACAAAATTCAAGTTGAAACACAAAAAATGACTATGGAAAAATAACTCTTGAGTTAAAAACAAAATATCTATATCGTAGCGTAGTAAGAAAGAAGAATCTCATAAACCTTCAATTTATACCTGTTCATTTAAAATAATGGTGATGACACAAAGAAAACTAAATAAATACTAAAAAAAAAAAAAGGTGTTGTAGCTCTCTAATCAACTACATATAAAATAATTTATTTTTATACATTCATTCATTATCACAGAGTAAGACATTATACAAGTGATTTAAATTACTACTGATTCCATTAAGTCAACCACAGTAAAGGTCTACCACAAGAATTTACTTGCCTGAAATATTAATTGAAATGCATTTTGTTGAGTGTATAAGCTCTATTTTTGGAGAGTAGTATGGAACTGCAGAGAAACAGAGATAAAGTTGTCTTATAGAGAACATGCAGACTTACAGTGTAAAGGAAGACTCTTTTTCAAGGATATAACCCGCATTTATAAGAGTGTTGCATTAAAAACGAGTGTTTGAAAAAAATGAAGGGTCAGAACTATGTGACAGATAAATGAGGAAAAATGAAAGCTGGAACTAGGATAAAGATTTTTAGGTTTGGGTGATTTCTGTTATTGAATAGGAAAGGAATAGAAACATGTCAGTTCTGATGATTATGTTGACAGATAAAGCTAAATTCTAATTCATGTCCACTTGTGACAAAGGCAAATGTCATCACGGATGCATAACCTTATTCTGTCATTCTAAAGCAGTTTCTAAGACATATAGAAACAGAGGTCTAATTCCATATTTTCCTTAGACATATTCACCAGCTCTCTCTCTTTAAAGTCTTAATAAATTATATATTAATTAAAACAATTTCTTAATTCATTAACAGTAATTTCTGTCCCACTAAAATAGGTCTTTCTGCAGCAACTATAAACAGCTTGCTCTGAAAGTAATGCCGCCTATTTGTTTCCATGAAAACTACAACAAAGGGCACAATAACACTATTTGATGGAGGAAACACTCAGCAACACAACAGTATTCTTCAACACAGTCAACATAGTCACCACCAGTAGCTATGCAGGAAACATTGATGAATGCCAATGAGTGCCATTTTTCCTGGATGAAGGAAATCAATGACATACCTTTGCTTTATACATACTTCTGTGTCAGTCATCACTTCGTTAGGATGTCCCTCTGCTGCCATCTGTCACATAGCCATAAAATCAAGAATCACAGAATTGTAGGGGCTGGAAGGGACCTCTAGAGAACATCTAGTCCAACCTCCTGCCAAAGCAGTCTCCCTAGACCAGGATGCACAGGTAGGCATCCAGGCAAGTCTTGAACATCTCCAGAGAAGGAGATTCCACAGCCTTACTAGTCAAAAATTTTACAGAATAGTGTGGAACGTTCAACTTCTGCCATATCACCACCATCTACTCTGATGTCATAAGCCAACATAATAAAATAGGAGGCATCATTTTTAGAGCAGTCTTTGAAGTTGTATTTCTTTAGCAGAGCACAAAAATCATCCCACTGTAGAACTATTTAAGATTATTCCAAAATATACTTTGAATGTGTAACTGCCACCTCTCAATTCTTACTTAGAAAATGACCAGATTCTTCTATTATATGGAGACACTTTGATCCTGGATTTTCAGGAAAGCCTATTATACACAGAACTGGGATAAAAGTTCTTCCCTTTTGTCCCCTTGTCCCTTGTCCTTTTTATTGTTATTGTCCTTGAGGATTTTATAAGGTTGTCTAATATAGAGATCGGACAATTCTATATACTTACTGATTTTGCATTGTAAGCAAAACGCAATATCCAAGTTTTTACATATATTCTATAATAATCATTATGATAATACTTAATACTGTGAAATCAATTTCAGGGGAAAAGAATAGTCATTGTAGAACAAATAGATCCTCTATTGAAGACAATTACTAAAAAAAGATATAACATGGGAAATAGATTGGGGTCAAAATAAATCTGGATTATCAATCCTATTATTTTGGATTAGATTACCAAGGACTCAGTTGTTGCACAGAGAGTATTGAGACTGACTTAAGTATGGACACAATTATTTTTGGTTCCATATCTGATGGCATACTTAACTCTGAAGTTAATGAGAAAAGAAACAGGAAAAAGAAAAAAAAAAAAAAAAAGATAGAGAAAGGAAAAATAAAGGAGGGGAAATAAAAAGAAGTGGAAAATTCTTTCCAATTAACAATCAGAAGAAGAAGAAAAGGGGTGTGCCCTTTTTTGGGAACTTCTGGCATCCCCTCCAGTGCAACCAGTGCTTCCCTGAATACTTCTCAACAACCATGATGTTTCATCATGACCTGTTGAGCTGTTCTTCAGATTAGATGCTTATCACACAAGTATTTCTGACTAGAGTATGTGGATCAGGGCAAATATTTTCCCCTAGTACAAAGTTATAAAAAGAAAAAAAATTAAAGCAAATATTGAAAAGTGAGGAGAAAGTAGGGAAGCACGAGGACATCTGTGGCCAATGACTCCTCACAATAAATGCAATATCAGAGGCACAACAACAGTCTAAAGAGTCATGAAGTTTGACTCATAGATGTTGTGAAAGAAGGAACACTTTGAATTACAAGTCTGAGACAGTCTGTAGAGAGAAAGTAGCCAGGAAAAGTATACATGTACTATTCTAATGTTAGCAATCAGAATATCACTTTTCTCTAAATTGGAGAGAGATCAATTTGAAGGCTGGATAAAGAATTGATTGGTTTGTCATAGCCAGAGGGTTGCTGTCAACATCTCTGGGTCCAGGTGGAGACCTCTGTTGAGTGGTATTCCCCAGGGGTCTGTCTAAGAATCACTCTTCAACATCTTTATTGATGACATAGATACTGGGATAGAGTGTACCCTCAGTAAGTTTGCTGCTGACATTAAGCTAAATAGTGCTGTTAACACAATAGAAGAAAGGCATGCCATCCAGAGGAACTTGGGCAGGCTCAAAAAGTGGGCATGCAAGAATGTAATAAGGCTCAACAAGTCCCAGTGCAGGTATTGCTCTTGGGCTGAGGTAGTTCCAGATATGAACACAAACTGAAAGAACTCCTTGTGAGCATACCTGCTGAGAAGGACTTGGGGGTCCTGCTGGATGAAAAGATAGACATGAGCCAGCAGTGTGCTCCTGTAGCCTGGAAGGCCAGCTGTATCTTGGGCTGCATCATAAAATAATGGCCAGCACAGAGAGGGAAGTGTTTGTCCCTCTTGACTCTGCCCTGTGAGGTCCCTTCTGGAGTACTCTCTCCAAGCATGGGGTCCCCAATACAGGAATGATGCAGAGCTGTTGGAGCAGGTACAGAGGAGGACTACAAAGATGATCAAAGCAATGAAGCACCTCCACTATGAAGAAAAGTTGAGGGAATTTGGCTTGCTTAGCTTGGAGAAGGCTCCAGGGAAACCTCATTGCAATCTCCCAGTACTTGAAAAGAACTTACAGGCAGGAGGGGGACATATTACATGGTGTGATAATGATAAGATCCAGAGGAGTGTCTTCAAACTGAAAGAGAAGAGATTTTGTTTAGATGTCAAGATTTTTTTTTTTTTTACTCAGAGCAGTGATGAGGTACTGAAATAGGCTGCCCAAAAAGACTGTGAATATTCCATCTCTGATGGCATCATCAGATTGGATGAGATACTGGGCAGCCTGATCTGGTGGTTGGCAACCCTGCCCATGGGAGGGGATTGGAACCAGATGATTCTGTCTGAGGCAAACCAGGAATAAATGGGAAGAAAAATCTACAGATGTTATAGAAGCAGTTTGGGTATATATTGCAAACCTGATTTCACAATGAAGTGAAAAGCTTTTCCTTTCTACATCATGGCTCATCATGATAAAAAAAGATCAGTTTCAGGGAACTTTCCTGCCCATTTTTAATTTGTCCCTGGTTGTTTTTTCTTCCTCTCTCTCTTTTTATTTCTGTCAGTCTGTGTTATTTTAAACTACTTCTTCACTCTCCTTTTATCTGTTTCAGTTACTTCTGTTCCAGTTCTTGCCCCTTATTTCCCTTCTCATTTCTTTTGAATTCTTCCCTTTTCCTCACATTTAATGTATGCCTCCACATTTTGATCCTCATGTCTGTCCTGTTCTTTGAGTGTTTCCTCTCAAATGCCAAAGCTCCATTTTCTCTTCATCATTACAAAATCCTACCACCTTCTCTTCCTGCCTCCTCTATGCCCCCCTTTATGCTCTGTGCACCCCTAACCATTTCTATCATTAATCCTCTTCAGCAACCATGCCCTCAACCTTTTCAGCCTTCCTTCCCTCTAGCCATTTCTTTCAGAAACATACTGCAGTAGTGAGGGATGAGGTAGCTCCATTTCTGCAGTAGATTGTGGATGTTCAAGTTAGAGAGTAAAAGTCAAGTAAGTTTTCATTTGGTGAGGTTAAAGAGCGGATACCAAAGAAAAGCTGTGAATGCTTCTGGAAGCTTGTAGTTATACATTTAGTTTTCCACTCTCCTTCAGTACAGGAACACACTAAGATTCTTCAGCTAAATTTTATTTTAAAGTGGGAGGGATAATAATAATACAGAGCAAGTAGATTTATCTGGTAGCTTAATAAATCTGACTTGGAAGGGTGAATGTTTTTAAAATCTAATGTACCAATGGTTAACTCCCT
This sequence comes from Tetrao urogallus, assembly GCF_951394365.1. Lineage (NCBI taxonomy): Eukaryota > Metazoa > Chordata > Aves > Galliformes > Phasianidae > Tetrao > Tetrao urogallus. The sequence goes on along the minus strand of NC_136820.1, from coordinate 26,105,671 downwards.
AATACTCCAATTATATTTTATGAAGATGGAGAAAAAAAATATGGGAAACGTATGAAAGATGCAGTGAGGGTGGTCTCTCATGCACTTCGCTAAGCTAAATTGCAAGGATAAAATCTGAAAATGCACATATCATTCTTATCTAAATTCAGTAGTGCCCTGCTGTTTAGACAAGCACTAGGAAATGGCTCTTTTAACCATATGTCTTCTTATGCTCTTCCCTTCTGCATTCAGACCTAGGGAAGAAGCACAGAGATTATCAGATTTTCTCTGGTGCAGCACCTCCCTCTCTCCCTCTTTTCCTCTCTCTCTCTCTCTCTCTCTCTCTCTCTCTCTCTCTCTCTCTATAAATAAATAAATAAATAAAAGATACATACGCCAGCTGCTATTGTATAAAAATATTCAATTTCAGTAGCTCTTGTAACCAACTAACCTAGCCTAGTGCAATTTCACCGGTTTGGAATTCATTTTCACAAGCCTCCATTAAGTTCACCCACAGTTATGTAATTAACACCTTTTTGTCTTTTTTTTTATTTGTTTGTTTGCTTGTTTTGATGAAAACGAGTATCAGGCTGATTCTCATTCAGATGCAAACATTAAACCTATCAAAATAGACTGAAAAGCTGTAGGCTGTCACTGATGAACTAAGAAGCAGATGAGAAGCACCCCTTTGTTTACAACTGTATAACAAAGGAAACAGTTAAAATGTGGCGAGGCAGACAGTGTTGTGATATTTCTAATTATGAAAAGTCACTGCTCAGCTAGTTCCTTGCCATTTTTTTGAGAGAACTGCAGGAGCGTGTGTCAGGGAAAGAAAAGTATTTTATTGGAGACAAGAAATATTACAAAGCTTTAGGGAGACAAAGAAAGCACTTAATGACTTCAAAGGATGTAACCAGGGGCAGAGTTTGACTGTGACTGCATCTAGCTGCATATCACTTCACAGTGTCCTGTGCTCTAAGTGGCGGTCTTACTTGCATACTTGTAAATCCAGTGTATCTCTACAAAAGTCAACTGCTGTGAAATCAATGGACGTAATCCAAATTGATGCTAGTGTAAATTACATCTCACTCTGTCCTTAAGTACTTGCTGTTTCTCAAGTAATGTGTATGTTTTTAAAGTCTTCCTGATAGTTAATTTTTTTCTTCAGAAAATTTGCCTTCACTGATTTGGTGGATTCATAGTTGAAGACTCTCATTTTGTCTCTTTTGAACTCTTGCCATTTGAAGAGAAATAAGAAGGAAAAGCCTCTGAGTCATTTGCACATAACCAAGATGTTCTGCCAAAAAGAGTGCAAATTTATCTTCTCCACTTTCTGTGCATTTGATTGTGGAATTGTGCATCTTTTGCTGACGTTATTCACATATTTCAAAACTTGTGCAGTTCTCTTAAAAAGGCCCACTAACACATAGCTTCATTTTTTTTCCCCTCAAAATGAACCTGTAGATAACCTTCCTGGAATTAATGTCATTTCAATGGATACTGTCTGACAGTAGTAACTATGTTCCTTGTTTGTCAAGGCAGATAACAAAGCAGATGCAGCACCACAAGAACATACCTCTGCTGTTAATACAGCTCAGATAGCTGATCAGACAAAAAGTAAAATGAAATATAGCCTTTTACTCTTAAAATATTACTTTAGAATTCAGCCTCAGACTTCTTGAATTCTGTCACTCTGAACAGAAATTATTGAGCTATTTGCCAGAGATGGTAACCAGTTAAATATAGCAACAGCATATCTTATTTTGGCAGCAGGGTTAACAGGTAAATCTATTAAATCACCCCAGAATCACTGGGGTGCTTTCACTTGAAAGGATATCTCCACATCTGCTACTTTCATTAATTATGCTCTCAAAATAGCTTCACTTGCTTTCAGTGATGCCACAGCTCCTGCTTCATGTGCTGAAAGTTTTACTTCTTTGGCTGCAAGAAGCCAGATTACACTATTTAAGTATTTTATATTGCTTGTAATATATACAGTACACGAAAAATCTTTCTCCCGTATTACTTTTGTTTCTCTGAATTACTACTTCAAATCTGAAGGACCTAGTTTATGTTTATTGTTGTCAATTGGAACTGCAGTTGCTCCCAGACAGTCCATTTAGAATCCTATTCCATTAAGTTTCCCATGTAAACAGTTTGATCCTTTTCAGAAATTAAACATTTTACGCCCTTTTAAATGTGACTCTCATTCTTAAAAACAGATTCTTCCAACTTAGTCTAGGCACAGAGTCATCATCATGCTTAGCTGCATTCACTGAATTACGTTCAGTTAAAAGGCTGCTAGATTACAAACCCTTTGGAAGAGCAGACTTGCTTTGCCTCTCTGCTTTCAAAACATCATGTGTATGTAGTTTTTAAGGCTATTAATTTTCAATGCAAAACGCTTTTATACGCTGCCATATAATTAGCTGATGGATCCAGGTTGTTACCTGTCCCATTGATACGACAGGTCTGCTCTCCACATTTCTCTACTTCTGCACACATGCAAATGGAAAATGAGGCAAAGGTTTTTGCTGTGGTCCCAATCCATTCTAACCTGCTATAAAGAAGTCCGAAAAAGAAGGTACAAATTTTTTTTTGCTTTGTTATGATTGTATATTTTTTCTGTGTTATGTGGATTTATGTTTTCCTCACAGATATACTTTTTTCATCTCCACCTTGTTACACCCCAGCAAATTTATAATCCAGAAAAGCATATGTGCCATGGAAAAGTTTGAGGAAAGAGATAATGCCAAAGAATTATCTCTCTATTTTATTAGTCTTTACAGAAAATATACCAGGTATTATCTGACTATGATACATAAAAAATTGTGCTAAAATTTAATGCTTCTTTACTTTCAAAGCTCACAATCCAGAATCATAGTTAATTGTCAACTATGAAAAAAAGGTAGATGATGGGATTGACAACATGAGATAATTCATGAAGTCAAACCCTCATTCATGACATGATTTGAAGTGCTGGCCTACAGACACAAACTTTGCCACAGAAAATACAAAAATGGAAGCACAGATATTCACAGCACCACCGGGAAACTCACTAATCTTAGAATAAACAATAATTGAATGTAGTAAACAGGTTATATATATATATATTCAATTAATCAACTGTCAGTTAATGTACCTTAAAAAGTTTAGGTGAATTCACAATCTCCTCTTACCATTGTATATAAAATATTTTTTACGTTTTTCTGATTTATCACTGATTGGTATAAGGAAATAAGGTCTGATAAACAGAACAATGACAATATAATTTATTAAACAAGACTGGATACTAAACAAATTAAGTAGGTAATTTTTTAGAATGTTGAAGTTGAAATTATCCGCACAAACAGATGAATCTAAGATGAAGCTTGTTCAGTGCAATGCAGGTTTAAACTATGGATAGCGTATAACCTGCAGGAAAGATTGCACCTTCTATCACAATCAAATTACTAAAATTGGGAGTGTTTTTTTTCCATTTGTCCATGAATCTATTCTTTGAAAATCATTTCACCTGCCAGTTCATCATATTAAGGGTTTATACCTGTATGTACAAAATATAGTTAGTATCCTTAAGGTGTGAAGGCTAAAGCAAGATTTCAGTGCAGTCTTTAGTTACTTATGGGAGATTATATAAAAGACAGAAATCAACTTCCCTGGAAGTGCACAGTAATGGGACTTAAGGTAATGGGCACCATTTCCAACAAGGAATATCAGTCTGTATAAGGACAAATTTGTAATGATAAGAGTGCTCAGACATTGGAACAGATGCCTAGAAAGTGATCGAGCCTCCATCCTTTGAGATATTTTGCCCCAATTACACAAGATATTGAACTAGTTCATCTAATTGGATATGGTTTAATCGGAGGAGCTGGACTAGAAGATCTCTGAGGTTCCTTCCAACGTACTTGATTCTGATTTTACTCATGAACTTAACAAGGAAATGTTTAGCCTTGATATTTTATGTAAATTAACTAAATGAATTTAAATTGGACCTGAGACATAAACACTGAATCTGTGTTCCTAGTTGCTGGTAGACACTGCCTTGCCAAAATACACTTCACAGTCTCTTAGATACTTACCAAAAGCTTTCATCTGAGTTTAGCAATGTTTTTCTACTTTCTCCAGTATCTTATTTCTTGGTAAAGACTGAATGAGGCTTGAAAGTGGTATGGTTCACTGCCCAATTTTTTAGCATACATGAAGGATTTAGAATAACAAATTCTTCAGTTCAAACATAATTTAAAGAGACAGATAGATAGAGAGAAAGGTCTCTTCCTTGTCAGAATATGTACAGAACCACTTTCTACAGATAAAAGATCAATGCTTTCTTTTGAATCACACACTTGCCTATGGCTTATAAAGTAACTAAAAAAATGCCAAGCGTTCTACAAAACTCCTAGATGTTCTCCTGCTTTCTCTTTTAGACATTCCATTTGGATTAAAGAGGCAGTTAAAGAACAAATATATATTTTCTTTCAGATTTGGAAATTTATTTTGTGATTTCCACCACAGACATCATAATTTTATTATTTTTCCTTTTTATGTTCTCTTCAGTTCTTTGTTCTGGAAATTCAATATATCATTTAAAAATCTGCATGATGACATTTTATGACAGGACTAGCATTGCACCTTGAAATCTCATAGTAATATACAGACAGGACATTTTCCTGTCTATTTCAGTCCAAAGTTTTAATGATTACGATGGTCATAAATTTTTACTCAGTTCATCAGTTTATTTTAAACCTGAATTTCCATTGCAGTATTCAAACTTTACATGTTTAATAATGTCTTTTTTTTTCTTATTAAACTTCTTCATAATTGAATCATAGAGACTAAAAATGCATTTTCATTTATAATAATGTTTTTACCATCCACAACACTTTTATCAAAGACAGTCTGCTAATGACATATTAACTCAGCCAGTCCATGTCCTACAAATGGCAACACAATCATACTCCTACAGCTACAGCAAAGATTAGAAGATGAAGACCCAATGCTGTTGCAATGGTTTTCAAGTCCTGGACCAGAACTAAGCTGCTCATTTAAGATCTAATGTACTTTGGCTTAAGTACTTGATTATGATGAGCCAATATGCCCCATATCATAGTCCAGGTATTCACTGTCATATTACAATTCTGAACTATGCTTGTCTTCTGTCCATAAGAAGCAAAAGTATCAGCACCTGTTTTCTTACAGCTAGATTGTCTGCATCTGAGGTAATGTTTATTATGCTTAGTTTATGCCTTGCTAACTCTCAAATGAGAATCCTAATTTTAGTATGAGTATCCAGAGGATTGAAATAGAGCATGAAACTTAACATTAGCAAGGATAATTTTTATGATAAAAATGTCCACTTACCCCTTGAGCAAACCTGATAATTTCTACTCACGGAATCCCACTTTCATATTTGCCTTTATATATTCAAGTTCTTTAATAACTGTAAAGGGTTAAAAATATATAAAGATCGGAAAACAATTCCGGGGAGGAAAGGGATTGCTTTTGAATTGGCAAAACTTGAATAACTCAAATAACAATTTGCAAATCTTATAAATGTGTCATTTTGCTTCAGAGGAGGCTGTGGGGCCATGTGAGGCCATGTGCTTAATTTTAAATCAGAAATATGTAACAATCCTGAAGCATATAAAACTTCATTGGAGAAATCTTTAAAGGTCAAGGACGAACAACTGAATTTATTAAAATACTTCCAAATCCCAGCAACAACCCCAAAGAAGATGTTCATACAACTTCAATATGCTGTGTTTTTATAATCAAAGTTTACTGTGATTTGGGGATAAGATACACAAATGGTCTTTGCAGCACATTTCTGCCATTTTTTATTACTTTTTTTCCATTTCCTTGAAAGTTATTTCAGCATGAAAAAAACAGTGACTTCTGTGTATTCACACTACAAAGCTTCCTGATACATGCATACATTAAGGTCAAATTTATGAACTATCTTGAGCCATAGTTTATTTGTTGACACCATTTATTATAGTTGCAAATAACTACAGAAAAGTAGCCTTGGCTTATGGTTAAAGCTTACACACGGTTTCACTCTTCCCTAAGTCATGACCTCTACAAATGCTCAAGGATCAACCCATCAGAATAGAATTAACAGGCTTCAGTGTAAACTAATGGTTATTCCAGAACTGTTTTCAGAAAAGGTTCTTGCATTTTCCATTGCAGTAGACATAACTGATTATTCCTAAAGCTGGTTGCTGGCTGAGATAAGTCACAGCAAAGTTTATCACTCGTGTAGATGTAAAATATGACTCAAAAAAAAAAAAAAAAAAAAAAAAAAAAGTAGCTTCAGTCAGCCTTTTTTTTTTTTTTTTTTTTTTTTCTTTTTTTTTCTTTTTTTTTTTTTTTTCCACTGAGAACTATGCCAGGTAGGATGTAAACATTTTAATTTTCCTGTACTAATGTATCTAAAACAAAAATCCTGTTCCCCCTAGTAGGACCTGACCTGTAGCTCATCTTGCCATCTCAACACAGATTTGCGTCTTTGTTCAGATTATTTAATAAAAGATAATAAATATATAAACAGTGTTACTGGACATACGGACTATATCCTAAGGTTCACTATAATGAAACGTCTATCAACAAAAGGAATTTAAAATCAGATACAGCTCTGAAAGATAATGAATAAATAGAAACTATTCAAGTAAACTGAGAAACAAGGCTGGCAGATTTTAAATTATGGAAAGTAGCTAACAGATATTGACTTTTGATTCTCTCCCCCACCAGCAAAAAAAAAAAAAAAAAAAAGAAAAAGAACATTACAATAAGGCACAAGCATTGTACTCAGATTTAGACTGCTAAAAGCACACGGTTATTGAGCCTTAAATAGCACTGCGATTATTTGAGCTTCTAAAGAAGCCAAGACATGCCGCCTTTCAGAGGGATTATTGGTATGAATAGCACAAAAGAATGAAGGAGACTTGAAGGGAGAAATGAAAGAATGAACAGGGAAAACATCTGTGTGAAAAAGCATCTGTGGAGAAACATTTTACACCTGTTGGGATATTAATGGAAATAAATTCCAAGTGAGTGTGTGTAGAAGGAATAAATGACAGGAAGGGAGAATATTACATGTGAAAATTGTAATAGATATTGCAGTGGCAAAACCAAACTCTTACAAGTACAAAATGAGAGAACTCAAGTCTTTGAAGTGCAATTCTTTTCCCTGGAGGCTATGCTTTATGAAACACACTTTTAACACATACTCAAACACCGTGTTTTTTTCTGCATGTGACCTCTATCCCACTGAGTGAGTAAGATGGATAGTGACCAGTTACAAGCACTAGGTATTCATTATTTTGTTCTACAATCATTTTTCATTCTATGGTCTATCTATTGTATGTGATTCTAAGGCTGCCTCATGGGATTTTCTCTGGCACTCAGCACTGCAATGCTTCACAAGCATTAATCTATCTTCACAAAATGTTATGTGATGTGAGGGGTTATCCTCATATTACAGATATATGTTGGATCAGCAAGACTGAGAAAGTACCTGCTTATTAACAGTCTACAGTTTAAGGTTTAGCAATTGATTTCTCAAGTTACTCAAAGCAGAACATAGCACATTGAAGACAATATTCCAATCAACTTCATCTGTAGCTAAGAATGGGCAGAACAATGTAACTACTTCTATACTGACATCAAAGTAGAACTCTACAGATTACTGTGGAGTGATACAATAACATACTATCTTCCATGCAAGATGGTCTAGTATTAAATGTGGAGGTTGGTGGCAGGGGGTTTGGAGAGTCATGATCCTTGAGGCACCGTCCAACCCTGGCCATTCTGTGGTTCTGTGATTCTGTAAGATATGTCATTCCATTTTAGTAATAATACAGAAATAATTATTAAAAACAATAATAATTACGAGTGTCATAATTATAATAAATATCTTCATGTCACTTGCCTATACATAACTTCCTATATTAGATATTTACTCTGCCTGAAAGAAACAGAACTAGGCTGTCTGGTCTTCAAAATATCTGCTGATATTTGAAAATGTAGATTTAAGGTGTTTTGTTTTTTTTTTAATAGAAATGAGTTACAAGTTCCTTGCCTTTCCTAAAGCATTGGACTAAATAACACAAAAAGCATCTTTGATATATCAAGAGAAAATATTGCCAGAGAGTTAGTCTCTGTGGTAATAAGAGATTCTTAGATTTTTATTTTTATTTTTTAAGTTATGATTATCCTAAACACCAATTCACCCTTGTTATTTGATGTCAGGAAAAAGAATAAATAAATAAATAAATAAATAAATAAAATATTACTGATAGAAATCACAGAGCTGTGGTATAAAACTGGACACCATCATTAGCATGACTTGTCCAAGATGTTTTTGAAGCCTGAAACTTTTATGGAAATCCAGAAGACTTACTGGGAATTGCCAGTGGAGAAAAGACCTTCACTTTGAACCAGAATTATTGTTCTGGACTTTTTCAGAAACTAAGTTTGAATTAGACATGTGTTCAGAATTTCCTGTTGGAAAGCATGAGCAGATGCCTATTCACTGTGCTAATTTTTCTGTTTATGCTTTTTTATATATGTTGGATAGCCACTGTATACACTTTATAGTAGTGCTATAATACTTACCAGTGTGACACCTAAGTCTTTTTGTGCATTCAGTTCTTGCCCATTAAAATCATATAATGCTTGAATGTATGTCCAATACTATAGATTAATGTGATTTATCTTTTTAAACAACTACAAAAACTATACAGAAAGAGTATAGGCTTCTAGGCTAAAATCAACTAATTTCAGTAAAACTGGGATTGTCCATGGAAGCTGAAAAAATGCCCATGCCTCCCAAGTAAAGTATGGGCAGACCTCCAATGATAAATTTCTTCTCAGAGAAACTGCATGAAACTTCTATCTTAGAAATACATAGAATAATACAATACAGTATTTATAGAATAGGTTAGTCAACACTCCATGATGTTTAACTTCAAAGTTAATCTGATGCAATAAAAAAACCTTTGACAAACAGAGTTTTTAGTGACAGAACATCTATTATTGCTACTCTGTGGTAAAATAGTACCTATCACAAATTCAGTGTAGCTTTTCATTTCTCTTGGAATACAAATAATGAAACCAAAATTACACACTGAACTACTAAAGGGTATACTTCAGACAAGCAAGCTTTCGTCTTAAGCAGACACTTTGAAATATTCCCAGGGGTTGTCATATAGTTTTATTTGACATTTAGTTAAAGACCATGTCTACTAAATGATCAGTTTTTCCTCATTCCTTAGGTTGTTACTTAGTACACAATTGTCTGTGTGATTTCCTGTGTTATTAATAGCCTTTAAACTTAATGTTTTTACTGTGGCTGTTGTGCTATACGATTTGTTTGTTAGAGGAATATAAGAATATTGCCCAGTTCTGCACAATGAATTTGGAAGTGTCTGCACTATATGTTTCAATAAGATGACCTGCTTTTCCTGTTGACTCTGATCTGCTATCAAATAAGCAGAACTAAGCATACTGTTTTACAGTTGTTTAATTATGCACACACATTAGAGTAGTGCTCTATAGTGCTCACAGTAGAGTAGTGCACATCAGCAGTGCTGATGAAGCCAGTAGGTACTCTTGAATCCTCATGAACCAAATAATTTTGTATTTGCTTTACTTCTCTAACTTTCCTATGCATCCATCCATTTTCATATACAACATGCACAAGATCAGGATTAGTATTTTTAAGCATTCTATGTTTTCGAAAATGTCATAGAATCATCATAGAAAGATCAGTCTTAAGCCGTAACGGTCAATTGTTCAGCAGTAGTCAAAAAGATACACCAAATCTCTCAAAATTAACCTGAATTACATCAATACTTCATTGCTGAATTGATCCCACAAAACTAAGAATAAATACTGGTATACAACTAGAATAAATGTTAGGGATTTGTAATTGGGGGATGGACTTGATGATCTTTGGAGGTCCTTTCCAACCCCTACAATTCTGTGATTCTGTGATACTGTAATTAATGCTTAAAATAGTGTTGCAGTTGGAGTTTAGATTTGTTATTTTTTTTTGGTGGAATTATTTGAACACTATCTTTTTGAAAAGTTTTGTCTAAGTACATTGCATCTTACATTGTATTTCACCTCATAATCATATGATATGATCCACATGTTATGACTTCTTTTTTTAAATCCAATTTTCTGATGTTTATTTCCTTCCCTGCAAGGCAAAAATAAACCTTTTCATTGTTTTTTTCCTCTGAAAATATTTAGTTGACCATTTATGCAAGCAGAAAATCTGAAAATACTAGTCATCATTTAGTTAAAATAAAATTTGTAAGAACAAATAGTCTGGGGTTTCTGCTGTATATGAGTTAATATTTCTTATTATAGTGATTATTTCATTAAATAAGAAATTTATGGGAATTCTAACAAGACAAGACTGACAAAATACCATTTGAAGTAGTCACAAAATCAAAAATGATGTGTCCTGAAGGTGTAGCAGTTTTAATTTCTGCTTTATCAGGTGGAGATGCTTTTTGTTTTTGTTTTTTTTTTTCTTTTTACTCTTAAAAAAAATGAAAAAGATGAAGGAAAAGGGGAAAAAAAAATGAAAAGGAAAGGGAAAATTAATAGAAGCAAGACTAAAGAAGCTGTATTTAAACACAGCAGAGTTCCCAAACTAAAGCAGGCAGAACAAGGATTTACCTTAGAAACATTTCCCATACTTACTGCTGTGACCTATCTGAACACCAGCAAAGGTCCAGATCTGTATCTTACACACCCATCATCTTGCTGGCTATTTTCACCAGGATCTACATGGTTTGACTTTGATCAGAAAGATTCTATCTTGGATGTTAGATATCTTTTTGCAATTCATATTCTTAAAGCCAATTTATCAAAACAAATACTCCAGTAAAGCTTTAACATTAATAAATTAAATGTCAGAATAAAACAGGTCATCAAAGATTTCTAGAATAGATGTTTTTTTTTAATGACCTTTAAAGTGCAGGAGGAACACAACTCATTCAGTCATTTACGTTGTGCCACAGTTGTGTATTTCCTTCATGAAAGATAGTTTCTATGAAAAACATTTTATTTTACAGGATGAACAAGAACACAAAAGCTCTGATACATCTCTCATTTGAGAAAAGCATTCCTACTAAGGAGATAAGTGATGTCATTTTTGAAAACCTATCCATATTTCTATAGTGAAAAAGTATTTACTCCTTCAGAAGGGAGGGAGGAGAGTGCTTGTTGATAGATTTTGTCCTTGCTATCATTGGGTTTTGCTACTCTTTACTCTGATTTCTCAGTGAGAAATCAACCCAGTTGTGAGTGCAGGTAATTGATCTCCTCCAAGTCAACAGGATATCTTAGAACACCAGAAATAGGGGACAAGAACATGTAATAAACATGTTGTTGTGTACTTTCCATGGCAACCATGTGCTGATGCACAAATAAACCAAGAGACTTGGCAGGGCTAACAAACATTAGTTGCATTAGAGGAGTTTTCCATAGTCAGCTTGGAAAGATCACACATCGCAGTTAACTCATTTGTAACAAAATCACTGCCATCGAGACAGATCTTTCAAATACTGTCCTGTAATTCTAAATCTATTTTGAGATTATTTTCTTTCGTGTAAACTTGTCTGTTTTAATATTTACTGCCATGATTCTTTTCCACAAAGTCTTTAACATTGTGCATTTTAAGAATGTGTGTCCATATCAAAAGAACACATTCAAAAAGAGTTAATGAAAAAAGTCAAAATAAAGTTCACTTATTACACATTACTGTTATGAGAGGGACATAGTAGTGGCTTTGTTGTAAAATCAAACATGATATAAAACATTAATTAGTTTAATTAGTTGTGTTTACCAAAGATGAAAAAAAGCAGGAATCAAATGGGTTGGGAATGAACAAGAGAGGGAAAAGAGGACTAAAAGACCAGTCAAATATAAACAGATTGTCTGTCTGAACTCTGCACTGTAGTCTGCCCTATGTTCTTATTAAATTTCTCTTTTAACCACTTAAATGCATAGTATCCAAAAGAAAAAAACAGGAAAAATATGCAATCTGATTCATAATATATGAAAAAATCAGATGTTTCAAGTTGTAAATATACAGGTTTTGGATAATGATTTCAGAGAAGATATTTGAAAGACTAAGATGTGACCAAAAAAAAAGTAAAAAATCAATAATGACTGTTTATAGAAAACTTTGATTACTTAACAGATCATTTGTCAAGTGTTCTTTTAAGACTGTCTTCTATTTTGTATAAGTTTTGTTCGGAATTCTATTTTACTTCATGAAATACTTGTTAAATAGTTGTTTAATAAAGATCATTTGATAAAATTAGGCAAATGTGAACATATTCTTTTTCCTTACAGTGAGAAAGCTTTTTAGTGTTCAGCAATTTTTGAATAAAAATGCTAAATAATTCATGAAGTATTCAAACAAATGTTTGCAAATATATTAGCAGTAAGCTCTCATGAATACACTCTGATATCCAATTAAAGCAATCTAGAATTCTTTGCAGCAATCCCAGTTTACCACTGGATTACAAGAGCTTTTGGATAGTGACTCCTTGAATCCGTTACTTACTAATTTATCTTCAACTATTAAAATAGAAGAGCTGAACTAAGAGTAGAATATGTTTCTTATCAGTTTTGAATGACATAAGCACCTCTCTTTATATATGAGGTTAAGCTATTGAATTCTGAAGGATTTGTAGGTGAACCATATTTAAGCAGTAGATAAAGAAAATTAATCTATGTGTAAACGAGAAAAATATTCTAAGAATATACAGAGATAAAACCAATCCAATATACAGCCCATACTGATAGGAAATAATGTGAAATACTTATGTTTTACTTTTTTTTTCCCCTATAGCTACCCCCAAGTTCTAGAAACCATTCTTTGTTTCTTGCAGCTTCTTTCTGTTCTAATGAACAATCACATTTTCTCATTTTTTAGAAAACTTTAACTACATTTCTAAGGCTTCCACATGAGCATGAAAATAAAGAAATACAAAATCATAATATTTTAATTTGTCTAGGAATTGTATAGATGTCTTGGGAAATACAACTGAATGCACCATTTTGTACTTTTGATGTGAATTTGTGTGCTATAGTCCATGGTGAAATCTCACGTGGTTTTGAGATTCACAGCTAGACTGCTGTTGTGGTTTTACCCACGAGGTGGCTAAGCACCACAGAGTTGTTCACTCACATATCCGTTGGTGGGATAAGGGGGAAGAACAAAATAAAGAAAAATAGAGTAGATACAGATAATAGTTATAATAATAATATAATATGTGTTTACAAAACAAGTGATGCACAAAACAATTGTTTACCACACACTGACTGACGCCAGACCCCAGGCCGCAGTCAGAAATAGTCCTGGTTCTGTCCCTTCCCAGCTCCTTTTTCCCCTTAGCTCCCACCACTAGCAGAACTGTGCAAGAAACTAACACCTTCGGCTCTTTTGTGCCACTGCTCAGCAACATCTAAAACATTGGTGTGTTATCAACATTGTTTTTCTCCCAAATCCACAAGGTAGCATCACACCAAATGCTACAAAGGGAAAAAAAATCTCTGTCTCAGCCAAAACCAGGGCAATTTCTCTCAACTTCTTTACAAGCAGAATATTTAATCTACATGGCAAAACCTGCATCTGCAAGTAATAGTGTAAATGTTTGTAACAGTACACACCTATGTTTTATGTCAGAACAATAAGGTTCATGGAAGGCCACTGTTGGCATTAGAAATACTGTTTGGTTTTGCCACTTGTTGATGCTGTCTGATATATTAAAAATAGAAGAGAAGAAATAAAAGAAAATCCTGAATCTAAAGGCCTTGTACATGTCATGTCTTAGCAATCACATAAATTTGCAGATGCAAATGCTGATTTAGAAGGAAGCTGTGGGTATTTATTTTGTTTTGGATGTCACTTGGTACAATCTAACAGCTTAGAAAAAAATAGCTATTAGATAGCAAGACCATGAGGTAGAGAGAAGTTATCTTTAGATATACATTGTGTCAATCTTCAATGGACCTTCTCAAAAACAGATTACTTTCCCTTCACCCTGATCAAAAATCCTTCAGTACATAACAAAACAACCAGGGAACCTCTTCCATAGAATGCAGAATGTATGAAATAAATAGCAACATGAAAATTTTGACAGATTTCTATCTAATAAATATATCTATTTAAAGTCTGCATTTGTCTAGTTTCCAGAAAAGAACAAATAGAAATTTCTATCTCAATAACAGCTTCCAAATGATTAAGACCTGTAACTTTATGTTCATATAATTTTGAAACAGAAATTAGAGAGTGTAAGCTCATTGCTCACAGACTATTTTTTGAAAATACAGAGAACATTGTCTGTGCTGTTTTAATCTTGCACCGAACACTTTGCTATAGAATTTAATTTACCTTAAATCAATAGCTTCATGTGAACTTTCTCAAAGGCTGATGCTTTTTATGAACTGGGTTTTAATGTGGGTCATTATGTGGGACATTTGGCCACAATCTTTAAATAAGATCTTTTATAGTCACTAGCAGGATCTGGATTTTCTCACTGCTGTTAGCTTACTCTACAGGCAAGTTAATATGATTCCCATGGAGCTGCATCAAAGGAATGTCAGGTGGGCATTAGGGAAAGACTCTTCACTAGAGGGTGATGGCCATGGAACAGGCTTTCTGGGGCAGCAGGCATGGCCCCAAGCTGAAGGAGTTCAAGGAACATTAGAACAAAGCTCTCACATGTTGAGTCTGGATGTTGGCTGGTGCAGTATGGATCAGGGAGTTGGACTCAATGATCTGTGCAGGTCCCTTCGAAGTCAGGGTTCTCTAGGACTCTGCAGTGATACTAATTTACTTTTTACAACACAGAAAACCTATTAAAGAGAATATAGTAACTATGCAAAAAAAAGCAGAACAAAACAAAACAAAACAACAACAACAAAAAAAACAAAAACAAAAAACAAAAAAAACCCCCACAAATCTCACTTTACTTGATAGTTCTAACTTTTTTTATTACCATCTGTGAATAAATAAACAGCTGAGCTGGTGCCATCTTATACAGCCATTATTTTTCTCAGCTGAATGTTAATAGATTATCTCTTTTCTCTGAGCTTTTTCCTTTTTATGTGCTCTAGACCTGAATTAACAGGTCATTATTTCATGATTCTTTTCCAGGCCAATGGTACAATACAATAATTGCACAGACCAGCATAAACATTTTAAGGCTTTCATATGGATGTTTCCAGAGTGAAATAGATTTTACTCTGATTTTTCACAGTGTAGAGCTACTATAAATAAAAATACAGAACCGTTACTAACAAATGAACCAGTACAGGTGATGCAGACTTTAAGTCATGGAAGATTCCATTATAGAAAAGTAACCATTGTTCATTGTTCCACTGCAGTGCACTCTAATCTGAGTCAAATAACTGAAGCTTGAGCAGACACCAATCAGCAAGAATTCTACTTACCTTTTACAGTTGTCAATGACCAATTTATCAATGATACATAAGTTTGAACTAAACAGCTATTATTTGTATGGAATTTTGTACAAAACAGAACAAAATTAAAAAGACTGAGACAACATGACAGGTCTGAGCCTTAAGGGCAACACATATGTTCATCAATTTTGTTTCTAAATCTAATCATTTGTATCAAGGTGTCCTGCTCATTAGTAGACAAGGATTGGTAATTATCACAATAATTATATCACAGTTATAAATTTTGAATCAGAGTATCTTCTTTGAAAGTAAGAGTAAACAAATTGTGTGGTATGATAATTGAACCAGACCTAAAAGTGGAAGCACAAGTACATGGAAGTTAAGTAAAATGAACCATTCGTATCAGCTGTACTTCTGCATGCTTCAGCAGGACACCGGCTTCATTACGATTTGGTCTCAGGATAATTTCTGCTCACTAAAACCAAGTAACTAAAATCATGCTTCCCCCCCCCCCACCCCTCCCCCTATGGACAGGGGAAATGATTGAGAAAGAGAGATGAAGAACACCTTTAGGACAAGAGCATCTCAATCACTATTGCTTCTCCTGCTAGAGAACTGAAAGAACTCCCTGTTTTTGATGTAACAGGAGAAAGCAATAAGCCTTCTTTAGGAATGATAAGTTGAAGAAAGATGAAAATTTAGATGGGGAAATGATAGTAGGTCAGTTGGCTAAAATGAAAATATCTTATTTAGTATCCAACAGTTTTCCAGTAGTCCCTTTGGTTTTGCACATGCTAATATCACAATGAAAGAACTACATTCACTGAAATAAAAGTTAAATGTTGATATTCAAATAGTATCTCTTACAATCAGTCACTAATAAACTTACCCACTTTTTTGGAGGGGAGATTTTTTTCTCTTATTTGTCTTGGTTTTGTCTGTGGTTTTAAACATGGCTGCTATCCATTGTTGATTAAAAGTATTTGTAAAGATTAGGTTGGCTATTTTTCTTCCTTGTGGTTTTGTTGTTTGTAACCTTCTTTTCCAACATATGATAATAGAAAAGTGTTCAACAGTCTTTTATACTTGTAAACAAATCTTTCTATCACATCACCATTTTACAACAAAGAGAGAATGTAAATTTCTGAGCCTGATTTATTATAAAGCTCACACTGGAAATACCTATTTCTGTTTAAACTGTAAAAAGCAGAACGAAGAGAAAGAATCAAATAGCCTCAACTCTTAGTAATTGTTTGGTTTTCATAGCAGTGAACGCTCAGTAGATCAGCTCACAGCGGTGCATGAAGTCATTCTGCGCTGAAGATTAACAGCATAGGATACTTGCCAAGGCACTTCTGAAAACTAACCTTGATTTTCATGAAGTCCCTTTGGGCACTAAGTGTTTTCCTTTGAAATTGTGATTGCTGTTATACACTTGAAACTGTACCTAGATGTACTTTTATGAGAAATAAAGAATCTATATGCAAAATAATTTATTGTTCTTAAAAATATTAATCTATGAATTTTAACAAGTACAAGCAAACTATCGTGTTTTCAAGAAGTAATATATCAGCAACAAAATTCTAAAATAGAATCTACATTTCATTCATTATATTAAACATAGATTTTCCATTATTTTCTACAGAGATATACTTGGTTATTGGAGGACATGACTACATGAGCCTAGGCTAAGGCCTACGTGCTCTGATGTGTGTTATACTGACAATGGTCTCTCACAGACCTTGACAGAGTCAGCAAGAATGGGGAGATGCATAAGCAAAAAAAGAGCTGCATTAGCAAAAGAGCAAAAAGTTACACTTTAGGGTGAGGTAAGAAGTTGCTTTTAGCCAACGAATCAGAATAGAAATTTAGGTGCATGATTGCCTCATGCCATCCACATAGTAACCAACCAATTATAGAGGAGTTACTCGTGATTCACACCTGCATCCAATCAGAAGCATGCTTTGTATTATTTAAGAGTAGTATTTTTTCCAATAAATGGTCTGTTACCACTTTCATGAAGTGCCAGAGTTTGTTCTTTTTCTCCCGACAATTTTCTTTTATTCTGTTTACTTGAATAATATATTGTAATTTTACTATTATTATTATGAATTTTTAACCAAATTACACTGTCATATTACACCCAAGACTTTGGGATCTATTAAGATATTTACTTATATACATCTTCAATTTCCTATATCAACTGTAGTAGGAACTTTCACCAACTATACTGTCTTATTAAATCTCTGATCATAAATTTCAATTTACAAACAATACTGTAGTAGTCATAGTTCTGTTCTGGAGGAGTAGAAATTGTCTAAAAAATTGCCCAACTATATTAACTTAATAATTTCCTCCAATGTTATTTATATCCCAAGAGAACAAATGAAACGAGTCACTTTGAATACTGCTACAATAATCGTATGTCTAAAGGTGAGACTAAGCCTATATTTAGACATACTGAAAATGACTTTGATCTGCTGATGAGTATCTTGCATTTACTTTCACATAATCTCATTGAATAAAATAGAATATCACAAAAAGTCACTAAGTCACTAGCAGCTTTTTGGCTTAAATGGCATACTCAGCCTTAATTTCCTAGTTTTACTAGAGTTTCTGCTCTGGAGGATTTTTTTTTTAATACTGAATGGGAAAAGACAAAAGCGAAATTTCCAACAGTGCCAAGGAACATCTTTCCTTTTTACCTTCTGCTCATCTTCGGAAGAAAACATTCAGCGCATATCAAGTCCAGTAAAGCACTTCTCATTTACATGCCTAACTACATACTCAGTTTAGCCTACTTTGACTTATCAAAGTGAATTTTATTAAAGGATTTATTCTCTCTCAGTAACACTATACACTGAAGTGTTTGTTGAATTATGCAAGGATTGTGAATGCTCTTATTTTCTTGGTGGGAAAGAAAATAAGGCCAAATGCTTTCTTTTTAAACTTCTGAGAATATACTGGGGCTTCTCAAAATGTCATAGTCTTGCATAATCTGGAGACTATTTAACACTGCATGGAGAAGAAAGTAGTAGAATATTGGATTGATTGTTCTTGCTGTTACGCAATCATGATTATGCCTGAAAACATCAGATATGGCTGGTCCCAGCTGGATAGCACTGTAGCTTAACCAGTATTAGCTAAGGCAAAGATACAAAATAAATGTGAGCTTGCTTAAATCAGAAATATCTGAAATAGAAATAAAAGATAGGGAAAAAAAAAAAACCGGACAGACCAGCAGCCAGAATCTTACACAAACTACTAACAGATCTGGTGCAACCAAATTAAATTTGTGTAAATATTTCTTTTATTAAGTCTCAACAATCTCTCTATGCTAAAACAACCTTGCTGAAAAATAATTAAGGTGGAATATTGCAAAGCCTCACTTCTTACTCTATTGAGGTTTTGTAGTCTTGATTGAAAAAAAGTATGCATTTATTTACCTGCAACACTGTAAGAAGCACTTCGCAATAAGAGAAACTGCTGAATGAGAAGAGGTGACTGAAGGAGCAGGAGGTCAGTTTTTTTTATAGGTATTATCAACTGAGAGAAAAATCTCCAAATAGAGTGAGGTTTGCATCACATTGTAAAACAAGTTGGGAAGTGAATACTTTAATTTAAAATTAGAAAAAAAAAAAAAAAAAAAAAAAGAGATATTAAGGTGTATTTCACTATATCCTCTTCACCATTATTTCAAGACACAACAATATTACAGAATTCTATTTGAAGTACTGGTCTACAGTCTTTGATCGCACTTACAGTACAAATGTAAAATCAATTCTCTACTCCCATTTATCTCAGTACTGGTGTTAGCTGACTCTAACAGAATGACTCTTATGGAGAGGTAGTTATTTTACCTCGGAGTGGCATTTCAGAAGCCTTAAATGGTCTGAAGAGATGGCACATGACCTTTAGGAATATTTTATCTCTGCTTACCTCTGAGAACTGAGAACAAGAAGAGTTAAAGAAACAAAAGCACTGCAGAAGCTGACCACAGTAACGGGAAAGTTGCTAAAATTCCTTTGAACTTTGGCTTTGCCTTTGATATATGAGAGCTGCAGAAAGAAGTACAGTAGAAAATTATGTCTTTGTGTTTCCCAGTAGTTTAATTGCAGAAAAAGTATTTTCACTTATTAATAGCATCTGGTTGAATTTTCCCTGTTATCAGACTGTAATGAATTGCACAGATCAGTCCTAGTGTAACAAAGAAATGCAATACATCATTATGAATTTCATATAAAGGCTTTGTGATCCTTGACTATTGTTATTGGCATTTTTAAAGTATAGTCTGACATGGCAATTCATACTTCAGATTTTCACAGACTTAATGTATGTCCTGAAGTAGGAAGTTCAACTCTATTCACTGCCTGCAAAACAAAAAAAAAAGGCTTCTCCAGGGGGGGAATCAAGGGTTTAACTTAGGTGCGCTGAATTGTTCTCTAAAGCATCCCCTAGACAATTGTGTATGACAGGTTTCCTAAAAGAGGCAGCTATGTTATATGCCAGTAGCTATACAATACAAGTATCTTTCCCCTTTTGATTAAAGTTTGAATTGAGCTAACTCAAAGTGGCTTTCCAAAGTGAGACTTTATTATCAGGCTACTTTCATGTGAAAACACAACACAGAACACAGCACCACAAAAGAAAAAAAATCGGTTTTCCAAAGCAGATAGAAATTTGCAGTTTTCACTTACCATAACTGAAATAGTAATTTTAGCCTCAGATCTCTAGTTCATAAATGTAGTAGTGGAAGAAAAACTTTATTGAACAAAAATGCCTAACAGAATTTGTGCAGCAAAACAACTCCTATGGTAATATTGTTACTGTACTATATGAAATGAAACTCCTTTGTTTACTGCAGCACTTAACTAGACTTCAATCTTGACTTCTTTTT
The DNA here is from genome assembly GCF_951394365.1 of Tetrao urogallus. Classification (NCBI taxonomy): domain Eukaryota; kingdom Metazoa; phylum Chordata; class Aves; order Galliformes; family Phasianidae; genus Tetrao; species Tetrao urogallus. Next base: position 26,085,342 of record NC_136820.1, on the reverse strand, counting down.
AATGGCTGCAAAATTTTGTATTTTAATTCTACGTTTATTATATTTCTAATTCTGTATTTCTATGACACTACTCAATTCAATAAAAAACAGGCCTAGCTAGATCATAGTCAGAGTGCATAAACAAATTCACATTGCCCCCATCAGCATCATTCGTTTCCAGCTCCATTCTTTTCAATGTAAGAAGACCACTTTTCAGTGAAGGAAACTATCAAGTTCTGTCAGTTATAATATTTTTGCTAGCCTGCTTAATTAAGTTAGGAACTACAACTCACTTGTCACTTTTTTTTATTCTCTTCTCTGAATTCTTTAGAATTTTAGAAATTACTTTCTGATATTGTGCACAGGATTCTGTGCATTGCTTTACTATGGATTTCGTCTCCACAAAGCTGTTTACTGTTTCTCTTTCTGATCCCATAAGTAGTTGCTTATCCAATTTGCTGTTCTTCAGTATTCATTCATCCCAGCTGTCTTCCAAATATCTCCTTTTCATTAAGTAACAGTATTTCAGATTATTATGCCTTCACTGTATGACAGCAGTTTTTTTTTTTCCCCCATACAAATTTTAATTTTGCAATTTCTCGCCTGGGTTTCTGATGTTTTGACATCTCTTCATATTAATTTTGTGCTCTCATCAGTAACACTACATCTCTTAATTCAGTATCATCTGTTATTTTAATCAACTGTTAATGACTTCTTCATGATAATCAGAACAGTTGTATTAAAGGAAGATTTTAATAAGTTTAAATCTACAGAAAAATGTCTCTAGTTTGTTAACATTTATAAAAGCCTTGGTTATCTAGTAAGATGTTCATCAACTATACCTTTGGAAAGATGACAAATGTTATGTATGTCTACTTCACTAATATATATATATATATATTTATATACACAGATTAAGGCACATTTGCATAAACAATTTAGTCACATGAATAAAATTCTGTGGAATTAATTCTTTGTTTAGTGATAGAAATATAGTTGTTTTTTCTCAGCTCACGTAAGTAAATTATATGAAGTCAGTTCATAAGAGTTCATGAAAGACACTAGCACTTTGCATTGCCTCTACTAATTCCATGTGTTGTAACCACATAACTTTAAGCACAAATAATTCTTAAAAAACTGGCTAACAGATGCAGTGTAAATGAAATAATTGCTCAATTTATCATCTATTTCTACTTAGACTTCTCAATCAATGTTATATGTGATTAAAAAAAAGCATGTGTCTCATAATGAAAATGTAAGTAAGGTATATGAGTAGGAGATGTCTAGATTTGCATTATTAGGATTTGCTGTGAAATGAAATCGGCTTATGTCATAAGACTGAATATGATTTGTCATCATTCAGCTGTTAATTGCATTTTAAAGAAAAAGACAAAAAATGTACTCAAGGACTATGGATGGTCAGTAGGTACGGACTTGCCTTAACTATTACCTTATCTCAGGTATTGCACTGGAATTCATTTTATGCAAAAGTTTAAATCCTGTTTTTTCTCCCTCCGCAGTCAGTGTAGGAAGAGAGGGGATCTCCAGTGGGCAGTTCAGATGATTTTTCTGAAGACGGATTCAACTCCCTGTGAAGGTGTCTATCTCTTCTCCTAACTACAGAAGAAGATGGAATTATTAGTTTAGATTAAATGCCCATACTGGTTAGTTTTAGAAGAGAGGACATCCAAGGTATGAGAAGGGGCTAAGTATCAACGTTGTACATCTTGTCCCATGAGCTCCAACAGTAATTACACTGACATTACACCAGTACTTGTCAGAATGAGTGAGGACATCTGAATTTGGGCTGTAGTGTTTATGAATTACTGCAGAGCTTAAGAAATCTCTGATTTTTCTATGGGTCAGTGGAAATTCTCACCTGATCCTTCCAGAGGCAGTGCAGAGCTATGCTGTCCATAAACTCACAGTGTGTCTAAACAGCACTCTGGGTAATTTCAGCCTCTGGGTAGTAACAATAGCAGATGCTTATTATATTTAATTATTAACCATCAGCTCTTTGAACTTATCACCTTAGTCTCTCAGCATCTGCATGATGTATGGCAAAATTCTCACAATTTCAGCTTCCATCAGTCAGTAAGTAAAAGATGAGCATCTGCTAGTGCTCACCAGTCCCTCAGGATAAATGCAAGTATCATTACAGTTGTTCCTAATGGTGTTTTACACAAAATGATGTAGGGTCGAGAAGGCACGCTAGGTTATTTTACACACACAATGTCAAAGCATTTATTGCCCTGCATATGGCAAGTTTTAAATATAAATAGGTAATACTAGTAGATCATTTATTACTGCATTTAATATTTATGCAGTGACATAAATTTGTATGTCCTTTTAAATGATTTTGAATTTTAGATTTGGTAGAAACTTTAGGTGCACTTGGTTTCTAGTTAAAGAAAGGAAGGAGAAACTGCTGGAATGCTGTACTTCACCCTCCTCTGTCATTTCTGCATTTCATCTTGTGCCCATACCACACAATGAGGAAAACCTATTTGAAAGCGAAAACGAACAAGCCAGGTTCTCACAGTGTCATACAAAAGACGGCATTTTTAAACGCAGGGCTTTTCGCAAGAAACACAGGGTCTGGAAACGTCAATATGTTGCCTTCAGTACTTTGGCTGCTAATTCACCTGTATTAACATCTCACTCACATACTCCACCTCATTGCATCCATCTGTTAAGGTCAGAATTCTGGCACCCTTCTTTCCTGTTTGGAAGGAATTTACAGCAGCTACTGAAGAGCCTCTGCTCAGCCACAGATGAAGGTTGGTTCCTATGTGCAATGTATTAGCAACTTTATAATTTCAAGTCTGACTTTCTTACAAAAGATTTTGCATAAAGTAGGCCAGAATAATGAAGCAATTAGCATCAGTCTTCTGGGATGCTTTCAAGAGATTACTGCCATGTTCTCTCCCAAGGCTATGCCCCTAAAGAGGGGGATATCCCTATCAGTGCTGAGATACAATATTCCCTTGCCTCATACAAGATGTGAAAATTATCTGGAAAGTCACATTTGTTATATCTCATAGGACTCAGCAATGAACTTTGGAAATCATGTGACTCAAGCACAAAAGGTCAACATAATGGCATATTGATATGTCAAAGGTGAGTCACCAGATTTTGGAAAATTGTGAAGACTCCCACCATGCTGAAATGGGAATAAAACTGTCAATTAAAATTTGAACAGTAATACTTGAATGTTTCACATGTCATTTTTCAGTAGTATTTGTCATACTTTGACTCCTTTTTAAAAAGAAGTTGAATGCAAATCTTTGTGTTTGTATACTGTAATATGGCCCATATATTTTAAAACCATAAATCTGAGAGCTTTCAGAACATAACAGTTTTTAAATTTTATTTTTCCTGCACTGCTCAATTCTCTGAGAACCCTCAATTCATTCAAATGTGATTTCAAAATAAGCTGCAGCAAATCTAAGTTTTTTCCACAGTATAGTTTATGCTGGTAGATGACAGAGACTGTCCAAGGTTATATAGGCAGATATGCAGCCTAAATTTTAATGGATTTTTTTTACAGTGTCTGACTGCATGATTTAAAATTATCATTTTTTTGCAGCAGTTTTTCTACCCATCTCTCCCTGCTAATGCTGAGTCAGAGAGTTCAGAGTATTTAATTAAAAATGGAGAGACAAGTATTTTACAGCCTGAAAACCAACAGTCAATGGAAGACATCCACTGACTTCACTTAGCTTTAGAAATCTTCACCAAAGCTTGATGTATATTCATTGTATATTTGCGGACATCATTTTAAATTTGTTCTCATCTCCTGTTATCACACAATCTTAGCTAGACACAGAAATTGAGGGTTTCAGCCCTTCCTTCCTAGGAAACTAATATTGCATTCCCTTTATTTTGCTAAACTTATATTTAGAAAAGTAATTACATCATGGCAAGAAACATTTGCCTCTTATTAAATTTCAGATTTAATAAAATTAGTACCAGAGAGCAGAACACTAGTAGTGGGGCCCTGGTGCAAGAATTGAAAGGAGATCCTTTTCTAGCCAGCTGTTGTTACATCTTACTTTTTCCTGCAGTGAGCAGTCTGAAACATCACTGCAGTTACATTGACAGCACATACAGTAGCTCGCAGTTGAACTGTAGGACTCTCAAAATTTGTTTGCAATATCTGCAACTGAGAAGTAAAACAGAAATAGAGCAGTGATCTTGGGTATTAATGATTGTTCTGGTGTGTAAAATCAGCCTGAAGGGTTAATTAAAAACTAATCTGCATCTAAGGCCTGAGAACATCTACCTGGACTTCACGGCCCTACCCAGTACCTGCAAGCACTATCTAAAACACAAGGATGTTTGACATGTGAAAAGAATCAAAAATAGGCAATGTAAAAGGCATACAACTGTGGAAAAAGTTATCAGTAATAGTTTTTGGTACTCTTCTAATATGAAAAAAAATTCAAATGAGAACATGACAAGGATGGAGAAAGAGAAGCAGATTTGGAAGAATCACAGAATGGCTCGGGCTGGATGGGACCTCAAGGATCATGAATCTCCAATCCCCCTGCCATAGGCACAGTCACCAACTTTCACATTTAATACTAGACCAGGCTGCCCAGGGCCCCATCCAATCTGGCCTTCAACATCTCCAGGGACGGGGCATCCACAAGCTCTCTGGGCAGCCTGTTCCAGCACCTCACCACTCTCATAGTAAAGAGCTTCCCCCTGACATCCAACCTAAATCTTCTCTTCTTCAGCTAAAATCCATTACCCCTTGTCCTGCTGTTATCTACCCTTTCAGAGTTGACTCTCCTCCTGTTTAAAGGCTCCCTTTATGTACTGAAAGGCTGTAATTAGGTCACTCCACAAACATGTTTTCCCCAGGCTGAACAAGCCCAGCTCCCTCCAGGTCTCCCTCTACCTCTATTCAAATCTTAGATAGAGCCCTCCTTCACCATTTGAGGTCTGATAGAATCTGAAAATGTCATCTCCTCATTTTCATACAGTAAGTCTAGATGAAAATATATTGTAAATAAATGCACTAATAAATAAATACAGTGCCATTAGTAATGTCAATCTCTTGCTTTTCCTTGCCCTCCTTTTCCTTTTCTTCTTTTCTTTAATAATAATTATGTCACCTTGTATTTTGTAACTACAACTACTCAAGGTTCTCCACAGGCAAATAGTAGCAATGGGATCAGCTGTAAGAGCTGTGCAGAAAAAAAGGATCAAGAGCATTTTGGTGTTAATCTTATCAGTCTAGTAAATAACATTATAGATATGAGGAAAGGGGAATTGTAACTGTATTTTTGTATAAAAATCTATACAAATTAGGACGTTTCTTTCAACCAAATAATTCTATGATCTTTCTGTAGGCTCTTCTAATGCAAATCCCTGTGGGCAACATAGCATCTATAATGAAGGAAACAGATGTTTTCTTGTTTTCATTTATTTGTACAGTAGAATCTCAATACTTTGTTTCATTGCATGGGAAGTTCTATTGTAAATGACAGATTAAATCAACACTTCGGGGATCCAAATTTTACTCATTTATTTCCTAATTGCCAATTGTTTTCAGTAACATATGTTAATAAATCATCATATTCTTATTGATTGTTATTAGTACTGTTTCTACCTCAGTAAAATTCTGTCCTTAACAAAATAAATAAATAAAATCTGTATTCTAGTTAAATGAATATCTTGATGGTGCCTAGAAATAGAGAAGGACTAATTAACGAAGGAATCCTTTATAGTGCATAGATCATCTTTACAAAGTCATTAGGAAAATGAATGTCCAAATGTATGTTGGTTGTGTGCAAGAGTATGTATTTCATGGGTTTAATAACGAGAAATAGAATTCTAGACTGGTTTGGAAGGGACCTTTAAGATCATCTATTTCCAACCCCCTTCTATAGGCAAGGACATTTCCCTCTGGGAGAGGTCATCCACAGCCTCACTGGGCAACCTGTTCAAGTGTCTCACCACCCTCATAGTAAAGAATTTCTCCTAATATCTAGTCTAAATCTACCCTCTTCCAGTTTAAAGCCACTTCCCCTTATCCTGATGCTACACACCCTTATAAAAAAATCCCTCCTCAGTTTTCCTGTAGGCCCTTTTCAGGTACTGGCAGGTCACTATAACATCTCCTCAGAGCCTTCTCTAATGCAAGCTGAAGAGCTCCAGCTCTCTCACTCTGTCTGCACAAGGGAGGTGCTCCAGCCCTCTAATCAGCTTTGCGGCCCTCCTCTGGACCTGCTCCAACGACTTCATGCCCTTCTTGTGTTGGGGGGCTCCAGAACTGTACACAGTATTCCAGGTGGGGTCTTACGAGAGCAGAGTAGAGGGGCAGAATCACCTCCTTCAACTTACTTGTCACACTTCTTTTGATGCAACCCAGGATACAGTTGGCCTTCTGGGCTACAAGTGCACATTGCCAGCTTACATTAAGTCTTTCATAAACCAAAACCCCCAAATCCTTCTCCTCAGGGGTACTCTCAAATCATTCTCTGCTCAACCTGTATCTGTGCTTGAGATTGCCCCAACTCAGATGCAGGACCTTGCATTTCGCTTTCCTGAACTTCATGAGATTGACCCATAAGGATCTGGACAGGTTTGAGTGGTGGATGACATACTTTCCCTCCAGCATGTCAACTCCACCATTCAGCTTAGTGTCTGCTGCAAACTCACTAAGGGCGCACTTGACCCCACTGTCCATGTCACCTACAAAGATATTAAATGACACCAGTCCCAAACCAATCCTTGAGGTGTTACCCATCTCCAATTGGACATTGAGCCATTGACCCCAACAAGCTTCCCACAAGTCCAGGTAGATGATGTTAGTTGCTTTTCCTTTATCCATTGAGGCTGTAACTCTATCATAAAAGGCCACCAAGTTTGTCAGGTATTACTTGCCCTTGGTGAAGGCATGTTAGTTACCACTAATCACCTTCATCTTTAATTTTTTCATGTGCATTCTTTCGTTCTTTTTTTTCCTTTCATGTGCTTACTGGGGCCTTCAGAAGGATCTGCTCCATGATTTTAACAGGCACAGAGTTGAGAGACTGACTGGCCTGTATTATCCTGAATCTTCTTTTTTTTCCTTTCTTGAAAAGGGGTGTTATGTTTCCCCTTTTTCAACCAGTGGGAACTTTGCCAGACTGCCACAGTCTTTCAAATATGATAGACAGCAAGCAGCTTGGCAACTTCATCCACCAGTTCTCTCAGAACCTGTGGATGGATCTTGTTGGGTCCCACAGACTCGTGCACATTCGGATTCTTTAGATGGTCTAGAACCTGATCTTTACTTACAGCAGACAGCTTTACCTTTTCCAAGTTATTATCACTGCTTTCTGCAACTTGGGGCTGTGTGTCTGGAGCCCTTGATTGTGAAGACAGAGGCAAAGAAGTCATTGAACACTTTAGTTTTCACTATATCCCTCATTACCAGGTCTCCTATTTCCTTCCAGAGAAGGCTCACGTCCTCCCTGACCTTTTTATAATTGATATACCTGTAGAATTTCTTCTTGTTCCCCTTTATGTCCCTGATTAGATTTAATTCCGTCTGGGTTTCAGTTTTCCTAATCTGATCCTTGGCTGCTCAGACAACTTCTCTATTGTCCTCCCAGATAATCTGTTCCTGCTTCTACTCCCTATAGACTTTCTTTTTGAGCTTAAGTCCAGGAGTTTCTTGCAGATCCGCAGAGGCCTCCTGGCACTCTGACTTACCTACCTTTTTCGCAGGATGCTTCTGGGCTTTGAGGATAGAGGATATGGTCCTTGAATATTGACCAGCTTTCTTGGGCCCCTTTTCTTTATGGAGCTCTCTCCCACGTCACCCTGCTGTACAGTTCCCTGAAATGTTCAAAGACTGCTCTCCTGAAGTCCAGAGTAGCAGGCTTGCTGCGCACTCTTTGACGCCCTAAGGATTTTGAACTCCACCATTTTACGGTCGCTACAGCCAAAGCTGCCCTTGAGCTTCACATTACCCACCAACCCCTCCCCATTGTCTAGCCCTAGATTAATCAATAATTTCTGTATTTCTTTCTAAAATCCAGCTAAGGTCTTCAAAACCAAAAGGATAAGTAATATCACTGTCAATTCCTGTACATTAAAGTCCATTGTATATAATCATTTGTTCTTATCTTGACTATAACAATTTGTATTCGACTCAAATCTAATTTCTATCTAAAACATATTGTCTAAAATTTAATGTAATCTACAGATGGAGAATCCTACTTGAAATTTTGCTCCTGTTATTAATCATTTCACCGTGCTTACTTCTCTTTATCATCTGCTTACTAACTTCCAGCCACAGGTTCTTGTTGTACATCTTCTTGTTAGATCCTCTTGAAAAGAGTAATCCACTCTAAGCGCATCCTCTGTCTTTGCAATAGTAGGTAAATAATCCAAGCTTTTATACAAATGATGGAGAGTTTTCTAGTTGTAAGGATCTTCCTGAGTCCTTGATGCTTTTTCAAGCTGCCTATTAATTTCCAGCTTCTTCGCCCATTAGGCAGTTGTTTACTAGTCATCTTATATGTCCAAAAACAATATCATAGCTCTTTAAAGTGGCTCTTCTCTTGGGAACTAGGAACTCATATTCTGCTCCAAGATCATAGCTTCTGCAGACTCACTTTACTTTTTTAGCCTCCAAGATTTAATTTTAAAAATAAATTTCAACATTTTTGTGTTGCAATAAAATAGTAACTGTGCGTCTCTTTTGCCAGCTGTATAATCAATGAATGTACAGATGTTATAATTACAAAATATTCCAGAGAGTTTGGCTAAGCAGTTATTATACCAAAAGGGAGTAGATAAAATGCTTACACATATTGTACACTTACTATGTACGCATACTATGAAACTCCAGAGAAGGAGATTTCCAGAAGAGATTCTTCCTCACTGGTAGTCAGCTCTTAAATAGGTCTAGAAGAGGTGGAGCCAGGCTCAACCCCTTCCAGCAGCATGGGTGAATTGCTTTCACCTGTGCTCCCATGTCTGACTCATTGCTCGCCTCAGGTGATCAATCAGAGGTTCAGGCCGTCATTCAGCAGTTCCTATACACCAGCTAAACTAGACTTTCCTAATTTTACCATCCATCTCACCCCACACTTCTGTACCCTTCACACTACTATAGTAGTACACCTCTTCTCAACACTGATTGCATATTGATGGTTTTATTTTCAGACGTTAGTAATCTAGCTTAAAACTATGTTATTGACGTTGTATACTGCTGAGCAGTTCTTTAATTAGATACAAGGATGTATTCATTTATCCATTGATTCATCTATCTACTAATAATTTTGTCATTTCCTGTTAAAAATAGGGTAGCAGTAGAATATGGGTCTGCTTCTTTATCATTTCTTTCCTTTTTTTTCCCCCCTTATTACTATGGTTTCCTGTGTTCCTAATATATTTTAAATTTTGACTGCCATTTTCATAAAAGAAAGTTAATTCCTTTAGTGTCTTAGCTTCCTTCATTAATCTTCTCTATAAATTTTCACACTTTTGTTTAATATGTTTCCTTCTCGATCACCATTTATTTAGAAAATGATTAGGATTATACAGATATATGCTCCCATTAGCCAATGATAATTGGTGTAATGAAAGGAAGTGACAATCACTTTATAGGACCGGTCGTGTGTCTACCCAGCTGGGAGTAATTAGCAGTGATGGGAGAAAAGAAAAGAAAGTGATGTAGAGACAAGAAGCATTTGTCTACTTCCTCAAATTCCTTCTTATGCAGACATTCTTCTGAGACTAGGAGAGAAGTTCTCGCAGTACCAGATTCCTTGGGGGTTTGAATCTTTCCAGTCCCAGTAGGGACTTCTCTTTTCTGCTCAGAGGCTGATATCTTCCCTCAGAGGCTGGTATCCTCTTCTGACTGAATGGAACACAGTTCATTTTCGGGTTCCCAAGCTGAAGTTTTCTCAATACAAATAAAAAACAAATCAAGTACATAATTCATGTCACAAAAAATATTCTACTAGGATACAGAAAACTGATAGGACATTTCCACAAGAAATCTGCAGTTTACTCACATGGCTCAATCATCAATCTTCATTTGTACAAAGCAGATACCTAGGCTGAGCCCCTCATATGATGCACACTACATCTGGGTACCTTTGATTTTCTTCTTAACTGGAAATCATGCAGTAAATATAGCTAAATTCTGTCCAAGCATCTTAGGAACAATCAGAAATCTCAAAGCAATCCAATACTAATAGAACTATGACAATACAATTCAAATAGCTATAAATATCCAATTGTCTTTGGTTTGCTGTGTTTTCTAGTTAAAAAAAAAAAAAAAATATATATATATATATATTTTTTTCCTTATTCAACAGACGTTGAGGACAATAGTAATAATACACTATAATGTGTTTCATGATTCCTGCTTGTTAATGTTTTCCTTTCTTTTTTGAAGAGTTCAAGAATATGAATAGCATGTGAATAAATCATAGAATCATAGAGTGGCCTGGGTTGAAAAGGACCACAATGATCATCTAGTTTCAAGACTCCTGCTATGAACAGGGTCTCCAACCAGCAGACCAGGCTGCTCAGAGCCTCATGCAGCCTGGCCTTGAATGCCTCCAGGGATGGGGCATCCACAACCTCCTTGGGCAACCTGCTCCAATTTGTCACCACCCTCTGTGTGAAAAACTTCCTCCTAATATCTAACCTAAATCTCCTCTGTCTCAGTTTAAGACCATTTCCCCTTGTCCTATCATTATCCACCCTCACAAACAGCTGTTCCCCACCTGTTTATATGCTCCTTTCAAGTATTGGATGGCCACAATGAGATCTCCCCAGAGCCTTCTCTTCTCCAAGCAAAACAAGCCCAGTTCCCTCAACCTTTCCTCATGGGAGAGGTGTTCCAGCTCTCTGATCATCGATGTTAATGTTAAATGTTAACTTTCACAACAGCTGATATTATAACCCTCACCTCCAGGACATATGTCTAAATACACATCTAATTTACTAAATTTGATGACTGCAGATCACTAGAGAAATTGTGGCTAAAATTTAAAAGTGCTAAAATGCTTTAAAAGAGTCACAAGTTGATTTTTTCATGAAGTTATGTAAAAATCTAAAACCTCTATGTGGATAATAATTTATAGGAACTATATAGGTTGCTCTGAAAGTAATGCCTCCTATTTATTTCCATGGAAACTACAACAGCTACAAAGAGTACAATAATACTATTTGATAAACTAAATTTTCGACTGCAAAACTATTTTTGAACATAGTAATCACTATTAGCTATGCATTTTTGCCAACAATGAACAAGAGCCTGTATGCCATGCTCTTAAAATTCTGCACCTTCAGAGGTGACACACTGTTTCACCACCCACCACCTCACTGTGGTCACAGCTACTGTTTGGTCTCCACAAATATTCCACAAATATCAATGAATGTCAATGAGTGCCACTTTTTCTGCATGGAGGAATTCAATGATACATCTTCGCTTCATATGTGCCTCTGTGTCATATGCCATTTTAGCAGATTTCCCCTCTGCTGCCGTCTGTCACTCGACAACAAAATGTAACAGAATATTGGTGGAAAGGTTCAACCTCTGGTGCCATATCACCAACATAATATAATAGGAGGCATTTATTTCAGCACTACCCTTTTATATTATAATGTTCTTACTGCGTGTGTCTAAATTATTACTGAATGTGACTGAATGTCTCTAATCACACAATTATCCTATTTTATTCTTGCCATTTGCTACTGTTATTCAACTCCTGCCTGCCACATCCATCTTGGCTTTGAGTTAACAAAAAAGTCACAGGTATTTAGAACATTGCAATCTCAGAATGTCAGCCGGATTTCTAATCTGAGGGCATGTCACAGCACGGTGGAACAGAAGGTGAAATGTGTGTAATGTGGAGTATAAAAGGCTTCATTTGCTATCCTCAAATTTACAAAAGTGAAGAATCCCACCAAGACTTAAAATAATAAAGTTGTTTAATGTTTGTAACTATTCAAGTGCTTCTCAAATGAGTGTTTTGTTAACGTATTCCCAATCTGAAACTGCAGGATGTAGGAATATTTTAGTGTTTATGTTTAAATTTAAGCCTTCTATAATTATTCTGCATTGAGATTGGGAAATGGTTATAGTTCTATTTGGTGTGTTTCCTTCCTCAACAGTATTGTAGTATGCAAGCTTCAAAGTATTTTCATACTTAAGCTTCAGGTTTTTTTGTTGGTTAGTCTTAGAATTCTATTATCACTGACAAGATTTAGATATAAACTTTGTTGGGAATATCAAAGAACTCCAGAGGTGACTTCCCATTTGTTAAGCCAAACTTTTTATATAAAATAAACATTTTATATGATGATAAGAACAATTGTATAAGAAGATTTCTGTGCAGTGTGAAATAGTGTCTTCCTTTGAGCATCTCTATTAGCAACAGGTGAGTCAGGTGATATCTTTTTGAATTCCCATTAGGAATTTAACAGAGTATCAGGTTCAAAATACATGAACTGAAGATGCTAAGTTAAACCTTGCCTTTAGGACACAATAAGAAAGGTAACAAATAATATTTTACTTTTGAGGTTTAATATCATATTACCTGGTTCATCATGTTTGATTGCATTCTCTTGTACTTCTATGTTTAAAAGAATTGTACGCACAATGGGGCACAAATAAGTCAGTTTCAGTATAAAGCACTATTATTTCCTAAGGCATTCAATGAATAATATATGATAATTTACAATGAGGCTATTTTCCAGTCTGAGGGCTTGACAGCAGACCAGTGAATTAAAAGAAAAGGCAAAGTTACAAAGATCATCTTTTTTTAAGCCAAGCTGATCTTAATGGCCAATATATATTTTTTTGTTTGTATCTATATTGTATGAGAATGCTGTCCCTTAGCAAGGTATTGTGAGAAATGTTCACGTTCAATAGTCCAGGCTCAGGCAGAATTTGCTATGAATCACAATATACTTCACACTTTTGCAATAGCAGGCAACCGTAAGAAAAAAAAGGTGCAAGAAGTGGAGAGACACAATAGTTTATGTTTCCAACTTCCCAGCACAGAATCCCTCCAGTGTACCCATTGGCTGAGGACTCCAGGGTTTACAGCATATTTGATGCTTCTAATTCCCTCAGTGGATGTTCTGTCCCTGCTTAATGCTTAGTTTACCCCTCTCATTTTTGTTTAGTTTTTACTCATTATAGTATGCTGCAATAACTTCTCTTTGTTAATCTTCTCCTCTGGCTATTGTTCAAATCGTGCAACCAATTTGTACCAGTACATCTCCTTATGTTACTCAAAAATGCAGGTCTTCATTTTGCAAGCAGAATTTTACCTTGTATCAGAAGCTCCATGGCACCTCTTTGGACTTTTTGCAGTCACAATATCTTTTTGTTATGCAAAAACAATATATCATTACACACAGTACTTCCTCCTGAGATAGTGTACCACCCGCACATACTTTGAGCTTTATGAACACAGCATGGAGAACAACTAGGTTAACTAGGCCAGTGAGTGTAGGTCATCCTTCAGAGCAATATCTGACACTGAATTGTAGACACATTTCAACTACAGGATTAGAAAGAAAATATAAACAACAATAGAATGGTTTTCCTTATTTCTACTAAAAGAATGGTTACACAGTTAATGCAGTGTGTATTTTAAACATTACTAAAGGAGTTATTCATTAAATCTGTGTTGAAAACAATATTCTAACATGTATTTACTCAGTGCTGCCTCAGTATTAACACGCACTCTGATTTTCTTCCCATTCTTCTGACAATATTTCATCAGGAAAACTTTTTTTTTTAATTATGTAAAGAGAAAGTTTCTGTATTTCTATTCAAAAAGTGTGAGATTTGTTGCGGGGCTGTGCGCATAGTTCATGTTCAAGATCTCCCATACATTCAGAAAGTATGTCACATAGAACTGATGAGTCATGTAAAGGGGCCATTTGTCCTCAATTTTCAGCAGACATCCAACAGTCTTGTCAGAGCAATAAATTTCCACTGTAAATACTTAAGGGCAAAAATTTGTCATTTTAATTTGTTGAGAAAGCACCACCTAAGGCAAGTAGAGAATAATATATGACAATTCAAAAAGATGTCTGCTACTGCTTCTGCTCTTGAAAAATGCCTAGATTCTCAGACAAATGGCCAAAGTATTTTTACTGCAGACATATCTTCTGAAATCCAACCTTATGACAAGTTAAATGTTCAGTGTTACCACTTAAAAAATTGCTTGGTTCTCTATTTAATGCCTGACTTGTACAGGCAAAGAACCGTAGTCCTCCTTTTAATTTATTATTAAGCATCTAAATCCCATTGAAAGCTAGGAGTTATATATATAAATATTTTCACAGATCACAGAAGAGTCATAGAAACATAGAATGGCTTGGGTTGGAACTTGATGATCCCACTAGGTAACCCATTGTTATTGTCACCATTGCTAAAACACAACACTCACTGCTTCTCTGTGCTCACATCCACTGTTTGGCCTCCATAAGTATTCAGCAAGAGTCAGTGAATGTCAATGAGTGCCATTATTTCCACATGAAGGAATTCAGTTCCACACTGCTTCATATGCACTTCCAGGTCAGACGCCATTATGTCAGATTGCTGTTGTCTGTCATACAGCAACAGAGTGTAATGGAATACTGGGTAAGGTTCAACTGCTAATGCCATACCACCAACATCCACCTCTGATGTTGTGGGCTAACGTAATGAAATAGGCAGCATTACTTTCAGAGAAGCCCTTGTAGATAAAAATAGACACAAACTAACTTTAAATTGAGTAGGAAGAAATCATCATTCCTTGCCTGGAAAAGAGAACAAAAAAAAAAAAACCAAGCACGATGAGTATATTTCTCCTTGTAAAGAGATCTGAATAGTGATTACTCACCTTGAAACTTTACTTTCATCTTTTTGAGGAGTACTGGAAGTACAGTGTCAGGGAAAGAGGTAGCTATTAAATTTGTGTATATATCAGCTTTACTTCTATTACTATATTAATGACCATAATAACTGGATAATTTTGATTGCATGCGATAATACCAGCTCAGTTGTATTAATAATAAATCTTTGATTGTACTGTTAAAGCTTTAATTTAAATTCAGACTTCATACAGCAGATGTGTTTCTTTAGCTCAAATTGCACAGGTGTTTGGACTGGCTGTTAAATTTGAATGAACCAAATTTCACATCACTTCTGTTTATAAACTGCTCCTGTTTTCATTATACACCTTCCGAAAGGATAACTTGTGTAATGCCTGTGGTTGTTTACAGTATTCTCAGAACAGGAAGTATCAGTACTCGTATCAAACACATGAGAATAAAGAATTAGGAATAATTTCATGAAACAGCTTCTTTATCTAACTTTCTTTCAGGACTGAGCTGTAAGGCATCCATTTTCTGCATGTTCAGAATTTATCAAAACCTTTGTAAAACTGACATCTAATCACCGAAATAAACTCATTGTTTTGAAACAAATGAAAATAAACAGAATAGATTTGTTTGTTTAAGATAGTTCTCCAAAAAGCCTAAAGGACAGAGCTTTCAAAGAAAAAGAGATGTCCAAATTCATGGATAAAAAGTAGATGTATCTCTAGTTATACCCGTACACAGTCTGTACCCAGAGTATGCAGAACTGCAATGGTTTGAAACAAACAAGTAGTAAGACACGAGGATTGAAAAGCATCCCTACTTTCTGATAAGATGCTAAGTATTGGATAGATAAAAGAACAGTTTGTTACTATCCTGACTAAAAAATAATAGTACAATATTATATGATACTTTTGATTCAAGGCATTGCATTGTTAGATTCTTTAGATGACAGCAGCAAAAATAACATCGAAACAAGGCTCAGTCAAATTCCTTTAGCTGAGTTAAAAAATTGGGTCTTTGAAATGGATCAAGAAACACTTTCCAAGAGATGGCACACCAACCTGCCTGCAGATATTACTCCTGCCATGGTTATCAAAATATGGAAAGAAAAATTGATGTAGTAAATGAACATGTATGAAATGGATATTAATACCAGCAGGCTGAGAATCAGGTAAGTAGGCTGCTGTCAAAATCACTGTTAGGTGAATGTTTTAATACCACTCCTAATTATGCATTTCTGAGATGTGTTATTAAGCTGACAGCATTCCTTCTCCCTAATAATTATTTCCTTTATTAATGTGATGACTTCAAAGCTATGATTGGACAAATAAGATAAGTTTCAGAGTAGGTGATCGGAACTCCTCAGCAGAGGCTTGAAGACAGTTGACTGTCAACCAGAAATCTTGTTAATAGCAAATGAGTTACTATTTGTATGCTCCATCATGCTAAAAGCAAATACAAAAGTTTACATTTCAATTTCGCTACCAGTGGATAATAGCAGAAATTATGAGAATTACTCCAAAAGTAATGCCTCTCATATTATTATATTGGCCCATGATGTCAGACAAGGTTGTTGATGGTATGGCAATAGAGGTTGAACCTTCCTGCCAATATTCCATTACATTTTGTTGCTGTGTGACAGACAGCAGCAGATGGGCAATCTGACAAAATGGCATCTGATGTGAAAGTACGTATGAAACAAAGGCATACCTTTGTATTATGTTTTCTATACCTTCGTATAGAAAAAATGGCCCTCGTTGACATTCATCAACAACTGGTGAATGTTTGTTGAGAATACAGTGTGGATGTGAGCACAGTGAGGCTGTGGGTGCTGAAACTGAAACACAGGGTCATGTCCACAGTTGCAAATTTATAGAAAATCATCATGCAGGTTCTTGTTCATCACTGGCCAAGGTGCATAGCTAATGGTGGTGATTATGTTGAAAAATATAGTTTTGTAGATGAGAATCTGCTCTATCAAATTGTGTTATTCAGTTGTTTGTGCCTGTTGTAGTTTCCACATAAATAAATAGGAATCATTAGTTTTAGAGAAACCTACATATTTTAACAGTCTTCTGTATTCTGTATTCTGTATTTTCACATACATATAACTAGCTATAAAGTTCTACATTTTGACTGAAATTTTCCATGCAAGGTTTCAGCCCAAAGGTGAATATTTTTTTAATTTATTTTCTTTTTAGTAAATGTGAGCAAAATCAGCTCACTTCTATTACCTATGCAAGAAGTTGAAAAACATGTTCAGTATAAAGAAGGTAAGTGTTTTATGTATGCAGAAAGTAGCTGAACTTTATATGAGGAAACTTACATAGTTAATACAGAAGATTAGTCTCCAGGTAATTTGCAAAAATAAATATTAATAAAAAGTAAAAATCTGCTTAAAACAATTATGCAATGTGTTCCATTGTTATTTTCTGCAAAGTAATTTGCAAAAATGATTCTGACTTTGCCACTTAGCTTATAATCATGCTGCCATTTATCTGCATTTAGAATCACATGTGAAAGTGATCTTGCATATTATGAGAACTGCAATTCCTGATCTGCTTGGTACCGGCTTTCATTTAAGTATTTTCTGAATCATAATTATGATGTGTTCCTATGTAAACTCAATTCCACAAGTGGTATTAGTGTTCCTTCCTCCTTGAAAAGAGTAAATTTGAGATTTGGATGGCTTCGCATCCATTAGAGAGCATTGGCAGTCACTCCTGGTCAATACTGTGGACTCATCGCAAATAGTATTGTTAAATACTACAACATTGTGGGTTCAGGAAACTACAAGGGTAATTTTTTAGTTATTCATTGAATAACATTTAGAAAACTAGTTTCTTATTCAAATAAGGAAGTGAGGAGCTAAAAAAGATGTTTCTTACCATCTTCCTCAAACGAAGAATTAAGACTTAGAATAGAGCAGAGGCATTTGACATGCTCTTTTGTATCCAGTGGAACACTGAAGTACAAAATTTAAAATAGATGAATAACAGGGAGACAAAGAGCAATTTTTTTTTTCAAAAACAAAGTGTGCACAGTCTGGTCCAAAGCTGCGTGGGGTGTTTGTAGCCCACAGAAAACCTATCAAGGATTGTTCATACTCTATCCAAAGGAGTTATTCATCCCTACGCCTTCACCGCCTGCCCTTAACACAGGCTCCTTCTCTAGCACTACATATAGACTGCTGGCTCTTCCCGTAAGATTTATATTATCTCTAGCTTCAGGCATGTAGCTATTCCTGTTGTTATGAAAAGGGTATACCACCTTAACTCCTTTTTCCTGTCATTTTACTTCCCATTTCCCTTAAATAGATTGGCCCCTGAAGGTTTGTCATAGATAGCAGTCATCTTCTATGTAGAAGTCAATATGTATGCCAAGTTTTTTCTTATGTAATATACATTGTATGCAACATAAAAGGTATAAGACTACTAATATTAAAAATGCTGCCTATAAATGGAACTGCATACAGCAATTTTCTAGCTACAACGTCCATTTTCTTTCCAACATGAAACCCAAGAATTTTCTTTTTATCTTTTACAGATCTTTACAGAATTCAGTGAATAAACCTCACTGGAACACAAGTACAAACATCATGGGTACAATGAATTATCAAACTAGATACGTATTTAGAAAGATATAAGCAAAGAAACAAGTTTTGTACTCAGAGAAGTCAGTTCAGAAAATACTATATTCTTGATTCAACATTGCAGGACAAGTTTTACATTCTTAATTTTTTTTTTTTTTTTTCTTCCAAAAATTTCCTGTCTCACTCAAATAACATGGGTCTTTCATCACAATACGAAGTTACTTAAAATAGTTATTATGTCTTCGGGGAGGTTGTGGGGGGGAGGGAAGGGGGAGGAAAAAGCAGAATGAAAAGATTGTGAGCATTTCTTCCTCCCATTGAGAACAAGATTATATGTTTGTTTTCCTAAATATTCAAAATGAGTCTAGATGGAAGCAATGGTGTTCTGAGACCTCCCTAACTTTGCTTAATGCCTTCCAACTTTTGTGCCTGATATCAATATTGAACATACCCCATTAGGTTTAATTTCACTCACTGTCACAGATCTTGGCAGATGCAGGCCAAAGCATTCTCATTCTTGTCTATGTTTCTGACTTAATTATTTTTTCCAAGGTTGTGCATTATAAGCATAGTTTCAAAAGTGTATTCTAATTATGCTTACCTCAACTTCATCTCATTCATGCAAGGATCTGCATGCAGATGCCTCACATTTGATCAACGATTTTACATATATATCATATACGTATGATGAAAATAATGAAAATATAGTAGCAATTTAGAAAAGTTTTCTTTACTTATTCTCTTTTCCCAGAAGAGGAGAATGTCTAATAAGGATTGTCTTCCTCACAAATGTATCATAAGGCTGAATTAATTAATGTTTGTGAAGTACTTTGAGACCTCTATATTATTAAGTGTCCTGCAAGTTCATTTCTCCTAGTGACTCAGTACTCCCAGAAGCATAATCTCCTGCCAAATACCCATGGGCAGGCAGCCAAAAGAGAAATAACAAACAGGGAACCTGTACCAGAAGGGATCAAACAAGAAAACCCATTGAAGTAAATTGTCCAGAGAGAGAGGAAGGAAAGGAGAAAAGACCAAACTGCAGACAAGGAAGGAGCCAAGTCCATCCTTTCACCCTACAATTTGACTATCAACCTTCTTCTTTTGCTTTGCCCTTTTTCTCTGAGATTTGCTAGGGCATTTAAATCCTTTTCCTTCTATCTTCCATCTCAAAACACCTTTGGGAGACTCTCTGAGGAACCAAGTAGGATGCTATTAGTTAGAATCATATATGTTTAAATCCCAGCTTTGCTGCTTGTTTGCTGTAGGTTCTCCTTCTCTTTCCTAGTCTGTATTCACCCAGGCCAAATCCAAAGCTCAGTGAAGTCAGTGACAGTCCATCCCTTGATTATATAGAATTAGGCCTCTGTACACTCTGTGATATTGCTAAAACTAATTCACTAGTGTCTGTAGAACCCTCTGGAAAAAAAATAGAAATACATTGCTACACAAGGAGAAACTGACATTACTGTTTCCTGGAGAGATGATTGCAGATTTATTTGCTTTTTCTTTTGTGTTTAGTTTTTGTGATTTGGGGTGCTTTTTTGCCATCAAAATACACATGCAACTGAAATGCCAGTGCAGGGTGCTATGCTAGACCCAAGCAGCAGAGGAAGAGTCATGGTCTCATTTCACTTAACGGAGATTCGAATTTGTTTCATCGGTAGTACCTTGATAAATGCATCATTGTTTATGGACCACTGTTACATGTTCAACAGTAGACTAGAAGACAGGCCTTATACTTCAGCACATACTAATGAGGTTATTCTTCATGCAGCTCCCTGTAGCCAGATGCTGTACTTGGATGGAGTCCCACAGGCACTCTGTGGGTACAGCTACAAACAGTAAGTTTGTAAAATGGCAGTTTAACTATCAACTTTGCTAGAGAAAACCAGAAATGAGTATCAGAGGTAAAAGGTGCACTGCACTGCTGATGAGGGAGGACTCTACATCCCCCTCCTCGCCTGTAAAAACAATATGATACTTCTTACGCTTTTGCCTAAACCTTAAACATTCAACACTTCTAACATATGTGTATAGTAGGGCATGTTCTTCTGCCTACAAAAACAATTTCAAAAGGCTATTGAGTCTAAGAAATTTCAGAGATTGTGTTCACACTCTTGCATGTTAACAGGCAGAACAGCAGGGCCCCAGTTCTATCTTGGCCAAATAATTTAACTCTTATAGAAGTAATATTACCACCCTCTCAAAACAGACAACAGTACTGCATTTAACTGCTGCCACTCCTTGAAGCATCTCAAAGGCTGTCAGGAGGCAGACAGGGAAGGTCTACTGCCTCCCTACTTGCCCAGGAAAGTGAGCAGCATGAGTTTCCCTGCTGAGTTCAACTTGTCCAGAACAAAGACAAGTGATCATCACCTTCTCTAAATGCTTCAAACATTATGGCACAAATTATTTAGTCTCCGCGGATTTCAAAAAGCCTTTGTCATCTGTCAGAAGCAGCTTCGTCCCTCCCCATGTGCCAAGCAGTGCTGTTTTGTAATGAACAGCTTCCATCAGAGCGCACAATTTCTCATCCTGTCTGACTCTGCTGATCATTCTTGTAATTAAGTCTCTTTTGATTCTCTTCGGCAGCACACCATCTGCACAAGAAGGCACACCTGGAAAGTGGTTTTCCTCTGGTTTTGTTATCCTTGATTAAACTCTGTTTTAAAGCAGAGAACCTTAATCAAAAGAATTGCCTGACTGGAGGTAGCTATGTCTGTCTTAGTTTTGTCACAGATTCCCTCTGAAGACTGCAGGATTTGTATTTGCATAACAATTTCATAAAAGGGCTCACTGTGGAAGAGTAATATTTTCAGAAGGATTTCACCCTTAAGAGAAAAAATCCAACGGAATGAATTAAAGGAGAAAATAATAGGGTACCATAGAAATGTCATGGATTTCAATAGTAATTACTATGAAATCCTATAGAATTTATTAGAAAAATGCTTTGCTTTAGTAACATTATTTTATAATTCACAGGAATTTCACTCTTGAATGAGTTTAAGAAAATGTAACAGGAAACACTGAAGGGCAAGCTTAAAGTGATGCTACCCCCACAATTTTAGAAAATGGAGGCCATATAGGTTCTTTACCTCACAAGGCTCAGCAAAGCTAGGCTATGGGAGGAAAAAAAAAAAAAAGGGAAAAAGGAAGAATCTTTTATAGATATAATCTCAGTTAGCTTTGAGATAGGGCAAGATCAACAAAACATAGAGTTTATTCTGCGCTGAATCACACATCAGAAGGAAGATCCGTGTGGTTTCAGGTATATGTATGAAATTACACATGCATGTATTGCAAAGAGTTTCTAGTGCCTCATTCCAGGCCATTCCTGTACAAAACTACATCTCATTGCCAGCCTAACACCAGCCCCATGCTGGCGCTCCTAGCTTATTACAGCTCTCTAATGGCTTCTGGTAGAGTGTAACAAAGCTCTGAGTACCTGTACCTGTTAACAAAATGACAAGCTGCCTCCTGCCTCTGATCTCTCATCCTGACCTCTGCACCACGCAGAAAAGACAGGAAACTATATCTTTATAATGTGAAAACTTTTTCCCTGGCCTTTTACAATAACCAAAAGCAATTAGATTAAAAGGTTGAGACAGAAGCTACCAGGTATAAAAATAAGCACTGGGAAAAGAAAAAGAAAAAAAAAAAAAAAAACAGTACAGTTTCTAAAGTGATCAAATTATAGAGAAAGAGGCGTTTACTAAGTTTGCAAATAGTGCTAACCAGTTTTAGCTTCTTAACAGCAATGATACAGCTTTAAAAAGCAACAATAGAAAAGCACTTAGTTTACTAAATAATATGCTTTTTTTATCCTTGATGAAAGGCTGCTTCTTATCACACAGACATCAAGGCAAGCCACCCAGTGGTACTAATTTCAAGCCCTGCTGCTGTAATGCTTACTGCATAGGATAAAAATGGCAATGGATTCAAAAGAGTTAGCGGTACATTTAAAACAGGAATAATACTGAAAATCATTTGCTTCTGAAATATGCATGAGAATTTTCGTAAAACATCTGCTAAGAACTGGCAAAAAGCTATAACAGATAGTTGGGGCTGGGTGAGGCATAGAAATAAGTACCTGAAAGATTTTTGACACTCTCAGTGAGTGTTATGCTACGTGGTTTGTAGATCCCTCTTACAGCAGTGTGGGTTGCTCTTTCTTTTTCCCACTTTACATCCTTTCTCTGAAGTTGTCTGTTCACTCAGCAAACATGCTTCCACTTGAAGCTTCCTTGACCTGATTTATATTTTAGAAAATGCACATGTTACAAGCACAATTGAATCTTCAGTTCCCACTTTCACCTCTATCACTATTCCTTCCTCCTTTCCTGAACCAAGTCTCAGCACATCCTTTCCCCAAGCTCACATAAGCAGAATGACATGCTCACTAAAAAATAGCTTTCTCTATTAGCTTACTTTCATTAAAAAAGAAAGAAAAAAAGTAAAAAAAAGGAGGAATTAAATACAAATCAGAATGATCTGCTAATACATGACTTTTTCTAGTATTTTCTTTCTATAGACATAAAGGATGCAAATATAGGTCTTTTGTTTTCAAAATACTGATTCACATAATTACTCTTTTTGTTCAGACCTGCACAAACTGGCCTTCATTTTAAAATTTATCACTGCTTCACACCCACCAAAACAATTCTGTGGAACTGAGGAACTCCCCACATCAAGGCAGTGGCATTTCTAGTACGAAGCCATGCAGCAGTGAAATAACCAATTCTATCTTCTTGGTATCATTGCTTTATAAATCACTGCAGTGACAACTGGATAATATGTGACAGGCACAACTATTAAGACACAGTAAGACACAGTAAGAGGAAAATATTTTGTGTGCCTGTGGGTGTTGCAGAAGTCCATGAAAAATTATTTAACAGCTTGAATTAAGCTACATAAACAACCTCTCTCCATTTGGTTTGCTTACAGTAGTAGTAATGGGCCTTGTTTGCAACTAGAAACTGGGAAGTTCATCTTGTATACATAGATATATTATTTAAACATAAATAATAAAATCACCAAAGATATCAGCTTCAGTAAAAGCTTTTCACACAGAAAAATCCTACTAAATAACCTATTCTCTGTGAGTTATTCAGAGATGCCCTTTTCATTCTCTCTGGCATCATGCTTCAGCCAACACAGGGTACTGTCATCACTGGGTTTTGTGATCGAAGTACACCTTCTTTACCTATTTAACATCTATTTTCCTCAAAGGACATTGTGACCAAGAAAACTTGGGATATTAGGGATCCACATACAAGTTGACCAGAGTAGGTGCAGTCCTGTGTCGTGATGCACATCCAACATGGCCTCCAGCTGCACAGAACTGTGCATGGCTTTGGGCCCCAACATCACCCAGTCAGTGCACAGTGACTGAGAAGCCTGTTGGCAGCTCTCACACAACTGTGGAATCACAGACTGGTTTGGGTTGGAAGGACATTAAAGCTTCCCCAGTCCCAACTCACCTACCACCCATCAGATCAGGCTGCCCGTGACCTTGAATGCCTCCAGGAGTGGGGCATCCACAGTTTCTCTGGGCAACAACCCACGAACCCATAGTTTGACTTCATGAAAGACGGCTCAGATCTAGAAAATATTTTCACCAAACTCTAGATAACCATTAAGTTCACTTTAACATAGTCATCAAGGTCTCAATTCAGTAGCAAAGTGCATGCTGCTGCCTGCCGTGGTTTAAGATATCAGAAATATCCAACTGAAATAAGGAGATCATTCCTTTTTTTTCTGACAGATTAGAGCCCATTTGGAGGTCAGAGTGTGTTGAACTACCCCATACATTTTTCTTGTTGCAGAATTAGAGAACAGATCCATAGAAGGAGAGACACACGGATACTCAACCAATGATTGTACTTGAAATACGTATAAAGGGTTATTTTGGATCCCTTCAAAAAATCGTAAGTGGTCTGACAGTGCACATTTGCCTGAAAATTCATTGGACACTATTTTCCTCAGTTCTATTTCTCTATCCATATCATATTAATTCTTACCTTAACACTTGCTTCACTTGATTCAGAGTTAAGAAAATGTCTTGACAAGAAGAAGAGATATGCAAAATTGAAGATGATTCATATAATCACTTAGTAAAGTCACTTCAGTGCTTAAAACAGTTGAAACTGATCTGAATCTCAAAACTTTTTAACATTACATTCAAAAATACGTCTAGAATTTCACTACATTAAAGAAGCATTACCAACTTTGGTATCATAAGATCTGCAAAAAAAAAAAAAAAAAGCGAATAATGGTACTGTTGGTAGAAGGAAGGAAGGAGGGCAGGAAACAGTTAATTATTTTCCTCACCAATATTGTTTTTAAGACTGGAGAGCTGAGTATTTGGGGCTGATGAAGATACAAGAAGGAATCTGTGGAACTAAAGTTGCTGACAGTGAAACAGTGTGCTTGTGATCTGGACAGATGAGACTAAATGCCTTGAGAAATAAAGCTTACTTTCTTCCCGATCCTCTGGGGGAAAACAATGTCACTGTATTTTTTGCATCAGACTTCATGAGATTTTTTTAATGTAAAAAAAAAAATATATATAAAAGGATTTTTCCTTTATGAAAAGGAAGTGCTGAGGATGAAGAATAGATGGTCTAAGTTTCTCCACTCAAAAAAGTATAAAATAGGAGGTTTTCATTTTTGAAAGCCAACATAATCCACAAAAACTGTATTTTTGTGAAATCAAAAACCTTTTTTTCCCTCAGGAAGTCATTATTTTTCAAAAAAATGTTTCATGTTCAACACCATCTAATTAGAGAAATACAGAAATCTCTGGTCATGCATTGTGGTAGAATAAGTTTTCAGTTTAAATTTGAGCCTTACTAATTTCAGTGAGCAAATATCCAGTCATATTCCCACTCCCAGCTTCCAGCTTTTGCCTGATGATCTAACAGTCATTAGTTCATATTAGAATTCAATCTGATCTTCTGAAGAAAATATATAAATGTGGCCTTTCATTGCATATGAGATAAAGCTACTTAAGTTTGTGCCAGTATATTCAGCTGCTCTGAGCCCACTGATCAATGAAATTCAACTGAAAATTTACAGTACTGAAGTTGATCAGCTTTGTTAAAAACATGTCAGGTAGACATGAAACAATTATATTTTGTTGAGAAAAGAAACTTCAATGAAAAGCTACATCTCACTAAGCATCAAAGGCTAAATCAGCATTAACAAGCAGGAATAAAGAACTAGTGCTTGTGACCATCCACACTATATATACAGTTTATAGGTATGTTGCTCTAATTTGTTTTTGTGAATTGAATGCTTATTTGAATTTGAAATACATTAGTTTCAGTCCTGGAAAATGGTTTTTTTTGTTGTTGTTGTTTTTTTTGTTTTTTTTTGTTTTTTTTTTTATCTGAAAGGAATCAATTTCAGAGACTCCACATGCAAACATATATTCACCTAAGGAACTCAATCACAAAAGCAAACCTTATGAAAGAAGTCACTTTGGTTCTACATTCTCTCTTTACAACATTCGTCATAGGGATGAACAGAAATTCATTGACTACAGAAGCAGTAAGTTTTCAATTGGAACCCATAAGAGAGGCAACTGGTTCCTTCTGCATAAAATCAAATTATCAGGCAAGAACAATAAAAATTAAACAAGATGGAGGGGGATACCACTTGCAGATAGAAATACTATATCTACTACATCTACTTTTTTGCTACAAGATGTTGTTCACAACACAAGCAGAAAAAAAGAAATGATCATAGAACATGGATTAATAGAGAAAGGGATCAGATATTCAGATACATTCTTAAAATTGTGAACATTTATCCCAAAGCTCCAAATATTTAGAAGATTGATGTTAATCACAAAATCAAAGTATGGATTGGGTTGGAAGGGACATTAAAGCTCATCTAGCTCCACCCTCTCTTCTGCAAGCAGGATTTCCAGTCACTAGATCAGACTGCCCAGGGCTCCATCCAACATGGCATTTAACACTTCCAGGGATGGAGACATTAATATAAAGTAGCATTGGGTTTTTCAAAGGAATATGACCATTAATAAACTAATGATTGCCAAATTAGGAGCTTTCTTAAATATCTTCTGTGCATTTAACACAAAGGGGTGACCGACCTGCAAGCTGATGACTTTGCCCTTCAAAAAAGGCTCTTGCCTCACTCTTACACAGAGACAAAACAAAGTTAAAAATTGGTACTTCACTCACACTTTTCTGGCCCTGAGGTACTGATGTAGTACCAAACACGTTCTAAGACATAATGCCTACACTTTTAGAAAGGTTAATGCTAATGGTAGTGACCACTTAATTGGCCTTGCTTCCCTGCTGTGCCCACCACCCCTTCAAAAGGAGAAATGAAAAATAACTATGCCCTGCAGTCAAATGGTCAGGCAAGATATAAAACAATTTCCAGCAGACAGCCACTTATATTGAGGAGAAAATGAGAGAAAAGCTAGGGAGACAGACTGACAGCTCAAAGGCTCAGTAGAGAATGAACTTTAGCATATGACAAGAAGGAAGTCATGAAGTAGAACATTAAAGATTGCTACCATTTTTTAGTTAGATTAAGCATATTTTGTTGCTGTTACTTCCTACAGTAAACAGAAGCTGTTTTTTTTCTCTTGGTAAATTTCACCTTCATCAATAATTCAATGTAAGTGACATCATAAAGACATAATATGAGACAAAGCCAATGTGCATTAATGGTTTAAACTTCAAAAAGATCATTAATAAGTTAAGTAATCCTAGAATTAATGAGCTGGATCCTGCATATATTTGTTTCTTGTCCTGTTCCTTAATGCTGGGTTGTTAGACTAGAAATATTTGTTTTCTAAGTGCAAATCACATTGAATGAGTTTATAATGCTCCATTCTTCCCAATGCTTTCATTTTCTGCATAGATTTGATAGTAAATTACACAAAAGCTGAAAATGCCATATATATCTCAAAAAAATTGTAATAATTGTATACAGTTGTAATTAGAATGGAATAAAAATAAAGTAGCTCAGAAATATTTTTAAATAACTGGTAGTAAGTTTTTCAGCAGGAAGGAGAACAATTCTTGTTCAATTTCATCAAATATATAGTTAGTTTATAGGAGTCTTAAAAACATGTTTTGACAAGATAGTGGAGTATTTGCAATAACTCATGCATTAACATAAACTTCAAATTTCATCAGATAGTGGTATTGAAGGTATAGAACATATGGTCATATTTGAGCTACAAAGTAACATATGATTATTGAAACATCATATGTGAAAATACTGGGAACACCACTATTTACTTTGCAGGTCTGACTTTTGATAAATGTCTTCCCCAGGTATAATACATATTTTCTAATTTCTTATGAAATGCAAAGGAAGGGAGCATCATTGTTTCACTTGTAAGTATTATCTAAAGAGAGGAAAACACAAGCAATGCAAAGGCATGTCAAAACATTATTTTCATTTTGCTGATCTGATGAGAGTAAATGTTTTCTCCCTTGACTTCAGAGAGATTCAGAGGAAAGTATTCACTGCAACTGCTCAGGCAGTGAAAGCATTTTCTTCTTCCAGCAAGAGCTGCTACCTTTTCAGCCCAGCAGTGAAACCAGCACTGAAGCTCCAGGTATGACACTTTCAGGCTATTGAATGGATAGAGAAAATTGACTCGGTATGGCTTATTAGCAGCAGTGAAGCAGCACAGTAAGCATTCATTCTATTTATCACAATAATAAGCCTTTTTACATTTATTTGCTGGAGATATTATTTTAATCTCTTACTTACAGTGGCTTTTCCACAATGACTACAAATGCTTTTGTGGGAAATTGTGGCTACTTGAACAAGGCTGAAATAGCAGCAAGAGTATACAAAAAATATAAGCATTAGGTCAAGAAGATTGTAATGGTTATTCATTTGGTCTTCAGACAGAAGCAAATAATATGACATGCTACAATTTTTACTGTGGCTTTTTTTAATGTCACAAACAGTTTGTAGAAAAAATAAGCAGGATATGGAATCACAGAATCATAGAATCATATACGTTCACAATATATCTCAGTATTCATTAGAATGGCTCTCTATTCACATGAAAATTTGACTTTGGTGGGGTTATGTTGATTTGTTAACTTACAGTAAAGTTCTTTAGACTTTAGTAATTGTTATAAAGGCAAATTTAAAAGTTATGTCCAACAGTGCCCAGCACTGGTAGGCTGAATATTGATTGCTGGCCTCCATTTCTTAATGCAGCATGGATTTCTGATGAGTCCCTTATTTATGGAGCTACTTAGTTATAGTACAAGTAGACTTAGATGTCTTTCTTAATGTGTTTTTTTTAACGCTGATGCACTGACTGGTCTTCCATAAACAAAGATGGAAAAAGGACAAAGGGAGAAATATCTACGCTGTGCCATTACATGATGGAATCATTCTTCGCCTGTGTGTCTCCAAAGATGAGAGACAATTAGGAAACTACTGTTTCATCCATTCATTTACCTTGCCGTGACTCATACATGCACAGTAAAATCAATGTTTTAGGATTTCTTAAAAATATTTATGCTTAATTTACTTCCAATATGAAATGTGACTTCCCTGAACAAGATTATTTTCAGTTTTCAGATTATGAAATCCCTAAAACTTTTGACTCACCTGAAAATTTTTACAGAAATAGATTTCTTCTTTCCCTATTTGAATTAGGATGTAAGTTCACTTTGTAATATGTGCCAGTGTCTTTTGTATCTGTGTGCACGGAAATATACATTTACTCATGTAGAAAATATCTGGCTATAGCTAAGACAAAAATTATGATAAATCACATGCCAAAACTGGAGAAAGCAAACAGGAACGGAAATCTTGCTGGATTACAGATATGAATCCCTATGTATACATTCAGAAATACCCCACAACTTTGGTTGGAAGTGCCCTCTCATAATGTCTTCGACCCTGCTCTCCCACATACAGCCTTGGTAGTTAGAACACCAGAACCAGATGAAATAGCTGCAAGTTACACTCTCTTAACAACATATGTTGATATAATAAAATGAAGAAAATAAACTGAAAAAGTCATTTACTCCATTTCTTTGTGCTGAGGCAACATTAGCTCTATGTAGACCACTACTGATCCATACTTCTCTAACTTGCTTTTAGACAGTGACCATTTAAAGATTTCTATTGCTTGTCCAACTTCTTTCAATTCTTCACTGTCCAAACAATTGGAATGAAAAAAATCTTTTTCTCAAAGTTAAGATTTTAGATCTTTATTAGCTTACTCTTATCCTTCTCCCACACTACACAATGAACTCAAAGATATTTTTAAATGTGATTAAATATTTTTAAATAGATCTTAAACTCATAATATTTCCATTAAGAATCCAAAACCGAACCTACTCAAGCTGTCTACTATGGAATAAATTAAAATGACATTAACTGGAAAGTCCAGCTTCAGAAACAGCAGATGTGATTTCACTATTTTGTGAAATCATGAACTTCCAGAGTCTTCTGTAAGTCATTAACATTTTCATTACAAACTGTAATATTTAACAGAGCAGACAGCAGCAAACAAGATTTGCAAACTGAGCAGTTGAATGAAGGTTAAAAATGACATTTTCTCCTGTGATCCTTCTTTAATCCTTAGGACGATTCATAAAATACTGATTTGGGTTGAAAGAATAACCAGCTTACATTTTAAAGCATAAAAAATTGTGGAAGTGGAGTCTAGCAATTGGTTTACAGCCTTTACAGCCTCAAATCAAAACTTCTTTCTCAGATAGTAAATCAACAAAGGGGAGCATTGAAACACAGGCTATAAATTATGTTTAAAGTGTTTTAAAACAAAATAATACATATTTTAAAATAACACTCATAAAATTATATAAATTCACAGGAAAGAAAAATATGAAAAGTGAAAACAAAAGGAGATGCAACGGCAATGGGGGTTTTATTGCCCAACATTATATTAGCACTCTGAGGATGAATTTTGCACAGCTGATTATTCAGACTACAAGAAGAAAGGCTACAATTGCATCTGATGCGTCCATGCAACAGGTTTATCTTCTGTTGCATGCAAATAGCTGTTCTGTATATGCAGAAACAAAGTGTTCAAAGCCCTTTTTAGTCTGCCGAGTCTCTTATTAAATGAAAAAAAATTGCTGCGCTATTTAAAAAATGCTACCCAGTATATCATGAAAAGATAATTGAAAGAATGAAATTTTTTTCTCCCTTCATCTACCCAAAATAATACTCACTACCATTTTTTTTTTTTAATATTTCAATGAATCCTAACTTAAAAAATAAAATGTCTACATTTTTAAACAAAGTTAATCTAAGATATGTCATTGGTTGTTAAAAAAAAAAAAACACTTCATCTGTCATATCATTTGAAACTTGCTTTAGGACTTTGCCGAAGTGAATTCTTGTCGATTTTTAAAGTGATCTTAATCTTTATATTTAAAACTGATCTTAATCTTTCAATAAAACTTTCCTTTGCTATGATGTATCACTAAAATCCACAGACCTTGATTGCATCTCCATAATTTTAACTCCAAAAAAACAGATCGTGATATGATTCCCAGTCTTCTTCATAGCCATAAGGCTGACAAGAAGCTCCTAAGTCCACTAAGAAGCCTTGTGGCTGAAATAGGAATAGAGTGCTCCGTGCTGTGTTTGGAATTCTCTTCCCTGTCACATCATAATGCCTTGTTTCACAGAGTACTTTTGTCACTTCTTTTTTAGGACAATGACAACATACTTCACAATAAGAAAATTTTCAGTATAAGCTAAACTAGATAGACCCCTAACTATACTGTATTCCCAAGCTTTTATGGAGTATGAGAAATAAAACTTCCCACAGGTGTGAAGTGCTAAGTTGTGAGGTTACTCACTTCATTAATAAATTAATATTAATAAATACAATGAAGGAAAGAGGAAATATTCTCTGTGAAGAATTGAAAGGTCCCTTACAACCTTATTCTAATATAAGTCAGCTATAAAGGACACTGTGTTTTCCCCGCTGTCTTCAAGGACCAGAACAGGACATATGTGTGTTATTTTCTTGTCTTTTAATGCTCAGAATATCAATAAACTGGAGCTTGTAGGTTCACCATTATGTACTCTCAACTCATACAATCGTGCGCAATTTACAGAAATTCTCAAGGAAGACTGACATTACTGATTGATCATGATCTCTTTTTTCAATCTCGGTAACTTCTCAGTGTTTCCAAGCTATTTGACTTTGATTTTAAAAAGTTGTACTTTATCCAGAGATTTTTCACTGTTTTTCAACTCTGTTGCTTACCCACTGAGGCTTTATGCTGTGCTGTTACTCCCTCACCTGCTCTTTCAGTTCATTGCAGGTTGCTCATTTTTTTATCATCCCCTCACTTATCTGGGGTCTCCCAGTTAGAAAGGTTAATGCATTCCCATTGCAGTGACCACAAGCTACAAGCCAAAGTGCTTCCAAATCGTATAGAGGCAATTTATCTGGCATTTTAAAGGGTAAAACAAGTTATTAATGAAGCTTTCAGAACAATCAGAAGCAGGCTGAACAAATGCCTGCTGCTTATGTAAGGATTTGCGTGTAAAGCTGCTTGAAAATGCTTGATTTGCCTCTTCAAGCAGCTTTTAAAAAACTCTAGAACATTTCTCAGTATTGCCAGATTTCTGAGTAAAACTCAAACATCAAGAGATTTTTTTTTTTTAATAAAGAGTCTAAAAAGCGTCAAAGAAAATTTCAAAGACTTATTTCTCCAGTTTTTGTCAACAAATTTCATGGACGTTAAAATCATTTCCAAAAATGTCTACTTGTGAGAAACCAGGTGCTTACATTTTATATATACATATATTTGTAATTATCATTATGCATTACCGTATTACATTTATTCATAGAATCACCACATAATCTGAGGAATGAAAGCTGCTTAGCCCTTTGAAGAGTTTCAAGTAATAATATATTTAATGAAAAAGCAAAGTATCAGCAGTCTGACATCCAGTGCAAATACATAGCAGACATGCACTTTCCTCCAAGGCAGATTTGGGATAGAGGTTCCCTAGAATACTACAGAAGCTCTTTGCCAGTTATATTAACAAAAAGTGAGTGGGGTGACATTTATTTTGAATATCACATTTTAAAAACAAATGCTTTTTTATTTTCTTTGAATGTCGATTTGCTAACAGCACGATAATAACTCACCACTGCAAGGACTGCAGTCAGCGAAGACTGCATCTCTTTTAGAAAGCTGTACTTTTGTTCCTTAATCCTGTATTCAGGGAATACTGTGAGTCCTAATAATCAGCTTGCTACTTCTTAGACTTTGTTGTTATAAATGTATTAAGTTTTTCATAAAGCAATCTGTATTTGCAATTAATCAAGTGAGTTGTCTCTTTAAGATAGTAGCCTAGCAACTTCCCAGAAGCCAGGGGAAGTCCCAGTTGGTGCTGCAGACTGATACAATTATTATCTCAAACCTGATCTAACTTGTGTGAGTGTTTCAAAACAGCCTTCTGATTAAAAGAATAGAAAAGAAAGTTTAGTGGAAACTGGAAAAACTGTTACATCTTGCTGATGTATGTCCACGTTTGCTAAAGAATTTTTCATGTGGAAGTTACTGGTTTATTTGTCCATAAATTAGTACAGTTTTGTTTCTCATTTACAAACAGATCCAAATATGAAGAGAAGCAGCTGATTTTCATTGGCTTTCTTCACCTAACCGTTCATTCAAGTGGAGCACAACTAGGATATTGGAAAGGTGACATCATTCTTTCCAGGTAAGTAAACAAGTGTGAACCCACTGAAGTGGATTATACTGAATTCGTCTAAAGGAGTCCAGATTTCCAACAGATACATTGTGTTTTTCATTATTTCTTATATGTTGAAAATAGCATTCTGCTTTCTCCTCCGCTTATAGCAACATGTACTGCTATATACTGCTATGAACAACAGCAAATACGCTTCCGGGAGAACAATTTCTGCTATCAGGTAACAGCAACACACAAGGCAGGCCTCTATGCTTGCGTCTTCCCTGAACATGTCTAAAGCTTTTTAACAGGTTCAACACCATGGATATTATCTATTCCCGTGCAGACAAGTCAAAGCATCACAGTCGGGAAAGCTTTCTTAATTTTTCAGTATGCTTTCTCCGAGCATTTGACAATGGTTAAAAGCCTCTGGCTATGCAGGTCTGATTTAAAACTTTAAATTAACTTCAGTTTA
The DNA here is from genome assembly GCF_951394365.1 of Tetrao urogallus. Taxonomy (NCBI): domain Eukaryota; kingdom Metazoa; phylum Chordata; class Aves; order Galliformes; family Phasianidae; genus Tetrao; species Tetrao urogallus. The sequence goes on along the minus strand of NC_136820.1, from coordinate 26,051,740 downwards.
CAGGGACCAACCTGACAGTGAGTGTCTCTTGTGTAAAATCTTATTTTTTTTTTTGCTCTCGTGAAGATATTCAGCCAAGCTGCAGCTGAAACTCCTTTTCTGAAAGCTCCTTGTATTCATTACTAGAGAAGCAGAACAATTCAGATTCAAATTGCTGAAAGGATTTCATTTAAATCAATATACATTGCTCCAGGGCTGTCTATCCAGGGTCAGAGACGAAGACTGTTGTAAACAACAGTAACTGTCTACCGCAGACAGAGATGCTGAATGCTGACAGGCCTGGACAACTGGTTCATATAATCACCTACATTTACATGGGTTGTATGACACAGAGGATGTTTTTCTTCTTCCAGCACCTGACTTTGCAAGTGTTTTCCTACTACATGTATGTCTAAACTTACTCAGTTAAAGAGTATACATAAGTATATATCAGTGACCAAAAACTTACATTATTTTTTGAAAAGAGAAAGTTAAAATTACTCCAAAAAATTAAATTCCTTTTTCTTTTTCTTTTTTTTTTTTTTTTTGTCAAAGGACTGACTAAAAATTCAAATTCTATAAAATTTAGTTTTGCCATCTGCTAATTAATATGGTTATTTCATCTTGCTGTTTAAGTCCAAGTATGTTTTCTCCATCTTCCAGGGTGTTATATTGCTGCTTAAGATCTATGGATGGTTCATAGAGTCAAAAAAGACGATTTTTATGTCACTTTTATAAGATTTCTTCAGAAAAACTGGAAAAGGCTCAGTGTTCTCTGAACAGCAACAAAGACATTCTTCTCAAACTGCAAGTAGTCAATGACTGATTCAGATCCCAAAGCATGAGGATTTTTAAGGGACAGAAATCAATACAATGCAGTTGAAAGGAGTAAGAGGAAAATGAACTGAGTTAAATGAAAGAGCAAGGGAGGTGAAGGAGAATGTTTGCCTACCTGTTGTCTTCACCTTTGCAATTCCCAACCTTGACCTAAAGAGTTCTTCAGTTAGAAGGCCTCCAGGCTTGTACTTACATATGTGGGAAGCAAGTACATAACTAAACAAAGATGAGTCTGTCTGACACTGAAGTATCAGGCTAGACATGGCATTCTTGTCCTTTCATCTGTTTACATGGTTTAGGAATAAGATGCTCATTCTACAGAATTAAACTGTTCTGTATTTGCAAAGCACAGCATGATCGCCTGATTACATCTTCAAAAAGTGTAAATACTGGGGTTTTGTATAAAGAACAAATACTTCCTAAATATAACCCCAGTGTGTCAATCTCAATCATATCTTCCAATCTGCTGCAGTTCTAGTAGTATAAGTTAAATATACTTCAGGCAGTTGTGAGCAAGGAAGTATTTCATTGAATCAGTCTGGACTACCTGTCATCTAGATGAGCGTCTATAAAACAGTTTTGTTTTATAAGACAAGTTAAACAGTAGTTTTAAGAAGACAAAAGACATAATTCTTGTGTGATGAGTAGCATAGAACCCTTCACCAGTGAACTGAGTAATCAGGGACACTAGACAGCCGCTCTCCTTGCATGCTAGGAGACATTTTATCAGCTTCAGCATAGTCACTTTGTCCGCTGATATCTTTCCAACTGTCCAGCAGCATGGGTAGTCATTGTGAGTTTGAAAATCTCAGACAAGCCTGTTTTCAGTTGTGTTCAATCAATTATACAGTGAATCTTTTCTATACTGCTGACACATCATATTTTCTGAAAATAAGCAAGTCAAAAAGCATACAGACAGAATCACAGGGAGGTAACTCTCATTACTGAAACCTCTACATGGATGTGATCTGAACAATGCTTCCACAAGAAAATTGAGTTGCTTGTGGAAACCCAATTTTCTACTCCTGGGTATCTAATTTCAGATGAGAACTGAACCATAAAGTGTATTCCAGAAAAGCCCAAAACTTTGGCTTTGTAGTCATTTACAAATTTGAAATTATCTATCCACCCAAATCACCTACTATTTTCTATATTCACTATAGAAAATAATATTTATAAGGTCAATGCTATGCTAAGAAGTTCATATATAGTCCATTTATGTACTTCTGCTATAATATTGAGAGTTAAAATAGTGATATTTACGAATTCACATGAATTTCAAAATTTTACAATAATCTGTAGGTTTACACCAGTCGTTTTAGATAAGGAACTACTATATTGGAAACTGAGTTACTCTAACAATCTAGAAAGCCTGTTGTGCATAGGCTTAAAACATTGATAAGTCAATGTAGCATGCTTTCTTCCTGTGTTCTTCAGATAATTAGAAGATTTTCATCCGGTGGATGTTGACATTTCAGGTCTCTGTAAGAACACCAAATTCCATAGATGTACCTTATGCATGGATGAACTAATAAAGGATTCTTAAAGACTATAGGAACCATTTCTTTACTTTTTTCTTTATTCTTTAATTATTTTTTTAGAGTTACCCCACAGTTGAATCATTACTGTAAAAAATAACATATACATATGTTCTTGCAGTCACAGACTAAAGCAATAAGGGTTGTTTAATGGAATGGGTACTGGTATTGATTTCTCATTGCTTAAAAAGGAACTTGCAGGTTAATCAGATCTGCAAGTGTCTTTCTCATTATTTACATTGCTGAAGAGGATTAAATATTAGGGTGAAAAGACCAAGGTTTGCTTTGCCAGATAAATAAAAATCAATTAGTTGTCATTAGTAAATGTGTTAAATGCAGCAAGGTAACAAATCCTGCAGCCCTCTTGAGGATGATTTTTCAAGACAGAGTGGCCTCTGAAAGGCAGTAAAGACATGCTTATGAATAGGGAACTATGTAGGAGGTATTGCTCACTCCCTCTTCTACTTAATTCTGTTAACCTCATTCCCAAATCTGATTTTTCATGTAATGTGTGATATTAATCTCCACAGGGGATGGGCAATTACACACAGCTGTTTTTCTTTTAATCTTGTTTCCAATTCATGGCTTGGACATTTCTTATGCAAATAGTTTGTGTTTATGACATTCTGATTCTTTAACAGATCTGGAGACAGCTAATGAGACTGGATGTGGATTTTGACGAATTTCTATAATGCTTAACACCTTCATTACTTATTGTTTTGTAGATGTAGCAGCAAGTTCTCTATTCTTGTGCATTTGCATCCCTCTGGCTTCTCGCAATATGGATTGTTTTATTACTGTTTGCCAAAGTTTCTTGGTAAACTCCTACACATTTCAGCAACTGTAGTACCAAGTGCCATGTTCAAAAGCCATATCCCCTGGCTTTGTATCAAGCTATAACGTACATGGATTTATAGACTGGGGGAGTTGAGCATAATGTGAGTCAAAGTTATAAGCAAAATGATGTTTTATATTTATTTTTATGTCTGGTTTCTCTTTAACAGTCTAGTTATGCTAGAAACATGTTTTTTTTTCTCTATCTTCCTAGACTTGCACATCATAGATATACAGGATCTGTACGAGGGTAGGTTCTACCTCCTCTCATGGTGGGATCTAGTTCTGCATTAAGGAGTACACACTTCTAAGCCTAGGTAACAGTAGAGCATGTTTTTATCTCATTCAATTGCCTGACAAACAATGCAAGTCAGAGAGCACACCTTATCAGCACTGTGTTTATTTACTCCTGTATGTCCATATACTGTATAAATCTCTGAGTCTATTTGGCTGAGATTAGAATGGAAGAATCGACAAAGTGACATGAATGAAATGCAGTTTGCGTTGTGATTGTGTGTGGAATAGGTTTCATTTTTAAGTATCGAATAAACCAGATTGCAAAGAGAAAACAAGATGCTTGTTCTGCATGCTGGGAGCTCAATTTATTTCCTGAATTGGAAGAAGAAAGATAATTCACTTTTTTTTTGTAATTGGTAATAATTGAGCAAAGGTTGTTGTGGGGCTACATCACTGAGAAGGCTGGACATTTCAGTGTTGTAGTAAAAAGCCTCTCTTGCTGTAGTGCCAGAAGCTAAGGATAGCCAGTACTTTAAAGGACAAGGACCCTAATCTATCTAATTCCAGAAGAATTCTGGACAAGACATCAGTAATATCTGATCTTCTTAAGCAAAGGGTCTACCATTTTGGCCTTTTAAATAGTTTCTCATTAAAATTGCTCCCATCTCTCCCTTCTTCTTGCAAGTACTGTAGTTCTGCCTGGAGCTCACACAAGTAATGGGAAGGGCAGGAGGCATCTTAATGCTTATTCATAGGTACCACTGAATTAGCTGATTTTCAAACTTCTCTTAATTACTAAGAGTGATATCTCCAATTCTGTGGCCTCTTGTGTCTGCTTCTTTTAAGCAACTGTAATGCCTCACTTCTGCTCCAAGTAGTGCTAGAGGAGCCAGCAGCAAAGACACCTACTTTTGAACATCCTTACAGTGTCAAAAGTCACAGCATGATGTTGCTATGATGAAAGCTAACATCCTATAGGGATACATTAATTAATAAGAGAATAATCACCAGATTGAAGGAATTTATTGTTTTCCTCTATTCAGCCTTCTGGAGGTCACATCTGAAGTCCTGTATGCAGTTTTGGGATTTGTCAGTAGAAATGCAGTATCAACAACAGCAAGAGAGCCAATGGATACTCATTAAGATGCTGTCAGTGCTGGAGCATACATGCATACAAGAGCAAAGGAGTTGAGTTTTTTACAGCACATGAGAAAACAATGGAAAGTAGAAGAAACAAGCAGCTCAAGAATGCTCAACCTTCAGTAATATTTAGGGAGAAAAAAAAGAATAACCATGAATTCTCTGTGGTCATTTTACTATCTTAATATGTAGTGAAATAAACAAAACAAAACAAAAGATTTAGTTTCAATAATTTGTTTAAAGAATTTCAGCTGTAAGAAGATTACAAACAGCATGTGTACATAGTGACTAGTTTCAGTCTCAGAAATAGGCAACTTGATGTAGCTTAATCAGAATAACTAAATTCACAGTCCTGAGCCTACCTAGACAATATGCTACGTGTTTTGAGTCTGAAACTAAAAATTAATTCCTTTCTTTTAGGCAATAAGTCAAGTACATGAAGCTCTCAGAGAGAGCTTTTCCATTTCTAGATGGCTGTTTGCTTGATTCAGTAAGCATATTGTTCACCATCACATATTCCATTAATGTGTTTTTCTACAGTTATATGTGCCATAAATTGTGCAACAGAAATATTCCAGGACAGTGTGTTCCTATAGAAATTAGTTGAATAAAATATTATAAATGCTTGTGATCAATACCTTATTTAAACAAATAAGTATTATTCTTATGGATATTTTGTACATTTTATGTGCATTCATTTGGGCATTGTTATTATTAAATTGATACAAGGCCAGAGTAATTCAGCTGACATTTTTAATTGCAAACTGTTTGGATCTTTTCATCCACAAAATTGTAGAGAGAATTTGATTCCTTGTCCTAAACCTCCTGAAGTCAATGGTCTTCATAACAGCAAGTAGGGTATATCACATGCTCAGTAAGATATATTACATGTTAAGGACATTTTGTTTTTCCTAAGAAGCATCACCACATAAGACTTTTCCAAATAAATTCTGCATATACTAAGGCTTAGTAACAAAGAAGTTGAAAAGAACACAACAGCCAAGGCTTTTCCTCATACTTTGCACCCTGTTGGGTTTTGTCTTCATTGCAGGTGACATATTTTTTGCTCCCCGATCTTTCATGTCACCTGCTACAGTGACACATTTAGCATTCACCAGCAACTTTCATAACACTTAAAAGCATAACAGGTTAGCAAAATATCCTGTCCATTTCTGTACTGTAAGTTTCTCTCATATGAAACTAAACAAATTTTCCCCAGCTTAGTATGCCATTTGTGAAATGCTGAGAAAATAATGAGATTCTAATAATCCTGATGTTCTGTTTTTATCACTGGAGGAATAAAGAGAGAAAAAAAAAGACTTGACTTTGTAGTAATAAAGCACTGAAATGTTCATGAATCATATTCTGTATGCAAGAGTGGGAGTGGGGCAGGTCTGTTCTCTACACACGTCAGTAATTAAATGGCTGCCTGTAAAAAACAGTACTCCCTATATCTCTAAATAAATTCCACTATTTCTGAGTAGTGCTTTTCTTCATGTTGTTTGTTTATTTTTCAGTTCACTGGACATTTCTGTTCTGAGTACTTTAAGGATACAATGACTGCAGGTATACCGTAGCTGTTCGTTATCCAAGCTGCTTTATGGAGTGGATTTCCCTTCCCACTGCTTGTAGTGCAACACAAAAAGAAAATTTAAAATGGAGTCATAAAATAATTGATTCACTGACATGTACTAGCAAATGAACTCACAGTTCAAAAAGGCAGAGGAGCAGAACAGAGGATTGTCACATCTAACAGTGACAAATACCATTTAACTGTTCTGAAATGAAGTTAATTCTGAGTGTTACTTGCACAGCAGATGAGGAATATGACAATGCCAATGGGCTGTCTTCTTCTGAATACTTTAATCCATTTCATGCCTTTTGACTGACACATTGTTTTGAGCTAATAGGGGCAAACTGATACTGAAGTTCTTATTTCATATTGCTGGTGGATTTTTTTTAATAATTGCTCATCTTTTCTTGAGAGATTCAGCACTCCAGATGGCTCTGTCATACTTTCAGTGCTTGCATAGTAGGAAATAAATGTCTGCAGAATTTGCACACTGCAGAGGCCACTGGATAGCTTTCAGATGTAGTCCACAGGATTATATTTTATGGCACTGCCTGAAATTTTGTGCAAGGAATGGAATTTACACCACATGATGAATAATTAATAAATATTCAGCAGAAAGCAATCAAGCTGCTGGCTGCTGGGATCAGCAACAAGCTCCGCTGGGCCCCTCATCATCTGAGACAGCTGCTCATCTTCATCCCAAACCTGAATTATTTCAGAAATCTAAAGATACCCAACAGATGCCACATTATCCTACTTTTTTCTAATGAACTCCTTCAGTAATCCAGCCTGATTAGGAAAGATGTAGACTACCCTGCCCCTCAGCAAAGTCACAAATTTACTCGTTCTATGCAGCAGTTTGTGTTGCATCCACAAAATATTACTCCATGTTAAAGATGTGCAAAACTAACTCTGTAATGATACCAAACTCATCAATAGAATTTTACACATTATAAGTAAAAAGTAAAATTCTGAAACAGTACAAGCTAGAAATTAACTAGAAACAGCTAGAAATTAGTTTTCCCTGACTTATAACTGAAGATGACCGTGATGATCATAGCTGAGAGTGCATAATTACTGAGTACATCTTTTAAAAATATAAAACGTAAAAAACCACTTTCATAAAAGGAAACTGCTTATCCTAGGATGGGACAAATGGCCTTTTTGTGTTACTTCTTAACTGTTAGTGTTTGTACTTGTGTCCTCCTTTTAATTATTAACTCAGACCATAACATAGTGTTCCTCAATATCATCACCTTGCATAAAAAGATACTGTGGTTTGCTTTTTGTTCTGGACTATACCCGAATTAGATCTGCCTGCTCCAAATGTTAGGTACATCATATGTCTTACAGATTTAAACTGATCTTGCAAGGTGTTCCATACGGGCATAATATTTATATGTATTAAATAAACTGCAGGATCAGGATTCTTTCTTGGTTAGAAATCAGCTACAAAATATTTAATCTAATCTTCCAATTAATAAACTATTTTTACTACAGATTTGTTCTTTAAAACACAAAGGTTCCTGTATCTCATTGGTCTAAATAATTGTAAGCATCCACATTTTACTTTTCTCTCCTTGGATGATATTATGCAAAAGGGTATTGAATCAGTAGTTATTCAATAGAATTGTGGGATCTTTTTGATTGAATGTATGAATATAACAAACATAGGCTGCAATATATAATCTTTTTCTAAGAATAATGCATTTGAGAAAAACCGCTATTATATTAATGGGATTTTCTAAATACTTTTAACCAATAAAACGTATCACCCTAAGAATCAGAGTGGGAAAAAAAAAAAATTACATTCTTTTTTTTAAGCATGATATTCATGAGCTAGGGGATTTCCTTTTAGTTTTTATCAATTTTAAATGCTTGGAAGGGGTATAATTCAATTTAAGTGTAAGGTTTGTGTTCTGCTTTCATCTTTTGTAACCTTCACTGCCATGCTAATTGCACTTTTGGCATACATGTGGGTTTTATGTCTCAGAAATTAAACTCTTAAAAATTAAAAGTATTTAGGACATTTATACATAATTAAAAGTATTTAGGACATTTATACATATTTAGAGAATTACTAAAAATTTCTGTATTAAATAACATTGGAACTGGAATATTTCTTATGCAGTCTTCCTCTGGTAAAACTCCACTTCTGAAAAGTTACCCATCAAAGCATTATTTAATATCTCTTAAATCTAATCTAGTCCCATTTACATTAAAAAGTGGGCAGAGTTCCTCCTCCTTTGACATTAAGCATTAGTATATATGATGTAACTGTATATGCAGTTCCTAACAAAGATCCAGCATCATTTCCATTGATGTCTTTTCCATTAATATCAATAGAAGCATGGACATACTTATTTTGATATACATATATTTTGCGACATACTTTGACATACATTCTTGGAAATATTTTGATATATTTTGTGATCATAGTATTTATTTTTTCCTGTATTTTGAGCTCTTAGTAAGAGCCTTCCCTATGATGTCTTATGTTTTCAATAAAGAAACTGTAGATTAATTCTAAAACTCTGGCTTGATCCTTATGATGGAAAATGTCAATTGCCATAGATAAGAACTGGCATTTGGCTAGCCTGCTCCACAGACAGAACAGATTAGATGCAGATCAATGTACAATAAATGTCTCCTTGTCCTAATATGTAGTCAGTGCCCTCCCTGTTCCAAAACCAAAGTCCTATGTTAGCATCTTGACCCCACTTCTTTCATTTTAGCTCTAATGAGAAAGCGAAATGTATGCGCTTTCAATTTTCATCATTTTTTCTACTTCACGATATCTCAAGTCTAAGCATATGACAAGGAATTGTGAAACAGCATCACAAGCTTTCTTAAAACAGTATCTCTCAAAGGCTGGCCATCAGTTAATGTCTGACAGTTCAATCAATAGGAGATTACATCAAGAACCTATTTCCTGCAGGAGTTCAGTAGAAATGTCTGCACTGAATGGCTAACTAAAAACTTCTACCTATATCATTATGTGCAGAAACACACTAACTATGGTTTTATATCTTTGCTTGACTGGTTGAGTGATGATCAAAAGTCTAATTGTACAGGATCAAAACTGCCAGCAGCATATCATTTCTCCCATGAACACTTGTGGGTTTTTTTTTTTTTTTCTTTTTCTCTTTCTTCCACAGAAGAGAAAGCACAGTGGTTTTTAAAGCCAGCATTTCATCTTCGGGTTATCACTGCCAGTTCATACACATATTGTGTCTAGTAAGGATTTAGCTAATGTAACAAGGGTCTGATCCAGCTCTCCTTGAAAATCAATTTGAGATTCTGCCTCATTTCAGTGGAAACTAGATCAGGCCTCAAATAAACTGGAAATATTTTCCGGAGCACAGAGGACAGTGAGACATATAACTCCTAATTCCTACTCATTACATTGAAAATCTCTCCTAATAATTCTTTCCCAGTGTGAGATAAAAATATATCAGGGAAATGTAAAGGAGCTTTTACATCCCTACACATACAAAATTGCTGGTTTGTTTTTCATCTTGACCTGAACTTGCTATACAAATACTTTGAAAACTTCTACTATCCTATTTAAACTGGCTGGAACTCAGACTCTCTTTTAACAATTTCTACAGGAAAATAATAATAATAATAATAATAAAATCAGAGAAAAGTGAAAAATATGAGAGGCTTTTTTTTTTAATTTTAAAAAAGCAACTACCAAGCCAATACAAATTAGTTGAGTACCACCATTCTGTACAATGCTCCCTTACATATGCAACATTTTATTTCACTATATGTTTGTGTAGATTGAGTTGCTTCCCTGTTTTCTGACTGTTTCTACACTTCTAGCTACTCTTCAACTTTATAAAAATAGTACAAATGCTTCTTTGCCTTCAGTGGATTGTGACATGTAGATAAATTATACAGGGCAATCTCCTTTTTCTGTCTGGTTTGGAAGGTCATTTGTCTACTGTACTGTAAAAGAAGAATGGATATTCTCAATTAGTTGAATTATGTTTAGTACTTCATCTTACCTCTACCCAAATATTTGTTTTAAAGTGTGTATGTGTAATTATTGTTCCACCAAAGACCTACATTGTGAAATGCACAGTTATTAATTTCTAGAAAGTAATCTACCACAGTTTTTTCTTCTTCAATTACATATTTAAAGAAAAAATTCTCTAGATCAAAAATCATAATTTTGTGGCCCCAAAGTGTTCTTCCAGTAATTTTTTTTTTTGTTTGAGAAATCAACTTCTTAAAAAACAAAGCATATACCACAGAAATTTGGCTGTTGGTGTGCATCTTTAATTACTCTTACTAATCTTATAGAATCAGAGTATCATAGAATGGCTTGGGTTAGATGGAACCTTAAAGATTGTCTAGTAGCTAAGCCCCAGACAGCAACTCTCTCATTCTTCTCTCCTTTCTCAACTGAACTGAGGGAAAGAGAATAAAAAAGACAAATTATAATATTGCAAGAGAACCCTTGCTCCCTTGTAATCCTGCTTTGTTTGGGGATGCTCACCTGCAGGTAGACAATAGCAGTCTTTATAAAAACTGGCTCTTTCTCTCCTTTGTCCTTTGAGGCTATAGATGTGGAGCAACCTAAGAATGATATAAGCTTTTGTACTTACTAATGTACCAACACAAAAAAAGCAGTGTTCTTAGAAAAGTGGGTAGAATAGAATAATTAGTTAATCTGCATAACAATCACTCAAGTTATGTATTTATTCACTGCTGATAATATACATTCAAGTGTCATATTCAAATGGAATATACTTAAGCTTTTTGCTTTGTTAAGTATTTCTGTCCTATAATCAAACATTTTGATACTTAATCTTGAAACTACACGACATAACCAGAATTACCTATATTAACATTGCTGGATGAAGTTATTTATCAGAGTATTGATAAGGCTTCTCTGAATTGCCAAACCTCTCATTTTATTTTCAAAACTGTATCACCAAATAAAGTTTCTTAGTCCCTACTGTTTTCAAGTATTGACAAATGACAAGTAAAAACTTGAGTCAAGGAGAAAAATGAGTATTTTGTCATTGATAACTATAGCAATAAAATTTTGTTTAATATGTCTTCATTTCAGTAGCATACCAAGTATCTATGTCTTTTCCTAATATGCAGGGAAGTCCTGTTGACAATATATTTTTTTTTTCTTATACTTTACCAATTATGATAAGAAACAGAAAAGAACTGTTTATTTCCAATTTCAGTCTCTGATAATATTTTCTGTCATTATGTGTGAGGGATATATAACTGAAGACCGGCTTCTTATTTAAGAAAAATGTCTCAGACTCATTTGTTCAAATGTAATGAGTTTAGAGGAAGATTTACTTTGATGCATCATATATAGTGAAACAAAAGACTCTATCTACATTTAAGGTGAAGAGTTATCTCTTTATATTTAATGAATGGATATTTATTTTTACTGTTACTTTATAATATCTAGGTGTCTTATTGTACTATATTTTAAGAAAATGACTGTATCAAAAAGCTTGGAATTTAACATTAAATATATATAAATAAGTGAAGGAAATATATAAACAAGTAACTGAGACATATCTGAGTTTTAAATTACTTGCCCTGAGAACTAAGCATACATCTCCCAAGTCGTACTATACCATTTAAGTTTTTGTTCATAAAAAGTAACAACAAAACATACATTTAGATTATACTTTATTATCTCATGGATTAGAACACAGACTTAAAACTTGCAAACGTTTATAGTCACTATTTGACAACTGTCCTTATTTTTTAATAGTCAAATTTTCCTCCAAATTATAATTCCTTAATAATAAAGTGAGACCTCATGCAGACAGTCCTGAGCATGACTGGGGATATAGAATTTCACTCAGAACAGCAAATTTTTGTTAGGCAGCCATGCTTTTATCCATTTCCCTTGGCTTCCCTTAGAAACAGGGGCCCCCATAATAAATAGCAAGATCACAGCAGAAGACATGAAAGTATAGAAATTGAACAATGCCTGGGTTTATAAGCACAGCTCCAAAAAGGATCTAACAGGAAAAAAGAAAAAAAAAAGCCCATACATGATGAAAAGACAAAAGAGATCAGAAAAGGTAAGGAAGAAGGTGAAAGAATGAGACTAAAGGAAAAATAAAATAAGGCACTGCTACCCTGTTGACACATCTGGCCCAGTCAAGCAGAGGGTCTGACCTAGCAGAATGTCAGACCTTCTGCCTGATCAACACTACATCTTATTGAGCAAGAACCCGTCCACTGATCACTCGAGAAGGACTGCTTTTCTATTTTGATATATACACCAAATTTAGTTACTCTAAGTCACCAACTTCCAACAATTCCTGCTTCAAATTAGCTCTTAACTAGAAAAGTAGTGGGACAAAGCAAATCCTTCATTCCGTGATGGGGAAAGGTAAGGAAAAGTCTTTATATGAATAATGGAGTCTTCTTTCGCTACAGTAGTTCAAAGAGCAGTCATCTTCATAACTGCATCATGCACCAGAATGTTGTTGTTTGTCAAATGTAGCAAAAAATTTCTTATAGCACCTCATCTGTGGACCTGAAGTCCAGTTCAGCAGTCTTGGTCATGAAAGTGAGGAAAAATATCTAATGGAAAGAGTAGCATACATTCATTCTCTTAGGTTTTCTTTTTATTAGTATTAATATTATGCATTCAATACAGTGACACCACTCCTCTATGGAAGTCATGACTGTGTAAACTGTGTTACAGAGGAATAACAATAATCTTAAGTAAAGTTTCTCATACAGTAATTTCATTCAGTATTTAAATTAAAGGAAAAGCTCTGTAATTATTGTGTAGTAACAAGATGCATTTCACTTTAGACTCAATCATGTTTCAATTTACAGACAGTGGAGCAGATAGGAAATAGTTGTACTTCTTATGTTGCTTCTGTGTTTTATCTTAGTGTCACTGTAATCATTCCAGTACTAGGATTTTAAAAATAAAATAAAACATTCTACTGAAAATCAAGCATAAAGACAGTTTAGTGTTTAGTGAAAGATATTATAGAGGAACAAAAATATGATATGCCTTTGTGAGTTAATTTTGTATAATTCAGAAAGAAATCTCAATATCAGATAAAAGTAGCAAGTTGAAGTTAATATTTTGCACCTGTAAGCTAACACATCTGAACTCTGCACTATTAAGAGTGGAAATAGAGGAGAGTTGTCCTTCTGTGAAAGCGAATTCTGGAAGTGAGGAAAGGTCATAAAGAAATATGGATTTTATACAGTAAACAATTCAGATATGATCTCTCTTTCTAGACATATAAATTCTGAATGCACCTCACCTGCAGTTTTTGAAAATCATGCACTCTTGCCTTTTAGCAAGCAGCAGATGTACCCATGCACACCAGGTCTCCCCTTAGATTTGTGGATGTTCTTCTGTTGGAAAACAGTGTAATATCAACAGGCAATTGCTTGTCCCAAGTTCAATATCACAGATATTATATTAGTGAATTATTATACAGTGAAACTAGCATTTTATTCAATATCTCAGTACAGTAACAATTTCCCAAAATAAAAATATCTTCCTACACATTCTGTAGACAACAGCTCTGAGCACATATTTTCTTTTTCATACCAGAGGTTTATACAATTATCAGCTTAAGCTTTAATTGGATTTAACTAATTGGTAAACAGGATTTTTATTCATTAGTTTTATATGTGTATCAGTTGTTCATTTAACATTTAATTTGAATTCAATATATGCAATGGCTGAGATTTATTAAAAAAAAAAAAAAAAAAAAGAAATGAAAAGCCTCGGCAAATCACAGCAATTTCTTCACTTTGGAATTTTAAATAATGTTTATTATTAAATCTGATTGTTTTTATGTACATATATAATCATATATTATATAAAATACAGCATAAGTTTCTAAAAGAGCTTCCTATGGATTTTGGTATTTTACATGATCAAATTGGAAAGAAATTAAAGAGCATTTTAATTTTAACTAAGTCAAAAACAAAAAAGACAAAAAATGAAGATTTGGGAAATAAAATAAAAGGTTGGCATAAGTTGTCAAGAGTAAAGACAGGAGAGATAAAATGTTTTTAAATAAGGGAGGAGAATGTAAATAAAGTTAGAGACAAACAAGGGAAAAAAAAAAAAAAAAAAAAAAAAAACAACAGAAAAAAGGTCTGGGAAAAGAAAAATCAAAGAAAGCACGTCCTTTACTTTTTTCCTCAAAATCCAATAATTTTAGTAAATATATAGACAATACTTATTGGTGTGATATATAAATGAGCACAGTTGCCATTTGACAGCTGTCTAGCTTTTAAAGTTCAATAATCATCATCACTTTTAGTGAGTAAAATGCTTCCCAGTAATCTCAGCCAAGGAAAAAGGAATGATAGAGGTCTAAACCACTGTCTGCTCACCACTAGACATAGCTCTTGCAAATACACTGCTGGGAAGAGAAATTGAGTTGTTTGACTACTACAGTCAATATCTTCCTTTAAATTGTGCCTTTGCATGAAGACTTGGGCATACACTGCCTGTGACTCAAAAACACTGCAATGCATTTTCATAGCAATGAGAAATCGTTAAGAGAGCAGATTTATTGGGATATCAAGAAAGTGGGATAAATGCTAGCACTGTTGAACGTCAGACTTTCTGCTTTCATTTAATTTTTTTTTTCAGTTCATTATTTCTAATCTTGAAGTACAGCAAAAATGATTTTTATTGTTTTTTAGTGGACTTTGTGGCTTAAGATCAACTAAACTCTGTAAAATTTGTGTGAATAATTAAGCTCCTATTCACATTTGCTGTCAAGCTCCCAAATTCTATTCAAACTCAGATGCCTCCAGATTCGTTCAGCTCTTCGATTTCCAACTGTATATGTTTTTAACATTTCTTTAACGTCCCCTTCTTCACATGCGTGTGCCCACAGACAGGATACTTTAATATGGTCAGGACAGTAATAATGCTCATCTTTATCACTTGGAGAGTAAGCAAATAAAAATTCCATGTACTCAAATAATGTTCTCTTCCTCTGCAAGTCATTTCACTGCCCAGGAATTCCAGCTATAGGTAGCTGTTAGAATTGATGTCGGAAGGGACACATTCTCCTTTACTGTTAAACTAACCCAAATCCCAAGTAATTCCACTGAAGTCAGTAGATTTTCTCTGGATTTAATCCAGTATAGGTGAAAGCAGAATTTGGCCCTTTGATACCTGCTGCCATTACTCAATTTTTGGAAGATTTACTATACAGGGTATGCTTTGTACAACTAACACACTGCAGTATACTTGTTGATCTACTTACCAGCAGAGTAAGAGCTTAATATTTGAAACAACTGAAAGTTCTGAATAAAAATAGATGGTAGAATATTCCCAGCTGAGCTCTAGTATCAATTTTCAAGGAGCAAAAATACAGATTTTCACCAAGGTAGACTAGTTGAAATGGAGGTAGTTTAGCTTACAATTGTATGTAATATACTGAATCAACCCCCCTGCAGCATTCTGAATGGATAACATGAAGATCTGATAGCAAACCTAGAAATTACTTTTGCTAAGTGGGAAAACAGGAAAAAAAATCCAAATAGTCTTGGATACAGCACAGCAGCAAAGAAGTTTCAATTTGTCATCAGAATTCAGAGTAAACTGTCACTCTGACTGACTTCCACAAGTTTTCGAGGAGCTTGAAGGAGATGAAACAAGAAAGTAATTGTCTAATATTTGATTACAAAAGTGTATTTAAAGTTGCCAAAATATTTGACAGGCTTTATGAATGAGTAAAGAATAGAATGGATGTGAAACATACATAAGAATTAAGCAAGATAGCATGAAATATTGTTAGAACAGTAAAAATCTTCATGATGACAACAGCAACATTTGTCAAAAATTTAAACAGAAGAGGAAAGAAAATAAGATGAAATTTACTCTAGAATCTACATAATTACCAACAAGATTATGTCTGCCAGTTTTACTTCAAATATAGACTGTGAGAATTTATTTAGATTTTTTGTTTGTTCATTTTAAAATGTTAAAATATTTTTTATCGGCAAGAAGAAAAAATATATTCAAATATTAGATATACTTTTTATAGCAGAGAATAGCAGCTATTATGTTAAGATAGAAACATGCATCTACTCCTTCCTAACCTATAGTTTGAATGTGGACCTGAACAGAAATAAAAAGAACAAAAATTGTCTAGAGAGCAGTAAGATTTTGGAAAATTAATGTGTGTGTATATATATACACATATGTATAATTTATTCACAATCTCCATCTTTTGTTTCTAAATTAATGTTATGCAAAATTGCCACCTGCTCCCTCAGCAGTATTTTTGCTCTTTAATACTCAAACTCTATTCTGAAGATGTTTCGTGTTTGTTTTCAAAGACTTCCCATAAAATATTGGAGAGTTGTAGGGTTTTTTTGACAGTAAAAATAAGAAACTACCTTTCCATTTGGGCTGGAACTGAGATGAAATGAGGAATGGCTGCCACCAAGCAGAAAATTTGCTCACTTTATGTGTGCCAGTTAATTACGACACTTCAGAGGCGCTTCTGAAAGGATAAGGCAAGCTGCATAAATTTAGCTGTAATCCAGGCAGGCAAAACTAATTTGCAGGGGATGGTCTTATCTAGCTGCTGCAGCTTTCTCAGAAAATTAACCTTGGATATTTGGGCCCAATTCAGAAAGTGTTTGATTTTTTTTTTTCCTCTTCCCTGCTCAGCATAAGAGAATTTTAAATTCAATACAATACCTGAGTTTTAAGAGCCACTATGAATGCTGTAGGCAGTTCAGTGTTATTACTGACAAGCAAAAATATATATTTATATACGTACATACATATGATTGTCCTTCATGCCCATTATCCTGCCTTCTAGTATGTGCATCAGAGAGTTTATCACCATATGTGGGGAGGAGGGGGGGAAGGAGGGGTCTTTGGATTAACAGAAGATGGAGCTCATTTTAATGTACTTAGAAAAATTCATCAAAGTTCATTGCAGAATAAGTCATGCATACTGACTTGTTCATTCCAGTGGAAATGAAGAAATCCCCATAAAAATAGAAGTTTAATGAAGTGTTGGAGCAAAGTCCTGCCTGTCATTTGAATTACCACCGATTTAGAATTTTCCTTGATATACCAATATTGATTGTTCTTACTCAGCACAATTAAAAGTTTACCTTATACTCGACTAGTTTCTCCAGTTCATGGGTAAAAGATTTAATTAATAAACTTTGCCAAATCCACCTTAAAATATTGAGGCATAATATATAGTATAAGAAGTGTTACTGGCTGCTTAATATTTTGCAATCTATTTTGTCAATTGCTTTTTATTTTACCTAACAGCGACAATGAGTTCACAGTATGTTTCTCCTTTGGTCAGACAATAATGACTGTAGGAAAACATGAAAGCACGACCCATACTTTTTTTCTTCTACACTTCAAGTGATTTGAAAAGATCAGATAGTTTCTAGACAACAAAAATTTGTTCTAAATGACAGTATGAATTGTCCAAAACCAGCCACTCAAAAATAAGTCAAAGATTATTTGGAAAAAAAAAAAAATCAATAATTTTAGGTGGGTTTCTTTTTCTTCTCTTCTATTTGCTTGGAGGTGGGTACCTCCATTAGAACCATTCACTCCAGACTAAGCATGATTATTAAAATGGAATCACAGAAATGTAATTAATACCTTTTAGGTCATTTCACAGGCTTCTTTCTTCACTGACAAGATACCTAAATTTAAGACAGCCAAATTCATACTAAAATAATCTAACCTGTAGTTAAAACCCATCAACTCTTTTGATGTTCAGTAGTATGTTAATGATGAAAATCTTTTAAATACATGCTCAGTTGCCACTCAATTTTGATTAGCCCTTGAAAATAAAGCTAGCTTTCAAAAGGATCTATACATCTTATGTACATATTTCTGAATATTCTAATACAGAGTAGAAAATTGCATGACAGTGCAACCCTTACTCTGAATTTTGCCAGGTTTTAACAACCATGGGCTATTTATGATCAAGGAAACATAAGGTAATTTAGCACCCCCCTTCTTCTTCTCATCTAGCTTCAGCATGCCCCAAGATATCTTTTATTCTTTCATTATGTCACTATAATTTTACATTAGTGTCAAGTTAATGAGTAGCTGCCACTTAGATGATGCTGATTTTTGCCTTCAAAGCAGTAGTAAGATTATATATGTAAATATAAATGTCAACATAACAATTCTATAATAAGAAATTGTCCTTTAATTATTGCAATCATCAACATCATTATTATTTTTATACTTACTGCTACTTATTTTTTTACCACTGCAAAAATTTTACAATGTGCTTACTAATGATTCATGTGGGAAAGTCCAGTTCATGTCCAGTAGAGCTTGTATTAGAAGAGATATACAACATATGAAAGACAGAAAGGTGACAGTTAAATATATAGTTAAAATCAGGTTATTTTAGGGAGTAGAAAAGAGGTTCAATTTTAAAAGTTCATCCTTTATGTTTAAGTAAATATGAAAAAAAGTGTAACTTAAATAAAAAGAGTATGAGGCACATAGAATGAAAAGAAGTTTAGACAAAACATCTGACAAAAATCACAACAAATTTTTGAGTTTGAAAGTATTTTTTGCACTTGTACTGTAAATGTCATGGTATATAATATTCTTAAAGAAGAGTTTAATTTGCTTTCATTTCTGAATAAAAGCATTATTTCTCACTGAAGTTTTGTTGAAGTTAGTCAATGTATCTCTTGAATATACGTATATTTAATTCAGGGCAAATTAACAAGGTCAAGCTGCAAGAGATGGAAAGATCTTGATCTTCAGCAGATTTTTGCTCAAGTCCTTACCAGATGCTCACAGAGGTACTGATTAATCAAATGCCTTAACTTGTCAGGTTTTGGAACAAAACAAAAAAAATTAAGAAGAGGTAGATGAAAGAAGGAGGTTTAGCTACAGTGGGAATATTCCTATTAAAATCCAGTAGAATGTTAATCCATGCATGCTTGAAGGAATCAACAAGAAAATATAATTGATAACATTTAGTAAGATTTTACTCCTTCCCTGTGCAAGGAGTAGTCAGTCTCTGTAAGACGATTTCTATTACATGATCAAGTGAATATTAAGGATAGATTTACTACGTAGGTTTGTCTAGATTTATGTAGAAATTAAACTAAGAATCTAATAAAATTTCCATACCCTATGCTAATTTACTTGTTTCCTTTATGTGGACATTCCTACAATTTTACATACGCAGAATAGTCTTGATATGATGTTCCATGTTCCTAAGCATTATATGTACAACTTTAAAATTAATGCTGGGCATCTCCCAGATTACACATGTAGATTCATGTGACAGTAAATAGAAAAAAAAGAAGCATCTCCAGTAATGCATGAGATCTTAAAGTAGCTTTATGGTTTGATTCATCTTCTCTTTCTCTACTAAGAAAAAAACCTCTGGGAAGATGCTGATTTATTAATTTATCTCATCAAGAACAGAAATTAGGCATATTGAATGATAACCTAAATACTCTCTGTAATTAATTATGCATTGATACCTGAGCGGTTACTTAGTTTTCCATTAGACAAGGAAAATTCTAGACAAAAGCCATTAAACTTCTTGGAATGTTCCTCATCAAACTGAATCCCAGATGAAAAAATTCCACAAAGTAATTTTAATACATACCTTGGTGTAATCACAAATGATAATGGGTATTTATAACTGAAGTCTTCAGAAACCATGCTAGTGTATTTTAGTGACTTCTCAGCATGAAGTGGCATAATAATACCATAGACATATAGTGTAAACGGACTGATAATAACATAGTCACTACAACAAATGGATCCAGAGGTTGTGATAAACAATATGTATTAGTTTAGAACTACTAGCATTGCATTTATCATTGTCTGAGAAAGGATATAAGTATAAAATTGTACTTATGAGTACCTACAAACACATCTTTGTATATCATTGGACAATTCAAAATCATAGCTGGAAAACACCGGTAATAACTACAAATCCAATCATCATTTCCACTAATATTTTTCTTTCAAATAATGTCTATTCTATTTCCAACAAATCCTTTACAGACGCTATTCATGAGCATCCTTTTCTATCATTCAAATAGACTAGCATGTGATAAAGGCAGTTTTTGCTAATGAGACATCAAAACACCAAGTGACTAGTTTTTTAATTTAGCCCTGGGTAGAATGCTGTAGTTTAGAGCCAGTGATCCATCACTAAATTTGATTTCCCAAATGTATAATTAATTTATGTATACTGTATGATGATATTTAATTTTATATACCATTCAAAATATTGTGCATAGCCACTTCTGAATAAAATTCTTACAATCTTACTAAAAAATATGAAAAACATTTTTCTTCCATGAAACTGTCCTACCAATAATTTTTGTTAATTAATTTTTTTCCTTTCATTCACAATGCTGACTTTTCCAGAAAATCTAAGTAAATATGATGTCATTATGACGTAAGAAAGAAATTGTATAAGAGGAAAACCTTAAAATACCCCTATGGACTTTGACTTAGGCTTAATATTAGTCATGTTGTGGGCATTAAAAATGATCATCAGGATGCTTTAAAGCCAATATAAAGCATTCTGTTTGTTCATTATGCATTGCAGTCTCATTAAGATCTTTGGTTCTATAATCTGTGACATCAAAGGGAAAAGGGCTGTTTTTCTACTGGACACCTGTACAATAGTGAATAGTACAGGGAATTCCAAGGCTATCTGCCTGCGAGGAAGAAAAAAAAAAAAAAGAAAAAGCTAAAGAAAAAGAAAAGATAAAGAAATAACCAAATAATCAGATTAAGGGCATTTTTGTGGGTAATGGATGTTTTTTTATGTCTTGGGAATGTAATCACAGCTTGTGTTACAGTAAAAACTTCCACCAAACTTGGAACTCCAGAGTTGTGCCCACAATCACTATTAGACTGTATTTAGTACAGAAATTACTTTCTGAGAAACACAGTAAGCTCACATTGTTTTAGTGAGCATCAACACTGTAACATGCTTGTAAATTATACATAAAAAGCTTTATAAACCACAGAGATTTGGCCACTACACTAAAACATTGGTTAGAAAGAGTAATTGAACAGTCAATAGAATTTTTCAGTTCTTGGTCAGCATAGGATGTCTATAATGTGACAAACCTTAGGGATTTTTTGTTACTAGTGTCTGTTCAACTGTTCAGTGGAGGAACAATGTGAGATCAAGATGATCTGAAGTGGGATTCATGTCACCTATCTTTAGACATGTAAAAGTTAGATGTCTAAGTCTGAACTGGAGAGAAGCAGGCACCTCTAGAGGGCAATTTATTTGACCTATCAGATTCCTATTCTAGTCAGAGATGAATCACCCTCCAGAGATGCCTAGATTTCTCTATTGACTATAAAGAGAGCCTAGGGCAAGTAGTTCTGCATTAGACTTTAGAGTTTCAGACATGTAATTTAGAAGAGAGTTATCCTACTCACTGTAGTGTTAAGGTCTAGTTTTCACAGTTAATCATTCATACCGTTTTCAGATTCATAGAATATCCAAGGACTCATTCTAGAGTATTTCTCATTTGCTCTTTTTTATTTCAATTTTCAGTTGTTATCTTCTACCCAAGCACTTACTGCCATTAATTTTCATTTGCTTTCTCATTAAAATTATTCATTAATAGAAAGTTTATTGTAATTTCTCCATATTTCACCTTGCAAAACACATGTCTAAGAGGTAATAGCTGGAGCCCATTATATAATCACTGCACTTCATCCAGCTGTTATCCATTCTTAGGATTTTATTTTCACTTCTGAGATGTCTGAAGCATGAATTTTTACGCATCTAAATATGAAATAAATGAATGGTCTTCCTCTATCTAGTCAGTGATGTAATGAGATTATTCATTCAGAATTCTATATGAATCCTGACCCTAAACATTCAGAAAACTGTGGGTTACAGAACTAGTGCTTGATGTTGATTTAAATTTGTTTTAAATTAAAGAGTTCTGACATTCTTCTCAGACTGATTTTATGCTAGTGTAACTCCATTGACTTTTGTAAAAGCTTCTCAGACATAGTAAATATGAGAGTAAAAATAATCCCAGGCTTTCACTATACCGGAAATGATGGTTACATTAATTATTTAGCTTTTTATTCTCGACAAGAAATTAGATTAATTAAATTATTTTATGAAATAGAACATAGGTTTGATATTCAAATATGTAAACAAATACATAAACATTTCAACAGTTACTTCCTAGGACTAGCGAAAGATTGGTAATGTTCTTTTCTCTTTGACCAGTGAAAAACTCTTGATTAATCAACTGTTTTATTGAGCAGTTAATTGATACAAAGAGCAGCTAATGTTTCTCCAGTATTTAAATGCAAGTTTTTTAAGTAAGCATCCATCATGTCTTGAAAGTCTTACAAAAATTGTAAGTGCTTTCATTTAAGTATATATGCGTATATCTTAACATCACTTCAGTTATTCTAAATATTTAAAGAGAATATCTTAATATAAAAAGTATTATAATATGGAGAGAGTGCGACCAGCTTAAAAATAATATAATAGCTTTTCGCATTGCTGAGTAAATGGGGCATAACCTTGAATATGAAACTGAGAGGCTGGTGATTTCCTTCGACTGTATTAGAGATTTTATGACACTTCATGTGGGAGAGGAAAACTGTTCAGGAAAGTTTATCTCATCTCCCATAGGCATAGCAATCTTTTCTTACTTATCCTTAGATTGTCATCATGAGCAGGTGTTTTGCATTTTCTGAAGGCAGTCAGAACTCCAATAACAGAAATACATTTTTTTTTTGTGAGGAATTAAGGACTAGAAATGTTGGGTATTTTTCAGTCATATATAGACTTACAGTGCCTAAATGGTGTCTACTATTTCATGTCCTATTGGTCATACTACAGATTTAATCTTACAAGTACTGGATATTTTCCAAGCACAGATGATTTGCCCCACCAATTGAATTTTGAGATCTGCAACAAAAATCAATTGTCATTAATGGGAGTTTTCCCATTAATTTTTCGCTTAGGATGCACTGAATGCTTGTAGTAAGGGCTTAGCAGCTACAGGGCCAAGACTTCCCGTGGCCTGGCAGGGAGTTGTTAATGTTGTACTTTACCCTTTGTTTTTGTTTTAGAGAAACATGCTGGATTCAGAACAAGAGTTATAATTAATAAGATTATGATAATTGTACATTTAATAAGTATTTTGAGATTTTAAGCAAGATAAGACTTGTCTGAAGAGGTGTCTGCAGGATAAATTGAAATGACTGTGGATCATTTTAAAGGAGCACTGTTAGTGTCAGCAGTCAACTGCTGGGAAAAAATCTAACTAAAAATGAAGAAATTAAATGTGAGAAAAAGGTAAGTCTGTAAATTATCTAGTTTTTTTTCTTTAGAAACCTTGGTTCTGTTTATATGTTTTGTAGTAATAATCACAATGTGAATGAAGAGTCCTGCAACTATACACTGAGGTGCTTATTCCCAACTGAGTCCTCAGACTGCAGAATTACAGTCCTTACTCTCTCCATCATTAATGGTGCACTACATACTAATAGCGCAAAAATAACGAAGATAAACTAGTAAAACTAGTAGCTCATTTCAGTGATGGTCTGATTATCTTCTGACAGCTAAGGACTCAGGATATCAGGTAGGCTCTGGAATTTGTTTACTAATTTCTGCACTGATACATTTAAGGACTAGTCATGCTTTTTTAAAGCGGGGAAGAGGAAAGCACATTGACTATGACCTCATTGAACAAATATATTTTGAAAGAGCCTATCTAAACTGTAAACAGTCTGATCTTTTAGTATATATTAAGCACATTCCATTAAGGAATATTTTTTACCTATTTTTAACCTTTTTTTTCAATTGCTAAATACAGTTCTCAATTAGGTGAAAGCATGAAAAAGGCAGCAGGAGCTTAGAATGGAACAGAAAGAAATAAGTCTTCATTCCGCACTATTAGGTTATAGATATCCTCACCTAAGGAAGCCGTACAACTTGAAAGCTTTATATTTGAGCTTTTTTAAGCTTCTCTTTTGTCCATTTACACCCACATCCTGGGCCATATGGTTAGAGCAGTGTAGCTATTTCATACAGTAAAATGCAATGTACTTCAGCTCAAGGCCCAGTCAAAGAGCTAGGAACTTGAAGACACGCAGCACAGCTACAGAACTAAAGATAGAAATTTGAAATGATTTTATTCAGCAACAAGTTAAACAATATTAAACTTTCTGAATGAGTCTACAGAATATCTTAATATGCTTGAATTAATCCAGGTTAGTTTTCCTATGCATAGACATAGAACAAACATGAAAGAATTTTAAAACTCCAGTTTATGGGCAAAAGAAATGAGGAAAGTATCCAAAAAGGAGAAAAAGACCTGAGGAGCAAATAGTGTTATGATGGTGACAAAATGAAGTAGTATTTTGAACCGCTGCACATTCACTTATTAGTGGAAGTGGAACAAAATATCTGAAAAGGGTTGTCATTGTGTCAGCCTGCCATCTTAGAAGTGATAATTGTACAGCAATTTATCACTGTCTCATAGCTAAAAGTAAATAAAAGTGAGTTTATAGTCTGAACAAAAATGTGTCAGAATTCTACATCAAGCAATAAATTTTTCATTAGATGGAAGCAGATGACAGCAAGCTCAGTAATGGAAACCTACTTAAGTGAGCTTACTATCACCAAATATGCTATTTCTCTCAATTTATTACCCATTTTATGGCACTCCTGGCTTCTATTATATCACAAAACATAGAAATTCTGGTGAATCTGGAAACAGAATATCTGCTCACCACTCCTTACCCTTTTCACGCTTTTTGAGGCTTCCAGGGCATCATAGACTGTTTTTTATTAACTATTTTATTGTCAGTTTTCATGCTTCACCCATATATTTGTTTCACCATAGTACGTAGAATTACTTAGATTAGAAGATACTACCAAAATAAAAAAATATCGAAATTATTTGGATATATTTTGAGTAAGTAGAACCAGTCATCTCAAACTGAGCATCAGTGGAGTAGTATTATTGTACTCTTTGTATCTGTTGTAGTTTCAATAGCCAAAAGTAAGAGGCGTTACTTTCAGACCAACCTACACAGCTATCCTTTCAGTGAGCCTCAGTTCTCCTATACACTGAAAGGTCACTAGATCTTGTTGGGGTAGGAAAAAGGGGTAAAATGTCAGAAGGTGGCAGATGAAATCTGGGCTGTGTGAGGTAGCAGGTTATGCAGTACCATAGCAAGTGAGATAGGGCTTGGGTCTGCAGATGTATTATGTACAGTGTGAGGGAATACAGAGCAGGGCATGGAATAAGGGAGAGAAAAATTGGGGTGCAAATATCTATATGCACAAGCAGTCCAAAATACACCTGAAAGCTGCTGTCTGCCAGTCAAACTGAACTTGGAGTTTTTTCGAAGTGTAGAAAAGTTCTTGATGGCTTGTAGTGTATGGACTTAAGGCCTGCTGAGAGCTAATACATCTACTGACTGCTACACTTGCAGGTGTCTATAAAAGGCAATAATGGTCCTTTCCCACTAGAGAATTAGCCCATGTATGGAATAAAATCAGAGGATTTGGGGGACAATACCTGTGAAAACCCAGAAAGAAAAACAACCAACAACCTACATTAAAAAGCTTTATCTGTCAAAGTTAACTTTAATCTGGTATATCTTAACTCTTGACTAACTGGAAACCTTAGCTTTCTTAATTACTATTTCCAGTGCAGATTCAATAGAAATTCACTGTGCTATTAGTGATTAGTTATAACAAGTCAAACGCTATAGTACATTTCAATTTTCCTTTACTCACATAAAGGCATGATATTAGTGCCTTAACATAGAGAAAATAGAAAGGCTACAGGGGTATAAATTGGGAAAGACAATGATTTATTTTTTCTCTCAGAGAGAAAAATAAAATAAAATAAAGAATTTTCCTAGCACAAGGTAAAACAAACACTCCTTTAATTCCTGAAACAGAAAAGTAAGCATCCTGAACAACAAAATAGAAAGAAATGTTTGTCTACATCTCTAAATGAAAAAGAGTAAAGAAAAGTGAAATGAGATGTGACTGCTTCTGAGCATAGGGATTTTTACTCAATACATTCATTTTCTTTAGTTGTCAGAGAAGTAAATGTTCCAGAAATACAGGAGCTGAAAAATTATCCACTTCTCTTGGTGAAAGAAAGCCTAGGTAGAATATGAGATCCAATGAAGTTATATTTTGACAGCATGGTCAAGGTCATACTGCTTTGCAGTTTCAATAGTCAAACTGGGTAGTTTTTCTTCTCTTTTACCCAACAGTCCAAATACTTCTACAAGTTTATCTTTTAAACTTACATTTTAAACTGTTCATCACAATTGGCTGACTGTTACAGCCAAGATTACTTTCAAAAGTACCAAATTTCTGGACTATTTTGATTTATGCCACATTTCCTTTTTTTCTTCAGGTTAGTATAAACTCATGTACCTTAATGTACCTTAAAAACGATGGGTTTGGGTTGAATTGAGTTTATTTTGCTTTGTTTTGTTCTGTTTTACAATGGGAGATTCTGGTGAAGACATTCATGAGAAGTTAACATTATAACAACTTTCTTCTTTCTTCTTTCAACAAGCCTTCTGAAAGTGAGCACTCTCAAATTGCAATAGCTTGGCGTTTCATTTTAACTATTTTTTCATTTGAAATGTAGTTTATGTATTGTTTATTTAAATAACTTTGTTTGAGTTAAGAAAAAAAAATCAAAGCAAAAATATTATATTTTGTGTTTAAAGTGAACTGTTCCTGGAAATTCCATTTTGAGGAAAAAATAAAGAGTCATAATTTAACGGTAGTTTGTAGCTAAAACTTTCAGTTACTTTTCAAAAATGTTATGCTACTTGTTATGCTACTTTTTTTTTTTTTTTTTTTTTTGGTCAAACATGACCTATATAGATACAATTTTACCACCAAATGAATAACAAATACAGAACCAAAAAAAGTGATTTACTTTGATATTATCAATATATACATATATATATAATTTATTTCATTTACAAGGGGCACATCCCTGTTGTAGACTTTCACTGTGATAGAACTGCACCCTTTTCATGGAAGTACTTTGGCAGTATTACATTCATCCAGCTGCTCATTATTCCTCGGCTTCCATGGGGGAAGCTGAGATCAGATGCATAGCATCCACATATACTTAGCTCTACTTTTCTAGTCTCTGAAAATTTCAACTCTGAGCAAAATGTATTCAAATTTTAAAGCCGCTATAGTTTGAATGTGTTTCAGATACTTATGAATCTGTTGAAGGACTGAGTCTCCTTCTTTAACTGAGGTAATTGTACTTAGAGTGCAGCACTTGAAGCATTTGAGTATGAATTACTCCCATGAGCAAGGAATACAACATTTAACCTTCAGAAATTAGTACATTTCTGGTCCTACTTGTTTGCAGTGTTAAAACATAAAGATAATTCCTTTTCAGAAATAAGGAAATAAACCTGTCTGAACAGAGCTATATTGTTTTTATTGACACATCTAAATATAAAAATTCCTACCCAATTGTGACAACATTTCTCTATTTCTTTGAATTATAACTGAGAAGAGAAAACAGTTTCCCATCCAGCTTACTCTGAAACCCTCCTGAGTAGTCTCAAGAGGTTTGTCTCAGTACGGAGTGATGTTGAGCTAGAGTAAAAGCTCTCATGCCAATTCTCATCTTTTCCTGCACAGATGGAGTGAAAGGGCTTCCCTGAGGGCCTCTGGCAGCTAACATAATCAGATCACCTGACGGCTGCTCTAAGTTTTTGTAAAAGGCAGTTATCTCCTCCAAAGTATAATCATCCATTCTAAATTCCTCCAGTTATTTCTTAACAAATACTTAGTGACTATCGTTTCCACCATTTCAATGAAGTACGCTAAATATTGCAATAAACTAGGCAGCATGCCTTCTGTATATGATTACCCACTTTCTCTTACTAAATATGATTTTCATTTATTTGACAACAAAAGGTGCATAGCTTTTTCTTAATTTAGCAGCTGGGATAAAAATAAATAAATAAATATGGAGCAGAAACCTATTCATCTGCCAGGATCTGCCAGGACTGTAGAACTGCAGCTGTTGAAAGTCAGCGCTGCGCTGAGCATTTCAGAAAGGACATGCTGATTCGTGCCAGCTGAGAACTTGGCTTGGCTCAAGAGGCTGGGTAATCAAAGATGTCAGTTGACTCTGGAAATATTCCTTAAATGGCAGGTCATGTAACCTAAGGGGACTTAGAAGAGCTTTCATTCAATTCCCTCATCTGTATAGTCTTTTACTACCTGAGAAATAATCACTGCAGACATGCTTTTCACTTCATTTTTAGCACATGTCAAAAGGAAGGCATACATCCTCTCTCCCAAAGTACTGAAGGAACAAAAAATATTCTTTTAAAAGACAAGCTAAACAAGCTGACTAAATGGTACTGATATAAAAGGTTGTTTATCTTGTATTTGTTTAATTTATATTAAATGAGTGAAAAACAATAAATCTCAATCAACAATGCTTTGAAACTTAATTCACCACTATATTACTTCAGCTTCATTTCAATGCACTTTCACTGACTTTACAGAAGATATACATCACCATAAAAGTAGACTAAAACACACTTTATTAACATCCTCTGTTATCTGCCATCTGTATTTTTATACTCTTACTGAATTTTCATCTATATTGTGAACTTTTGTTTTATTACGTACATAAAGAAACAGACATATACTGTGCCCTTGTGTGGATCTTCACATGTGCTCAAGTATATATACACTATCTATGTAGACATACTGCAATGAGTTCACTGCGAGCACGGGTTCTTATCAGATAATTGCTTGAGTGTAAACTGTTTCCCCATGTCACATTTTAGCAGGCTGCTAAGGATATTTAACATGCTCTGAAGCTGCCTGTTTTCAGTTCCACATTGTGACTCTATGATGTAGGCCATTTTTTTGTACAAAATGCTTTGCATTATGTGTTGCAAATAAATATTTAATTTGCAATTCACTTAACGGGCCTTTATTGTACAGTAAAAATAAACTGAATTTACAAGGCTCCTTTTTATGATTTGATCCATTCATAAGAAAATTTAGCTGCTATCATAATATCCCCAAAATTGCATCAACAATGCACATAAAATTAATATATTACTAGCAATGAAATATGGATATATAACTGACATGAAACAAGATACATAGAGAAAATAAGCTATAAATTGCTATACTTCCTTGATGTCAGAAAGTATTTAAATTAATTTAGACTTTCATTAATGAATTCAAATCAGATTTACTTACTTGGTTTAGTTATATGACAATCAAATGGCTAAGGAAGGCTTTTAGTTCACAATGTGAGTAATTGAAACATAGCTACACCCACAATTTTTATGTATCTCAACTCAGAGGTATTGGATTGTGATTTATATTACTGACACCTAAAATGTTCACATACACACATAACATACTACATTTTTCTTGAAAAAATAACTATAGAATCTCTAAAAAACTGAAATAGTGAAAAATGCAATAGTTAACAAATAATATATTTGATCAGTCAGAGAAACACTGATCACTGGCACTACACAGCTGGGGAAGAGTAGGGGAGGACTACATAAAGTAATACAGTGAAAGTGAGGGATGCTGAAAATCTCATCCTTTCCGCCTCTACCAATCACCTGGCTTCAGTAGGCAAAATGCAAATTGAGATTGTAAGGAGTGATAGAAAGTGGCTACTGAAGTAGAAAATATTGAGGCAGGATGAAGCTTGAGAGAACACTAGCTTTTAAAACAGCAGGAACAAAACAGTAATTGTTACTTGTTTTATTTCTACCAGCCCACCAAACATTAAAATGAAGGTCCTAGACTCTACTGACCTTGACAAAATAATTAGCCTGAAGCCTAACAGAAGCATGAAAAGAAAACGAACAACAATTCTCTATTCAAAAACATACATTTTACACTTTTTTATACACAAAGCTTTTCTTTCCCAGAGAGAAAATCCATTCCTGTGCCATCTCTTCACCTTAGCATTTCTCATACATAAGCTCAAATGCAGAGGCTTTCCAGGCTGTCATATAGGTCAGCATACATAAGCTATTTCCTCTGCCAATCTTTAGAGCAAAATCCAAAATCTGTTTTCAAATCAGCAAGCCCTATTTTATGGCCCAAGCAAAATAAGAATATTATAGAATTGAATTCCTTAATCCAGTGTCAGAAAGCAACAGGCAAAAACTGCAGGCTTATGTCTTAACTGGAGACATACATTTCTCCTTTGCAGCTCAGAGAGAAAGACATCACCACTATACCAGTATGAATTTCCAGCTAATTTAAGAGGCAGACTTAAAAACAGAGCAATCTGGCTACTGAACCCTTAAGTCAAGGGCTGAATAAGAGTGGGAAAACCTGCACTGAAAATTTCCACTTGACCACTGGCTGGGAGAAAGGTTATGCTGACAACTGTTTACCATAATTTTTTACATAGTTGAAGTATAATGTGATAACTAACAAGCAGTGACTCTGTTAGGCATTCTTAGCATCACACAGTTATGTATCATCTTTAGCTGTATCCTGAACTGACAGAACAGAAGCCAGCTAGTTTTTGGAATATATCAAAGTTTACTGGTAAGCACTGTACCTACTCTAGTTCCTACCATTCAGCCCCAAAGCTGGCTCACCTCCTGTTGGCTTTGCAAGAAGTGACCTAGTAACCAATGTAGGTAGCAACTCACTTTGTTATTTACATGCTTCCCAAGGCAACATCAGTCCTTAACATTAGTCCATTACTTAACTCTGCAGGCAGCTAATTCTTTGCAATAATTCATATTTCAGTCAGTGCTAAGAACAAATACCTTATGTATTTGTACCATACCTCCTCGCTATGAAGAAAGGAAAGTTACAATCTTTACCAGGTGTGACAAATCACGTCTACCCATCACCTACTGTTTGAGATAGTACAGTCATAGTTGCAATGACTGTTCATCTGCCCAAGAAAGGAGAGGGAGTAATAAGTCACTCTATGTTCAGATCTCACTCCAATATGGATATAGAGCATACCAAGGGCTGTATCGTGAACTATGAACAGAAATGACAGCTCTCCAGAAACCAAGGTCAGTCTGCATATAACCTAATAAATTTCAAAGTTAACTTTCATGTATTTTATCTGGCATAATCAGAATGTTAGACAGAGATTCACAAATTATTTTGACACAACTGGGAGAGTTTGTTACCTCACTTCAAGTCTGTTTAAAGTTATTGAAAATATGATTTATGTGGCTCTTTGTCACCAACTTCATAAAAAGCCTCATGGCAATGATTGTTAGAGTTCTTCAAAGTGAACAAAACCTGGAAATAAGAGCTAAGTAAGAAGTTCTGTTAAAGCTGCAGGTGGTGAAATTATCTAATTTGCCCAGGCTTTATTTTAATAGGAACCTTTAAAGTTAGCCTTTGTTATTTCACAAGGTTTTTTTAAAAGGTGTTTTAATAAACACTTTTCTGTTGTTGTGAATCTTTTCATCCACCTTACATCTCATAGACATTATCAACCTTCACTTATCTCAAAAATCTTCATTAAGTCTCACACTGATTATTTCTAGCTTGGACCTCTCTTTCCCATTTAATGTTTTTAATCGGTGTTTCCACAGAGACAGGCTTTGAGGATTATTTTTCCCCATTTTGGGTCACACCAGGGCTACTTCTGTGAAATTCAATTAGAACCTTTTAACAGTTCTCTGTAAATTTCATCACTTCAAATAAAACAAACAGTAAGATCTTGAAGGAGCTGTGTGGCTGCCAGAAGGGTTTATTAGCACTTTGTCAGACAAAAAAAAAAAAAAGTATTCGTTTTGGGCAGATCAATCTAATCTACAAGTCCTTGAGCTGAGTGGTATGCACCTAATATTCTGGTTTTGTTCATAAATAAATAAAAACAACAGCAGTTCATCTTAGTATGAAGGACTATAGAATGAGCTGACTTTTAGCTGCGAAATTGTTACTCAACATTTACTTTTATCTTCAACTTCACTTGGAGGCCTATCCTCAGAGTATCCACGTTGTCATCATAATATAGGCCACCAGAATAGCCATCTACTTTATGTGTACTATTAAACAATAAAAAGAAAAACAAGTTCAACCCAATGGTTATTGTACTATGTTGAAATGGAGTCCTGAACTATATTACTTAGTATGTACACACACAGAGATGCACATAAAATTTTCAAAAGAAAAAAAGTTCTACAGGAATAACAGATACCTTCTAAGGGAACACTGCTCTTAAACTACCAGGTTAACATGGAAGAAAACAAAAATAATAATAATAAAAAAACACCCTTCCAATAACCCAGCATAGGAAACATAGAAAATTCCCAGGCAATTCTATCTTCTGAACTCAACATAACTGGTAGAATTACACTGCATTTGAATCCATTCCCATTCAGCACATGGTTAATATTTCTAGCAATATTATAAAGCATACCTTTTCCAATACAGTGTGTTTTACTATATATCCTCAGGCCCAACCGTTTGAGAACCCAACACTCAATAATATCAATAGGAACTTACAGTCTATTCTGCTTAAAAGCTCAATACCTTGATGCTTCAGATTATGGTTCTGTCATGATTTGCTCACAAAAGAGGAAACCAGTAGCAGATAAAGATTAAATTGAAAAATTCTGTCTCCCAGGGCCACTCTTCTAATCATTCATCTGCACATTGTCACCTTAAAATTGTCAAATTTCTTGTTGAGTAGAAAGAAAATCCATAAAGAATAAATCTGTCAACTGTGTTACTACTTTAAACTTCTAGAACTATTCTAGAGGACTCAGCTGAAGCAAAAGAGTACTAATCTTTATTGAATAAGGCACCAGCGTCTCACTGATCACACGTATATTTTTCAGCATTCATTTTCTATTTTTGTTGAAGTAGATCCAAGTCTTTTTTTTATTATTTGCTTTCCCATGTACTTTTACTGCCAGCTGCATTAATATTGTATTAGTTTCCTAAGTACAGTGAATACAATATGAATTGTTTACATAGTCACTGTTTATATTATTACTTTTCTTCCCACACAAACATAATGCCTTCCATGGTAACCTGATGTTGATTTAATGACCTGACTGGCTGTCTTATCTTCCAAGCTGTTTAATGTATTTGTTTTAAGAATAACTGAGATCTCAAGTGACTACACAAGCAAATTAGAATCAGCACAAAAATCTACTGGTAAGAGATGATTACAGGAGTTTGAATATGAAATTAATGAAGAATCTAAAGATTCAATGTCTCTCTCAAATTATATTTTCCATAGAGCTGCTAAGTAGATTGTTGTTTTTCAATTTATCCATTGATATAACTTCAACCGGAAATTTATAAAATAATCCCAAACCTCTGATGCAATCACCAAAATACATATTAAAAATGTCAGAATTTAAACATTTCAGAAGAACTGGATAGAAAAATTGCTCTGGCATTTTAGCTGAAATAACCAAACTGACTCTCATCCTGGCTGATAATAATTCATCCTGATGACAATATTTTGCTTCCCTAATGAGGTTGCTATTCACCCAAGTAATGGTAATTTTCAGTGTTCTAGATAATTAGGTATATATGCTTTGTGAGTTAAGGAGGAATTCTAACAGTGACATACCAGTCATATTAAAATGTAATAAATAAATAAATATATATACAATAAAAATATAAATATAATAAAATATAATAATATAACCTCATGGTACATGGTAATTATTCTATCTGTATACACCTGGAATTTCACTGTAAGCATGTTTCTAACTTCTCTGTATTACACAAATTGAGGAGAGTTCTTTTGAGGTTTTATTTATTTTTCCATTGTGTAGTTAAAAAGTCCTTGTCTTGCAAATGGAGTCATAGACAGCTAAAATATTGGTATTTTATTGTAATTTGTTATATCTGTTTTGCCATATACTGCTCAACACCTAGAAGTTCATGTCTCCCACTTAAGGCAATTTTTCCTTGTTGACCAAATTAGTTTGGTCAACAAAAAATAACTGTCTGAGTAAGACACTGCTGAGTAAGACACTGAGTAAGACACATAGTCAATGCTATGACTATTTCACATAAACATTCACAGCAAAAACAAAAACAAAAACATTTAGACAATTGAAATACAGGGCCAGGTATTGTTCAAAGTTAGTCACATGTTACTACCAAACCAGCTGGCTCTATATTGGCTAGATCTGGAGGCCCACCTGCAGGAGAAACAGTCACCATATTGTTATGTCGATGTTGTTTTGAAAAGATTTAAGAGACTGAAAGGCAGACACAGGATTGTCAAAAGAGGTATGAAATGAGTGTGCGTGAATTCAAAATGAGTGTACATTATTAACACTTATTCATTCTTGGGCAGGTTTTCTTGGGTAATCTTCCAGTGAGCATTATGTCAATAATATCACAGTGTCATGAGTTGGAATTTTAATGGTGACAACACAAGGAAAAGCACAAAATAAGAAATGGAAACAACACAAAAATTTTAAGACAAAGCAAAACTTTTATGTGATATTATTGTAGAATTATTTATTTATAATTCTTATTAGCAAGTCTGAGCCACCTAGTATTTAGTTAGTCCAAATTATCAATGCATTAAATCCATGCATGTATAGAGAGCTTGAAATATTTTAATGACAGAAAATATTTTACACCCATTACGTAAAATAAGTGACAATGAAGAGCAAAAGATTTTCCATACTGTCTCCAACACATTCAACTACAAAAGAATGCAGAAATCCATAATCTAGCTTTGGATCCTGGACCACTTATGGCAGGTTAGTCCTACCTACCAGTCAAGCAACCAAGACCTGCTCACTTATTTCCCACCCATGACAGGACAAGTGAGAAAAGAAGAACCTCAACACTGGGAAAACTTGTGGGTTGAAGTTAATCACCATCAAAGGAAAAAAAAATCTTGGGAAATTTAACTTTATTTTAAAAAAATCATAACGGCAGAACTGCTGGCCATCCCTCTTTTAATGCAGCCCTGGATATGATTGGCCTCCTGGACTGCAAGACCACACTGCTGGCCCATGTCCAACTTTTTGTCTACCAGGACCCTCAAGTCTTTCTCTGTAGGACTGCTCTCAACGAGTTCTTCTCCCCATCTGCACACAACCCAAGGATTACCCTGACTGAAGTGCAATGCCTGGTAATTGCCCTTGTGCCAGGTATTGCACTTATTAGCTTCATGTAGACCCACTTTTCAAGCATTTCCAGATTTCTCTGGATGGCATCTCTTCTTTCTGTTGTATCAACTGCGCCTCTCAGGTTCATGTCATCAACAAACTGGCTGAGAGTGTACTCAGCAATATAATATAATTACTAATTGAGTGTTTGGAAACAAAGATGTTAGAGAAAGCATATTTCTTCCCCCTTTCAGAGGATCAGCTTCACTCCACACCTTTCTCCTTGTGCATCTCTTCTTGTCTTTCATCACCACAGGCTACATGCAGTCACTTCTGTGAGGTGACAGGCACTACAGGAGCTAGGAGTCAAGGCATAGTTGTTTCCACCAGCCTCTCTTTTCTTTTCCAGTTCTTCCAGTGTTTCTTCCTTTCTCACTGGCTTACTCTTTTCTGCTGTTCTGTTGTGAGTTGCAGTCCCTTCAGGGAAGCACCTGCTTCTGAGGGTTATCCACATGCTCCCAGTTCTTCTGGGAGTTTTTCTTTACCTGTGTCAGCATGGAACACATGCTTTTCTGGCCTTGTTACTCCTTTTTAATCCTCTCTTCTTACGTGGGGCACTATTAGATCTTTGCATCTTTCATTACATGAAAATAAGGATATATATCACTTTTTCAGGCACTCAGTTAAACGCATTCTTATATTGAATTAGGATTTGGTAGTAATCTAGTGGTTTTCAGTACTGCAGAGTCTAAGTCATTGCTCCAACTGGAGATCTGAAAGCAAGCAATTATTGCAGAAGTATCAGGAAAAATTCTAGCTAAATCTGCAGGCTTTTCTTGCAGCAACAACACTGGCTGCAAGTAGGATTTTCTACCTTTTTTTGTTTTCTTTTTCCCATCTATGATTTTCCTATGGGTTAGATACTGTTGTAATACCTACATCAGACAGTGACTTTAGTCCTCAGGTACCGTGATTGAGTTCTGCACATGTTATGCAAGCAAATGGAAATGTTCTCTCTTTCATACATGCATGCTGGTTCTCTTCTAAAATGCACTCAGCACACTGCATGGTTTGATCCTGTGCACAGCTACAATTTATGCAAAATAGCCTGTTTAATATAGCTGGAAATATATTTCAGGCCTATCTTTTATTTCTTTGCTCTCTAAAAATTATACTTGGGAAATATATATTTTCCCAAGTATTATATATTTATGTATTATATATATATATATATAAAGCAATATACATATAACTATATATGTATATAACAAAACACTTCCATTACAGTTTAGTTACAGAAATGTGTATTTCTATGAAGTATATCCTGATTCTATATAACTATTGACTCTCCACAAAAACTTTAGTTCTTTTCACAGAGACATGCCAATTGACATAAACTTGAGGAAAGAATGAGATAGTATTTCTGTGCATAAAATAAAGAAAAAAAATAATTATATTTGACTCATTTCATCATAGCATATTTCGAACTTTATGATAATTTCTTTCTTTCTTCCCCTTTTCTATGTTAATATTAAAATCCTCACTCTTAAATTAAAATTGTGAATTATATATACATGGGGTTGTTTTATCCCATTTCCATTAAATAAAGCAATACTAAACAATCACCACCAAAATTTATACCAGGCACACAGTCCTCAGACAGAAGTTAGATGGACACTTCTGAACCAATAAGAGACTTAAGACAGTCTTTTTGTGCAGAGCCAAAATCTCTGTCAGTTGACCATTAATTCCAGTCAGATGTTGAATAGAAACTTCACAAGCCGTTCTTCCCATTACTGCCATGATGTTTACACCTCAAATCAAAAAAGAATCTCTAAAGTTTATCTATACTTGCTTTTAAAGTGAGAAAGTACTAAAACTGCTCAATTTTAGAGTAAGTAGAGCATAAAAACTATTACTCTACAATTTAAAATCTTTAAAATAAAAACAGTAGCAGTTGTTCTTCAGGTAGACCTCCTATGATTAGTTAAATACTCATTATCTTGTCTTAGTTGAAATCACTATAAAGAAACCACTCTGTCTATCGCTTGAATGAAGCCATTCTTGGAGGAGAATCACTGCATGTTCAATAGCATTATATATACAGAGGAGATTACCTAGCTGCAAAATACATGATTAAATAACATACAGTACAGCTACACAAGCTGGAATCTGTCCAGGACAATAATGACTAGTATATTCTCTTGCAAAGAGTACCTTTGTTTCTTTAATGACCCAAAGTTGCTTTGTCCTTGGTTCTATCTCTTAAGGTGTTATTTTAGAATCCTGAAACATGATATCCCACTGTAGTGAAGAGCTAAAGGAAAACAAAAAGGGCCAAATGTCACTGGTATGCATTGTTTAGCTTAAACAAACCCCAAAAGCTCAAGAAACATGTATTTTTAATGAGAAACAAGAGTTTGTGGCCAGCTGCTTCACACTGTTAGAAACACGTTAGCTCCAGTGAGATGTACAAATGGGTACTATAAACACAGTACATAGAAAATAAGGCCTGTGTGGATAATCATACCTATTAAAATAAATGGCACTGAGAAGTGCCAAGTTCATATACTGACTGACAATTCAGAGCAAAACACACTGCTTTTCTTTGCTATCTCAGTAAGAAATTAGATGTAACATAGGTGCAATGACAAGTGAGCCCTCTTAGGATGTATGTTGAATTTGAATTGAAATGTTGAGTGGAAACACGGTACTGCATATTAACATGATGGCCTCTCTTTTGAGCTCTTTTATACCAATAAACTGTACACACAAAAGAATCATGCACTGGACTTACTTTCAAAACACAGCATAAGTGAAGATTTTTTCATCTTTTCAGAAGGCTATTATGAAAAACACAGAAGTGAAGAGAAAAAAACTATACTTATCACAACCCACAGAACACTTTCTTATTCCCTGCTAATGGCAGGGAGTTAGCCAGAGCTGATGGACTTCCAGTAGATATGTCAAAATTTTCACACCTGTAATTGAAGAGATCTATTGAAAAAATACATTTGTATAACATATTTAAAATTTCTCTGGCATCAAAACTGAGGAAAAAAACGAGAACTTTATCCATGATTTTTCCTTAGCAATTTGCTCTGCTGAGTTTTTTTTAAATTTTATCTATGTCCATAATAAACAGGAAAAAAAAAATAAAGAAAGAGAGGTCAAATTCTCTGTCTAAGCTATTTTTTCATAGAGGTGCATTAATGCAAATTAGACAAAATCACTTTTCCTCGTTATAATTGGGCTGAAATGAGGTGGAAGGAACAGAAGACAATTAACATTAAGGGTTTTTCCTTTCTTTTCTTCTGTTCTTTTCTTTTTTCGTTTGTTTTTTTTTTTTTTTTTTTTTTTTAATCTCCAGGAATTCGTAATGAGTTTATTGCCTGATGGTAGAAGGCTGTCAGCGCTGCCAGGCAAAATTATTCTGAGACCTTCAAGGGGCTTTGTTTATCGCATTTTTCAATTAACCTCTGCATTTTCACTTCATCATAATGCCTGTGCAAATTCACACCAAAGAACAAGCAAAAATCCCCATTTTTCTGTCATTATTTCTTTGCCTCATAAAATCAAGCAGCTTCTATTTTGTCCCTTTTTCACAGGGAGGTAATGGATGTGCATTTCAGATCATAGGAACGAATCATGAGTGGCAAAGGTTTTAACATAAATTGCATTTCTACATTAATTTTTTTTATTTTCCTTTCTGCTTATGAAGTAAGAAAAATGCATTGCGTTTTATAAGTTTTAAAGTTCAATATGAAGAACTTGAAGTAGATATCCAAGGTTCAATAATGCAGTCAGAAAGAGAAATTCATAATTTCATGACTTTAAACATCTTTGTATGGTAAGAGAAGCAATAAAAGCCTAAGAATTCCACCACTAGATTCACAGCAACCATAATGTTAAGCAGTGTTAGTTAAGAAACCTTATATATATTACTGAAATCTCCTAGCTAATACTCAGATATTTTTAACTACACAGAATAAATATCCTCTTGCTGACCATATACTCTTCTCCACTTGTACACCCCCAAATTGCTGCTGACCATCTGGAATCTAGAACAGAAAGGAATGTCACTGAATGCCTGAACGTGAACAGTTTACATATGAATGAATATATATGTACCAAGTAAGCTGAAACAAGCACTTTTTGTTTAAACTTGGATTCCCAGCCTTCAAAAGTGATAGGCAGATATGTTACAAATTTACAGGTATTTTTACACACTTGTGAAGTACCAGGGACTGCACTGGGCAGTGTTCAAATGAAATGTTTGATGGCCAGTTGCTTGCATGGAAGATAAGTCCCCCCCTGCTCCCTTTCGAGTCAGTGGAGAGTAATGGGCACTTTCAAGGTTTGATTCATTTCACTTCTTTTAGACAGCTTCTTTAGGGTGAGAAGAATTGCACTTTAGATTCTATTCACTATATTGACTAGATCTCCACTAGCTGTGAATGGAGCCCAGGGCACAAGCACTTCTGATGAATCCCATCCATTTTGTTTTTCCCATCATCTCCTCCAGGTATTTCAACAAGCAGATCACTGACTAAACTTAGGAAGTCAGTGATTTTTAAACAGCCAGTGAGACTGATGAAAGAAGTATTTCAGAAAGAGAACTGAGTTACAGATGTACAGTAGGATTTGGGGAACCATGTTGAATTTCAGTACACTGATTTTTTGATGCTTACTAAAAATTCTTGTGTAATGTTAATTCTCTTTTTTTTTTTTTCAAGTCACAGCCACATGAATTCTCAGCTATTCAATAATAAATCATTTAGAAAACAATGGACTTTTCATTGGATGATTAGGCAAGCTATGAAGTCTGAACTAAGCGTGACTGATACTGTGAATGCCTGTTGTTCCTTGTTTGATGTGGGTATCTGCTGCAGATCTAAATAAATCTCAAAGAAGTTATATCAAACTGAGCATCTGGGGGCTTGAACCGGTATTAACTAATCAATTCAGGTACATTTAAATTGTTTCTAGAAGTAGGATGTACCTTCCTTTGCTGTACAGATTTTAAAGAACCTTGTGAACATTAGGATTTAGGCAGCAGGGCACTCAATTTCTAGCTTGGAATTATAACAGTGAAGAAAATTTGGTGAAGGAATATATTTTAGGCAATAATAGTATGCAGTGTAAGTTTACTTTTCACTAGGCAAGTTGGCTTGCTGACAGTCAAGGCTCACTAATTTGGGTGCAGTCTTAAATTAAAGTAAATAATTCATTTTGAGAATCAAAATATCTCTGAATCACTCTGCCTACTAGCTTTATTTGAAATCCAGTGTGTGGTGTATTTACATACTTTTCATATCTTAAGCATCTGCATAAAGCTAGATGACCACCGCATTCCAAGAACCATAGCTTTGAATTTTCACAATAAATAGCTCCAAGTTAGAGCTGTGATTTGGAGGATTCACTATTGCATCTTATCGTGTCTTTTTTTTTTTTAGGTGACTAGAAATCCATCTCTTGCCTATGATCATGTTTGTCTTTACCAAAGAACAGTCAAATATTTTCATGTGCCAACTTTGCGTTTCTCCAGTGAAAACTTTGATAAGTGAGGTAGGTTTATTACCAACATATTCTTGGCATAGAATAAGCCGCATCTGTTTTACCTGCTCATTACAGTGTTGTCCACTCCTAACATGTCAACAACACAGTTTCCACAAAATAAAAATTTGTTTCAGAAGGGAGCACTGACATCTAGCATATCCTGCATCTCTATATTCATTGAAGTGAGCATAGCATCATGAAATACTTAAGTCCTCAAAAAAACTGAATAGCAAAAGTAAAATTCAAAAATTTTATGCCAAGAGCACCAGTAAATAAGGTAGAAGTTCCTTCAATCACACAGACAAATGCACCAGATTTCATCCCTAGAAACACTGAGATGAGAGATTTCTCCTAGCAGCACTTGTATTCATATTTTTCTTGAAAATCTAAGTTTAAAGTGCTTAAGGACAAAGTTATGAGCTAGTGGAAAAAGATCTATAATCTTTATTTTGTAGAGTATACCAATTTGATTGGAAGACTTAACAACAAAGCTACCACCTGTGGACTGCTGATCAAACAAAAGACCAGAGACAGGACAATGGAAAAATCTCCTACAAAACAAGAAATTTACATCAAAGTTGAGAAACTTAAATGAGTGGATTCACTCAGGTATCTCAGAATTACCATCACAAAGGAGAGAGGGTCAGAAGCAGAAATCAGAAGTATATTTGTGATAGCAGCACTTGGAAAATTCAACACACAAGAATATCTCAAGTGAATCAAAGGTAAAACTCAGAATAATTATGTACACTACAGGCCTGAACATGTGTGAAAAATGGACTCCAGAAGTATAAGTAAAATGGCAAATTTAGGCCTACAAACCCATCAAAAATGAAAGTATTAAAAAAAAAAAAAAAAAAAAAAAAACCACTAACCAATAAAAAGACTCTCAATGGCTATTTGAAGAGAAGTTGGAAAAAAAGAAAAAGGATTGTATTTGGATAAGGAAATTAGAAGCGATTAGACAGTTTCTTCAAACAATTAAATACTAAAGATACTGCATGATAGCACAAACCACCGGTACTACTTACCTAGTATGTATATTCTGTCCGCTTGTCAGAGGAGAACCTGGCAAGTTTTATGCGTAGGTTTGGTTACATGATGCAGCCTATGGGTCCTATGTAACTCAGAGTGAGCTCTCAGGCACAAACTGGACTGTAGAATGAGCTTCATATATGCACATGTACAGTGGAGTACACAATTTGTGCAGGGACAGTAAGTCCAACAGTAGCAGTTACTAATGAATCTAATACATATGTGCAGATAAGCTCCACTGAGCAATCAGTATAATGAGACAGAGAGGTAACAGTGTTTTCAGGTTGCACTTCAAGTCAGACAGCCTTTACTAATTAAATGCATTATGATATTTTTAATCCATACAAGAGAGGTCCAGTATGTTCTCACTGAAGGCCCTTCTGTTTTTGGTTTTGCCTTTTGCTTGTTTCTTTTGTTTTTATTTTTGTTTTACCACGCTGCTGAAAGCAGCATTTGGCAAAGGGACTAAAACTTATGCCAGTGGTTTCCCAGACTGCTTCTGCTCTGCATTCCTGTGCTCTGATAAAAAATACTCTGAGTCTGCATAAAGTATTAAAAGAAAAACTCCTTCTGACAGCATTTACTACACAAATAACTTGGGTAAGCTATTTATGCCCTCACAGATTCCTGTCATAGGTAATGCCAGTGATTAACTAAGAAGATCCCTTGGTGCTTTGGAAGCAGATCTGACTGCATAATAGGAAAACATTCAAACCTATGTCACGGATATTGATTCTGTCAATTCAGAACAAGATTTCTCAGCTTCAAAGAATTCCCCATTGTCAGAGCGCTTCCACTTTCTCCAGAAAATTGAGTATCTCATGATTCACTCCTCTCAACAGTGATCAGTCCCTTTGAGCCTGGCTTGTGCTGCCATGTTTATCCGAAGAACATTTAACATCATGTTGCAGATGAATAATGAAATGAACCTTCAGTCTATTAAGTTCCCTTTAACATTCAACATGCATCCCCTTCTGGGCAGTGTAAAACCTCTGCAATATAGAGTAAAAGTTTCTATAGAGAGAGTAAAAGGTCTGAGACCCCACAATAAGTTATCACACATTTTCTCGTTATCACCTCACAAGAAATCCACCTGAAATCCACTCATTCCATGATGGAAGAAGATCACAGGACTACAGCTGCCATCACATAAAAACCAGCAAAGGAAAATACATCTTTAAGTAATCAATAAAATAAGTGGTTCAAAACAAAGATTATATTTCCAATTGCTACCCAGATACAACTCTAAAGCCAGGGAATTTTTGTGCAAAATGCTAATGAATTTCCCTTAGAAAAATCGTCATCAACAAAGTTGAAAAGCATATGTTCAGTTTCAGTGAAATCTGAACATACAAAGTACAATCTTGATCATTCTTCATCACATCTAATACTTCTCCGGAAAAGTAAACATGAAGGCATTGGCTAAACAAGCAACTATTTATATGCACAAAGGCTGATTTAAAATCCCAAATCCTTTCTGAGTCATGAAAAAGACAAACTGTTATTCTGACCTACCCTGAACAGAACAATTTCAGAGGTGACTGATGTAAACATTCTCAAACATAAGAGTTACTAGCATCAACGTTGGACCTGTTCAGTTACTGAGGAATCCTGCACCGTAGGAAAGCCTAATCCATATAGTGCCTAATCCATAAAAGTTCACTGATGTATCCCACAATTGAATATCTGAAAATCACATAGTGCAACTGATAGTATATACCTGCGTTTTTTCATTTCATAGAAGGAAAAGCAACATTTTTTTTTTAGGGACAGACAACAAAAAGAAAAGAGACCAACATGAAGTTAGAAAAACTAGCACTGTATGCTCTCAAAGGGCCTTGAGCAACTGATATTTTTGATAACATTAGAGGAGTCAGGTGTCAAAGCTCTGTAGGACTAGTGCTAGATTCTGTTTTACTCCAAGCAAAAAGACAGTAAGGCTCAAACACCTTTATATATAAGAATACAATAGCATAAAAATAGATGTTATCTTCTTTAAAAAAAATCAGTGAAGTATGTCTATAACTGCAGATCAAAGAGATTTACATACCTTCATGAGAAAAGCATATACCATAGACCAACATCTGATCCAAAGGAGAAGTCTTTTTTAGGTTTCTTTGATTCTGAGATTTCCATTAAAGATCAGCCTGACAAATCATACTCTACAAATTATAGAATCAGCTATTTTGTCAAAGAAAGTTCAAGACAGCCAACTACGTCATTGGTTCCTGGAACAAGGAAAATGTTGACATATGTAGAGGAAATGGGAAATGGGAAGAGGAAATGGCCACAAATGGGAGCCTGTGACAGGCAGATTATCTCTACTTCTTTAGAGAAATACTGGAGTCCTTTTTTTATGCCTTTTGGCAGAGGAGGAAAAACACAGAGCAATATAGGAAGCCAATTTTCAGCAAGAGTTGGTCTGTGTAAAGCATCCTTCACTACCCGGCCTACAAATGTTTTGACACAATATCTAGTTAATTTTGTTATGAGTTTTACGATAGGAGGAAGTAGAATAATAATTGGAGATAGTGTTAGATTAGATTATAATCCCTTGTTTCAGATAAGCAAAGCAAGCCATTATCTGACGTGAGGCATAAAATAGCAAGTACAATGTTGGTTTATATTACATGAACCCACAGGAAAGACTGGGAAATACAGATTTTCTCCTTATGCCTTCATCAGACACCACACCACTAATGAGGGAGTCAATTATATAAATGTCATCACTTGCTGGTGTTGTTCTAAAGATGATGAGAATAAAAACATATAAAAAATAGCAAGTAAGCATTTATATATAAGTTAACTACATCCGAGAATACAACAGAAGTCTCTTATACAGTTTGGGAGCAATTACCCTAGTAGGATGGAAAAGAAGACAATAAAAAGACCAAACAGCTTCCCAAAGAACAGTTGAAAATACTATTTTTGTCGCACAAAAGATTCTGAAAGATTATTCACAGCTGAGGTAAGAAAATATTTTGTTACAAATGAGCTGAATGAGATTTTAAGCA
The DNA here is from genome assembly GCF_951394365.1 of Tetrao urogallus. NCBI lineage: Eukaryota > Metazoa > Chordata > Aves > Galliformes > Phasianidae > Tetrao > Tetrao urogallus. The sequence continues at coordinate 26,006,863 of NC_136820.1, read as the reverse complement.
AGAAGTTAAACAACTGGAGCAATATCCAACTACTACATATTTTCAATTTACTCTGTTTCTGAAACTATCTTTTCATGTTTATCAGCTTTGTTACATATATCTTTCTCATCTCTGTTGTTCTGGGGCAAGTAAAACTGTGGAATCATTCATGTCAAAGGTGTACTAACTCCCTTATAGGATCACAGATATAAAGGAACATTAAAGTTGGGAAAGACCACTAAGACTGCCTCATCCAACTGTTAACCCATTCCTCCATGCTCATTAACTGTGTTCTTCAGTGCCACAATTACCTTTTTCTTGGAAACCTTCCAGAACAGTGACTCCACCACCACTCCAGCTAACCTGCTCTAAAGCCTCATCATTTACTGAGAAGAAGTTTTTCCTAATAACCAACTTGAATCTCCCTGGGCACAATTTAAAGCTCTTATCTCTCATGGCATTACTGTTGCCTGGGAGAAGAGGCCTAATTCCACCTTGCTACAACTTCCTTTCGAGTATAGAGAGCGATAATGTGTTCCCTGAGCCTCTTCTTCTCCAGACTGAGCAATCCCAGAGTAAAACAATCCAGCAGCACATATATGAAAAATAGAAACTATAATTTCTTTCCCTTTATGCCGAGAAAGGGACAATATGAGGTCAGTGCACCAGTTTTTAGAAACAGGGCCTTTACAACGACATTAACTAGAGATCCTCCTGAAAACTATGACAGTAATGGGATTCTTCATGGATTCAGGACAGCTCCCAACCATCATAAGCAAGAGCCTATGTAATTCAGTAAAAAAGCTAGCAAGAAAGGACACAAAAAATGAGCCCAAGAGAACAAAAGAAACAAACAAACAAAATCAATAGAGCAAAACTAGTGCAAAATGCAAATAGTTTCTTGCTTAAACTTCAGGGAAATAAAAGTTGTGCATTCTCCTCTAGGTAAATAAGACTGGCTCAAAAACTCCACTATCAATCTCTTCACCTAACTGAAACTGTTAAAAGGCTCTGAACTTTAGTTAATTGTAGCAGGATTAAATGGACAGTTAAACAAAATTATAATTGACTCTTTTACTAGTGCTAATACTGCCTAGTCATGATGATGCTGTGAATTTTAGAGACAGTGTGAAAGAAACAGTTTCAGACCCCAAGAGATTAACATCTATATTATCTCTGATCTATTGAGGACTCCCTGCTGAATGGACTATGAAAATGTTCTGCCAACACCATTCACATTCTGTTAACTCTCCGATACCCATAATCGATGATCCCACCTCAGCTGAGCTAGCCTTCATCTACAAGTTGTTTTAGCAATGTGATAAACATTATTTCTTACTTACCATCAATGCAATTACACTCAATTTCTGAAGGAAGGATATGTTTAGTAGCAGAATTACTTATGCACACAGATTGTTAAATTACTCATAAATTAATTAGCAGACTTAGTCACACAGGCTATTAAATTAACAAACAACAAAAGAAGCATATTTTTTGATAGTTTCTCTCATTCCTGTACAAGATTCTTGACATAAATACATACAGTTAGCTTCTATCACTTCTGCCTTCTCAGTCAGTCTCCCCACCAAAATGCTTCCTTCCTAAACCACATTAGCAGCGACTACATACTACTGCCAGAATGGTTAGGATCTGCTTCACCCTTGTGCTCAGTTGACAACTCCTCAATATAACAAATCACAACATTCCCAATTCTTTCACTGAGCTGCTAGTAATTAAAAATTGACAATAGAATTATTAAAAACGATCTCAGGTAGAGCTCCTTTTTTCTCCTCTCCAAGCATAAACTGTTGCCTCAAACATCTCAAAATGTAATTCTGCTAGCACAATACCATAGGAATGACCAAAGAGTATAAAAAAAGTTAGCAACACCACTGTCAGAAAGTGCTAGATAGAGAGGTAGCCATGCGATAAATTCTCTTTTTTTTTTTCCAGAACTGCTGGTTTGTTCCCTAATTCTGTGGTGCTGAGGAATGGGAAACACATAACACTCTGTACCAATTCAATTAGTTCAGCTGATCAGAAGCTGTCAACCTTCCATATTCTCTACAACTTGTTGACATATTTTGTATATGATCTTTTATTGCACCTCAGCTCCTACAGAAAAGTTCATAGGAAAGCATTACATTTATTATTATTATAATTACAGTTAGTCCAAGAATAATCTTTAACTGAAGTTATAAACTTTCTGAGCGTGACTTTTGAAGAAAAGTTACAGAAGTCAAAGCCATTCTACAAACTGACAAAAGCAAAATCACACATGGTTTAGACAGTATTTTAATACATGGTACTTCAATGAAATCCTTAGTCATGTGCAGGACGTCTGTACACAAAGGTAAAAGAAAACCCTTTCCCTGTATTTGTCAAGGAAGATGTTTATTGGCACCAAGAAATATGCACTACATGACATTTCTTGAAGAAAAAAAAAAGATGCTATAAGGAAAGAAAAAAAATACTTTTGATTAGAGCAATTTAATCCTAATCCCCTCTCTCTGATCTTGGCAGAGGACTTTTAGCGAGTAACTATATTTAAATAACTACCTAGAATTAATCCTTTTGGTTGCTCAAGGCATGAAGGGAAAGCAGACAGAAACAAAGAGTGCAGAAAAGTGTTGCAGCTGTTTCATAGAATTCCGTCTTTATAATTGAAAAGATTATTTTTTTCTGTTGTGTATGTGTGTGTGTGTGTGGTGTAAAAGTAACCTTCAACTGACTTACTTGTTTTTTCTTTCTAACAATAACAAATATCAAGGGAGAGACATTTTCAGGATGAAATTAAGCATTTCTGACAGTTTACAGTATGCAGCATAATGCTGCATATAGAAAGACTCTTTTCTCTATAAAGTTTGAGTGGATTTAATAAAACCTGAAAAAACTTCAGATTTCTTGTCTAAGCAGTAATTTGTTGAAAGTGCCAAGCTCCTTCCCAGTCTGCAAAAAATGGGAATTACGTGTGTTGAGAAGGAACTTTACACATAGCTGTAGTACCTCTAATATTACATTCCTCTTATAATACTTGGTGTTTTCCAGATATAAAAACTACCACAACTAATATAATCTTGAGAACCTCAAGTGTTAGTAAACCTCCAAGGTTTAAGTAAACATTTTTAGACACATTTTAAAGAGCCAAAAAGTACAAAACACGTCTTTATGTTATTATGAAATGCTATTATATTGAGCATGTAAACTTTATCATGAGAGAATTTTACTATAGGTTTTGAACTGAGAGGGTGCTAGGAAGTTATTGCCATTTTGTTTTAGTTCTTAAAAACTCTTTGTCTGCAAAACAATTTCAAAACGTACAAAAATACAAATCAAAACATACAAAATAGAATGATAAGTGTCAGAAGCATCTAATATTTGGGGACAATTATACCAATTATACTATGGACTTCTGTTAATAATAGATTGCATAAGGACTAGCAGGAAGTAAAAAGAAGCTGTTTCTTTAATGGAAAATACTTTTCTAAGATTGTAAAAAGGAAGCTTGTGAAAGAGTGAAAAGAATACTGCATAAATTAATTTTCAATTTTTAGAAATACAATATTTATTTATTATCTTACTTATCTACACAATAAGTAGGTTGTATTGACATATGTATTCCCTGATTATAACCTTTCAAGTAAAATTTTCACTGTATCACTGAGATGAGAAAGTGCCTCTGTACATGTTGGGAATCAAGAGTTTAACTTCAGAGAAGAACAAACTGTTCAAAAGTCACACAAGACGCTGGCAGCAAAAAAAAAAAAAAAAAAAAAAAAAAAGGTAATAATAATATTAATTTTAAAAAATCAGAAAAAATGTTAGCTTAGTTATTAATGAAACAGGAAAGTTATTTTAAAAACTATTTCAAAAAATTGGGTGTCTTGACTAAAAGAAATATCTTTAAATAGTAAGTCCCTAAGTTTTGATCATTCTTCAAGTTCTCTTCAATTGTATCTTTCTTCTATGTTTTCTCAGCCTTCCTGAACACTATGTATTTGATCTCTTTTACTATTAGATTATGGCCTGGTCTATGTGCAATTCATCATTTTCCTTTTCTTACACACTTATGTAAATGTTTAAGAAGATGTTAATAACACAAACCCCTTTATAAAAGATTCCATTGTAATTTTTTCATCTGAACATTTGCATAGTCCTTGGGCCATATTTCTTAACATTTGCATTGTAAATTCATAGCTCTCTCTGTCATAGGCATTCCATTTTGTACAGTTTTGTATCCTTTGTCCTGATTACATTAGAAAAATTCAATATCCAATTATAAAGCATTTCTTCAATTCAGAAATAGGCAGTGTTCTCAAATTTCCAATGCAGCATATGTAAAACCTTGGACATAGAAGAAGATCGAAATTCTTTAATTCTCTGTGTTTTGAAGTAGGATCAATAGAATACATGAGAGTAGGGTAATATCAGCTGAGAAAAAACAGTCACCCTTTTATCCCATGGAGCTGATCATTAAAAGCAAGAGCAAAATGTTGTTCAAAAGAAAAAATCATTCAGTGGTGTGTGCAAAATACAAAATTTGAAATATTTTCAGTGTTATCAGCACTTTCCCATTCTTACTGTTCAGGTGTAGAAGCTGAAAGCTACTCCATTCACAGTGCTCATAAGTTATTTACATGCCTTTTACATCATCAGTAAGACTTCCAGTAGGTAGCTAAATGAAGTCAAAGAAACATGGTCAGCAAGTGCATGACAAATAAGCACCAGTCCAGGGAAATTGCGCACTCTTCCTGAGATAAGCAATTACCAAGATCTTACACTGTTAAATGTGAATATTCTGCTTGATCAATCATCACCGCAGGGAAATGATTTGATTTGTGTTACACATGATATAATTTCTAGTTCCTACGGACACAATAGGGAGGGTCTAATATTACTAGTAACAGATGAGTAAGCTGATATCTAAAGGAGGGGCTATGAAAAATAAAAATGCTGAATAATTGTGAATAAAAAGCAGCCAGCTGCTTTGCCTGCCTGCATCGTTTAAGTGCATACAATGGATTTCAATCTATTATAGTTATAATAAAATATTGTCTCTCTACAGTTAAAAAGGACACTCAGAAATATTTCTCCCTTTTTTTCACCTTCTTCTGCCATGTGACATAGCTAATGTAGGAGAAAAATAAATTCCAGAAACCAAAGTCATGCTTTGTAGTCTATTAAAACCCAGCTGTCGGACAGAGTTAAGAAAATGATTGTGCTGTTTGTGCCATTTCTAATTAATAATAACTAAGGATTAATAAGCAATTTGGAAAAAGAATGTACCAGGTAAGGATTTATAGGCAGATGAAAGTCATTTTATTGTAAATAATCATGGATAAAATTAAATGGGAGCTAAGACATTTTGTGGTGCAGTAAAAAAGGTTTAACACATTTTTCAAGCTTTGTTTCTCTTGGAAGCATATTAATGGAGGTGGAGGTACTGAAAAGTTGCCATTTCGCTTGTGACAAATAGAGAGCTAGTTCAGAGACAACTACGGTGTTTAGCAGTCCTGGTTTTTTCTCTAAAACATGTAAGCTGATCTTATAGAAGCACATTTTTATATATATTTTGTGTTAAGTTTGTGAGAGGTCTCACAGCAGTTGAAAGTGCACAGTTAAGATAGAAATAGCATAGGTGTCTCCAAGGACCCCCAGGGAACATTTTCAGGAACTGTTCTTGGAAACTCTTGACCTACTGAAGAAATTAAATTTGCAGTGATTCGGTCTTCTGCAATAAATGAAGGAAAGAGCAACCCTTCATTTATATTCTGAAGCAGTTCAATTTCTGGACAAGGATAAAAATGTTCAGGCTATCTGTCACAGTCATCTTGATCAGAAACCATCCTGCTCCACAGATCTTCTACAAGCTGATGATTTTCATATCTGTACTGTAAACATGGGTCCAAACTCTTTTAAGTCCTAAGCTGCCTGTCTGCATGGTTTACTTACAGCATGTCTTCATCCCAAAGAGGGAGGATTCAAGTAAGCTCAGTGACTTAGCATTAATCAAATCCTGTGTTTCCACAATATTTGGACAAACCACACATGGGTGGGACCAGTGGTAGTTCAGCTCATCTTATGTGCCAAAATTAAACTCACTCAACGCAAAAGGTTCTTGGGAGGAAATGGGCCAGCACCTGTTCCAAGCTGCTGTCCTGGTGGATTTAGAAACCCAGCCCTCCTCCATGCAGGTCCAGGAGATCTAGGGGACTGCTCCCATGTGTGTGTCTAGGGCTCAGTACGTGATTCCAATGGGGCTTCAAAGTTTCCAGGGCTGCTCAGTAGAGCTGGAGTGCCAAGAAGATAGTCCTTTTCAGAGCAGTGGGCTGCTGGCATGTGCTGGGGGCTCCCTGGACTAAAGTGAACAGCTTGAGTCTCTGGACATATTGCAGCTGAGCCCGGGGCTGCTGGTGGAGCAGCCAGAGAGCTGGATGTGACTACCTCAGCAGAAGATAATCCTTTAGGTGCAGAAACTGAGGGCATCAGGGTTATAGGAGAAACTTTTGATGTCACCTAAATTAGTAGTCTATTACTGACCTGATGATGTGTATACTGCTTTGAGTGTACAGTATAAACCGAAAACACACAGGTAACATCCTTAAACCTTACTCTTAACCTCTTTTCAATCTCAGACTTCAGAGTCCAGATCTGAAACCATTCTTTCCCATGCAATCCATTTCTTTTCTCCTTATGGATAGTCTCCTTTTCATCACTTTTGAGCATGTACCCTTTTGATTTGAAGGACAATTAACTTGTCTGTAGATGAACATTTATCTGAGGAAAGAAAATAGTTAAGGAGCCATAACTTTCTATTCACTCACAACATGCAAATTTTGTTTGCAGGAATCTGCAAATATAAATCATTTTCCTCCAACAGCTGAAGAATTTTTAATCATATTCTTTTTCGTGAATTTGCATTCTTTCACGAATTCACATAACACATCAATTCTCCCCAGATTCCCTTCTTTTCCCATCTTATCCATCTTCACATAATATTAAGTACACTATGTCTTTGACCAGTAATATCCTCCTGCATCACAGGAGAGAAGGCTATATGGCCTGTCCAATATAAACTACTACGTCATCATTCTAGTGAACAGATACAAGTTGTTTCAATGCACCTTGTATTTGTGCGGCCATTTCTTCGCATGCAGTTACATGAGGAATATTGCGAATGTTGTTTTTGGACTTACCTGTAAAATGTTTTACATGCACATGTTTATATGCAGTTCCAAGAAAAGCAACACCTGAAGTGTATCAACCATTAAAATAATTGTTGTGCATCATTCAGCACTGAATACACAAGCTCCTTGCTGAGAACCCACTTTACTGAGGTGCAGCATGCCAGGGCTGAAATTCATTTTATATAGAGGACTCCTTCTATGCATTCATTTACATCCAGTCCCTGATTCTAGGGAAACAAATAAAAAATACAACACTTTATTAACTGTTCTATTTTGAACATGCATTCTTCTTATCTTCTCCCCTCAGCATTAAATTGAAAACATCTCTGTAAACCACTGAAATCCATTAGCTTTGATAATCCAAAGTATCTTTCCTTGAGTAAAAATTGTCATTTACAGCAAGAACAGGGCAGGTCAGTAAGGGAGAGGGAGCAGAGAGGACAACTAGAGCTGCAGCATAAAAGCCTTTCAGGCCAAGGCCAAGTCCCATTGTATCCATTAGAGTAGGATAGACACAAATATCATTACTAGACTATGAAGCTGTCTCTGATCAAAATCTTGCTAGATTCTCTGCACCAGGACCCCAATTTCCTCCTGGCTGAATAGATAGTTCTGTGCATTTCAGATTTCACTGGTAGAAAAATAAGTTTACAGAGATTTTCTCATTCCTCTGACACCCCTTAGAAATGGGCTCATATTCTCCCCTCTTTTAAATTGTTTTTTTTTTAAATGCCTCTAAAATAAACACAAAGATTCTGGTGTGCTAACTGTCAAGAAGTTTTAGACCATTTAATCATTGTAACATTTCTTCAGTGGTTTGCTTGTATATTTATGTATATGCACATATACATGCATATATACACAGAATATCAGAGTTTTGCAGCTAAGAAACTGCATGGCTCTAGTTTGAATACTGAAAACAGGATGCTTTAGGATGGATTAGCAGAAGAGTTCAAATTGTCTTTGTTGGTATCTGTTCACAAGTCCTCTCTGTAGGAGTAGGACACAGGTGTTTGTTGCTCCTAGTGTCAAGATTCCAGAACTACTTTCACTTAGGAAGAGAAATTTGTATAATTTAAAAACAAATTTTTACTTACATGATAAGTCTCGTCTATGTTCTGAGACAAAAAAAGCTACCAAACTGTATCTACCAAACTGTATATGTATATATATATATTTTTTTAACCTTGAAACCCACACTGAGAAAATAAATTATTAGCTCAGTTTTGCAGTGGCAGTAGTGATTGTGCTACTGTTATTTTTTTAGTTGACTTTTTTCTTTGATTTCCATATTCATCTGCTCAGGTTAATTCTTTTCAGGACAATGGGATGAGAATCAAAGCAAACAATTTATTTCTTTGATTATCCGTATATCAAACAGAGCTGTCATTCTACCTTCTGGGTTTCTCCTTGTTATTTCATTTGGAGGATAACTTGCATCAATAACAGAACAGATCATTTTTCTAGATGCTATGCATTATGGGTGCATTTTTTTTTCTTCAGAACTAATTACTAGTTTTTAGCATACAGACATCCCTGGTAGAGCTTTATACCTACAAGCTCTTCTCTTGCATAAAGGACAGATCCCAGCTGGGCCCTCCTAAAGAGCCTGCATACATCCACTGTAATGCTGCAATTACATAAGCCATCTTTCCAGACCTCCATGATCCTAGCAAGATCATAGACCTGCAACTTCATACAGGTTTCTAATTCCTCATGTTTTTTCTATGGTAGCATGTTACTGTACAGACTCCAGAGAGTCACCCCAGCATGTTTATTTCCCTGGAGGAATGTGTGATTTCTCTCCATGATATTGTCTTGTAGGCACTTCCTTGCTGGAGGTCCCCTGCCTAATCCCCATTTTACCGATTTTTGTTCCCTTTTATTCATCTAACTCTAGGCTCTTCCTTGTCAGCCCTGTTCATCCAGCAGGGTTGGATCATGGTTACTGCACCCTGCATATTTATAGTAATTAATTTGCAAAACTTCATATCTACAGAGCTTAGAACTACGCAACACTTTCTTTACAGGTTTCTTTACCTGTTTTGCTATTTGTTTTTCGTTTAACTAGTTATAATGTAAATTCTACATATCGTATACAGTGACTTTTCAGAAGGGTCTTAAAAGCAGAAATACTGGGATTACTTCACATTAAACATGTTGAAAAAAATACCAAGTAAATACAAACAGTAATAAAATAATCATAATTAGCCTGCCATTTCTCTCACAAAACAAAATCATGGAGCAGATGTTCAGCTGGTAAAAGCAGAAAACTGTTCCATTTATTTTATCTTGATAATTGTGTCCATGAACACCAGCAGAACTCTATGGATTTACACTAGCCAAAGATTGGTCTCTTTTTCCTGACACTAAGATTCTCATTACTATTTTTTTCTACTATTTAGATGATTACATTCAGCCCTTTAAATAATTAAGCAAAGGATGAAATTTGATGTGGGTTGATTTTTTTCTGGTTGCCAGATGTCCACTCAGCTGTTCTCTCTCTCTCTCCTCAAAAGGACACAGTGAGAAAATAAGATGGAAAAGCTCACACGTCGAAATAAAGACAGGGAGATCACTAAAAAATTACTATCCTGGGGATGAGCCAATTTGGGAAAAGTTCATTTAATTTATTGCTGATTAAAACAGACTTAAAATGTGAGAAACAATGACAAAAATTAAAACACCTCCTCCCCATTCCCTTTTTCCCATGCTGAATTTCTCTTCTTCACTCCCAACTCCTTTTTGTTCTGTGCCCCATAGATATAGGATGGGATGGGAAATGAGGAGTTATTGTCAGCCTATAATGCTTCCTCTCTGCTGCTCATTCCCATCACACATTTCCCATGGTCTCCAAAAGCTGCAGGGAAAAATATGTTCCACTGTGGTCTTTACTGTGGATATCTGTGGGGTATTCACTGCTCTGGAACATGAAGGCACTTTCTTCCCCTCATCCTTCTCTGAGCTCTGTGCTCATAGACCTATTTCTCATCTCCTTTTTTTCTTACTCATCAGTTCTGTATGGTGTTTTGTCCTTTCATAAATATGTGTTCATAAAGGTGTTACCAGCTTTGCTGATAGACACAGGCATGTCCTGCATTGGGTCCATTTTTAAGCCAGCTAGAACCTGTTGTTTCCAGCATAAGGCTGCTTCCTGTCCTTCACAAAGACCACCCTTGCAGCATCTACACACAATACAGTTTGTTACAAGCAGAGCCCAAGTGAAAAACATCCTAAATATCGAAATGAGCTTTTGACAGAATAATAACTGGTGCAGAAAATTTGAGTAGAAATGTATGTGGTTTGCTTTAATAGGAGAACTCATTGGCTAGCCTCCAGCTTCTGTATGACTCTATAAGCAGCACCCACAGCTAAAGTACTAAGTGTCTCTCATTTGATAGGAGCTGCGGGTCACTTTAATTCTGGACAGAGGCTAAGAAAATTCAGAATTTAAAACATAAAATAAATAGGGTAATTATCATTTAGCAATTCCTACTTTGCTATAAGTGTGAATACATTTGCTGTTACCAGTAGATTCATTCCTTATGCATCTATTCCTGACTGTTGTGATGAGAAAACATTATGTTTGAGTGGGAAATCAAACTGAGAGTATTATAAAAAGAAGGTATTCATTTTTCATACTTATTTTATTCTCAAGTTGTCAGAATTTCACTACCAAAAAAATGTTAAACGGATATATTAGGCACTGTAGAAATGCAGCACTTCTCAAGAATATCACTTGAATTGGAAATGACATCAGAACCAGATGATTGTCTTAGCAGTAGAGAGGACTTTTTGATAAAGCATAAAAGAAGAAACCTTATACTGAACACATTTTTCTATAATGCAGCTGTATAACCCTAATATGTTGAAAAATAAGGTACACATAATAAACTCTCCCTTAATGTGGGATTTTTTTAATTTCGCTACTTTTTTACATTGCTATGAAGGTGCACTTCAGTGTGCAGAAAGTAAGGTATTGTTTGCAACAAGACAGAGAGGAGCAGGAGACAGAAATTAGGAATTTGATCTTTAACAATCTGTGGTTGAAGAAAGGTATAAAATTAAGTCCTTATGATCCCATTTGTCTTGTTTACATTCCAAATATCCTACGCATTTGAGTAACATATCTGGCCTTCACTGAAATGTTTACTTGTATGAGATCTACTGTATAGAATCAGAGGAAGTAAAATCATCTTCGTAATTTGACAAACATATATCTGAGCCCCTGAATAATTGTCATTTTGACTAAGCATAATATAATTCAATAAAAACTGTCAATTAAAATTTTTAAGACATATTATATTTGAATGTAAACACATTTCCCCAGAGCATCCTTTTATATCATGCTGCTATACTTGAAGTGGGCCACCAAAATAACAAATCCTTTAGATTTCACAACTTTGCAATATAGTATGCTTTCAAGATAAGCATTTCTTAAATATAGCATTAAATCAGATTTGTGCTAAATTTAGCCTGTTGGCCTGGTTTCCACAAAGGTTTATTCTACAAAAGCTAGAACCCAGGTACTGCTTTTATAACATTAACGTAGGTCACTGACATAATGACAGAAAACTATGATTTCATGTCAGCTGGGTTAAAATTCAAACATGAATAAAACATTTCACTCAGAAAGAACAATATTGTCAATGAACAAAAGGAATTCTCATTTATCTTATCTGGTGGTAGAGAATAGATACTACAGGAGCGCTCACAAGGACCCTTACAAGTAGAAAAGGATTTCACACTAGGAAGGGTTTTAAGTATTTTGCTTATAACTTCGATTCTTTTCCCTTACAATTACTTTTGATTTCTTATATTATTTTAATTGCTTCCTATAGCTATTTTCTCTAAAGTATTCTTCTAAAGTATTCTAATTTGCAATTACAATAAAATACTTGTTTTAGTGGCATCAGAGGCAATATGTTGATATACTCTGATGTCAGAATTAAACCTTTGCCCATGGAAAAGAGTGTATAAATAGAAGTACTTGAACAGGTTTTCCTTTCTGAAATATAAAAATAGTCAGTAACATATCACTTCTTTGTTGAACATCCAAAATAAGACCAAATGAGATCTTACACCTGGAAAAATGTATAGATTTTAAATGGGACTTTTTTTCCCATTACTTTATTTTGGGATTAGTTCAATGTTCCTTAAATTTTTTATTTACTGCAAGTTTGTCTTTGCTGTGCTTGCCCTCCTCTCCACTTCCAGAGAAACTGATCTTGGCTTGTATGCAAACTCTAAATCCACAAAAGGAGAATTATGGCCAAATAAGGCTACCCCAGGAAAAGAATATGTCTTCCTCCATTTTGCTGGAGAACTTGGTCCACTTTTTCATTACAGAATTAGAAAAAAACTTACATTTGATCCTGACCTTGTGAAAAGTTACAGTAATAATGTTCATATCACTTTTGATTATCTCAGTTATCATGGTGGTGATGGGAAGCAGAAGTTATTTTGTGCATTGAGCTGACAGTGGCTGATATGTAAATTATCTTGGCTAAAGAAGTCTATCATACATACAGAATTTCTGCGGCATTCGTGGATAGTATCTATCTCCCATGAGAATCTATGGTCTCACAATAGAGAGGAGAAAAGCTGGAAAAAGAGGCAAAGATTAGTTTTCATCAGGACAGAGGTTCTACTGGTACATTCTTGATCCTGCTTTCATTTACACTTTGGGACATGTCTTTGTTGACATAAGAGAATCACAAAGTCACAGCATCATAGAATGGTTTAGGTTGGAAAGGAACTTAAAGGGCTCCAATTCCCTTGCCGTCGGTGGGGACATCCCCCATCAGATTTGGCTGCCCAGGACTCCGTACAACCTGGCCTTCAACACTTCCACATATGGGATATCCACAGTTTCTCTTGGCAATCTGTGCCAGTGCCTCACCACGCTCACAGTTCAGAATTTCTTCCTAATATCTAATCTAAATCTACTTTACTTAAAGTGTTTAATTTAAAACTACCACCCTTGTCCCTTGTCCTATCACTACATTATCTGGTAAAGAATCTCTTCCATTTCTCCTGTAGGACCCCTTTAATTACTGAAATGCCACAGTGAGATTTTCCAGAAGCCTCCTCTTCTCCAGGCTGAATAAACCCAGCTCCATCAGCCTTTCTTTGTAGGAGAGATGCTCCGGACCTCTGATCATTCTCTTAGCTCTCCTCTGGACCCACTCCAACAGTTTCTCATCTTTCTTTTCCTCCATCAGTACCCCCAGGTTCTTCTCTGCAGGGCTGCTCTCTTCCCACTTGTCTCCCAGCCTGTATTCATTTCAGAATGCCTTAAAGAGATTCATTTCAGAATGCCTTAAAGAGATTCACAGTTTGGTACAACTTCATTATTTTTGATAATTAAAGTTACAGGAATTGCTAGGAAAGTCTTGATAACAGATACAGCTTATAGTTGACAGTGGCACCATTAAATCTCTTGTACAAATGGGGAACCTTAATTGCAGCAAGCTAAGGTATGGATGGCCATGAAGCTATTCAAACTTGGCTTTAAGCCATAGCGATTTGGGATTCAGCTGCTGGTAAATACAAGCAGTTTCTTGTGTCAACTGCTGAAATTTCACTGGTGAAAGGAAAAATGCTGTCAAACAATGTCAAAACAACTCATGAAAATTTAGAACTGTTCCTTGTGAAATTTTCACTTCAACTGTTCTTAGCTTTGTATTATATTAAACATTACAAAAATAAAAAGAGCTAAGCTAAGACAAATTTCTTGTTAATTTTAGATGACTGTGTTTTTATGAGGCTTCTAAAAAAATTCTAGAATTAATCACTTAACAATTTGTGAAAAAATACCACTTCCAATGCTTCTTCTTTATAGTGATTCTTACTGTACTGGAATCACAGTTTAAAAAACTATATTTTTATGAAGAATGTCTACAGCACTTCACACAGTGCAGGTAAGAGACACGCTCCAGCTGTTCTGACAAGGTTATGTATTCATGAATTGCTGAGTCAAATTCAAAGATAAATCCCAATTCCCTGAAATCTGTAATTGAAGAGCTAACATGAGATCCATCGCAAGTGAGAAAAGATCAGGACAACAACAGAGAGATACGCTGTAAATCTAATAGTATTATATACAGTATAAATACTAAGTTATTTTAATACAGGTAAACCATCTTTGGTATATATTATAAAGTGTATCCCTGGAGAATTTAAAGGAAAATGGTATAGTTGGAATTCTACAGTACAATTCAATACAGTACAAATTCTAGCATATTTGTGTTAGCTAAACCTTGCTCAGCCTACCAAAAGCATTGTTATTTACATCATTCACTTAATAGAAAACCATCACATTTTAGAGTAATTCCTATTTATAAGCCTATTGACTTCTTGTAGTCATGTTATCTGTCAAAAGTGGATAAACTGAAGACGTTTGCTACTTCGCTGACAGGTAACTAAAGGAAGCAGTCATGGTAATTCCATATTTGTTCTAGTACGAATAATACTGCTGAAAATGAACAGTCTTCAAATTCTGACACTCCACAATACAGAGAAACAATTTATATTTTTGCAATTATCAACTTCCTTTTTTTTTTTTTTTCCAGCTAAAACACAATACAAATTGTAAAGTTCTGATTGCAAGCAATTGCTATTATTTAAAACATCAAGATTATGCAGGTAGTATTTTTTCTAAGCACTTTGCTTCTCAGCATGGGAATGTCCTCTGCCTTGGATCACCAATAATATTTTTAAGATCTTGGGGTGCTGCTTGCTGAACAGTGCTTTCTGATTACTTCAAACACGACACGGTGCCACAGCCTCTGTTAACACTGTAACTGTCAGCACCACATCAAGTTTCAGACCCTCTGTATTTGGCAGATGGAGGGAGTGAGTTGGAAGTCATGGCAATGTCTGACTACTCGATCTCTGTTAAATTTCTATGTCTCTTGGGCATGGCTGATTTTCTCACACAAATCCTGTGCTCAGGTCCACTGACCAATGGCTGTGAAACAGTTGTCTAAGCACATTTCAAGAATCTGAACTATTAAAGGATGGTTTAATTAGAGGCTAGTTATTTGCAGGAAAGCCAGTAACTGACTCAAAGCTAGCTGGTAGCAACAAATGGATTTTTGAAGGGCTAATGTTATGTTTTATAGAAGAGCAAACAAGCAGAAAAAGACCTGGAGAGCATATAATTACAAATGTCATAAAGACAAAATACAAGGGTAAACAAAAATTGAGATCGTATAGGTTTGCAATAAGTGTTGAACTAATTGCAGTACAAAATTAAGGTGCAAGAAGTTCAGAGTTGTTTATTCAATAAATTTCTTCTGATGTACTTGGAAGCACAAACACACAAGATTAAATGTAATGTACTTCAGTGCAGGTATGCAGAACCAGTTTCACTTTGTCACAACTGTAGCATATGTCTCTAAGCCTCACTGAATCCTGAAATCTTAATATGCTGGTGACTCTGCAGAGTAACTCACCAGTTATTTTTTTAAATGTTCTTTTCCCATGATTAAACAAATTTGCACCATTCAAGTCATGCCTCTTCCTTTCATCTTCCCTCGCAAAACTATATTTCTATGTGACTTCGCTTTTTCCCCTATCATTTTAAAGATCCAGACATCTTCTCTTACACTGTCTCTTAAACGTTCCTCTATTTTGTCCAAAATCCTTTTCCAAATGACCTGAAGTCTGAAAGGGCAAAGTGTATTTATTCCATGTTCTCCTCTATATGAAGTAGAAAATGTATATAGTTAACCTAACAGCCTTATAAAGACATTTGTATTCCATCTTTAGCTCTCAAGTGTTTCTGTACTTCTATTTACTCTCATTTTGACATTATAGTATGAGACAATATGCTGTAAGTTTCAGCCCCCATATTTTCAGCAGCGTTAACCTTGAATGCAGCTTAGAGACTAAATCTTCAATTTTGAGAGGGCAGAAGAAAGAGCACTAATAATATACAAAAAATATTGCTTCTCCTTACATTGGTTTCTGCCAAGTGAAGGGAAAAAAAATGGTTCATTTCATTCATTTTATATTTGCTGACTGAAATCAATTGTTAGGCCTATATATAGTAGTAGATTTTCCATTTTCAAGACAAGTAGATGCAGTAAATGTGCTCTTCATTTAGTAAAATGGTTCATTAACAATTGATGCAAAGTGGTATAATAGATATCACTGTTGTTCTTTTGCATCTAGTGCTGGGTTCAACTGGGGATTAAATTGCCTGATGTCCCTCATGTTAGCAATTGCTAAAAACGACATTTATGAGGGTAGCATGAAGGATATTTTAGGCTTTCAGATGAATGTAATTTCAGAGACCATGGCTTAGATGTTTACATGCTCAGGTGGATGCCAATTATTAATGAAAATGTGCTTAAATTATTTGATATTCAGAAATCAAACCTTTCTTGATAAATATTAATAATATATATGTAATAAATATGTAGTATATGTGAATATATAATATCATTAGGGTAGGTTTTCAGCAATAACAAGATATTTCAATATTCTTATGTGCAAATCACACTAGGCAGAAATATTATCTGCTACTTAGTTTAATATTTTTAGAATACATGGTCTAATGCAGTTTCTTCATGCAATGGGGATACTTTTTTTTTTTTTAATTCATAATGCAATGGAAAGTAATGATGCATTCCACAAAGCCATAATTCTTTCTTTTGGTCTTTATGATCAAATTCCATAAATGTAGCAAAGCACTAAGCTCAGAGCATAATATGAGAATCCTGTTGTAGAAGAAATGGAAGTGATTATGCCTAAAGAAATATTAGCAAGTGAAAATGAATTGCCTGTAAACCTATTTCTTCACGGTGTCATGCTGTGTGTTACAATAATCATCTTTGGAAGAGTTTCTGCTTATATCTACAATACTGTATACCTATGCTGCAAATTTTGGTTGAAGTACTGCCCTTTCTACCACAACCTCAGTGGACCTGAGTTTAAAAAACACTTCACTGTCCCCTTTCTCTGTACATCTGGTATTGTCCTGTCCAGTGTGTTTGTTTTTCTTTCCAGCATCTCTAGTTTAGCCACTCAGCAACAAGAGCTTAAATTCAAGAACAAGTCAGTGTAAGTTATCTAGTTATCTCGTCTATTCATGTGCTGGGATATAGACTGGACCTTTGAGTACTCAGGGTTCTAGTTCTGGATTACAAAACTTGCAATGAAGCAGGGCTGCCATGGCTTCAATTTCTATGCTTAAGCAAGCTGCCTGTAGTGTAGCACTTTCACTGACATTTTTTTTTACCATGAAACTACCTGTTGGCAGCTGGACAAAATATTGTCCTTATTAAGTGGGAATTCTCTAGTTCATCATAAGTGGGTTTTTTCTATTTTATTTTTCTCTACTTGTTTTATCTTTCCTTCTATGATTAAGTCTGGAATTGCAACATTCAAACTCAATGAGGTTGCTCTATAAGAAGAGTTGAACTGCATTTCTCCAGTAAATTGATCTGGAAATAAAGATCATTGTTTCAGTATATTTACATAAGGCAAAAATTTTTTAAAAAAACAACATACCAGTGGCTCTGAGCAGCCTGGTCAAAGGGTTGGAGAACATGTCTGTGGCAGGGGGGTTGAAACTTCTTATT
Source organism: Tetrao urogallus (assembly GCF_951394365.1). Taxonomy (NCBI): domain Eukaryota; kingdom Metazoa; phylum Chordata; class Aves; order Galliformes; family Phasianidae; genus Tetrao; species Tetrao urogallus. The sequence continues at coordinate 25,989,105 of NC_136820.1, read as the reverse complement.
TTTTTTTTACATTATTGTGGTTCTTTTCAACCCAGGCCATTCTGTATTTCTATGAAATATAGTCCGTATGTTTTATGAAGGAAAAAAAATACTAACGAAGGAAAGGAAGATAAGGACAAGCCAGGGCAATTTGAGCAATGTGTTGGGAGAACTTATGGATAGCAGCCCTGCAAAGAGAATGTCAGAATTCTGGTGGCTATTAAGCTGGACATGAGCCATCAGTGCGCTCTTGCAGCCTGGAAGGCCAACTGTATCCTGGCCTGCTTCAAAAGGGCAGTGACAACAGGTTGAGGGACGTGATCGTCCCTCTCTACTCCGCCCTTGTGAGGATTGATATGGAGTATTTTGTCCAGACCTTGGATCAACAAATATACAGAAATGTTGAAGCGAGTCCAGAGGAGGGCGACAAAGACGGTGAGAGGGCTGGAGTACCTCTTCTATGACAAAAGCTTGAGGAAATTGGACTCAGACTGCATAATTGAAGGCTACATTACTTAAAGAAAGTACTTATAAGCAGGATGGAGACCATGTTTTCACATGTACAGATAGTGATAAAACAAGAGGAAATAGTTTTGAAGCCAAAGAGGAGAGATTTTGATTAGATCTAGAATGTTTTTATTTACTTAGAGGATGGTGAGACACTAGAACAGGTTTCCCAAAGAAGATGTGGATGCTCCATCCCTGGAGGCATTCAAGCAGGATGGATGGGGCCTTGGGCACCCTGACATAGGGGGTGACAATCCTGCCCATGGCAGGGGGTGGCTGAAATTAAATGATCTTTATGGTCCCCTCCAACCTAAGCCATTCTATGATTCTATGATTCTATGATTCTATGAGACTTTAAGGACAATCAGGAACTAAAAAATGTGTGAGAGAAAAATTCCTAAAAAGCTGTACATGAAGGAAACCTCAAATAAACCTACCTCAGAACAATATTTTTTAAGTCTTTAAAAACTAACAGTGCAATCTTAAATTTATTCTGCTCTTATGAGCTGCCAACATAGAGAATGCAGGCAGGCGGTCATGGCATAGGAGTTACTCATATAAATAAACATGTTTCTGGATTCCAAGAAGCTCCAGGGAATAAAAGAACCTGTGTAAGCTATTAGAGAATTACAGCAAGCTTGTCTTTTGATCACAAGGGCACATATTACTGTTATAAGGTTAAGCAAAACTGAAACAAAGTCAAGGTATTTTTTGAAAACTTGCCAACTGGGAAAATACTACTTTCATTCTAGAACTGATGCAGTTTTCCATTAGAAAAGCTTTTTTCAAAACAATTCTGAGGGTTTTCTTCTTTTTGTTTTCAAAAACAAATTGCTGTTTTTACTAAAAAAGCAAAAAGGAATAAATTACAAATGTATCCAGGACTTGCTTAGTGGCATAGTGGTGCTATGTGCCTGTATGGCTATATGCGCTTTGGTCCAGTAGACTTTCACTACTGTGTTTTTCCTGTGGTAGTTGCTTTTAGATGTGCCACGCCACATACAATATTGGACAGACCATCTGTGGCACTATCCAAACAAGTTGTCCTGTCATTTGTTGTAAAGATTTTATTGTAAGAATCATCAAAGTAGGACTATGGACAGCCCTGGTGTCTTAAGTAAGGAGATGGTTCAAGACTTTATTTTATTTAAGAAAAAAAATCTGAAATGTTATTTTTATTCCTTGTGTCTACAAGGGAAAATTTCACAATCTGAAGATTTGGAAGACAGGTTTGCACTGCTGATGCATTTAAAATGTGATTTCAGATTGAAGAAAATTATTATCAGATCATAACACATTTTGTAATGGTAAATTTGAAGTATAGCACAATGTGGATAAGCAAGACCCTGTAGAGGGATCTGGACAGGCTGGATAGCTGGGCTGAAGCCAATAGGATGAGGTTCATCATGACCAAATGCTGCGTCCTGCACTTTGGCCACAACAACCCTAGGCAACGCTACAGGCCTGGAGCAAAGTGGCTGGAAGACTACGTAGAGGAAATGGACCTGGGGGTATCAATTGATGCTCAGCTGAACATGAGCCAGCAGTATGCCCAGGTGGCCAAGAAGGTCAATGGCATCTTGGCTTGCATCAGGAACAGTGTTGCTAGCAGGAACAGGAAAGTGTTGTGCCCCTGTACTCAGCTCTGGTAAGGCCACACCTCAAGTTCTGTGGCCAATTTTGGGCCCCTCTCTGCAAGAAAGACATTGAGGCCTTGGAGCGTGTTCAAAGAAGGGTGACAAAGCTGGTGAGGGGTCTGGAGCACAGGCCTTATGAGGAGTGGCTGAAGGAGCTGGGATTGTTCAGTCTGGAGAAGAGGAAGCTCAAGGGAAACCTCATTGCTCACTATAACTACCTGAATGGAGGCTGCAGTGAGCTGGGGGTTGGCCTCTTCTCTTGTGTAACTGGTGATAGGACCAGAGGGAATGGCTTCAAGTTGTGCCAGGGGTGATTCAGGCTGGACGTTAGGAAATACTGCTTTTCTGAAAAAGTGGTCAGGCACTGGAATGGCCTGCCCAGGGAGTGGTGGAGTCACTGACCCTGGAACTGTTCAAGGAACGTTTAGATTTTGTGTTGAGGGACATGTTTAGTGAGTGAGCCTATCACTACTGGTGATAGGCGGATGGTTGGACTGGATGATCTTGAAGGTCTTTTCCAACCTTGGTGATTCTGTGATTCTGTGATCTTGCAGAGATTATGTATGAGTTATGAAAGATCCTATGCTAATGAATGTTTGATAAACTCTCTTTTACTCTCTTCTATCTAAATATCTTTACAATAATCTGTGTTTACTGATTACTACTTCTACAACTACTACTGTGAAGGAGTTGGTAAAAGATAAATTAGATTTAGAAAGTATTAAACAGGATGAATTCAAGAAGAAAAGTAGGTTTACATGGCATGTACTTCAGGATTTACAGTGCAGTTGTCTATTCAAGAAAGGGTCACTTTGCAATACAATAGTTGTTTCATTTATCTTGTACTGAGTTACAATAGAGAATGGACTCAAAGTTCATTAAAAATTAAACCATACTTTATTCAGCACAGTGGTAAAGCACTGCTGTGTAAATGGAACTAACTTTTTATTTCTCTCATCACAGTCTTCTCTTTGGTTTCTTTTCAAATAATGATATTCTTAAATGCTGCACATTTTCTAAGAATGTAAACATTAAGGACTGTAACAACTAATTGCTTCCAGAGCTAATGTCCACTATGACATGGAGTATGACTGGAATAGTCTTCTGATTCATTTGGTACTCTGATATTCCTTTCTTGTACAGTCACGAGTTCACCTGCTATCTTTGTATAGTATAATAACATAATAAAAGTACTTCACACTCCATATATTTCACAGAGATATACACAAGAATATTTTTGTATTGCATAGAAATGCCTTAGATCTCAGAACACAAAAATTTTCTAACTTGGAGTTCACATAAATTCACCTCTAATATTTGAAATGTTTTTTATTGCTAAAAAATTTCCAATTTTTTTATTCTCATATCATTTCTCAACATTTCAGAATTACAGAATTACAGCAAGATACAGCTGTAATTAAGCTGTAAATAAATAAGCTGTAAATAAAAAAGAATGGTAACTGAGATCACTTTCTCACAGAGTTAAATAACCAATAATCTGAGTATATTTTCTCAGATGTGAACTTCTCAAAAGTCCAGCTGATCTTTTTTTTACCTTTACATTAATGTTCTTTGATAGTTCTGTTCATTCTAGGTAAGTCAAACACTCAAGTTGACATTTTTACCCAGGATATGTGTAAAGATCTAAGTCCAGAGGCATCTTGTTCTCTGTCCTTTTCTTCAGAAATATGTTTTCTTGAAAATGGCTCACGATTTATCCTAGTCCCCTTTTTCCCAAACTTCTGTTAGATATTATCATCAGAAATACTGCCTGTACTCCCTTGTTACACAAAGTGATTTCCTGCCAGTCACAGATTTCATGGGCCTGACTATCTTCAAAATCCTCTCACTAAACAAATTAACATTTCATCACTTTATTTTTTTCTACTTTGTATTTAATGTATTTATTCAATCGAATAAAAAGTTCAGTTGTTAAATTATATTGATTTTTATTTCAATATAAAACAAAAAAATACCATTATGTACTTTTATCATATCTATGAGGATCTGTATCCTGGAAAAATATGTAATGAAACATGTCATTTTCCACATAGCAAAAGGACTACTCAGAAACAGATTACATTAAAGTACGGTAAAGTTCCAGAATATTTATGGCTAGCTTTTTTCTCTCTCTCTCTCTCTTCCAAAGACTTGAATTCCAAGTCAGCTGTGCAACACTTTTTAAGGTCAAAAAGCTTGTTAGCTTATTAAATGGAACAAGCTTCAAAGTGGAAAAGCCTGCAAATCACCTTTCTTCAGCACTGCCTTCAGTTAAAAAAAAAACAACCTTATAAAATCAGATCCACATAGCAGAATGGAGAAGAGAGGAAGAAAGAGAGAATTACACTTGACAGAATTCAACACACAATGTAATGCAGTTCTGAAAATCATCAGCAACCCCAAGTATAGATAAATGTAAGTATTAGAGTAAAATAGAGTTATATTTGAGTCTAAATAGACTCAATGAGAAAATGTAGATAAAAAAAGAGCATATGAAAGTAAAAAGGGTAAGTGTGGCTCTATGCTTACTGGACATTCATATCATTCTCTTTTGTTTATTATTTCTCTGCATAATCTGTTTTGCCACTTTTTTAATTCTCATACTCTTTGTATTTCATATTCATTTTTCTTACTCCATCTCTTCAGCTTCCCACTGTATATGTAATGTTACATTCCAAATTTGTCTGTCTTCATCTTGCCTGTAGGACTGTCTCGGATGAACTTCTACTTCTGTCCTTTTGACCTGTTCATTTTATAGTTTAGCAGCTTATGCCATTTATTTGAAGGTATCTGCAAGGAAATGAGGTAGGCCACAGATAATTAATTATTCATTTTTTGTATATTTTCAAGATCTTGTGTGTGGGCCACAGCTGTTACATCATTCTGACTGTAGGTTCCATTTTTCTACCAAAGGCTTCATATAAGAATAAGAATTATTTAATCCTTTTGTATTCATGAAATCTGTGCAGAATTTATGTTGATCTTTTCTTAGCTCAGCCATTTATTTTCTTTAGACTTTGTGCTGTTCATTTCTTAGCCCATTCACTTCTTTCCTCCTTTTGAACAGTTTTTATTTTTCCTCCATCCTCTGTTCCCCCTCTTGATTTATGTATAGCAGTTCAGTTCTTATTTTCACCTTTTTAATTCAAATGAATAATCATTCTTAATATTTGTTCTGTATGTATTCAAAATAGCTATATATGTATTTTAAAGTCAGCTGCTCCATCTCTAATGCTTCTGTATTATATGCCATGTTTAAGGCCACACAGTCATCATGTGCTGTCCCCCATCAATTTCTATTAACACTGGGTAAGAGCCACCATATTGTGTGTTCAGTACCCAGAGGAATATGGATTTGGACTGCTGTGGTCACAACGGCATTCAGACATTAAATAATGCTGAGTAATTCTGGCTACAGGAGGAACAGTGATCAACAAATTAGATATTTACCATCAGGGAGCTTATATCAGGTGCAAACACTCAGATCTGTCCAACAGGAGACCAGGTAGCAGTAAAGAGCAAGAGCGGGATAAGGAAAATGAGGAGAACAGCAAACATACAATATCAATAATAAATAAAAAAATAAATAAGTAAATAATGGAAAAAGAGTCAGGAGACCTATATGATGCAAACTCTCAGGTGAAGAAGTTTCCAGAATAGTAGTATGGGTTTCCCTAAAAGGACTTCAAGTTGGAGATTATCAGTTTTGTTTATCAGTTACTGATGGTTATCTACTCTGGAATAGTTGTCCTAAAGTAACTAAACTTAAAGGAATTTATTTTTAAGCTTTCCAAAGTTTAGTTACTTTCCCAAAAACAGGAAATATGAAAGATTCTCAAATAATAATTATTTACCAAGGATAATAAACTACAACATCATAAAACAAAATTTGCAAAGAGAGCTGTGAATACGAATAACTGGAAGGAAACGTAAACTGCATGAGTGCTGCCATCTTTTGGTCATAATATACTAAAATTACAAGAGAGTTATGAATATATTTAAGCAAGATGAATACAGTCTGAAAGCAAAATATGAAAGTTAAGCATTATTAAAAACAATTATCGTTATTAGTAATACAGCTGAAAATTCACCCTCCTGAAGTTCAGGGTCCTTACTCTGCTCTTTGCTAGGTCCATTTCCCTTAGCATCATGAACTTGATCAGGTCATGGTCACTATAGACTGCTTTCAGTCTTAACCTCTTTAATGATCTCCTCTACACTGCTGAGCACTAGGTCCAGTACTTCAGCTCTGGTTGATTTATTTAATACTTGGACCAGGAATTTATCCTCAGCAGACTCCAGGAATTTCCTGGGTTGTTTGCATCCCACCGTGTTGTTTTCCCAGCAGACATTAGAGTGGTTGAAATTCCCATCAGAACGAGACACTATGAGCACAAAGCCTCTTATAGCTGAAGCAAGCAGGTCTCATCAACAGGCTTCCCTTGATCAGGTGGCCTGTTCTAGACCCCAATCACTAGATGTACTTTGTTGGTCAGGTCCCTAATTTTGACCCACAAAACTCTCAACCCCAATCATGGCTCTTTCTCAGAAGCAGCTCTTCACAATCTGTCCACTTAACAGTGAGAATAATTTCCCCACCCCTCCCACCTTGCCTCTCCCTTCTGAAAATCTTGTCACTCTCAATCATAGGGTTCCAACTGTACAGTTTGTTCCACCATGTTTCTGAGACAGCAATTAGATCATAGTTTTCTAATTACATCATGATTTCCTCCTTCTGCTTATTTCCCCTGCTGCAGGTGTAGAGGCTTACTAGATGGGCTGTCAGCCCACTACCTTCTTGGAAGAGACCTCTCAAAATTCTCTGGGATAAATCTGAAATTTTCCCCTGCTGCTTTCTAAAGTGAAAGTACTTCCTGACCGCTCCCTGTCACTCATCAATACAATTTTTTTCCCCATAACATTTAGCTTAAAGCTCTAGTGATAACCCCAGACAACTTGCTGCCCACTGTATTCTGGCTCCTCTTGGTTGGTTCTGTCCCATCCAGTGTCATCATGCTTGGGTTCTCAAAGGTACATCCAAGACCACGATACCAAAAATCCTGAACCTATTTATTTCATGGAAGGATGCAAAATATTTTTCCTTCTGTGCATAGTTCATTTGAATTAAATTTGCAAAAATAATAATTTTCAAATTTGGAAAATTTATTCTTATTAGATTAAGCACATCCATGACAGAGTTTAATCTAAGAATTAATCATCCCTTTATGTTTAAAGGATGAGAATGTTATTTTTCAAAGTGTTGCTATTTGATACGTAAGGGGAAGATTTTTTTTTTTATTGCCGGTGAGTAATTCAGTCTGGTTTGCTATAAACAACCAGATCAGGTTTACCCTTAGTACTGCCTGAGGACTATTGCCCTTGCAGGATCCTGACAGCTATCATGGATTTTCTTCCTCTTTTACATCAGCTGTGCTCAAGAATAATAAAACATAAGTCAGTCAATATCAAGTGAGCGATGTGGTATCTATTTAACATTTATGGATTAGCTGTATAGACCATTAGTACTATTGGCTTTAAAACAGTATCATAAGCACAAAACATTCGGTTGTTTCTAAGAACAACCTAAGTCTCTGCCTTGCCCCAGTTCCATTCTCTTAAGAGACAGCATGTCTGCACAGCAGTTATCATATAGTTACTATAGTTAATTTCCACACATGAAAAAAAACCTGCATGCATAAAGCATTTGCTCAGTTTTATTTGAGCTTAGATACGTATGGGGTTTTGTTTTGTTTTGAAGGACATGAACCACTGGCTCTTGACCAGAGTGCTCTCGTGTTTGTTTTTTTTTTTCCCAAGTTTTAATGCTTCTTTGCCTTTAAGTTTCTGGCTTTGTAGCCAAAAGTAAAAGCTTGAAAATGTGACTTGAAAGGCAGACCAAAAGTCAACAGCAAAATAAGAGTCAAAACCAAATTACTTTCTTTGACAAATTTGGAATATTCCAATTGTTAAATACAATATTTAAATTATCCTATGAATTAATATGTATGCCCTCAGTATTTGTTTTTTCTCCGTAAGCAGAAAGATACAAGGGGATGTTAACATTTCAAGTATGGAAAAATCTCAAGTATGGCTTTCTTTCTCTTTTTATTTTTTTTTCTTTTTTTTCTTAAGGCATAAAAAAAATCTATACATTTATTGTCTTTTATCTTGGAACTCACTGAGGCCACATTTTCATAAGTTTTATTATAACTAAGAGGACAAAAACTTTACTACTTAAGTAAGAAAATTGTGATGAATAATGAAGCTGGAGCTTTCAGAAGAAAAATAATGAGAAAATACATGAGACATGGAATAAAATCACAAGAATTAACAACAATGATGAAATGTAATATCCTGAAGTTTTAACTAACAGGACCTTATCTTGTTTTGTCTATTTTCTTGGCACATCAGTGCCTTGGGGAAAAAAATATATATATCATCAGTAATAATTCCAAGGACTAGGAAGCTAAACTCAGATGTAGTGTAATCAAACTTGTCCTTACATCCGCTAGATATTTGGCTTATTTGGCTTATTGTTTGTAGTTTCACTTTCTGTCATGTGGTACAAATACTTTTTGACCTTCTGATCAAAGAGAAAAACACTCCCAATTTGCCTTTGAAAGCCAAATGGGTCATGTGGCCATTTTTTTTTTTTTTTTTAATCTTTTTTGTTTACATCCTACAAAATTTGATTATAATAATAGGAATTTTGGCTGGAGATTAGAGTGTTGGGTCAATCATAGATTTAATTTAGCTCAAAATTGATACAACTCTATTGAAAATAACTGCATCTATTTACACTAGAACTGATTTTTGATTAGTTCCTTTGAGAGAATGTATTTCCCTTCAGCTGTTACAATTTTGCATCCCAAAGGTAGAGACATTATCATATTATTTGAATAAAGGAACAACATCAAATGCTTAGCACACAAGAATGGAAAATGAAGTTTTAAAAGAGCTGTGTGCTTCTTTCATTTAGGACTTTTAGGAGTATGCTAGTGTGACCTTATATTCCAGTATCTATGGGATGCTCCATTGAATGGAGAGTCTCAGATTCCAGCTTATATGCTATTTTGCCTCTGCTAACTATAGTCAGCTGACAAGTCTCAATGTACCCTCCTTTCAACAGTTCAAGAGACAAAGCTTGTAGCACCTGCAACTATAGTAGTACTTCAAAACGTCCTTAAAATAAAAATCTTGGTAACATTTTTCAGAAGAAAAAAAAAAAAGAAAAAAAAAGAAAAAAGCACAACGCAATCTTTGCTGTTAATATGTTATAGTAGGCATTTTTTCCACTGTATTGTGAAAACTGTGAAATTGTATTGTGTTTTTTTCTTCTCATAATTGTCTTGTTGAAAGTACTTTTTCCTGTTTCTTGTAGAGATTATATGAATCAAATGCAGAAAAGAATGATGGTTAACGAGAGTAAGAGAGAGAATACAAAAATAATAACAATAATAAAAGGTGAATCTGGGTTCAGAGAGAACATAAGTAGCTCTTTGTAGTATTTTTGAGGACATAATACTGAAGAAACAAAACTCATTCAGAGGCTTGACAGGACTAACTTGCTAACAGAAGCCACCTTTTTAGTGCTGTAGTACTTTTGTGAGATATTCCCAGCACTTCAGGTGCTACAGTTGATGACCTGCTCCTGAATACATAGAAGTATTCTTGCTCTGGTCTAGCAGGAATGACTCACAGTCTCTCTACAGTTAAAAATTTTAATTTCTGAAATTATTTCACAACTTGAATTTAGACAAAAATATTGTAAGCATGCCATCCAAATAGTCTTTCATAGGCTTTATGGATGCTATGTGGCTCACGCACACAAGAAATGAATGTCTTTTCCAGAAAAAGGATCAGAGGAAAGGGAGAATTGAGCAAGTAGGTGACACTGGGTAGGCAGAAAGTGAAGATTTCTTTAGCTAGAAATAATAACTTTTGTCTTTTCTTCTTCCTTTATCTGTTTATTCATAATCTTGTACCTATAAGCAAATATATACATGCATGTATTTATTTTTTTTCTCCTTTAGTTCATAATCACTGAATTACTATATGGAGTAGTGTCTTCTATGCCAATGCCTTCTTTTCCTTTGTTTCTGACTTTGGATCCTTCGAGTGGGTATGCAATTTCCTTTGCTATATTAAAACCATCTTTTTTTTCCCTTTAGTGCAGCACAACTAAACAAAGGACAATAAAGGACACAAAAACCATCACAAAATGCCTTTTATTTCACAGCTCCTTTCATCTGCTCAACAAATAACAGAAAACATGGTTGATCATTGCATACTTCTGGTTCCCTGGGCGCTCATGGAGGTGTCCATATGGTCTGTTCAAAATGGAGGCACCAGCATACATCAGATCCAAATTATGCAAAGAAATGTGATCATGTAGTGCAACAGAGTAATAATCGAAGTGATACCTGCTCAACAAAAAGAGTAACCTAGCTAATAATTGTTCCACATTTCCAGCTCCCAGAGTAGAAGAATATTGTAATAAATACATAAATCTCCATTCTGACATTAATTTCATAATCTCTAGAACATATTCATTCCTGAGATTTAAGTATTGTTCCTTCATGCAAAAAATCCAATAGCACAATAAATAATAATTAATTTTCTTCATTATTCTCATTTTTGTCTTTATTTTCACTTTGTTTTTAGTATGATCAGGCTCTTCCAAATCCTTTTCTTGACTGTTCATTTTGTTTCACATTCATCTTATTATTTTCTTTATCCTCAACTATTTTACTGCTTTTACTGGTTTAATTAGAAACCCCTAAGTTAAGTTTCTAAGCCAATATAGAACATGATCATTTTCTACAAAAACAGCTAAAAAAATTTTTATTCAGGTATTTTAAGTATCACATTGAGCTTCCTGTGGAGGAGGTTACAGGTACATATTATGAGCAAGTAGCAGAGGAACATGGGCAAAAGTGTTTTTGCTTAAATTATTCTGTTTCAGAGGGTTTTGAGATGGTACATTAGTAAGATGAACCAGGGATACTATTAAGCAAAGGAAGAGCAAATAAATGTGTCCATTCCTAATTAGTAGTAGTGGGCCAGATTCTCAGATGGTGTAAATTGGCATCAGCAAAGTGATATCGAATCATTCTCTATGCAAATATGCACCTGGGAACCAGGTATTATTATCAAGAGCAACTAACAGATGAAACAGCTGCAGTAGATTACGCCATTCATATGGAAGGCTATTGTTCAAAAAGAAGCTATAATAAAGATAAAAGAATATTCAGACTGCAAATTCAGGAATCAAAAAATGTAAAAGCTAAGTTTCCCTGTTAATTCAGCCTTACATATTCTGGGTGACTTATTAGTCTCAGCGCCTACCTCAGGTGGAGGACACTTAGCAGGCTAATGTGTGCAGAAAAGGTGTATGTGCCTAAGTTTGAAAAGCAGAATCAGTGGTATTTTGTGTCTCTCAAAGAGTAAATAAGGAAATGAACAGTGAGCTTTGTCTCTCTTACTTGGGTACAGAGTTTGATAGTTGCCACTTGTAACTTGCACATTAGTCACTTATTTGTATACTTAACAAAGTTAAACAGATCAGATGACAAATACTGGAAAGAAAACTTGGAATGATGTCCTAATTACCAATGAGCACTTTGGATAGCTATGGGAGAAGAATAGTTTATTACACAAATTCACATACAATCAAAGAGAGTATTTGGAATACAGCAAGAGATCCCTAATCGGCCACCCAATTATCATTTAAGTAATAAATTTGACATACTAAAACTCTCTAAAACTCTCTAAAACTCTCTACTAAAGTTTTTCTGTGACAATAATTAATATGCTGAAGTATAGCATTTCTCAAAGTCAACTTCATTTTTTCCACTTAGTTTAGAGGTAGGAAAGAACTGAGAAACTATAGGAAACATTAGGTTTCCCATGGGATTTAAGTATTACTCAGCACATAAGATAGGCGGTTACCTGCACACAAACCAGAGCTGTGCAGTAAGAAGAAGAAAAAGTAAAGGAAATCAGCTAAGCCCTGGTCCAACCCCAGCAGGTCAGATGGTGCTTTGAGATTTAGAGGCGTAGAACAAGCATAGAGAAAAATAGTAGTTGTGTAACTACATATTTTACAGTTCAATACCTACTTTACACCAACAAAGTGAATGCTAGGGCTGACTGCCAATGTTATATCTTCTGACACTTTTTGAAGATTTTAATACAATTTTCAGGAGGGTAGAAACTGCTATTATACCTGAATCACCAAGGTTAGCCCTTCATTAGTGGGTTAGTCCAGCTTTGTACAACAGCAGACAAGGAGCACCTGTGGCTTTGCAGGGAGTTGCTAAGTTCCTGCTGAGCAATAATAATACTTTGTACTGCTCTACTCAATTCCTAGGAAGCACCTGAGGCATCTCCTAATTTGTTTTAATGCTGCTTTAATGATTTTTTCATTAAATATTACATACATTTTTGAAACATTCATAAAGTTGCTTGTGTTTTAAAATCTGTATGTTTAAAAGGGTAGATAAACATTTTTTAAAAAATCTGATTTCAGACTTGAAGTTCTAAATAATAGTGCAAATTTATTCTTAACCAAGACATTTTTCTTCTCATTAATGGAAAATATTATCTACCACGCTTTGGTTTATGTACATTTAAATATTCAGTAGATCCGCGCCCTTATTTCAACACTGTTATTCAGCTGTCCTTTTTTTCTTCTTTTTTTTTTTTTTTTTTTTGACACAGCTCTACATATGAAACTATTCTTGTCATTGCCAAATAAAAAAATTGTCTAATTTTATGCTTAAATGTATTGGATCATATACTGATGGGGACTGGTGATCTTCAAAGATATAGACTCAGTTCTAAGACCTTACCCTCATAATATTCCCTTTTCTACTAGGGATTGGACACCAGATCCATCCTTCTTCTGTTTTGAAAATATCTTGTAGTTCAGAATGTTACTCAAAAATTGTTAAGCCTTGTAATGGAGATTCAAAGAAAAAGTCCATCTACTTGTACTGCTAGTTCTACTAGTTATACAATTAGGAGAGTTTTGTAAAGGCAGTTATTTCTCTAGGACAATGCACTGTCATTTAGCTTAGTCCTTTGCATTAAGAAATGCCTAATTCAACTGTATTTGGTGCTTTGGCAGTTCTCATGTCATTCCATTTTGCTTATGTACAACTAGCACTGTTTGATCAGCAGACACAGAGACTATGTTCACATGGATGTGCACACACACACTTTATAATACCAGTAAGAATTTACAAAAAGAGGGTGATCATGCTGCTCCACAGTCCTTCCTCACCTCCTGTTGCTGACTAGAGCTGCAGCCTTCTTCCAACTTTGTCATTCTCCTCATCTTCCTTCTTTCCCACCTGCAATCTGTATCTGTGAATGGCTAATTGCTTCTCGGCCATTTTAGGAAATTTTGATATTTTATTCAAAAATTTCCTACATTAAGTTAGTTTCTACCTCTTTTTAAACGTCTTTCTGCCCTGTTATGGTTAACAAGTGTACATTGTCTTCCACATGCTTTTAAGCTCATGACTGTTTTAGGGCACCAACTGTTTCTTTGCATGAAAATAGTCACAGGAGGTTGCTGACTTCTTAGTTTTTCTGTGTATTTTACTTCAAAAATAATTATGGACATGGCAATACTCAAGAATCCTCATGGAGCGGAATTTATTAAAGATATGCTGATGTATGCTGACTCAGACTGCAAATTACTGCAAAATGACTGAGCATGTACTTTAACCACAAATTTATTTAGACAGTATTTTAATGAAGATCATTTTTAATAGCACATGGAAGAGAAGTCTAGAGTTCTCAGAATTTAAAATATGAGTTTTAAGAAAGGCTAAGTGTAGATGGGTAGAAACTACAAAGAACCAATTCAAAATGAAAAAACCCGGGTTATGTGGACACATATGGAGGATGGCCTAGACAAGAACAAGAGAAAAAGTCAGAGCAATTAGTTGTGAAGCTTTGGGAGGAAAGCATAGATGTTAATTTATGAATGTTGCTTGTCTAGGATCTCTTTGGATTCTATTTATCCCCCGTCCCCTTCTCTTCCTAGTTATTTTAGTAGTGTAGAATAATAAAAGAAATAAATCTTCCGACTCTTTTTCTACTTTGAATAGAAATTAATCAAATCAGTTGGTTGTTCTGCAAAACACATTTTGTTGTGACTGTTTTTTTGCCAACACATGCAGATTTGATGCACTGTGTGATTACTATTTCTGCAAGTCCCAGATATCCACATCCAATACCCAATATTTTTAAAAATACATTGAGAACAGACAAGACTCAAGAAGATTCCAAAGAGAAGTGTGTGAACTTATGTATATTATGTATACACATCCATCATACATATACATATTGAATTACTTCACTGAAAAAAGGAACCTGATACTTCTTAAACTGTTAACTCATATCAGTGAAAGTTTTGGTTGAGCTGAATTTGCATGAAATGTCAAAACTTCCCTACAGATTACCAAAACGCTGTACTGGAATTACTGTATGACTGAAGGAGATTGCAATTTTTTCTGTTGGCTTAATAAACACAACATTGATTGAAAAGAAGAAAATCTATGCAGATTTGCACTGCACCCAAACAGTTTGGATTCCTGATTTTCAAAACTTCCATCAGAGTTTTGACAAGCTGTGAATTTATCCATGACAAAAGCCAGGAGAAAGAAAGTATAATAGTGAGAAGAACATTACAAGTTGAATTCCCAGGTGGTCTATACTGTGTGGTCACAAAACCACACAAAACTATACAGTATTTTCTTGATCAGTCCTCTGCTAGCACAGGCAGCTCTGTCACACAATGCCTCTGGCAGACTAGCTGATAATTTCTTCTTGTAATATTACCTTTTTATAAATCTGAATTGCAATACCTACAAACATATTGTAAGGTCTTAAAAGTATTTCAAAATGTTCTGAGATCCACAGATTACAGATGCTTAGGAATTCCAGAACATTTAGTGGTTGTAGTAGTGTTGTGTTTATCAGTTTTTCTCTTGTACTTTGGTCTTCAGAGTCCCTTTTCATTTCAAAGCAATAAAATACTGAGCAATTCCCTCAGATGTGGTTTTTGCATAAGAATTCACAGTTCTTTTTGAATTGCCTGTCATAACAATATTATGATAAGAAATAGGCATATGGCTGAAATATGAATAATCAGAATGTTATAAATTCAATTAAAAATATGATATGTGATTTTCCTATTTGGTCTGGATAAAAGTTACAAATAAGAAAATAGCTCACATCTTTCCTCACCCAAAATGTGATTTGACCAGGGCTAAGCTTAGCTAATCAATGCTTATGTCTACACCACCATAAAAACAGTACAGCTGTATGACAATATGCTTCCACTTTCCTTTGTATATGTTAACTATCATATAAGCTTGCAACCACAGGAATTGACTGAAAGACCAGTTGTGGCTTGCAGTTAATACCTGTGGCTTCATTCATTTGAAAGGTCCATTTACATATGTAGGGTGAAAAGCATTTGAACCACAAACTGCTTATCTTTAGTCATAGAATTTCCTAATTTTCCAGGAGTGGTTCCACTAACCCTCAAAAAAAAAAAAAAAAAAAAAAAAAAAAAAGAATGACTCTATTCAGATCTAATGATCACATGGCAGGTCATGTATTTGGATATGCTCATTCATAACTACATAGATAGCAAGAAAAATAAAAAGGTGCATGTTGTCATAACAGAGAGAGTACTGGAATGCTTCTCCAGCCCTCTCCAACATCTATATTAAAATGCAGAGGAGAAATGTCATAAGTACACTTCTTGAAATAGAATAACACATCAGTAACAGTGTTTAAAGAGGCTCTGTTCCAGAAATGAAGTATTCATTTCATTTACACTGAGCCTGTTTTCCCTTTTTTTTTTTTTTTTTTTTTTTGTAGGGGTTGTGGGGAGGGGTGAAAGAGGGAATGTTGCCAAGAGAGCAAAGATGGGGATGGTTGCAAAGAAACATTTAGTCAGTAAAACACCATGCTTTCTCATAATGTCATGCATCTCACTCACAATAATTCTTTCTTATTAACTGCTTGGAAACAATTTATTTTCCTCTCAGGCTAGGAAGGCAAGTGCAAGTATAGCAGACTCTGGTTGGAGCTGATAAGGCATCCTATAGAAGCAACACTGCTGGCATGATGAGATTTGTTAAGAAGACAATATCCCATTGGCTCAGACAAACCATGTTGTATATCAAACCTATCAACAATAATATCTGCAAAATAATGCCTTTATGTATCTGCCAACTGCCACAGACATCTCTCTGGTGTTCCTTTGGAAATGTGGTTTGATTTTTTTCTTTTTTTTTTTTTTCTTGGACTGACATATACAACAGTTGAAGGCTCACCTAGTCTCACTTTTATTCAACAGTCTTAAAACCCAGTTTCTAAAAGCGCGAAGCAGTAAACTGCAATAAATAGAAGATGAGCTGATAAGTCACTGCTACAAGTGAAAAATCATCCTTTTCTTTTCACGATAAAGAAATTATACACAAAATTAACACGTTTGCATTGCTAAACTGTTGCTGTATCATTGTTTATAATTTATCAACTGAGCTGTATTATTTTAAAAAAGCATAAAGAACCCTTCATCTCATGATTAAAATTGCATTTTCTTCAGTCTCCTCATTACTTTTGACAAACTATTTCTTTCTTTTCAAGAAGTGATTCAGTCTACAGTTTATAAAAATGTTTCAGATGTCATACACTCAAACACCAAGGGACAAATCCTGCTTAGTTTTTTTACACTCAGTTGTCTATTATAAAAATTTATGTTGTCAAGGTCGGCAGAGTTTGATTTATTTTAGGAAAACTGGCAAAAAAAAATTGATCATAGGAAGTAAATTTACATCTCAAAGAGTATAAAAGACAAAAAGAATAAATGTGAAAGTTATTTAAATTTTCAGGCTGGAGCTTACATTTGTGTATTTAATATTCACATTCTGGCAGGAAGAATGAAAATCTCATAAAATTTCAGGGCAAGTATTTCCTGTCAAATCTTTTGGTAAGTCTCAAGTTGAACAGTTCAATAATAGTTTGAGTGACAATATCAAGGACAATTTAGACAGAAATTCTATTTCTCTCTGCACTCATTTCATTACAAGTATTTCTGGGAAATCAGTACTTATTTAAGTGGACTGCTCAACTTAGATCATGTTCTGCACTCCCTGCAGAGGGAATTTGTTTAAAAATAAATTTCTTGCTTTAGATTATCCCTTCTGCTTGTCTTACTGCACAGTTTTCATATCTATAAAATGAAAACACAAGTACTGCTGCATTAGAGATTGGGAGTGTGGACATAAGAATTCACAAATTAAATGTAGGAAGCATTCCTCTCACCATTCACTGAATTAATACAAGAACAATGCATACACAAATGGACAAGTAGACAGACACCTCCTATTCCAGGTTTATATTTATAAAAAATAACAATATTTTATTCTTCTACAAAGTTTTCCTGGGATGGGCTGGAGGTGTCTGTCCTGTTCATTAGCTCCTGTATGTCACTTCTGCTGCAATCTTGACAATACTTATGCCCTTACTACTGTAGTGCAGCTCCTCTCCAATAGGCACAGCCTATCTGCCAAATTTAATGGAACAGAGTGAAGGTGTAATCACTTGAATGTATGTAAACAGAGGATCAGGAGGCTGGGATTAATAAAGAAGGATTAAAACCAATACCCAGCTAAAACGCTACATTGCTGCTGCAACTCTGAATGTCACCATTACCATATGAAACCACCTCTACCCCTGTTGCTCATGACTTCACATGGACGTTTGTCAAACTGACACTGGCTTAACAGAACAAAGGCCAAAAGAGTGTAGATGCAAGGAATTCCTGTGCCTGATTTGAAGAGTGCACACTTGCACAAAGGCAAAGTTGAATTATCCCCATCTTCCTAAATGAGAAACCTACTTCTTTTTTTTTTTATGTTTATTTTCAACTTGAAAACTGGTGATTATTTCCATAGTTAGAGTTTGCTGTCAGTATTATACTTCCAGGATTTTGGTATAGAACCATTCAAACCACCAGAAGTACCTCAAGAACTTTCTCCTTACTTTTCCTCCAGCTCCACATATGCAGGGCTGTTTTACACATGGGAGAGTAATAGAAACATATTCTTTTGCATCAGTCTCATAGAGCACGAAGACTGCTGCTTCTACAAAGGTCTGCAGACACATCCATGGACTAAAACGAAATGAAATCTATTCTTGTATATAGTATCAGAGCATGGACTCAAACAGACATGATCCATTTAATCACGATGGACAAGACCTGAGGCTTTCAGCTGTAGCCCCATGGTATAAAAAATAAAAACTATTGAGGAAAAAATGCTCCATAAAGTTCAACAGTTATGCTACTGGTTTAAATTCTGTGTTACCCTGCATCAGAATGTCTATTTAACACCCAACACATAATGGAACATCAGGCAGATCTACCTCCACCTTGTGACATCTAGTTGCTGGAAACAATTGACAGTGGACTTGTAGCTCCCCTCAGAACTCAGGCTGTGATCTGGCATCCTTTTTACATGGCCACTCAAAGTGAAGAGGTATTTTATTTCAACTTGACACTTGAATGCAGTCTCATCCAAAATGAAGCTTATTTACTAATTAGCACTTTTAGATTAATACAAGAAACTTATGAAGATTATACTCACAGGTTTCAGTTCAGCAAAGCAGTTAAGCTCCTACCAGACTTTAAATTCATCTCTAATAAAACATATTAAGAATATAATTTCCTTAGTGTCACAGACCATACCAACAAGCAAAAAAAAACCTCTGTTAAGGGACACTTCACACTTCTACAACATTATCGATAGTGAGCAAACAGTTCATAAGGAGGTTGAAATTTATCTGTATAAAGAGATAACAAGAAAGCTGACTAACAAAATACATTTTTAACAATCACAGCTCAATACAATCACTCATTGCATTGCTGCTTAATTTCTCAGCTGTATAAAATGGCACTGAAGAGTTAGTCTGGAATATTTGTAGTTGAAATTGTGTCCTGAATTCCCATTCAAAAGTATATCCTTTAATTCAGCTTCTGAAGAAACTGTCTATTATAGTCCTGGACCTCAAACACTATGTTTTACAGGTTTGCAGTCTTAGAGATTCTTTCACGCTGTAAACAAAATACAGACTGTCCTGGTATCTACATGCTCTCCTAAACTTTCTCTCTCTTTGTCTATCATGTCTTTGGCCTTTATGCCAATAGATAAAATTACAAGAAGGGGCAGGCATCAGCATCTTGGTGACATCATCCAAGCAAGTGACTCCTGCAGGAGAAATGCTTTAGTGTCATACTCATGAGTTCCACCTAAGCACATCTCCAGTTTATCACAAGACCTGAAAAAAAAACAATAGATAACATTGTTAACTTGCATAATGCCATAGGGACAGATGGGCATGGATTTAAGCCAGAGACAGAATTAGATATCTAACATGTATTTCAATTGTTGCTTTTCCAGCCAGGAATGACACATCTGCAGCTTGTTCCCAATGCTTATGCCTATGGCTAAAGAGAAATACCATCACTAGATCATCTCTGAGGTACATTTATTTAGAGATCTTATGTCTGTTGTCCCTGGCAAGAGGCACTGTTTCAGATATTTCAGATTCCTTCTGTTTATGGAGGAGTCCCCTTTTCTTTGTCTCTTTACCAGCAATTTCCATTGAATTGGCATGTCAACTGCGAAGGTGAAGAAGGAGTCCACAAGTATTAGCAAGATATGATTAGGTTATAAGCCAACTGTTATCACTGATTCATTGCACTAAACAAAATTCTTAATAAGTCATCAAATTGCTTTCCAGCTGGGCAGCCTCCAGCATGCATTGGTACCTGAGGTCTTTCCTACCCAGATGTAGTTTGTTGTTTCTTTTAGCTATAAGTCCAGCCTAACTCTCAGCCTAACTCTCCAGCCTATCTCAGTGCTTCTGAATGGTGGCACAACCCTCTGAAGAATCAGCCACTCCTCCCACTTTAGTGTCATCTCTGAATTCACTAAGACCTGTCTTGTTTTCCAAGTCGTTAATGGGGATGGCAGACACCAATTGTCCCAGTATTAACTCCTGAGCTACACCACTAGTGACAGTCCTCCAAATGGACTTCATGCTGCTGGGCCCAGCCACCCATCCATTTTTTATTACTAACATTTTCTTATTTCCAGTTAAGGTTTTCAGAAGTCAGTTTCTATTCTGCATAGAAAGATATTGGGATTTTTTTTGTTGTTGTTTGTTGGTTTTTCTGACTATATTCTATGCATACCTAGAAATCTGCCAATTCTACCGAGTCCAAGCAATGCAAAGCAGTATTAAAGCATCTGGATGTATCATTCCAGAAAGAATTCAGTTCATTCTTAGCTGGTACCTACGCTAACTCTAGTCTTTCTGTACAGAAGTGTTCCATGGACAATTGTGCCAAAGTGGGTGGCAGTTGTGCGTAATTTAACTTTCTATCCACGTGTTAGATTAATTCAGAGCAACGAAAAGTAATTTGACAACAGAAAACTTGGATTCAGCTGCCAAACATGCAGAAAACTGTGAAATGTGATTTGTTAAAAAAATTTCCATGAAAAAAAAGACTAATAACACGCAAAATTGAAGGTCCAATGGCTCCCACTAATTAAGTCTCAAGCAAAGTGTTACTGTAGCTCCCATTAACTTGTCATCTTTCTCTTTCCAAGTTAAAATGAAGTAGATAATTTGTGTGAATTTTAACAAAATTATATATTTTATTTTTCTAGGTAAAATACAGTTTAATAGTAAGGATAATATGTTCTCAGGTTTTTCTGCTACTCATATCACTAATTTTAAAGTGACTCATCAAAATATAAAATTTGATGTTGCTATTTTACCCTTTGGCCAGGAGTAGTTATACATATATACATATATATATGTGTGTTTGTATGGGGGGGGGGGGGGAGGAAGGGAGAGGGGGCTCCTGAAGATGAATTCATGGATGCTCTCTGAATCTGCACAGTTTGTTTTCGACTCTGCATCTCCGGATCACTAGTTTGATACTCTGCTCTGCTTTAAATGGAATCCATATCAAAGTGGTAATCTTCCTTCTGCTTCATCAGACAACAGAACTGCTAAAGGATAACAATGCCCTCTGGGAAGAAATTGAAAACATATTTCTAAACTTTTATGAGTCAGACCAAAACTGTAACATTTTCTGTATTTGGAGGCAGAATATTATTGAGAAAAACTAAGGGGGCTGCCAGATACCAAATGCAAAGTGCAGTTTATCAGGATCAGGAAAAGGTTTATTTCCACCTCTTACAATTCCAAAAAAAGAAGCTGCGTAGGAATTAAAACAGATAAACTTTTAAGTTTCAGTACCTGTATCTGGTAAATGAGAATATTTCTTTCTTGTAAATGTATACTCTGTATAACATTTGTATATGGGGAAATGTGAATATATCTATTTGTCAAACTGTATGCATCAAAGTAGTGCAAATATACCCTCACATAGCTTTACAATATAATGGTACATCTTATTTATTGATTATGCCTAGTTACTTCTGTGCACTTTTTATGCCATACTTCATAGTGAATGATCGCCTTTTAATATTAACAGGAAAACTATAGAGAAGACAGAGCTGCAAGAGGAGACATAGATTCAAATAATCTTTTGTCCATTTTTAAGCTTTCAAACCTGTATTTCTTTTATTTCTCAGATGAAATGAAATGCATCAAACCCAGTTTGGTTTCAGCCCTTTAAAATATTGAAGGTGAAAAACAGGGATAATGTGGTAAGCAAAAAAAAATTCTCTGTGAGGAGAGAATCTTTGTTCTATATCAGCCATTGTCAGACAGAAAAGCATCTGTTTAAAAAGAGAGGTGAGAGACTATATTTTCTTTTTAAATAATAAATTCTGCAAAAGTATATTTGTGATATGTAGATTTACACTGAAAATACAGTGTAGCAGATGAGCTAAATAAGAGTAATGATGATTACAGTAATTAAACAAAGACAGAAATATTACACAGGAATACACATATGAGTGTCAGTTAATTAGATAGTATCAAAAATATATCCAAATAATACCTGGGGACAGAAAATCATAGATATCACTAAGCAAATTCCAGTATTTAAACCAATGGCTAGATTTTTCTTAATATTAGTTTTTAAGCTTTTTTTTAGCCACTACATTCATACTTATTTGTTGTTTCAGTAAAGTTTTCTCACCATATAAATGTGGGAACTTCTCAAGGCATTTTTAAGGCATTTGTTGCAGCTTCTCCAACAACTAGTGTAAGAGGCATACAAAGAGAATATGTATTTACCACTCCCGAGGCCTGTTGAAATTCACTTCTATCTTAGGACTGCCTCAGTAGGCAAGACCAGTCTCACTGTCTGACCATATCTTCTTCTGCCATATATCAGGATTACCTCTCATTGATAATCATTACTCTTAGCTAGTATCTTGCCAATGGACACAGTATCAAAAACCATCATAACGGCCTTCCCAAATGATCTAACGTTTCTTCAGTATTTCATCTGATCTAGGTTTTGCTGTTTAGACTGTGTTCATGTGTAAGACTTCTTATCACTTTGTATTAGAACTTTGTCAAATGAAACAGAAATTCCTTGCTTCAACTTGGCTTCTATATTTTTTTGACCCAGGGATACATAAACAGTGCAATGTAATCTCTTCATTAAGATTTCTAAATCATTTTATGTATCTCACAAGTTATTGCACGGGACCTTATTTCCTATTTCTGAAAATGATGTAAAAATAAGTGCATATTCTTTTTTCATTTCTGACTTTTCTCAAATAGTAACTAATTTGAACATCAGCTGGAATTCATCTTGATTTTCCTATGACTTGACTTGTTTTTCCTTTCTAGGAAATCGGTCAAAGTAAGAAGACCTCAGAAATAGGCTGTTATCAGGCATACAAAGCAAGAAAATTCCCTTATGCTTCTTCCATTTTATCTTCCCTTTCCAAAACTGTGGGTATGGCCACCTCTTTTTAAAAAAAGTCCTCTGACTTCTTTTCAAACCTCCAAACAAATTAAATTGATGTCTAGAGTGCTTCTTGAGTGCTCTAGATAAACCCACTTCAGTGGAATCAGTGTGCTGATGCCAGAAAATGTTTGAACGATCCCTTTTTCCTAGAACTTGTAAGATTTGATTCTTCAAAAATACACTTACAAAGTGGTCACTCATCTTTACTGGTCATTTATTAAAGCATTAATCAAGATATCTCACCATCTATCTGTAATTGCATTCTGTGTAAGTATATATTCTGTTTGTGTGGTATTTCTTTTTCTCTCCTTTATCTAGCTTTGTTGTTGAAAACATTCCTGCCTCCATACATTGACACCCTTGTTGAGTGACCTCACCTTATTAGTATTTCTATCCTGTCCCATCTGCTCTACCAAGTTATACAAGTATTGTCATTTGCATATCAGTCTCCTGGCATTTGTTTTATCTTGATCATATTCCTCAGCAGGAGCCTGACTCCTGTTCCGAACACATGCTGTTCTTACACTGCTGGCAGACAGTGTAAATAATTAACCTTTTTACCATTCAGTTTTGCCTACAAAAACTGCTTCAGAAGGCATTTACTCTATCTTCCTTTACACTTGCCCAGAGCACAGAAATCACAGCCCAAGTCTTTGACCCTAAAGCACGGTGGTATCATCCACCATGGAATAAACCAGTTTCAACCATGAGCCTGATCACAGATTAGAAAGTACAAGGTTTTAATCGCAAGATAGAGGATGCAGGCAACATCAAGTGAATTTTGGTCCTACTTTCATATTTTAAGCATTTTAAACCAGCTGGGTTATTTTTTTTGGCCAACTATACCTTTTACAACTATTCTATTTAACTAGAGTGCACTCCAGAGCACTAATCACAGGCAATAAGCCTCTCCTATGCTGAAACAGAGAGCTATTAAGAAAAACACTTTTCTGTTCTTCCCTTGCACTTACAGGTAATTATATTCTGAAACCAAGGATGCAACATGGCATTAATATACCAGATAAATTTCACCTGGTGTATTAAAGGAGTACAGCTCTGCTGACATTACTTTAGATCAGCTGAGGATCTGCCCCATTTATTCTTTATTGAAACATGAGCACAATCAGTACCATTAATATCTCACCAATAGACACTAATACTTTTCTTTGCATATTATTTTTGGTGATTTTTTTCATTTGTCATTCCTGCTGATTGAACGAGGTTGCTTGCATTACTGATTTCAATGAGTCTTAGAGGGATGAGAATGCAAAAAAAAAAAAAAAAAAAAAAGGCTTATGTGTGAAGGCACTTCTGAATTTATTGTATATTTGTTGTTTCATCTAGACTATATTTGGAATGGCGAGTTGATGCATAATTTCTGGCAATCCATAAACTGTTTTGTGCCAAGCATAATTTTACCAGTGCTGCATGCTCTCCTCTACTGGTCTGATTTAACAGGCAAAATAGGCAAGCAGTGAAAAAAATATAAGTGGAATAGTGGTTTTGGAAAAAAAAACAAAACAAAACAAGAAAAACCCCAACACAAACAGTGTATTATTCAATAAACAAGCTAACAGATTCACTTTGTCCAAGTGAAAGCATTGTACAGTAATAGAAAGATGCTGCTGGATCAAAAATAATTGTTTTACAGGCACAGAGTTGTTTTCTTTGTTCTGCACTCCTCTGTTGATAATTTTCTCTTTTTCATCTTTCAATACGGGTTGGCTAAGCCCCATCATTGCTTTATTTTTTTTTCTTTCCTTTATTATCTTATTTTCCTTTTTTTCCAACTACCACTGGGTTTATCTTGATTAAATGATAAGTTTTCATCTGTAAGCACATTTTTAAACGCCTGCTTTGTTTCAGTAAATGGGCATTTTCAGTTTCAAACTAATATAGTCTTTTGTTGCACTACATGTTAATGGTATGAAGTAGAAGGAAACCAAACATGACGAGTCCTAAGAGTGAGTTCAGAAAAAAAACACTCTCACAAAGCCAGTTGCCTCAGAAAAGGTGAAATAGCTGAATGCACCGAGTCAGTCTAAAATGAGATCTCTGAGAAGACGTCTTTCCCTTCCTGCATTCTACTGCATCCATGTTCAGAAAACAAAGGATGGGTTTTTAATGCAGTGGTAACTATGGCTCCCCCTAACACGGCCCACCTCATTCTCCAGGCTGAGGCTTTCCTAGACTTGGTGAGACACAGGAATAGCTTTCTTTCCAATCAGTGGAGTTTTAAGCATGTGCAACTCTAAAATTATAGATATTGTACATCACCCTACGGTATGGCTGAATTTTATTTCCAGCAGCGTCCTGGCAGCGGGACTTTGTATAAGCATTGTCAAAACAGGTTATCATAGAGATGCAGTAGTACTCAGAAGAAAAAAAATTACGGTTGCATGCTATCACTTGAGGTTTACTGAAAAAGTAACCAACATGGACACAAGCCAAAGCAAAAAATAAACAATGTATGAAATATCAAACCTTTTGATAGCCAAACTTAAAATGAGAAAAACAGTGAGAAGCAGAATTTAAGCTTCCCCTCCATTCTGAATTTATACTTTTGCACTAGTCTGGGTGTCTTTCACTAGAAACTTACAGAATACAAGAGCAACAGCAATAAGCTAATGATGGGGCATGCAGTTATGACCAGCATTTTCTTGGGGAAAAAAAAACATGCAGCATTTAGCAAAAGTAGGTAATCAAACCTGATGTGTGTACTTCATTGCTTCCTTTATCAGAGTATAACCAAGTTATACAATTAAGACAGTATTTACTGATTGAAGGGTATTTTAGTGAGTTATTGGGATTGCCGGAGCAGTTACTTAAGTTGTGAGTGATAAGATCTTCAATTCATTTTCAGTGTCACTATAAATGATGTGAGAGCTAGTTGCTGATTTATCTCAAATGTTTATGGTGTAAAACTGTGGAAAATTTTTCTGATATAATATACACAAATATATACATAATACAGTAATTGATACCCCCTATTACATTTTCCAAGTGCTTCACCAGGAACACTGTCCTTTTCTCTTTTGATTGAATGGAAATATGTTTCTTTCAGCAACGGACAGTGAAGTGAAGACACTAAGATCTTTTTTAAATGTGGGAAAATATGAGCCCCTTTACCTTTACACTTTATGAGTTGCTTGCTCTTTAGTGTTTGGCAAGACAAATAGAATTACATACTGTGAGTGACTCAGAACAGAACTTTACTATCAATCATCTGCCTGACTCTGCACAAATTCTGTAGGGCATTCAGGACATTTTGCTGCCTATGAATATTTCAGACAAGATGAATCTCTGAAAGCTTCCTGATGGATTAATACTGGAAAGTAGGACTTTTTCTTGTTTTATAGCTGTTTGTCAAAATAGTATTGCCACTATAGCTCTGTAGTAGAAGCATGTCTCTTTAAAAGAAGGAATTGACATGGGAATACTTCTGATTCCTTTTATCACAAGTAATTTGAAACTAATGATATTTGATATATTAATAATGTATGAACTACAGCAGCAGAAAATGGGGTGTAGTATTATCTTCTAAACCTTCAACATGGTGTTAATGAAAGCAAACTACAGTAGATGCTTTAATAAAGCCACATCAATAGCCAGAATCATCCAAAGATGTGAGTCTGGGTTATTTGGAAATCTCCAAAGATTTCTCAACAATTCCTATTGGAACAGAGTCTCTCACAGTATGGGTAGATAAAACTGTATGGCTGTTACCTGTCTTTTCACAATGACTAGCCCCTTTGTTCTCAAAATCTTGTTGCCTCACTGCCAGAAACTCTGGAAATGACTCTTGAAACCGGAAAACACGTTAGTCACTGCTAACACGCACGTGACAGGGAATCGCTCATAAAAAACACTTAGTTGCCCAAGGACCTCCAGTCATCACTACAGCTAGAGGTTCCAAAATCCTCAGAATATCATTATCAATAGCATCTTAGAATAAAAAATTTCCTTATTTTATTTTTATATTGTCATCTTGTCATTTAGTAACTAATATGACAGCTTCATTTTAAATAAATATTACCACAGTTCCTCCATGTATCCTCCGGAAACTGTTCCAAAACTGATAGAATAGATTTTCTCTGATACATATTGCTCTTCTCACACTGGAGAAATCAAAGGTTTCCTGTTTGTCCCATCATTTTTTAAAAAAATATAATTTTATTTGCATCTGATTTCTTTAATTAATTGTCTGTCCATCTAAGTACATAAAAGGCTTTCATTAGTAAAGTATCTTTTTCTCTAATCAATCTACTACAAACTACAGCTATTAAAAGTCAGGCAAATGGGATCATGATGTAATCCACAGAGCATTATCCATAATGCCCACCCTTCAACCAACCTTGGTAGCTATACTTTTACTACCAAAATTTCCTCTTGTTTTTCGTTCATCTCCAGTCTTAAATTGTGCTTCCACCTCCTGTTAAACAGCTGCCACACACCGGTCCAAGGACAGCTGCATTTCAATTCATGTGAAAGAATTCCTTTATCTCCCATGACTACCTCTCCAGGTTGTTATAAGTATTAATTAAATTTTGCAGAAGGCTTAGAGACATTTGGATGCCTGCAACTCATGCTAAAAGTAGATACCTTCAGACTTACACAAGTGCAAAACAAAGTCATATGCACATAACCGTTCTTGAACTTTGCAGGGGTTTTCATAAAAAGATGTGAAATTTGTAGGTCAGGCAGAATGTGAACCTTTGCAGAACAGAGAAGAATATACCAACTTTTCTCATTTCAGACTTTGTTAAATGACAGAATATTTTTCTTTATTAGCACAAATATTAAACACGATCTGACTAGTATCACTGCGGTACATCTGTTGTAGTAATGGATATGAATTTGCCAAGCTATTCTCTCATTTTGTTGTAGTAAGAATAAAAAGCCCAGCCCATTAGCAAGAACAGGGTAAATGATCTCACTTCATCATTTTCAAAGGGACTGATGGAATATGAAATGAGTTTCATGGCAGTAAAGCATCATGGTAATGCAGAAATTGTTTGAAATTAGATAAATGGATAGACAGCTGCAAACAAGTCTTTTGCGTATGTGTAGAGGTACATTTATATATGCCTTTTGTATGCATGTATATACATATATTTATGTACAACTTTTAATACAAAAGCAGGAAAATATTATTTAAGTTTTATTTTTTATATATGTGACATTGTATATGTCCTTACTGACCAGATAGTCATCCTGTGAGAAATCAGTGGGAACAATGATCATTTTATCCGTCTACTGAGGATCTGGCACTGCACAAGTGTGTACATGTATGTGTATGTAAGTATGTATGTAGATAGATAGATAGATAGATAGATAGACTGATGTATAAATATATATCATAAGGAAACTTGAAGTGAGAGCAGCTTAAGGCTTTCTTTTTTCCTTTATAAAATATTCTATGTCCTTTTTTGTGCCTTCTAGCTTCTTTGATATAAGAAAATCCATGACAAAAAGAAGTGGTTTTGAAATTCCATTCAAGTTTGATTTGTTTTATTTATTCATTTATTAAGTAGTTTAAATCATGGTTTGTCCTTCAGTGTCTGTATTCCTCAAGCATATTTTGGCTGTCCGCCCCAAAAATGTTCCAGAATTGGTCCCCTTCTAGCCCAGCAATATAATAATCTATACCAGAGGTGTCACAAACTGCTGGACAATGTTTCTGTATACAAACCCAGGCTTGCTATTTTTCCAAAAAATCATATTTTTGTTTAAAGTGTTAAAAGGGTCCCATGTCTGGCTATCCTGACATGCGTCTTACTAAATACAGCAAAATACCAACTTTCC
Organism: Tetrao urogallus; assembly: GCF_951394365.1. Classification (NCBI taxonomy): domain Eukaryota; kingdom Metazoa; phylum Chordata; class Aves; order Galliformes; family Phasianidae; genus Tetrao; species Tetrao urogallus. Next base: position 25,960,182 of record NC_136820.1, on the reverse strand, counting down.
CTGAGCACATGGTTAAAATGTTGAAACCTGGCACAAAGGAGTTGAAAGTTTAAAGCTCACAAATAAATGAATGTAGTTCTATTCTAAATCTTTCTTTTAAGAAAACTAAGAGATAGCACTTTAAGATCTGTAAACAAAACGGAGTTTGTATTCAAAACAATAGTTTAATGTCTAAGAAGTTCTAAATATGCATGTTCACTTTTTAATGTAAAAATCTTATTCTGGCTAACTTATTTCCATTACTGGTGTTGTGTGCAGACGAAAGCCAAAGTATTGTATAAAAATAGCATGAGACTTACAAAGACAAGCACAAATCTACTGCATCCTAATTTCTGCAAACATGATTTTATTATCTAAATAATGTTTTTTTATTTCTCTCCATAATTGTATATTTCCCACAACATAAATTCCCATTAAGTCACGACTTCTTCCAGCTCCCACTACTTGGGAAACAGTTGGCCCTCACTGTGACTGCTGCAAGGCAGAGATGCCTGACCCTGATAAAAACTACATGGGCTATGAAGTTCATAAATAAAGAATTATGTACAGACTCTCTCATTTGCTTATGAAACAAGAATACTTTACATTTTAAGCAATAAATTTATTTTACAGGCAAATCTGTTATCTTTGTTCATCCTTGATTCCCATGGAGTTCAATAAAAATATGGAGATGCTCAAGCAATACTGTAAAAATGAATGTGTGATTTGGACAAAAATGATTATACAAACATAAAATAAATTTACCAGCTTCAGACAAACAGATGATAATATTAGTATTTTAGACACATAAGCACCAATTTTCAAGGTGCGGACTGCCATCTACTAGGTGTAAATATGAAATGGCCCCTTACTTCCTAAGAATTCTAGCTGTTTATTTCATGCCAAATAATTATTTTAAAATATTTTACAAATAAAATTTATCAATACATGTTCTAAGTTTAAATGCAGAAGGTGTGAAATTAGTTTTGTACTCACACACACTTTCAATTGTTAGGGATTTAGAATACCCAGAAGCTTAACAGGGAAAAGACTGCTTCAGTTCTATTAGATTAAAGTTAGTTAAAGAAATCCAGAACAAAAGTTACAGAACCAGAACAGAATCAGAATAATTTTTTATTTTTTGTTACAGAATCTACTGTGTTAAATTAAACAGTGATTTTTTAATGCTTTTTGGGGCATTCAGTGGATTTCAAATAAATCCATGTTTTATGTACAGAACATGGTAATGTGCCTTGTTTCTCATAGCTTCTGAGGCTCCTTGACATTGCAGTTATCACAAATTCTCAATAATAACAAGATTTTGTTTTCAAAACTGTAGTTGCAAAACATTTACATCATTAATGTAATTAGGTACTTGTGTATGTATTAATGTATTCTACTTAATCTTATGGTTGCAAAGTCTCAATTCTGTGCAAAAGACAACTAGAATATTTCCTTTTAGTGAATGCATCAGCGATTAGTGACAAAAATTGACTGAAGAGAATTAGTATATTAGTATAGAGACAAAGAAATCTAAGCTACAGAAAAGTATTCTGCCACAAACACACAGAAAAAATTTTCATGTAAATTCTGCAAAACTAATGATAAGTATGTGCTAACATGGAACTCTATTTTAAACAATCTTATATTAGGTCCTCTGTGTTAAACCAAACTGCTTTTAGGTATCTGTGTTACACAGATACATTCTGAAGTGGAATACCTGGTCACTGTTATATAAGAAACTTGTGATTCCTTTTCATGAATTATTGCCAAGGAAAAGAATTGGCCCAAGACAGAGAAAATGCAGAATAATCACCACTGTTAAAGTGCTCAGTCTCCTGTAGGATTGCAACCTCAATTTGACTGGTAATATACTGCTAATGAGGCTCCAGTAGAAAGCCTCTCAGTCTATAATTTCTGTATTCACATTTATTAAAGCACAAACAAAAAATGGTTTGTTTGGTTTTGTGAGTAAGCTCTCTTCAAATTTTTACCTACATAATTCCTATCTCTGCTCACTTATCTCTCCACATTAACCTACTTCTAGTAGTCAAAATAGTTGGTTATGGTATTTTCCACAGAGTCAATAAGAAGAAATTGGTTATTAGACTGTATCTTCTCTGTCTTTGTGATGCAATAGTGCCTAAGCCGAGGAAAGAAGTCATATAAATAAAGCACAATAAAGCAGCAAAATAGCAGAGAGGAAGTCTCTCAATACTTCCAGTATGGTATTGCTGCAATCTAGGCAAGGAGTAAAGAAATAGGACTTGAAGGACAATAAGCACAACTTTAAGCCATTTCCTATTAAGTGATTTAATCAGAAATATGCCCAGCTAGACTCCTTCCCCAGTGCTTAGCACAGCTGTTCTGGAGACCAAACAAATGGGTTTATGTCTGCTTTTATTTCTTCAGAATGCTCGTAGCATTTGAGTAGCCAGAAGGTAACACAGAAATCCCCTCTCTTCATGCACCTAAGGCTGTTTATTCATGTATTTGATGTGGTTTCACCCTGATGGGCAGTGAAACTCCACCAGACTGATATTTCCTTCTCCTTCTTCCTTTGGATAGGGCAGAAAATAATGTGAAAAAGGACTCAGGGGTTGGAATGAGGACATGGGGGTCACTCATCAATTACTATCAAAGGCAAAAAAGATACAACGTAGGGAGATTAATGTAATTTATAGCCTATTACTAACAGATTAGAGCAGTTATAAACTAAAAGCTACTACCACCTTCTTCCTATTCACACTTTTCTACACCTCCCCCTGAGTGGTTTGGGGAAATGGAGAAAGTGTGACTGAGATCAGTAACTAATGCTTCCTCTCTGTTGTTCCTTCATGGCAACTCTGCCTCTGCTCCAGTGTGGGGTCCCTCTCGCAGGACAAACTGTCCTTCCAAAACTGATCCTACGTCGGCTTGAAGGCTGCACCTCTCCATTCAAATGTTCAAATACTATTAATGAACTAGGTTTATTAATGACTGAATACTTACCACTTGAATATATTTTCTTCCTTCTCCTGTTCCTAATTCAGGAGAAAACGCACTCTCACATAACCTGAGTGATCGAAGAACAAATATTAACAGAGGGCATGACTCAAATAAAGATATATTCTGTTTATGACTAATTATTTTTACTACCAGAGACTGCTCAAGCAATAGGTCACAATGTCATTGCTCACAGAAGGACACACTTGTGTTGGAAAAGGGGACTACTTGATCACTTAATAAATGACTATCAGCAGAAGTGGTGCTAAATTCTACTGGAATACTTTTACTTAGAAATACTTGACTTTATAACCTTAGCAATGTTGTCTCAACATCCTTTCTTTTTTTTTTCCTTTAGTGTTCTGTAATGAAATACTTACTATTTATTTTGCCATATTAACTCAGAGTGTACTGACATATAGTTCAGGCCAACTAAAGCTATGTTCACTACACTATAAAAGTGGAAGACAAATACTACACTTTCATAAAAGGAAAAATATATTGTAAAACTGCAACTTTTATGAAGTAATATTAAATAAGAAGATTGAATATAATTTATAACTTAATAAAAGCTGCTTTAATAATATATATATTACGTAAGCTGAATATTCATAAATAAATTATATCATAAAACTACTTAATACTAGAGTAGAAAAATGACTTTTAAATAAGAAGTAAAAAATTTACTACCATTCCATGACCAGCAGCAAGTTGCTACTATAAAAATAATGGGTCCAATTCCCCATATAGTGAAGTTAATAAAGAGTGTATCTATGTTCATGTACTGAATTTCCATGTTTCTTTGATTTCTTTGATGCATGTAGTTAACAAAGGGCATCATATTAAAATAAGCTTGAAACCCTTTGGTTCTAAATCTTGATTCCAGGAAGCCAACATTTTTTTAATCTCACTGTTTCATGTTTTATTTTTTTCTATAAGACTGATCATTTTCACTGCTTTTCACTACCTGCTACATTTGTTATTTGTATTTTCACAAAAGTCATATCAGAAAAAAGAGATAATGGAAATTTACATTTTCAAAATGAGTCTCCAGTACCCAAATTCATAGCTGCTCTCATCCCTTCTGCTATTTCTCCTTTACACCCTTTCCTCTCACCAAAAGCTTTGGAAACTCAGGCAATGTGACTTCATTCTTCTGTTTTCTACCACATTCCTGGGAAAAGCTTTCATCCTCCTATATAAACTATCTAACTACAACAGACAGAGAATAAACTGGCTGGTTCATACTGGATTTTGGCTAAGGAGAATGGCAGATACATTGAATGTAAAGCTGTGCATCACAGAGCTTGCAGAAAAGCATCACAGAAGTCGCTGTTCGCAGAGCATGGCTGCTGAGTGCCGACTTCAGCACTAACCTGGATTCTGTTTGAACTATGCATTAAACAGCAACAATAGGTGGAAAAATATGATGAATCTCACAGTTTAGTGTAGTTGTCTTGTATATTCTTTGAGAGCAGAAGTGTTTTTAAGATACTCAGACCACGAGGTTTACACCTTCTGCATGTTATCCATTTTTCACTACAGTCTGCAGCCTCTATATCATCTCTTTTTGGCCTTTTCTTTTAAAAAAGAAGAAGCAATACAAGTTGCAAAAAATCTTGGTTATTCAGGCATGTATGTAAGAGTTGATTTACTTTTAACAGAACTGCAGTACTTCAGGTTTAAATCACACTAACGTAAAAGTATGTTTCCTAGCCCATTAAAGCTTAAATTGTGCAGATTAATATACTTCTACTGCTACTGCTCTGTTTTGGAAAGTAATCAAATTGAAAATTCAGTTCAGTTTGAAACAAACATATTTTTATTGTTATCATTGATACAACTGGTCTTGTTACTAAAGTATGTATTGCCAGTGTAATTTGAGGCAATTGAAACAAATGAGGAAATAGTTACGAGAGATAAAACATAAGACATTTTCATTTCCTCTGTGAAATGTCAAAGTTTATAATTCTGGTGTCTGGAATAGAATAGAGTTGAGATAACCACAACCCACACACCAGTTTCATTTGTGGATTATAGACATTTCTTGATCTCTGCCAATAGATTACAGCAGTGTATTTTTAAAGAGAGCATCATTTATATAAAAAGACAAGAGTTGAAATGAAAATATATAGTGGAAAACAGTTCTCATAAAGTGAAAGAGCCGAGATAGCTGAAAGGTGACATAACATCTATCAGTAAAATGAAACAGCTGTCTCAGGAAAGGCAGATAAAAAGCAAATGACTCCAAAGCAGAAACAGTCAGGTCTAACCCTGGGTTTCTCTGTCCTGAAGAATTTTTGCAATGAAGAAAGGCTCTTTAACACTGAACATAAGATTTAAAAATATTCTCCATATCAAGCAGGTATTGGAAGGTTACTGGAGTAGGTATGTATGGCTTTGTAGATTCAGTAATTTTTGTCATTAGTTGTGTTCTTGGTATCCACAAGACATTTTTAGAGATGATTTACTAGTACTACAAAATTATATTTCTAATGTTTCTGAAATCTTTTTTTTTTTTTTCCACAAAAAGGATTTGTTAATTACAAAGTGATTAAAAAAAAAAATTATGTCTTATGCATAAAAATTCATTATAAAAAGTTGAAAAGTACTGTGGAAAGCTGAAGTTGAAGCACTTTTGAGTTGAAAATATTGACATTCCAATTAAATGAGAAGTAGTGCTTATTTCCTTAAAGTTTCCCTTGAAGTTAAGCAAGTGAACAAGAACTAACGTAGCCTGGTTCTGAAAGGAAATATAATTTTTAATGCTCTGCAGCAGATCAAGGAAAATAATCCTATTTCAAACACTATGTCATTAGAGTTGATCAGGATGATTAGTTTCGACTGGGCAAAAAATAGCTTAATACCAAAGCAGATTACATATTCAGATAGAATAATGGAGAGTGCTTTAAAATTGTTGTTGGGTGCTGGGTATTATTTTTATGCAAAATGAAAATCATGCACTCAGAATTTAGCTGTATCTTACATTTTTCATTATCTGAAATCTTCTTCCCTCTTTTCACATGTGAACTTAAATTTCTTGCACAGCTTTGAATACCTAGTGGCATACTGTTTCATCATATAGCCTGTATAAGTAAAAAATGGGGCTTTTGAACTCTGCATAAAGTAAAGAAATATTTTGTTTATTCTGTTCTTTTCCTGTGTTTGTCTTGGTGGTGTCTTTTTCTGGTTAGATAGGTACAAAAAGCTTTCCATAAATACAAATATAATTTGCAATATTTAAGAAGTGTGATATATTCACACATAGAGGCAGATCTTACGGACTACCATATATATATTCGCACCATCTGTCACATGGCCAATGAAGTCCTTAGTTCAGCACCCATCCAGCCTAAATTTAACTGGCCAGGGAACAGTATCAACCAGTAGTGTGGATGTAGCCAAACTGTTCTGAAATTTTAGGTTAGCCACAAGGATGTGACTTAAACCACAGGTGCCTTGACATCAGTGTGTTGTCTGTAGTCTACTTTATTTATGGGTATGTTTTGCTGTGCATCATGAAAGCACCCCTGAAAAATTCAAGTTAGGAATGCACTGCCCCCAAAAGCAAACTCTCCATGGCCCTCGCACCAAACAACCCCTTTTATCCTGTGTCCATCCTTGGTTGTCTTGAAGGTAATGATGATTACAGTGTAACTGTTCAAAAAGAGGTACCAAGAGGGCAGGCTGTAAAAGCTTTACATTAGGCAACTGTTTCACAAACCAAGTAGCAGCTTTGCTCCACAGCCAGCTTCCAGATTGTCAATTGACAATCCTGCAGCCCTTCAATGCTCGGTAAGGTATACTGTCCCTATGTGTTTAAACTGAATATTTAGGAAGTCCTTGCATGCAGCATCAGCACATTAATCCTTAGAAGGAAAACTGCACCCCTTTTCATCATTCAGCTGCTTCATCAACATATCTGGGGCAGTCAGAAGGACTGGAAGCTAAACGAGCTTTGATGAACTCTGAAGCAACAGATAAAGGAGCAACATAGAGCAGGCAGCAAAGCAGTAGTAGAGCAGGTGGAGCTGACTGACACAGAAGGCAACCTAGGATAAATACATTCAAAACCTAACTACTATTAATTTTGTATGTGTGTATCATGGCAAATGAGAGAGTTGAGGAAGATTCTGAAGATCAGTGAACTGGTTTTAAGAGCACTGACAGAAACCACTCTTCATGTTTGGAGGGAAATCTTCCCTGGCTCAATGAACCTAGACTTCTGTGTCTTCCCTGAAAGATGATCACAACAGACATCAACAAATTTATTAGAAACTACACTCCACTAAAATATTAAACGTGAATTTTAGATGTAGACACAGGGTCACTTCTCCCAGATCACTTCATGTCTATACGAAATGATGCATCAAAATGACGCAAGGTCATCTGGGGACCCAATATTGGGTTATAAAGTATAACTGGGATCCAGTTATGTACTTCTTTTTCAGTTAAAAAAATAATAATTAAAAAAAAAAAAAAAAAAAAACCAACTCAGTGAGGCTTTTGCCATAAAAATACTAAAACTGAACCCAAAAATACTAGAACTGAACCCAAAGGGCATATAGTGAGCGAGAATTTTAATGACGACAGCTTTATTACAGGCAGTAGGGTATCCTGTCATTCATGCTCCTTGAAACATAGAAAATAGTCTTCAAATTGTTACTGAATTTCAAGATTCTTCCATCAGATAAAAGACTGTTTATTTACCATCATGTTGTTTGCTAATGTCTTTCATATCCTGAAGGACAATTCATTGTTTTAATGCATGATATAGTGTAATTCATCATGTAGCAAGAGCAATACTAATCACCCTGTTTGCATCAGCCATCACTCTTCAGCTCCTCTAGTATCTGAATCAATCTGAGCTCATTTATATTAATCACAAATTGTTTAGATAGAGAAAAGCCAGTTGCCCAGGTATCATGCTGCAAAGAAATACAGAGTTGAGAATTAGAGAAGATAAAAAGAGGGGATGAAAAGCATGTCTTCTTTTCTTAGGTTTATAAAGCAAATAAACAGATTAAGCAAAAAGCACATAATCAAATGTTACAGAGTAAAAATATTCAGAAAACTCTGATGTGAAAATGCAGATAAGCTCATTTAAAAGAAATTGAAGAACTATCAAACTATCAGAACAGACTTAAAAACTCCTTTCTGATTTGCATTCTTGCAGTAGAAGCACTATGAATTGTTGTAAATACTTTTTCAATGGTCTCTAATGTATAGCTCTGTACTGAGTTACATGCATTTGCATTGAGATTTATTAACTTTCTCTCTTATGAGGGCAAACTGGACATTTATTTATTATCATTTCCATCATTAGTGGCTTCTTTCCTTAAACCTCAACTGCTGGGATGAATAGAATATTGTGTTGTTTATATATTTTTTTCCTTTGTCTATTTGGTTTACAATTAAACCTAAATTCTTCTAGTGTTTACTTATTACTAAAAAAATATGCTTAATTTTATAGACAAAAATAATTTTGCACTCAAAATAGTAACATTGAAATTGTGTGCTATATCAGAAATGAACTGTATACTTAAATAATCCTCTGACTCATGGCTGCTATAGTTTTTTGTGGACATAAATGATAGAATATGCCACTGTGTTTTAAAGATGACAGAACAAAATAGCCCTACATAATATAAAACCAGAATGAAAAAAGTGCTATATCACTTAGAATGAACTGCATAAAGAACTCTTGTTTTGTTGTTGTTGCAAAATTAGATGCAAGCCAAGACTGCTATCCACATTTCTGCTAATGGCTAAGAAATTTTATTTATTAGTCTTAAGCCTTATAATGAATGAGCTGATAGCAGTTAGACAACAGTAGGAGTAACCTAAAAGCAGAGTTCAGGTACAATCATCCCTTTTCTTGAACAATCCCATTTCAAAGAGTCAGTTCCATTATATATTCAGAAATTCTATCTAAGGCTAATGTCTGTTAGACATTTTGAAACCAAGAGAAGGCTATAAGAAATTTCAGTTTAAACACAACGTTTATTGGTAAGCTATTGTAATGTATAAAAGAATATTAGTGTAAAAATAATTGCAGTCAACACAAGTGAGAAAATGCAGTATTTTGGCTGACATTTGGGTAATTAACTCCGGTAATAGGACATTAAGTAGCTTGAAGATATTTTTATTTTCTTCACTTTTTGTTTATCAAATGCTCATAAGATTTGATTCTTTCAAATAACATATTTAATAGAATCATAAAATTGTTTGAGTTGGAAGGGATCCTTAAAGGCCATCTAATCCAACTCTCCTGCAATGAACAGAGACACTACAGCTGATCAGGCTGCTCAGACCCTGGTCCAGCCTGACCTTAGATGTCTCCAGGAAAGGGGCATCCACCACCTCTCTAGGCAATCTGTTCCTGTACCTTGCTACCCTGATCATAAAAAATTTTCTCTTTATATCCAAACTAAATCTCTCTTTTAGTCCGAAGCCATTTCCCCTCATCCTGTCACAACAGATCCTGCTACAAATCAGTTCTCTTCTTTTTTATAGCCCCCCAGCCTATTGATGTGCAAATATGTAATGCAGCTAAGGTAAGAATTCAAACTGGGGAAACTATCAGAAATTGTTTACACTGAAAAATTCTTAGTGCTACAAGTCTCATAATTTTATTTCAAATATTCTATGCATTTTTATGTTCTTTCGTTTTTAGTAATCTTCAACACAGGAAAAAAAAGATTACTCAGGTTTGTACAAAGCTGAAAAATACTAGCAGCTGTCTTGAAAATGAGGTAAATATATTCAGGAAACATTTAAATATTGTACTGAAGGGCATGGATTAGTGAGGAAATTTTGGTAATATATGAATTGTTGGACTGGATAATCTTGGAGGTCTTTTCCAACTGCACAGATTCTATACCTCTACGATTCTAAATGCACCAGACTTGGATTTTAAGCTGAAAGTTTAGGAAAGCAAAATGCAAAAGCATTTTAGGCACTGCGACAGTGTCAAGTATGGGTTTCTGGACATTAACTACAGTTATTTTTCAGGCTGTTGAGAGCACTGTTTTCTTTCAGGAACAGTAAAGGCAGACTTTCTTCATGTGAGAAAAGGACATTCGAAAATAGGAATTATTGAACGAATAGTTGAATCATTAGATTGTTGCAAGACCCTAAAATGTCTTTAAAGAGTTCATCCATCTGAAACAGAATTGGAAAAATATTACTCAGGACATTCTTCTTGGGCTGAAAATATGTTCTGCAGTATGATTTATGAAACAGGAATTCCATCATACTCTTTATTTTTCTGCTAGCTAAAAAAAAGTCTGTGAAATGGCAGTTTTCTTCTAAAATTAAGATTTATTGAAGAGATAATCAGAAAGATTAGACTTGTCAATGCCTGCTGGATGTATTGTCTGGGTAACTCATCTTTCATTTTGTCAAACAATTCTTTTAGCTTGTAATAAGTTTTCTAGAACACACCCCTCTTTGCATGAAGCCTTTTTTTTTTTTCCTTTTTTCCCAAGAGTAACAATTCTAAGGCATCAGAATTAAGCCAAGATTTCAAATTGTCCTATTTCTTTCAGGATTATAAAGTGAAAAATCACAACTAATTCTGTTATTTCTCTATTGTTTTATTCAAATGATTTATATACATACATACATATATATACATATATATATATAAAGCCTTGACGAAAAGCAGATGCTGTATTACTCAACTGGAAGGAAATTCTACTGTTAGCCCTATTATCTGATTTGTTGTATAAATTACTAAGTCTAGTCACATAGCAGAAACCCTGAAATACGACAGGGAAGTAAATCTCTCTGTATTGTAGGTGATAGGGTATTTACATATTTGTCCAATTTTTCCTCCCATCTACAAACATATTAGTGCTTTATATGAATTTTTTTCTGCTTTACAAGTTGCACATAATGTTTCTGCCTGCACATCAGATAAGAGATTATAGAAAGGCTTGGTGTTTTAAAAGAAAACTTTTCTTAAGTAGCAGCAATTCATAATCCAAGCCTAAGGCCTCCTAAAAGCTGCAAAGAAAGCAGTGGATGCTCTTTCTTTTCACTTGTTTTCTAGCTGTCATGTATTTTATTAGCAGCATTACAGGGGGGCAATTTTAACAAGAATAAACATGATACCTATTGGTTTTTTTTCTTCTTTATTTGAATGCTGTAGCTCCTTTCCCTCAGTTTGAGTTTTTCAGCTGAAAACACCCCATGGTTTTGCCTACAAACAGGATTTTGAGAGCATACTTAGGGTGATAGTATTCAGTGGTGCAGAATAAACTGAATCATAATTTTGAAATGGATTTGTGTCTGCACAATTGCAAGACTCAGTGAACTTAATTTTGGACACAAGTTACACTACCTTTAAAAGAGTAATTGCAGTATTGCCCTGTTTTGAAGACTTTGCCAGAAAGGAGCAGCTTTAGACAGTGGTCCCCTATAGAACTCTCATGACATGTACTTGAAATAAATAATAGCTGTGTCCATGTGTCTAGGTCCATTTTGTCAAATTTACACCCTCTGTCAAAGACAAGGCCAAAGCTTTTCTTTTCTTCAACCATATGAGACTTATCTTGAATACCGTTACAGTATTTGTCCTACTATAAAAGGTTGGTGAAGAAGAAAAGCATCTGCTACGAACGGGAAATTTTATACCATGCTACTGTCATTTAGCATTTATTCCTTAACATATTTAAAACTTACATCAACTGGTTCATTTGAGTCAACCAGATGATCTTCAAGGGTTTTAAAAAAACATAAAGATGTTGTACCTAACTTACAAGAGAAATGGAGTTATATCAGGTGAAGACGCAGGCTAGTGTTTGGGCATGAAAGTTTGGTGAAAAAACCATAGGAACAAATTGAAGATATTAATTCATTTGATACTCAAAACACAACCCTAAGGTTTGCCCCTGTCAGAATCACTCCTCAAGGTTATGATTCAAGCCATTATTTTCTACTAAGCCAAATATGCAATACTATATTACGTGAGCTGAGAATCTGGGAAATTATTCATACATCTATTCACATTATTTAACACTCTAAACTGTGAGAGTCTTATCTTTGTGCAGAACTTTGTATTTCTACTTGCATTTTTCTTTTTATTTTGTATGATGTTTTCCTGACTTTTAATGCTTACATTCCCCAAGGTAATGTGCCACAGCTGCCTTACATTTCTGTAATAATGAAATATCTTTCTATTTCTTGTAGAACGTCAGTGTATCTTTCATCAAAAAACAATAATTAATGAGTTTTTGTCTTTTTAAGTGGTATCTCTAGAACTAGATGACATTTAAGGTCCCTTCCAATCAAAGACATGCTATGATTTCATGATTCTATGATTTCATATGTATTTTATATAGATTATATGCCTTCTGGGCAATAATCCTTTCTCAGTTTGAAAAACAATGAACAGCACTATAACTACTGTTGAAGCTATATGGTTTTGAATCAAAACTGGGCAGGGATAAAAGTGCAGATGGCATCATGGGTGTGGTCTATACATCACTGCTTTGAGTATAATCTGACAGCTGCTCTTCTGGTAGTGTGTATGTCAGCACGTTAACACACACACAGTTAACAGTGTAGGCTGACAAATTCTGTGCTGAAATTATATATAGGAAGATGACAGCCTTGAGTATTTTAGCATATTCAGCTGCTAGTGAATTTGGCACTTGCTTGAAAATGTCTGATTCTTTTCAATTTATTATAGTCATAAATACATACTTTTTTTCATACAAACTTCAGTACAAACAGGCGTTTCTATGTTAGTTATTTTTAAGTAGAATTCACATCTGTATTACACAGGTAGTACCTCTTCACTTTCCAAAAACTACAAAAGAGTACAGTGTTTCAGATGGTAGTTAATGCAACTTTACTTCCCTAGAGAATGAAGTACAAGGAAATTGATGACCTGCACTCCAAGTTCAGAAAAAAATAAGGGGAAGAACTTCACATGGTGAATTTATCAGATCCTTGATGATTAATTGTAGCAGAAGTTCTAGCGCACAGTGTTGGAAAATACACCATTTGGATTTCAATTCATCTTTGGATTTCACCTAGTATCAGTTAGTCTAAGAATGTGGTTAGGCAGCTAAATCTATGCAATTGTGATACCATGATGTCTTTGTGAAGCCCAATTCTTCATGAAAAAAAGTAAAGCTAATGGAGAAACATGGGATTCTTTTTGATGAAAGTGATACTTTTTTTTTCCCCCAAGGAAATAAGTTTCCAGACTCATTTAAACAAGCAGAATTTTTTTGCTTAATAAGTCTTCTTCATATATTAACAATCTCACCAGCTGTTATCTCTTCATGAACTTGGTAGGAGCATAGAAATGTAGTCACAAGCTCCACTTTCAGCTGTATTTTTATTGCACATATTTATGTTGTTTGTCTGAATCTTAGTAATTTTATAAAAGACTCAGATGATTAAATATATTTATGCCTAATAAGTTATTATAAGTAAGAATGAAGAGTTATCTGAGGAAATCTATGCAAGCTGTATTGTTGACTATAATCAATCCACTACAGGACTTTACAGAAGTAAATAGAAAGGCTCATTAATGAGTTCATTCATCATTCCCCAAAAGGCCCTGAGGTTAATACTGAGGAAGTGCTTTTCACTATCTGGGTCTGCACGTGCAGTGCCCTGTATAAGTCCATCTTCTCCCTCAGTACAAAAACAAATCCCAGTACAGAAATAGGAAATCTTCCCATGTACCTTACAAAGAGAAAGAGCTAGATAAAAATGGCTATGTTTTTTTAACAAAACACAGAAACGTTATTTAATACAAAAATACATATTTTATCCTATGAATATCATAATGACTGTAGTTGAAAGCCATTAGACCTATTACAAAAAGTGGATTCATACTAACTTAAATACTAGGTGGCAACCCAGGAGATGATGTCTGTCTAATTAATATCTCTCAGTGGTCTTCTACACCTCTGTGACCCAGAAACTTGTCACTGGAATGATCAGAGAATTTTGGAATTGGCCTTCCTGTTAATATTTGTTTTTATACATCTGGCAATGCTCTTTAAAACCCCAAAGTTTCAAGGAAAGTACCTCTCACACTTTTTACTTATTTCAGATAGAACAGCAGAACATTTAATTTGGTGTGGATGACTCCATGTGTTGCTTACTACAGAAGATTTTAGAATTCCTTGGCTGATTTTGTTACTCTTTTATTTTAAATCTCTCATCTCTGAATTCTAGAAGTCTGTCACACCTTAGTATATATAGTCTCAGACTTGATGCAAAATATTTATTTCATTTAGCATGCAATGCTTTTATTTCTGTCATTTCCATACTTCTCATTTTTATACTTGACAACAATTCTTACAGAAAACACAAATAAATGGTGTCTGATTTGATGACAGTAATACTTGAGGTTTGCCATTTGCAACTTAGGGCAACTCAACCAACCAAAGCTTCTTTACAGCCTGTATTTGAAAGTTCTTCACCCTCAGTACAAAATAAATAAATAAATAAATAAAAAAAAATAGCCTCTTTGTAGTATGGGCACAGGGTAAATAGAGATGCAGGGAATTAAAATAAACAGATGGACTTGGAAGTGCGAAAATGATAGGGAGTTATTCATTTAAATATGAATGTTTATTGCTATCATATAACACACAAACAAATTGGTCCTGGAATAAGTGAGCTTTAATGGGGTACTTTCAGAATCACAGAAAAAGTCATTTCTAACAGTGAATGGGGAATTGCATTAAAGTAAAAAAGGTGTTATTTTCCCAGAAACTTGTTCTTTGTCTCCTCGTCTCATTGCTGAGGTTCTGACTGTAACTTTTCCCACACCTCCTTCTCCCTGGATAATTGCAGCAGTCTTAACACAGAGATACTCTGACTAAACTTGTTGTTTGACATGCACATCTTCTAGGAAAAATAATATATTTGAGAGAAAAAAGATAATTTTTTTTAGTAAGTTTGGGTACTATTGCTACTATTGTTATTACCATTATGACTGCTTCATGTAATTTAGGAACTGAATAAATAGTAAAATAGTGTCTAGGGAAAGGGAATAGCTGGAGAAGTACCAGGAAAGTATTTGTTCTTGCTTACTAAATGTTTTGGCTTTTTCAAATGATTATATATTTTCTTATGTGATTTTTACGTCAGTACATATGGAATGTCTATTTAATTGTGTTGAAACCTGAAATTCTTCTGGTTGTTCTGATTTTGACTTATCTCTTTCTTCTTTCCAAATGCTAAGATTTTTTATGAAGCACTCTCATCTTCCTAACATGTTCCAATACAATATCATCTTCATTAACAAAAGCTGGGGATTTCTGGCATAATGACTAAACTTCCAAAGAGTTACTTGGGATTTAGAAACACTGCTTTCATTGACTCTAACAAGATTAGTGAGACTTTACTGTGTGCAAAGCTTTGAAAATTTAGGTGGGACATTTAAGAATTAATGACTATAATGGTTTGACTTGAATAAATTAAAACAATTGAGCTAATAACACCATAATGCCTCAGTAGAATTTTATGATAGATTTCTATTAAAAAAAAGAATAACTCATCAAGAATTTTTTTTGTTCCCTCCATCCAATCTTTCTTTCTGATGTTTCCTGTCAGCCATGACAAATGATTCCCACAGTAGTGCTGCTTACCGTATCGGAGCTGTAGGGCTGGGTAAGCAGCTTTGTATTTTCTGTCGCTTATAGATAATTACAGGGTTTTCAAACTCTTACAAGTTATTTGCCATTGTGGTATTATAGCCAGTTCCAGAATATACATACACAATTCATATATGCATACGTACATCTTGAACTCTGAGGAGATAACAGCAAAAAGCAAAGGAAACATGAAAACTTTTAAATTCTTTCTTATGTATATATACAGTATTTGTCCTAATGTTACAAAGTATTTTAGTGATGGGAATGGGAAAAGAGGTAAAGAAAGGGTACTAATATTCAGGGCAGATAGAAAAAAATGAAATAATAACAGAACAAACCAGTTCTGATATACAAAAAATAATGAACAGATTTCAGTAGATAGGAGAAGAAAAGACCTTAAGTGATAACATCATGGAAGAACATAACAACATGGAAGATGAGGTTTCTTGTGCAGAGATGCACACATCTCCTTGCATCATGGAAGGGACTAAGGTGGACTCCAACTAAGCTAGTGAGGTGAGTGTAAAAACCATGTTAATTCTCTTTTCTCCTTATCTCTACCTACTCAAACTCCTAACACTCCTATTTCATAGCCCATCTGGGGATATCTCCAGAGACACTACAGCTATCTGCTGGAAGGCTCCACAGCAGAGAGCAGGAAGGCTCTTGTGATTTCTACTGTTGTGGAAGAACACATATGGTATCAAGTAGTCTTCGGTAGATGGAGTTCAAGCAAAAGGAAGGAGATCATGACTGCTGTGCTGGTGTTTGCTCAGATCTCCATTCTCTGCTGAAAATATCAAAAGCTCCAAATTGCTGCTCCTCCAGAAAGCTCTACACACGCCAGGATTGTCCTAGTGTATCAGGCGAGATGTGAGCAAGCACAGCTTCATGTGCTGCTGACCAATGGAACTGTGAATTACTGTGAAAGTGGAGAGAGTAGAGTCAAAAGAAAGCTGTCAAAACACTTGGAACTGGCTGATAGAATGGAAAAGTCCACACGGTATTATCACCCAAATCAATCATATATCCTCTGTTTTCTGAACTTTTGGGAAAAGGCATGTTAGCATCAGCTTTTGAAATAACAAGAGAATGTTATACTGATAAAGTGCTTACAGGCCATGTCTTCTGCAGTGCACAGTGGCAGGCAGGCAGTTAGCAAAGATAATTTGGAGTAAGTAGTAAGACTGAGTTCCACACCATTTCCAAATTTCCATACTAAATGATCAGCTTTCTTAGCCTGCAATTCACGGCAAACCTCTATGAATACTTGTGATGGAATTCATTTGTGGTCTACAGAGTGACTGATGAGATTCATGGTGCTTCACATTAAAACAGACTTTTTTTTTAAGCAC
This sequence comes from Tetrao urogallus, assembly GCF_951394365.1. Taxonomy (NCBI): domain Eukaryota; kingdom Metazoa; phylum Chordata; class Aves; order Galliformes; family Phasianidae; genus Tetrao; species Tetrao urogallus. The sequence continues at coordinate 25,943,231 of NC_136820.1, read as the reverse complement.
AGTGTTCCTAATTTTGGGTTGGACTCAATGATCTCTGGAGGTCCCTACCAACCCCTACAATTCTGTGATTCTGTGATTTTAAAGTTTCTAACTTCCCCTCTCTTCTTCAGTAGTTGCCCTTTAAATAAATAAACAATACAAATAAAGAGCTTTGCTTTTGGACTGAATTTTTCTGTCATTTTTTGTCTTGAGATACATTTTTTATTAAATGTGTTAAATTCTCCTCAAAAATCTTCTGACAGACATGCTGATGCAGTTGTACCTGCAGCTTTGGTAAGGAGGCTCTAATTGGTGCAGATGGATGGCTGCAAAACTGTCAGTTTAGCTCTATGGCATTCACTAAGCAGACAAAGAAGTTTATATGTAAACTATAGCACAAAACAGTTTACATGTCAATTATTTCTTTTCTGGTTAGTTTCACACTGACATTTATTTCCATTTGTACTCATTTTGTTTCTCACTGATTAAATTATTTCCCAAATCACCTTGTTTTTTTTCCATCTTTCCTTATAGCTAAGCATCACTACCAAGGTCTTTTTTGCTCAATTTACGTACTAAATGCAGTAAAATGTGTTATCGCACGAGAAGTGCATGCCTCTGAATGTGACAACCTGAAAACATGTTATTTTCCATGTTAAAGTGGATTTAACAACTGCGAAATATGTCTCATTTTGTTTCTTGCTAGGCAGATAAATTCGCTCTATTTCTAGTCTGCCCTGGTCAATTTTTAAAGCAATTTCTTAGCATTTAGCTCACAGCAGGATAAATGCTTTATTTTACAAAAAAGCATGTGTATATGAAAATCCCTAAGTCCAAAGAAGTGCAATCTTATACAGATTAGGTGGTTATTCAAAATATTCTAACAAGTCTAATCTATTCTAATAGCAATGGTGAAATTGCACTGACAACAAAGCAGCAATGCTTTAATTTGGTTAGAAGCTGAAGAGAAAACTGTGGTTTTGCTATAGATGTTAATGCAAGCTCTGACCTCCAGGTAGAACTCCAATATTTCAGCTCATGTTAGCTAATTTGAGTCAAGCAGAGGAATTTAAAATGGGTAAAGATTACAGCCCCTACATGCATCCCAAGCAAGCTGCAATGAGACAACTGAGATGCACAAGGATGGAGCGTGGTGGATCTGCAAGGGTCTGTGTATGGGAAGAAGGAAACGTACCATAGCAAAGGTATTGTGCATTAGGCCTGTTCTTCCGTATGTTCTTCCATGCTTTCTGTAGTCTCCAGTGTTAATCCAAATACCTAAATTAGAGAAGAAAAACAGCATTTTGTATTAAATAGGCAGTAACTTTAATTTAGAGATATGCTCTCCCTTTAAACAACATACTTCTTTATGCATTTGTAGAACTGAGGCCAACCTGAACCTCGGCTCCCAGTCCTTATCCAGGATCCCAAATACTGTATTCACCCTGTATTCCTTAATAGAAATATGACCTTGCTTAGTTCCTGTAGTGGTAGTTAGAGTTTAAATTGAAAGTTAACAGAATATATTTACCATTTTCATAAATACTATTTCTAATAACAAAATGGACATTAATAATGTTAACTCGTTTCACTGATTACACTAACCTTGGAGGTATTTGGTAGATCAGCAAGTTTTAATATAACAAACCAAGAAATATTTTATTAAGTCACACAGAACTACAAGCGTGTGCTCAATTGATGAATATGGAAAACCCACTCCAGGTAGACAATGATCACAGAATACACATATACTCAAGTAATAAATATCAGTAAGTACTAAAACCTAAAAAGAAACAAGATTGTTGAGTTTCTGAATAAAATTATTTATAGAGATCAGCTTTATCATAGTCCAGTTGCTATTTAGAAAGAAAATTTAAATACAGTTACTTTTATTATGGAATTATTTTGAGTTTAATCACTTTCAAAATACTTAACATGCTTCAGACACTTTAGTAAGCTTTCGTGCTAACATTATATTAGGAATATAGTTTCTGCTTGGTCGTCTGTATGAGATAAAAAAAAATCTTTAAAATAACAATAAGAATAAATTCTTGAAAGTTTTAACGTTACTTTCCTTTAAACCAGCATTCTTATCAGGAAGAAGTATACCTAAAAGCATTGCTTAATTAAAATTTAGTGTAGGATTCCTTGGGGTATCACTCAAAGGAATGAAAATTCACCAAGCACCTTTCAGTTTTTTCCATTTCTCTCACAAAAAGAGTCATTGAAATACAGTTTATCTGTTTTTTCCTTCCGCACCTTGGTAGCCACTGGAGATGGAAGAAAGCTCCTGAGCTTGGTTGGATGTCCAATAACATTTCTTACTCTGCAGTTTTCTTCTTTATTTTTTCCTTCTAGCAGCAGATAAGAGCAAAGACTATCCTCACACATTTAGCATGTTTGGGGATTTCTTGTAGTGACTCTAGTTTTGTGCACCGTGGGTAAGGTACTTTAGGCTTCCTACTTCTACTGAATGCTTGAAATGCTCCCAGTGTTTCCCTCCATTTATTAACTTCTCCAGTTCAGACCCAGCAGATGGCATGGATGCTACAAGAGATTTTTTTTCATAGCTGGAAGACTTTCACAAATCTCCATGTTCGATAACCATATTCCCTAATTTTTCTGCACTGATAACTGCATTGCTATGTAACGTAACAAGGCTTAAAAGGAAAACAAATTGCATTTTAGTACTTGAACATTTTCTGCTGGACAACATATAATTGTTTTCATTTTCCTCACAGAAGACTTATTGTGGATGGGAAATAATGCAGCAGAGGAAAAACGAGTCTATACGAATATTTGCGGCAGAAATTTGTAAAGTTCTTTGTATGGGATTGTGGCTGTATGCTCAGATATCTCTGATTAAAATGTTTGCTCTCATTTGACCTTTCATTTACTTGGTCAGCTAATTTAATTTATTTTATAAACTATTCAACTTTCAGTTTCCTCATTAATACCACTATCAGTAGTTAATTCCACTTAATGAAGCAGAGAGACAAGAATTTTGACTGCATACAAACCTTTCTCTCAAATTGCACTGTTAAACTTGAGACAGTGACATCCTCAAAGAGTGAGATGCCTATGTTTTCTTCTGTTGCCTCCAGTATCTCCAGAGGAATGGCCTTTTTCAGTGTTAGTAAATTGATAAAGAAATAAAATTAGCCACTCTAGCCTGAAAATCTATTATGTTTCATAAAATCTGAAGAAAGACAGGAATAAGAGTCACATCTGGATTATTCTAAGAACATGTGAATTTACTCTGCATTAGGGACTAAGCCATAGAACACGTGGGCCTTAAGGAGATGTATGTATAGGGCACAGAGTGTGGCAACACTTAACAATGGGTAAAGTTTGTGTTCCATCTAACCTTCACTTCAAAGGGCTGTACACAGTCCCAGTTTCTTAAATAGCATCCCTTCTTATTCCTCCACAAGTCTAGAAACCTTGTTTAATATCTGCATTTTTTACTGGATTTTGGTTGTCTAGTGATTCTGAAACAGCTTTAAGTCAAGCTCAGAATAATAAAATACTTACTGGTTTCTTCTCTATTTTGTTTTCCCTTTGCCAAATTGGTCTGTATATAACCCATCTCAATGTGTCTTTCCAACTCTTTTCATCCATAATACGAAAACATCGTTTAGGGTTAAGGCTATTTTACAAATATTTATCAGTTCCAAGTTGAAAATAAATTGGAAAAACTTGATGTTTTCAACTTCTTGAGTTCAAAAGTGAGAATTATAACCAGCTCTGCTGGGGACCAGAGATTCAGTGAACTCTAAGCTTTTCTTTGGGCAGGAGAAGCTACACTCGTGCTTGTCAAGGAGATTAACGAGAAATCTGATTGAGTCTGGAAGACTATTGCTGCAGTGGATTACAAGTTTGATCTTCTTTTTTTCAGGGATAACTGCCTCAAGGGCTAGGACACGGGTACAGCAAAGCAGATAATATCACTGGCTGTGAAGAAAAATTGTGGCCATATGGCTGGTGAAGCAATCCATTCAGTGAAAGTACGGTTATGTTCTGCTATCCAAAATTGTTACTTTGCATTTACAGGTTAACATGTACCCTTTCTCCAACTTTTTCCTATCTTATTTATTCGGACTGCACATTCCCTGGGAAAGGGCAATTTAGTATTAGGAGTATGTATTGAATTCTGGAGCTATTGTACTGCAAATGTTTAACAACAACTCTTTGAATAATCAGATTAGAGTAAACATAGGAATACAGGTTTATAGTGCTGGTGGAGTGTGAAATTTCTTAAACTGGGTAGTATGCTACATAATAGGGAGGGAAACTCAGCTGGCAAAGAGATGTATCCTCTAACTCTTTGATCTCAAGAATCACAACAATGCTCAGAGAATACCAAACCAAAACTTTATTTAAAAAATAGAGGATCTCACAAGCAGTCGTTCTCCTTTAGGCTGCATATGCTATTGTTTCTTACATAGGCCAAATACACAGGATTTCAAAGTTCACCTTTATAATATTTTATCATATTCAAGAGCTATAGAAAGACACATCATCTTCATATAAACACATTCACATTATATTATGGTCGATCTATGTACCTATCCTAGAATAGCAGTCCAAAAGTAGATTACAAACCCAAAAACATCAATTTCAGTGATAGCACATCTGCACTAAATGCAGCTTTCTTACTTTGTAGTGAATGCTTTCTGAGAAAGATCAAGAGAAGGGTTCTGATGGTTTTAACTCTGTCCTAAAGCAAGAAGATCACTGAATCAGATAAACTATTAATCTCTTTAAAGCTTGTTTCCTTTATTTTTCCAAGGCTGAGATTCTTTGCAGCAAAAAGCAGCCAAGATGTTTCCTGCCAAGAAGCAGACATCTCATGCATGTTTCATAAATATTTTTCTCTGCTGAAAATAAAAGGATTAAGCAAACACAGTCCAATCTGCAAAAGTTTCCCCTAATGATTTTTAAATGACTCTGGAAGAAATCTTGTCCCTATTGAAATCAACAAGAAATTCTTATTGTTTTCAATACATCCAAGATTTTACCTCTAATTTTTAGTCATAGTGCAAACCCTTTCAATTTCATAAGAGACTAGTAATACAAGTACACTGAATATGGTGTGGCACTTTTTATTACAGTTTTTAAGATTCTGAACAGCCAAACAGATGTCTTTTTACTGTTAAGTTAAATTTTATTAATATTTTCATAGGTAGATTAAGCCAAGCTTATGCCTGCATTGCATTCATTGTAAATATTAACCAAGATAAATTAATATTTCCTAGCTAAGCTGTATTATTTATAATATCACATCAACACATCAAGATTTTCTGTAGAACAGATCAGTCCTGAAGGAAGCCCCTCGCAATGCAAGATTAAAGAGGTTTCAACAAGCTAGCAATGTTGTATCTACAAGGCTGTTGATACAGAGTCCTTCTTTGCTTAGAAAAACAAACATTATGCTGGAACAGAACCCAGCACTCAGCCCTGGATGTCCTGACTGCTGCAGGCCTGGTATGTTGGACTCTCCCTGCAGGACCCTCAGCTGTATAGGTTCAGTTGTGGGACATACCTAGGAGAAGAGCTCCCTAGGAGAAGAGCAAAGGCCATTAAATGTCACTGGAGATGAGCACTCTGCAGTGGCTGCTCACACTGCAATATGTGTGAGTATATGTGTAACATACCGCCTGAATTGCAAATATTCAGAAGTATTTCATGTGTATATGCTGTATTTGCATATAGGGCATGCATTGTGTGTACATGTATGTGCATACTTCAGTAGAAAGCATTTGTATAGCTGTACAAAAAATCACTTCTTGTTCATAATTCCCATATTTCCGCCTCTTTGTATTTTGCAGTGTGCAAGCACAACAAAGATATCCTCAGGCTTTTATTTTCTTCCAATCAAAAAATGCCATATAAACAGTCTAAATCCATTAGTCATGTCCTTTAAAATCTGTAAGTGTGGTCTAGTCCTTCTGCAGTGAGGAGACAGAGGGCAGTGCTGCACAGAAAAAGCCATCCCAGGGACAGACAGCCATCCTAGCAGCATGTAGCCACTGCTGGCCCAGGAGTTGCACTGTACTGTGTTCTCATGGCTATGCTGCTGGGTGTGAAAAATAGATCTGCTCGCCCTAAGTTGTACTACTGCGGAGCACAGCACTGTGTTGAATGGTTTTTCTTAAGGCTGAGGACATACTTGAAAACAAACCATGTGGTCTGACATGAGCCAGAAGATCCAAGCACACCTCTCTTCAGAAATCAGAAATTAATTTTTGTTCTCTGTTGGAAGTTGCAGGCACTAATTAGTGCTAAGAAAATGAACATAGCAAAGATTGCTGATAAAGAGCAATGTTTATTTGACTTTGGACACAGCATATAGCCATGCTTTAAAATCAAATATGTTTTTATTATAGTCTGTGTGTAATGTGCTAGCACTTTTTTTTTGTTTAATTATCATATACTCAGATAATTTTCATCTTTCAATATTCAAACAACTCATCTTTTTCATATTTACTGCAGACTGAATTCCTAGTTTTTATTATTGTATTGGCCAGCATGTGATACAGAATCATGGAATTGTTTGAGTTGAAGAAACCCTTAAAGACAACCAAGTCCAACTCCCTGCAATGAACAGGGACACCTACAGCTAGATCAGTTTGCTCAGAACCCCATCCAGCCTGACCTTGAGTGTGTCCAGATGCAGAGCATCCACCACTTCTCTGGACAACATGTTCCAGTGCTTCACCATCCTTACTGTAAAATAAAACAAGACAAAAATCAAAACAGACAGAGAAAAAAACCCTTCTTCTTTATGTCCCCTTCTTTCTTGTATCTCCCCTTTAGATATTGAAATGACTTCTTTTCCAGAGACGTCAAGCTTCCAACAGTGACTGTTAGTCTGTTGGTAGGAATTTTTTAAGCAAAACAGTTTTCTATGGCAAAATGTACAATGTTTTACTTTGGTCACATAACTATCCTGCTTACTCAGAAAGCTGGTGTCACACTTGTAACAAGATGTTGACGGGAAAAGGCACTATTTCTTTTGAACACAAAAGCAGCTGATGATTGTAGCGTGTCAGGAAATAGCAGAGCCTAGCAGAAGGAAAGCTTCTGACAGGCAGAAGATATATGATGGAAGAGGATTTCTCAGGCTAGTAAGCAGAAACCTGGCTATCTAGCTGTGGAAAGGATGAGAGAATAAAGACTGAAGACAAGAAAAATGAAGACCATACACAACATATCTGTACAGATTTATATACTGCTGTCACTGAGCTTTTTTCATTTTCAATAAATGCATCACACAAGCAAACAAAAATCCATCCAATTTTCTATGTCAAAATTCATGTACAAAAACATTTTCCTGTGACAATAATTTGTAATGGAGGAATTCATTATGCTTCCTCTGTATATTTTACATCCTCTACTTTCCTATGCCTGACTGAGCTTACCACTTGTTTCTGTCTCTTCATTCTCCCTGCTTCCGATGTAACAAATCTTTTTTTCCAGGGTCTCAGAAACCCAATTCTTCTCTCGCATACAAGCTCTCTGTAATGGCTGAGAAATGCAGCAAAACACATCCAAGAAGAATTTCTGATGCACTGTTTATTTTGCATTTCATGTGCTCACAGGTAGATAATGGAATGTTAAGCTTAATATAGGATGGCTCTATTGCTTCTGAAGTACAATCATTAAAGATCCAGGTGTGGGTGAATGCAACTACATAACTCATTTGACTGCTGGGGCAAGTCAATTGCTATGTAGTGTACTCCACAAATCAGATCTTCCTGTCTGATCCTTGCATGTTACGCTCCTTGGAGGAAATATTCCTTTTGCAAGATAGTCCGATTTTGAGGATCACATTTTAATTACATTTTCCTCTATGCATTATCAGCTCAAGCTCAGGTTATGAAACAGTAGAACTTAAAAAACTTTATCGTTCTTTACTCATCTACCAGGACAGCTTTGAAATATTTGATGTGATGGAGAAAGAAGGTTAAATGTGGTCATCTTTTTGACCTCCCATGCAAGGAAGTCTAGTCAAGTTCAGTCTTCCATTACGGAAGAATGAACAAGTTTACTTCTTCAGTACTAAATAACAGTTCACTGATAAACCCTTTCAGTTATGTAGGCATCTAATTTTTATACACGACAAGAATAAAATGAGGTTTAAGATTGAAGATTTTGTGAAATCCTTTCACTGTTTGAAGGTTTAAGATTATCTGCGTTCAGGTACAGTGATGCAGGGTGAGGCATAAAATCTTCAGATTTTAAACAAGTAATATCAAATTAAAAAACATGCAGCTGACCCATGATTCATGCATATATTTTATATTATTTGAAAGCCATTGGAATGCTTTTATTCTTCCTCAACCTAATTCTCACTGCATCCTAATAAGCCAAATGCAAATATCACCTGTATATAGTCACAGTATAGGAAATGAACAATTTTTGCATTTGTCAAACACTTGTAGAAATGGCTGGGCACAAGCAGAGAAAGCTCCTGCAGTAAAATCGACGTTGCTGTAAGTGTTTAAATACTGACATGCCTCCTACCTATACCATCACATTCCTTTTTTATCTGGAATAATTCTTGAGTTGATCTGGACAGTTACAAGTGGGAGGAAGAGATGTGATTTGCAGATACAAAAATTCTGGCAATAATCTTCAGTTGTTTTAAGCACAGTGTCTCAACTGCATGAATTTTCTTCCCACAAGCCTACAAAATTCTAGTTAGTTAAATGTTTGACACATTATAAGAACCTCATCTGAAGAAAATTATCCCCTTAAGACTCCATCAAAATCCTGTAGACTGTCATGAGATGTAAGTAGTAATAGAGTAAGAAGCTTGAATTTGGGACAAAATTCAGTTTATTTCCCGCTGATAATGAGTTCTGCTGTAGGGAAAGGGAAATGGAAAGAGAAAGGGAAAGGGGAAGGCGAAGGAAAAAGGAGAAAGGGAAAGGGTGAAAGGGAAAAGAAGAAAGGGAAAAGGAGAAAGGAAAGGGAAAACAAAAGGAAAAAATTATGAGTAAGGGGAGAAATCTTAATAGATTCAACCCATTTTTAAATGGCTAGGACAAAAATCTTCATTCAGACACATTGGTGCCACCCCATTAAATTCCAGCAGTGGCACCACTGGTAGAGAAAGAATGGCACACAGATTTTTCACCATTAAGTAATCTGTTTTCATTACCTTCTCAGCAGTTTGTTTCATTTGCCTGCAGAAAGGAAACTAAAATTAGAAAACATTTCATGTTCATAGTTTGCTTTCAATATGAGAAAAACACAAGTCTATAAATTTTTATATTGGGTTATGCCTTGTGCAGTTCTACTAAAAAGTTGTCTTTACATTACAGTGATGAACTGTGAATGGCGCAGTGCATTATTCTGTCTAAAGTAATTCAAATTAATGACCCTAGAAATATTATTTGAGGTGTCTAAGTTACAAAGCATTTCCAATGAACATTACCAGTAGAATTTTTATTTTTTCTTTCTAATGTGTGCAGGGCTATGTGTTAATAAACTGTTATCTGATCACTTTCAGAACTTGCTATCTATTGCAGGAATTCCACATACCACTCTTGTATCAGTTTCAGTAGGAAAGAAATGTCAGATAAATGCTGGCAGCAAACTGACAAAAGATTGAATGCATTATTCTTGCACACTTTAGTTCTCATTTCATATTACCTAAAGTGATACTGCTTTTGACTAAACTGAAAACAGAGTAGACAAAAAATAGAGTAAGTCAGAGTGGTGATCTCATAGGATCTTCTGTGAGCAAATGTGATAATATCAGCCTAGCAAGCAGGCTATTATCCTGTCTGGGCATTTCAACCACTCTAACAATCTGCTGGACAAGTAGCAGAGTGAGCTGTGGACAATCTAGGAGGCTCCTGGAATGCATTGATGGTTACATCTTGAGCCAAATAATAGACAGCTCCACTGGAGGAGAATACAGTGCTGGTCCTGTTACTCACCAACCCAAGTGAATTGGCTGGTAATATCAGAATTGAAAGCTGCAAGGCTGTCAGGACCATGAAATGGTGGAGTTTACACTACCAAGGGATATGGAACAGACAAGGAGTAACATCAGAATGCTAAATTTTGGAAACTGTCCTCGATGACAAGGGAGCGGAGCAGAGCAGAGCTGGCAGATTGTCAGGGAGTTAACTAGGTCAATGAAAGGGAAAAGGGATAGGGAGACAGGAGCTGGGCTCAAGGAAGGAAAAAAGTAGCAGCAACAATCTATAGAGGAGAACTTATTTTACTAACTATGATATCGGAATGCAAGATAACACAATATATACAATCTAATTGAAATTGAGATTAATAAATCAAATAAGATAGAAGAGAGAGAGAGGGAGAGAGAGTTCCTGAGATCGAGTCAAAACTGAATAGCTTGGAACAGCTAGGAAAGTGCCTTCCAGCATCCTCTGCAAGGCAGTAAGAGACCACCCCACCCAGAAGGGCCAGATCCCATGACTTCCGTAATATATAGGGATAGGCACCTGGAATTGGAGCATTAACACTCTATCTCTCAGCGCACTACATGATGTTATGATGTGGAATACTGAAAACCAAAAGACACAAAACTGTGACACAGATCTTTAAGGAAGCTTTCCTTTGGGCACAAGAGCTCTCCATACCCAGATGTAGCAAGTCAGTAAGGCAAAGGACCAGAGTAGCTGAACTGGAACCTACTGGTCAAATTAGAGGAAGAGGAAAATGCACAGGCAGTAAAAGCAGGGACAGGTGCTCTGGGAATAGCACTATAGGGATGCTGCTGGCTGTGTAGAGATAGGGTCAGAAAGGCCAAGGACCAATTGGAACTAGACTTGGCAATGGGTGCAAAGAATAAAATATGCTTCTACAGATACATAAACCAGAGAAGGAAAGCACGGGAGGACATACTCTTCCTAGTGAGCAATACAAGCAGGCTAGTAACAAAGGAAAAGGAGAAAACTGAGGTATTCAATAATTTTTTTTTGCCTCAGTCTTCACCGGTAATTGCTTTTCACACATGTTTCAACTGCATAGTTTGGAAGCTGGGGACACCTAAGTAGTTTCTCTGCTGGTGTGAGCCAAGATCAAGTTTATGATCATGTGAGGGATCCGAACATCCGTAAGTCTATGGGTCTCAAGGAAGCTCACCCCAGAGTCCTGAGGGAACTGGCTGATACAATTGCTGAGCCACTCCCAATGACACTTGAAAAGTCAGGCAGACCTTGGTGACTGGAGAAAAAGGCAATTTTGCGTACATTTAAGAGTACAAACTTAAGATAGGACAAGGCTTCAAAGTAAAACAGTGAAGATTTAGACTGGATATGAAGAAAAAGCTTTTTACAATATAGTTAACGAAGCACTGAAACAGGCTGCCTAGAGAAAGGGTGGATTCTCCACTCCTGGAGAAATTCAAGGTTCTTCTGGACAAGACTCTGAGCAACTTGATCTTGCTGTAGGTAAATGTTCCTGTTCAATGCAGGGGAGTTGGACTAGATGGCCTTTAAGGGTCCCTTCCAACTCAAATGATTCTATGATACTATGGAAGTCTAAAGAATACTTTTTAGTTTATTCTTAGTTTTTAAAGTTTACATGAAATTTTAAAAAATGTGAAGGAAGCAGAGAACTGGAAAATTCACGTAAGAACTTTTTTAGTCATTGAATACATATATCCCTTTTCAAAAAGTGACAACATTCCAGAACACTTATTCACCCTATAACTCCCACGAATAACAAACCAAAGATATTCTTCAAACTCCAAACTTCTAATTTGTAGATCATAACATAGATTAATGGAACTTTTTTAATTTGTACTGTTGTAGGAGAAAGAAAAGCTCTTCATTTTTCTTCACATACAATTCACTCATCCTCAGATATGTAAGCAGAGGCCTGTGTAGAGATGTTATCAAGAAAAATGTGAGATTTATATGAATATTAGGTTGAATGCTAAAGAATGTTTCTCGAGAATAGCAAGAGAGGCTGTTTTCCTCCACTGTACCAGCTGATGATGTACTTCCTAAGAAAGTAGTAACACTTACAAATCACAGATACAATCTTCCAAAAAGATTTGAAGTAAATAGATAAATGAAAATCAAAGTCCATCCAAGATTGATGGCACTAGGCAGCAATAGAGTTAATACTCGTTTGGGAGACATGCCATGATAGTGGTATCCAGAGACACAAACTCGTAAGAAGCTTAGAGATCAGAGGAGATTAAACTGTTTGGACTTCACAGAAACTTTTATGACTAAACTCCAATCCTAAAACCACTTCTAAGTAAAAGCATGAAAACAACCAGCTTCTGGATTTCAAGAAAGTGGACTGAAGAGTAAATTTTTCTACAAAATCATTAAAAAAAAAAAAAAAGTCTATTACCTGTGGTAAAGATAAAATTAAACACCTTTGTGTTTTGTTTTTATTTCTTTGTCTTATTTTTCTGAGTTCTCATATGTCTTCTGTACTTCACTTTCCTTAGCCCTGCAGGAAGGATTTCCAAATTCATCAGCTGCTGCCATAGTAAGGCTGGTCTTATCATCAGTGAGTAAAAACAATAACTGTGTGTACTTTCAAATATCTCTGTTTTGTTTTTTTTTTCCTAATAACTTTTTATTTCAAAATATCTTTTAAAAGTCCTGAAACAAGTTTTCAGCCTTTCTTTACGACACAGTATTACAGTCCAATCAAAATTAAATGTTTGCTTAGTTTTAAAGGTCACTCAATAGCCATGCACCAAGCTATCTTTAAAGGTAAAGCAGATCTAAAATACATTTTCTCACATGAATTTGGGTAGAAATCCTATGCAAAATTTAAATTCTTTTAATATCAGATACACTATTTTAATTTCTTACCATTGGTTATTTTAAGCTAATTAAGAACTACAACATGAATTGTATTTATTGACTATACTAAAAATATCATAAAAGGAAACAAATTATGTTGTACGGAATACACATTCACATGCAAGAAAGATGGAAAACTGTAATTCTTTCTATCCTAGGTGGGCAGAATTAATTTCAGATTTGATCACCTTGCTTCTTATCAGGATCATTGGTGAGGAGGTGCAGAATTACTGCATTAGCAGAAATCTGACAGCTGGACTCTAAGAATAATGGACAAAACTCCTGTGTGTGGCTCATCAAGAAGACACAGAGGCCAGATTTACAGTGATCACTCTGAAAAAAATCTACCTTGAAGAGAAGAACAGCAGCTGTATCAATCTTAGCTGAAATGTCTGACAGCAGAATATCAGTCTCTTTCGTATAACATGGTATCTGCCCAAGTGAAATTACATACCATGACATCAGTGAAAGACCTCAGTTTTCCTACTAATGATGGAATGTAACTATTTCATAAAAGTTAGTAGCTAAACACCAGTAGCTAGAATCCTAAAAAACAAGAGTACAGAAATCCAAACTGCAGTTTCTTTGTGCTGCCTTCAGTGAATACCATCTCTGCCTTTACGAAGAGGAAAGAGGAGCTTTAAAGAAGATACTTCAAAATTTTAATAAAGAAAGAGTATTGTCAAGCTGTGAAAAATGGTTATCCTCTAACAAAACAGAAAGAAATGCACTGGCTACTGATAGGCCTCTAGCAAGCAGCAACAAAACAAGGCAAAGCATGTGCTTTGGTTTTATCTGGAATAAGTTTCTTCTGTGCCAATGGGAAACTCACAGTGGATAGAGGTAAGCACACATTTAAGCCTTTGAAGAAACCGAATTTTAACAATAAAATCAATATGTGTGAAATAAGAATAAAAGGGAATAACAAAGTATGTTTTTATGATTTAAAATAAAATGGGGAAGCAATAGTAATTTAATAGAACTGAATTACTGATAGATCCATTAATGAATAAATAAATTAGAAAATATTAAAAATTGTGGAACTTTATTTTAACAAAGATTTCACGTTCTAATAACACCAGTAAGGTCTGTGAATTTTAATGCTTCTTTGTTCCAATGCTGAAGACTTAAGTGCTTAACTTTTATCAGCAAAACAATTGAACACACTCACAATTGGTAGTGCAGCCTGAAGTTTATGTAAGAGTGAGAGCTCAACTCTAAAATGCCTACAAAATTTAATCCCACAGGTCTATAAAACAGCACAGAATGTTTGTATGATAGTAACAGTATTAGTGGTTGAGTTGGTTAAGTCGCACAAAGTAGACAGAATTCTTCATTTCTTTCTGAAAATTACTTAATACTTTCCAATTAGTGAGCAGTTTAAGCATTAGAATGGAGAAAAAAAATTCTTACATTTATTAATTGTAATTTTGGCAGGAAATTACAGCTACTGTCTGATACTATTTAAAGTATGATGGAAGCATGCTCCCAAATGCTCCAGAAAAGAGCTAACGCTTCTTTACTGGCCTTCAGAATGATGTTTTTAGTTTCAGCAGCAAGTATGCGACCATTAAGAAACAGAGGAAGTAGCACTGAATTAATGTCCCTTTTGTTTTCTAGTAAATTCATGTTTAAAGCTTTAAAGAGCTTAAATATTTCTCTTAAATATATTTTAAAATGTGTCAAGGGCAGACAAGGGCATTTCTTCTTGTGTCTCTATTTGGAAAAACAGGAACACATATTCTTTTCAGCTGTGATGAAGAAGACCCTTGTCTCACCTTACAAAGAAAGAGGTTTATTTTCCATATATTGGTCTTTCTGAATATCCACAGAAATTATCTGTATGTATGTATGTAACAGTAATATTAGTAAAAGCCTAAATAACTACCAACTAGTGAGTTACTAAAACATTCCCATTTTTACATAACATACTTTTAAAATAGAAAATAAAAAGCATTGCAACAAAATATTCTACTTCCCAACAATACTTAAATACCAACCCTAGTCTCTAAGGACACTTAGACTTTGCCCATCACTGTATTAATCTCTGTCGTAATGCTCATCACACACTGTGAAAGCCTTTCAAATAAGCAAATGAAAAAAGCAACTGAATCCAACAAAAAAGTACATTAACAAAAAGGAAAATATTTTAAATCACTGCCAAATTAACCACGTCCAATTGACCTGCAAGATTTACTGCATGAAACATGAAAACTGCAGATATTTGGTATTTTGCAATTGCCACAAAATAATTTTTCTTCTCCAGTGAATGTTCTTGCTGCTCAGGTTGAGTCTGCCCTTATTATATAGTTACACTAATGGCTAAAGTTATCTGGTTAACTCCATTGTCAGCAGTTCATCTACTAGAAGAACAAGAAACATACCAAAATAAGGACAGCTGTATTAAGTTCAGATCCCTGATCCACGGAAATAGCAACTGTCTACAGAAAAGAACCCAGCATAAATTACAGACATGCAAATACATTTTTTTTCCTGCCTCTCCATAGCAAGGCTCAGCCAAGTACCAAAACAAAGACACACTCTATCTGGAACTTTTTTGTACTAATACAAAAACTGTAATTATTTCTTGAATTCTGTGCCTTTTTCTGCTGATTGTGTGCTTTATGACCTTTAAAAGTATGATCCATTGGAAATTTTAATTATGTTCCTAGAATTTTATTTTTCAGGTATTTAAGATCGCTTCTTTCTTATTAACAAACTATGAGTTAAACAAACAACAACTTCCACAGAACTTAACTTTTTTATTTTCAGGAACATATGGCAACATCTGTTGTTTCACTGTTGGGCAATGACTTATTAGCAATGACTTGTCTGCTATATAAAGTAGGAACTGGAAAAATTTAAGTGCAATTACAAATACATATACACAGACATTTAAGTATTTGCTCTCAAGTTATTATTTTAAGTCAAAAGACTAAGTATTATGCTCATCAAGACAACTTTCAGTTCCTGTAGAGCAAATATGAATTGCTGTTTGTTAATGTCAGGATGTTCTTATTTAGAGAAATTAAAGCAAACAGAAGACACTTCAAGTTTCAGACATTTATTAAACCCCATCAAAACACTTTCCAACACATAACCAAGTGCAGTGTGAGGCATGTTTGAATAGTTCCTGGATGATTAAGCATGGTAATTGTGCGGACAGATTCCGGAAGACCTTTCTGTGCAGCTCGTGAAGATGTGCGTGATCTTTAGAAGTCAGGACGGTCCTTTTTGAGCTTACTGTAGTCGACATTAACTGAGTAGAACTAGGCAAGAGAGATTAAAAAAAAAAATTGACCAGAATGAGAAGCTCAATGATGTGATATGTTCCATGGCATTTATTAAAAACATCTCTCACTCGAACTTGTTAGAAAACTGAAATAATTATTTGAATCTTTACAATAAAAAAATAATAAGTATATACAAAATAACAAAAAAATCTTTAAAGAGCATAACTTATGATATTATCTTCATTCTGCATACAGTGTTAGAAACTCTAAACTTAAGACGAGGCAGTGCTGGAGTCAAAAACTGAAGAAAAACCCCACAGAATCTCTTACTTAATATCCAGAATTAGAAATCCATACACTGAAAGTTGAGACAGTACTGCTCGGTTTATCCTATTTTCCCCAAATTTCTGTAATCCTATTTGCTGAAGGCAACATCTAGCTTGCCAAATAGCATAAAGGATTGTAAAGTGTGAAAAAGCAGCATCACAAGGGAACATCTAGAGCAGTGCTGCTAAAACCTAGATTGGTTTAAGTAAACTTAAGTACTTTAGGTAAACTTAAACTACTACTGCAAGAAATAGCGAAGAAGAAAGAAGGTAAGAACAGGTATAAACACTCATTTTACATTAATAAAGTTGGATCCTGCTACAGACCATTTGAAACAGTCCAGATAGTTACTGAACACAGTGAATTTACAGAGTAAGGGTACATTTTGGCCTCCAAGCCTGAATTAACATCAAGCACATGACTGTAAAGAAAAGCCCAGAACTGAAAAGGAAATTAAGATCATTTTAATACATTTAAATTATATTTTTTTTCTCTGCAACTTATAAAATAATCACCAAGTTTTCAATTCTTTTCTTTATAATATTGACTTCCTCAGTCTTTCCAAAGAGAATTTTACTAAGAAAAGAAAAAAGCTATTTCATCAAAAGCTAAAGCTCGCTATTTTACCAGAGCTTTTTACTGAACTTTTGCCTCTCCATTTCCCACAGTACAGCCTTGGGAAAAAAAATCCACAATGATACATAAACCCAAATATGGTAAATTCTGTGGTTGTATTTGTATTCTAAGGCAGATGGGAATGCTAAGGCATGCACTTCTTGAAAGAATTCATGCTGCGCACTGCATTGGATTTGCCTCTTTTAGATATATAGGAAACAGCTACATTCCAGAAACAATAATAAAAATAATGTATTACATTCTTCTTAGAATTTTAAGGGAATCGCAACATATTTTATTCTGAAATGTTTTTTCACTTATCTGAATGACTGGCATACTAAGTTACAGTGCTGAGTAAACACTAACAGAAAACACAGCATGTTTGTTTTCTTAGCAGTTTGAGGATGATTTTAGAACTGTCCTTAACAGAAGTCTTTAGTACATAGAGTGCAACTTCTGTTAAGTACAAAAAGCTTTACCCATCCTCATCTGTTTCCTCATTAGTTCCCTGAAATAGGTTGAATATCACTTAAAGAAGCATCTTATTGCATCTAATATTAACAGTTTTCAAACAATTATTTTCAAACTGTACAATTGCCAATTAGAGTTTATATTAAAATTATTAGTTATTATTATTGGAATTAATATTTAAAGTATAGTTTATATTAAAAACTGACATTATCTTACTTTGCTCCCCATGAGTAAACGCCAACAGTTTAGAATTTTAAAAGCTTTAGTTCAGAACTTCAGAGATTCTGTCCTCCTCCCTGTAATCTTTTTCTCCACGCATTATGGCACTTGTATATTCTCCCTCTGTTATACAAGTCCTCTTTCTTACACTGCAGCATATATCTGACTAATCCTGTGCAAAGACTTTGTTTGCTCCACTATCAACCAAATTGAAGGCAAGGTTACGAAGCTCAAACAACTCCATCTGTTATGACTTCAAAAGACAAATTGTAAGTTGCACAGCAGAAGAAATCTATCACTCATTCAGTTGCTTTCTAATAAACTCAAATGTCCTAAAACAATAAGCTACATTTTTGGTACTATGTTTCCAACAAGTGTGTGGTTTTCATTTTACCTTGTACTGGTCATTGGGAGCCAGTTTATTCCAAGGTTCTGGATTATTTTTCTTGTCCCAGCTATTGAAAGAAATACAGAACATGAGAACATACTCAGAAAAATTCACTGCCTTCAAAAGAAATAAAATTTATCTGTATACTATGGTTATTAGCCATGGACAGTCATCTATCTAAATAAAGTTTCTGTAGAACAAGCTGAAGTTCTCTGTCAGCAACCTCTAAATACTGTAAGGTAAAGTCACAAGCAAACCTCCAAAGCAAGCAAATCTTCTCACATCCATAGCAGTAATACTGGAGCTAGGTATACTAAGGCCTACAGAAACAAAAACCAGCATTCTGAAGTTTACTTTCACATAAGAAGCAAGATAACTGAGCACTGTAAGTAACTGTTTACATACCAGACATCAGGGTTGAACACTGCCAAACGCATGACGTACAGAGCTGCGCCAACGCCTCCTGAGCCAATGATCAGAAACAGAGGGATCAACTAGAACAAGAAAGACTTCAGATGACGGACTGCAATGTAACAAGACAGTATTATTATGAGAATTTCTGATGGCAGCAATGATAAATCAAACAGCCAGCTTCCATGTTCTCAGCTGTAACACACGGCCCTCTAAAACCCTGCAAAAGGGCTCTGTGTGCTGGGTAGAATCTGTCATGGGAAAACTGCTACTATATCACAGTCACCAAACATACTGTAACAACGCATTCCTCAGAAACATTTGTTCGCCACGGAAAGAGAGAAAGATGAAACCAAGAGAGGAAGAGGTATCTCGTGCCGTCCTGGTACAGGCCCAAGCACAGCAGAAAAATGCAGAAAAAGACGACTGGGCCGCGTCCCGCCGATCAAGCGGGACCACCTCGAGGCCGTGACACGGCGGGAAAGGAGAGGGCGAGGAGGGCAGCGGCCCAGAGGGGCCAGGCGGTGCCGAGCTGCCTCAGCGACCGCGGATACTCACACTGGGATGCTTCCTGGCATGGTTGACCATAACACGAAACATAGCTGCAGCGGGCGAAGGTCTCCCTCACTACCCGGCTCCAGAGACCGTCCTGCCCCTTCTGCGGCCGAGCCCCAATGTCACAGGAGGCCCCCGGCGCGGCAGGTGCCCGCTGCCCGGATGTAGCAGCTCCGGCGGTTGCCTGTTCGCCTGTCGCTAAAGCCCGGCCCCGCCAGCGCCCCGCCGCAGCACCCGCGCTAAGATCGCCCCTCCTGCCCTGCTTTCGTACAGCCCCCGACCGGCAGGCAAGGAAGCAGCGCTTGCCGGGCAAGCAGGCACCTCCAGGGGCACCCCGCGGAGCCCCAAGCTGCGGGCAGCCGAGCAGGCGCCAACACCGCTCCGCTCCGCCCCACTGCCGGGGGAGGTGTGAGCGGCGCCTGCGCCGGGGCCGTAAGGGCATAGCGGGAGGCGCCGCTGAGGGCCCTTGGGGGCTGCCCTGGGCCTGACCCCGTGCTGGCCCTCCTGCGGCGTGCGCAGGAGGAGTGAGTGTTTGTGGAGGCTGCGTGGTTTTGCTTGTGTAATTGTCTCCCCGGTAAAGAGGTTAGGAGGAGGTTAAAGGATGGAACAGGACAGGGTTTCAGCGCCTCGAAGGAAAACGAGAATTTCGGCGTAAAACGGCCGCGTTCGTGATTCCGTTGGAGTCGCCGTGGTGAAAACCAGAACTGATAAAATAGGACCATAATTAGTGTGCATCAAGGTGTTTTTAACTATTTCTTCTTAACTACTTTAACTAAGTGGGAACAGAATAATCTGTGTCAGAAATAGTGTAGTTGGCAGGACTAGGAAGGTCTCTCTCTGTACTTAGTACTGGTGAGGCCACACCTCAAGTACTGTGTTCAGGTTTCGCCCCTGACTACAAGAAGGACATTGAGGCCCTGGAGTGTGTCCAGAGAAGAGCAATGAAGCTGTGAAGGGCCTGGGGCGCAAGTCTTGTGGAAGGAACAACTGAGGGAGTGGGGATTGTTTTGTCTGGAGGAGAAGAGGCTCAGGGAAGACCTTATCACTCTCAACAACTACCTGAAAGGAGGCTGTAATGAGGTGGGGGTCAGCCTCTCACATAACTAGTGATGAGAGAGAATGGCCTTAAGTTGTGCCAGGGAAGGAAAAAATTTCATCTCAGGAAGAGTGAAGAGGAATTGGAACTGCCCAGAAGTGATCGCGGTCCATGGAGGTGATCAAGGAAAGGGTTATAGTGGTACTGGTTCATGGACATGGTGATGATGGATTGATAGAGCAGATGATTTTACAAGTCTTTTCTAACCTTAATGATTATATCCTCTATGATTTCCAGGTTTTCCCAATGAAAATATCAGTTTCTCCATGCAGTTAAAAGTACTGAAAATAAATTGTACCACTATTTCTTGTGTGTCATAGAAATGCCTGAAACCTCCAGGGTTAGCCTGGAAGGTTATGCCCTTTAGTACAGTAGTTTAATTTTGGAAGAAAAAAACAAAAAAACAAAAAAAAAACCCATTTACCTAAGCAGCTGCAGAACAACCATGGAGAGACTAAGTAAGTGCTAGCTAGACAGTCATTAGCCACATGGGGCTACTGAGCAAAACTTGCCTCACATTATAACAGTTTGCTTTAGGCTGTATGTCTGACGTATGGCTAAGCAGAGCTCAGAAACTTTGAGAAGCCTTTTTTCTGACCTGCTAAGATCAGACTACAGTATTCCCACTAGGCATGTCTCAGGCAACTATTTTTAGGAAGCACATAAAGGATTTTACGTGCTTCTGGGGATGATTTTTTTTTGAGGATTTATACTTTTTGAGCTTTTATAAATTTAAAACCAACATGCAAAATGTGTCATGCTTTTTATCTTTTTTTGTAATAGATTTTAAGCATTGTATATGTCAGCTTTTAATGCCTGGGCCTGTACAACTCAACTCTTTCATTTTTCATATACATACCTTGCTATTCATGTTATGTAGATTATTGTATGTCATAATTAATTTTACAGACAAAGAAGTGAATTGTGAAAGCAAGCAGAAAACAATTTTTCAGTATCATTTTAGAAAGAATGCGGTTGTTCTGAAAGTACAGCCAGACTAAGCATTGCTGAAAATGCAGTTTCACTATTGCTTGGTTTGGTGAAATTCTGAGTATAAACACAAGCAGCCTCAGACTGCCTTGGTGCAGGATCTGTCGTTCATAGAAATACTTGCCTAGCTGTCAGATTTGTGTGCCTGGGCTGTGCTGTCAGCATTCATATGCTCATATAGGTGCATACAATGCAGCATGAGTCTACGTTTGTGTTAATTTATAGTAATGGTGTTATTATATTGGTCTTAGTTGAAGTTTAACAGTTTTCTATTGTATGTAAAGAATCCACCCATTCCCTCAAAGAGAGTATATGATAAATAGAAATTTTTACCACCCTTTCATCTGTTCATAGAATCATAGAATTGCTATGATAGCTAATCTGTTGCTTACCTACTCAGTCAGAAAGTAAATACATTTATGTCTTCTTGAAGTTTAATGTCTTTGTTTTCATAGCTGTCAATCAATTTTATGATGCTTTAGTTAGACTAGTTACCTCCTTTATTCTGACTAAAGTTACTTTGTGTAGGTTTCAGCTGTTTAAATAAGTGAATCCATAAATCCTCAGGTGCTTCAACAAGTCATTGTGATGAACCAGTCCATTAAGTTCAGCAGTGCTGAGAATCAAGTCCTTGGGTTATTTTGGTGCTTTATCGTTTATTTTTTTTTCTGTACAGCCTCACTCATGTTTTCTGTATACTGCTTACCTGACTTTGCTTGCTCTTAGACTTAGGCTCACTTTAGCTTTTGGTTTCAGGACCTTTTCCAGATACTTTTTCTATTCTGTGGCCTTCTTGTTTCTAAAGGCTTTCTTTCCTAAACTTTATTTGTTATTATGAATCATAATAGATCATAAGAGGTTCCACAAAATGCTGTATTCCATTAGTTCTGCCTTTATTGTTGTTACTATTTTTATGTTGAAAGTGATCAGTTTTAGCCACATCTGATCTCCTGAGGAATAGGAATATGAAGTCATAATAACATCAAAGGCTATCTGAAGAATTGTACCCTTGAAGTTTGACAGAATTAGTTGAAAAAAATCAACAAAGACACAATTAGAGTCACGTTTGAAGTTACATATTTTAACTGGAGGAAAATAGGAAAGAAAGACTATTACATATGGTCACAGGTCAATAATTATGAATTATTCCATATCATCAAGGATATTTCTCTGTTATTCAGAGCAATGAATAGACTGAGGATTTTCTGTGGGAGACAACAGTTCTGGTAAAAAGGCAAGAGCTTTTTGAAAACAATTCTTAGAGCAAATTTTAATTGTAGTTTCCATGGGAATAAATAGGAGGCATTACTTTTGGAGCAGTCTGCATATATGGTGAAGAAATGTTCTGTTCTTTCATTTAGGCCTGTCACCAGTACAAGATGATAAAGTTTCTTGTCTCTATACATTCATTAAAAGTACACAATAATCCTGGTACTGTATAAAAAGTTGGAAGGAATTTATTTATGTTATATAGCATAGCCTACCAGCAACCATAGAAGTAAAGTGTCTGTGAAATAGAGTACTAGAGATATGGAAAAGAAAACAATGACAATGGTTGTGTGTTCAATTACTAATGGAAAATAGTGATAAGAATTTGTAATCTTGTTACTAAGTCAAAGAATAATATTAACACTGAGAACAGAAAAGCATTTTTTTAGTTCACTTGCTTTTATGTCTGTAACTTATAATCATTAATTTATATTTAAAAAAATATGAACCGTTTCCTGAATTTTTACAGTGCTATTTGTAAACTTAGTTATTAACCTTAATTTACGGAGGTTTCACATTGGTACTCTTACTATTAAATAAAATGAAAGCTTAATAAAAGAAGCTAGATAGACTGCTTTAGCTTTAATATAGTTGTAATTCAAATAAGGACTTTTATTTTAAAGCGAAAATACATTTTTACGTTTTACATTTTAAAATGATAATACATATCTTTTTTTATACAAAGAGTGAATAAGTGAATATTTGCTACTTAACAAAAGTAAATTAGCAGCAATAAAATGAAGTGAGGATTTCCTTTCTTTCCCTTTCTTGAAGTTAAGCATTTTCTGTGGGGAATGTGCTTACAAATATTTAAAATTCTGAAATTGTACCTGAACAGAATTTGTATAAAAACACATTTCCTTGCTGTCATAAAAAGGTATAGGTGAAACTGCATTAAAAATCTAGAGGGAAGTTCTTTGTTTATCCATGTGAAATATAAAAAGAATCAGTGGGCAGGATGTTTCTTAGAATAGAAAAGCTATTAAAGTGTATATTTCACAGGGAACCATGGGGCTATTTAGGTTGCTCATTATGGAGTATTGAGCTGTTTTACTTGTCAGCAAATAGATTCAAATCTGGCTCAATCCAGTTGTTTCCTGCTCTGTAGACAGAGATGGAGCAGAGAGAGTGGGCTGAGGCAGCAGCTCATGTGACAGATCCCATAGGAGCAACTGAGTTAAAACACCTATCACCAGCAAGGGTTATGCTCAGGGGAAAAAAAAAAACTTGAAAGAATTCCATAGTTACGAGATGAAAGAAAAACAGAAATAGAGATGTATAGGATCAATGGGACGTTTCAGAATGGATGAAAATATTCAGGTTTAAAATACCAGCATTCATAAAACGCATGCTTTGTATGTTTGTTTAAAATGTAAAATTCCCTGACTGTAAAGCTGAAAAAAACACAAAGCAAAAACAGGAATGACATAGCAAAAGCATAACAGCTGAGAATCAAACATCTAAAAATATAAATCCTGGTCTCTGCTCACTCTCTAGAGAGCAAATCTCAAAAATGGCAGATCTTTCAAATGTATTGTAAATTTTTAACTTGACAAAACTTAGGATGCAGTAGCACAAATTCCACACAGCTTGCACTGTATCTGACCTATGACCCCAAAAAGTCATTAGAACAATTCCCCTATGTTTTGCCAAGTAACAGGGTCAGAAGGAAGGGCACAGACACCAACAAAAATGATAGGCTTATTTTACTGTCTATTTCAAAATAATATGAAAATAAAGCTGTACCTAGAGTCAAAAGATAAGCTTAATAGTAAAGAAAATAAGCAAGGTAATGCATCTAATCATTACTATATGAGGTTAGCAATAATGATTAAGAAAGACATCACCAATTGCCTTTTTGCTTTACCATCATACGGATTCACAGTTGCTGGTGAACTCTCGTTGCAGTGAGGATCTGTAGAATGCATCCTAGCAATTGGGAAGTCCTGCAGCAGTGTCCACCCTGTAGGTGAGGTCTCCAAAGTTGCTGCAAACAGGTCCAGCCTTTACACTGCTGAATGACCAGATCTATGTATCAGTCAGGTAGAACATCTGGTTTCTTCTCCTATTGGTTTTCCCCAAAAAACATGGCCAGTGTTCAAGGAGGAACCAAGGGAATTGTGCTATCTTTTTTGATGTACCATAGGCCTCTTTAGGCATACAAATGTCTGCCCAGACCCCATGCAACATGCTTAATTGAGTAACAAACACTACAGCATAGTTGCCTTATGATCAGGAAAGATACAACATTAATACCACATGATCAGCATCATAACAGAGCTTCTGTAGAT
The DNA here is from genome assembly GCF_951394365.1 of Tetrao urogallus. Taxonomy (NCBI): domain Eukaryota; kingdom Metazoa; phylum Chordata; class Aves; order Galliformes; family Phasianidae; genus Tetrao; species Tetrao urogallus. Next base: position 25,918,572 of record NC_136820.1, on the reverse strand, counting down.
GAACATCAGAATATGCATTCTCATACTGACATGGCAAAGTGTTTATAAATGGCATCTTATACGTGCAATTAATACTGTACATTAGATACACTGTGAGGTTGTGTAGTTCGTCTATAGGTCAACTTTTATTCAGGGCCTATCTCAGGCCCCAGAATTTCTGCCTAAAGCTATGCTGAATCACTGTTCTTTTACAGATAATTTCATACATACAATTGCATCCACAGGCCCTTTAAGCTGCTATTGCCCTTTAAGCTGCTATTGTTTGATTTCAAAAACTAGCAGATCTCTATAAATAAAAGCACAATGTATCAATTCCTAAAGCAAAAATCTTTTCTAAAAAAAGTTAACAGAACTGGTACCTCAAAGTGTTAAATAGCTGCTACATCAACTATTTAACAATATTTTAGACAAATTGAAAGTGTTTCTAGTGCCTGTAAATGTCTTGACACTTTTGATCCATCACCTTAATCCAGGGGGTTAAAGGATTCTTTTTTATTTCTGCTATGGAGTGAGGGGGATTAATGCTTCCTGGTGCTGTTTCTTCTACATATGCTTGTGAAGAAATAGTCCTTACAAGTCCTCTCCTCTGATGTTCCAAATACAAGTTAGCCTTCGGTTAATCTTTTGTTTGCTTAGAGTTTTACTCAAGTCTGATTTTTATGCAGGGAATCCATGCTGACTGGGATAACAGAGATGACAGATTTTCAGGGCTGGCCAGACAGGTTCAGTGTACCAAAAACTGCTGTATATCATCTGCAGTTGCTACTTACAAAAAGCTGGTCAAAGTTTTTTTTGTTTGTTTGTTTTGGTTGGTTTATTTATTTATTTTTTTTCCTTAAAAAAAAAAAAAGAAAGCTATTATTCTTCACTGGAAAGAAATAACGTGGTATTGACAGCCTTTACCAGGACATATTGCTGCTTAGGAGAAACTGATGCAGCTGGAGTGACTTAAGCAGATAGTCTGGGAGCAGCACAAGCAGCTTATAAGCAGCTTCTAAAATGTGACAGTACAAAGAAAATGCATAATTGACTGTGCAACTGCTGTAGGAAATGATATGTGAGATTCCATGTTCACTATGTATCCCAAACATTAAAGAGAACAATTTAATGTTAACAAAGAAACATGAAAGCAGCACGCTTACAAAGTATGGTCTTACTGCTGTGGCATTAACTGCACAAGCTGTGTCAACAAAGGATTGCACAGTTAGAACAGTATAAATAGATTTTCTACTGTAAATTATTTTTCTGTATTTTTTTCCTTTAATGGAGAATGTCAGTATTTTAATAGAAATACAATTTATAGAAAGAATAAGGCTCCCAAATCTAACAGTTTCAGTAAGCCAAAGCTTGTTCTCATTTAAGACAGTGATAGAACCCTTAGAGGACAGGATTAGACATCATTCTGAGCAAGCTATTTTCTACAAACCTAGATTGGAGAAAATATCATCTGTCTTCCACTAACATGAGTCATATGCTTTTGTTTTCTTTATAGAAAGAACAGGGATACAGGGATTTTTCATATTTATGATCAGGAGGGCAGATACTGCTGTTTTAGAGGTAACTGTCATTTGTGTAAATTCCAGAGAAAATGTTACTTGCCTATGTTTTCTGATGTAGTTTTTAGAAGAGAGTTGATGATTGCAAAGTAGAAATGTTTACTGAGTGCAAATTGGAGAAGAATGATTTGCAACTGTTTATTAGTTTTATGTACTGCAACAAGGAAACTTCAATCCAGCTGCTAATACTAAATGACAGAATTATTATTGATTACTTCAGTAGTGAAAGGATGGAAGTGGAGCATGTTTTGCCGTGTTTCAGTGAATGCGAGTACTGTGGGGGAAATGTATTTCACAAAATGTTTGACATCCAAATGTAGGGTTTAGTTTTAGCAAGTATACCCTCTGGAATCAGTAGAAAGATACAGGCAGCTCCCAGATGCAATCTAAAACACAGCTAGAATAAATAGTTCTTTTAGGATGTCATCTACAGCCTTTGCCAAATCACTTGAGATGCAAGCTGATACACAGGGATAGACTTCCCTTGTATTTTAGAAAATGGTTAAAATTCAGACTGTCATTACTCCTCAGAACAAAACCAGGCTACCTGCAATATCCTGGTGTTAATCTGGTAAGACAAAGCCAGCTTGTGCAGATCTAATGGTATCTGTTTCTTGATATTTTTCCATGGTTCACACTGCGCGAAAACATCAGTCTTGGGGTTCCTCCTACAAGGGCTATGATCTCAGACCCTGCGAGAGGCGATCATTTTTGTAAGCAGCCTAATATTGCAGGCAGCTGCGTTTATAAATTATGAACATCTTGGCAGTGGTTTAAACCCTTTTCCTGGCTTTGCTATCTGAACTACAATTTAGACATAAGCAAAATCTCTATGGAGGGGCATAGTGCCAGGTTCTTGTAAAGAGGCATGTAGTGCGTCTCCAAGGAATCACTTTTTTCACACTTACGCTGTCTCCAATTATCACATTCACTTGAATGATTAGTACTTTCTGCAGGTAATTTCTAACAAAGCAGAATGTGAAATCCAGTTCCAGCTTGTATCCTTTCTGGAATTTGGACACTAAAGGAATATACTGCATTCACTCCAACTGGGAGAAAGAGAATGGAACATGTCTTAGTTGGGACACAGATTTGAGTGCTGCATTTAATGCTAACACATCTGCCACAAATTTTGAGAAATAATATTTTTGTCTTTATCATCATTTATCTAGAAAATATAAAAAGTAACTGATGAAAAGATTAATTAATTGCTTTGCCTACTCTTGAGTTTTACTCGGGTACATTTTGGAACCTCATGCTCTGTTAAAAACTATGAATTACTGCTTTGCAACAGGTAGTATTCCTACATTATCTTTTCTCTAAATGCAGTTTCATTTAATTGTAGAGAATTATAGTACTATACTTATGAGAGAAGGATAATATCATATTTTGATGTGTGACTAAGTCCATCATCCTTCTTTGAAGGATATATACAGCATATCTCGTAAATTCCAATCACATGATGCCATGAAACTATACCTCTAATAAGACTTATGAGAAGAAATTTCTTCTGTTATTTGAATAGCAGTCTGGTCTGAACTGAAAATTATGTGAAGGGAAAACTACGGAATATTTTGATACTATTTTTTACATGCATTAAGACAACAAAAATGTTCTTTGAGTTCAGGCAGAACACAAAGAGTTAACAGATTTAATTAAAAAGAAGTTTCACAGGGCACTTTTTTTCTGTGAATGGTTCTTATCATCTTATATTGCACAAGAAATCAGATTAAAGACAGCAAAGTGTTATATTTGTTTAATTGCTTAGTCTAAAAATGTTTACTTCTGTCTTTCACTAACTTACATGTGGATAAAATTAATATATTTTAAAATCACTATGCCCTGCAAGCATGCTTTTAAATGCTGAAGCTCTGAAAAGCAATGCCTTTGACAAAAATAAGTCTTATATGAGATACATTTTGCACAGCCCTCTCCACAGCAGAATCATAGCAAATAATAATAATAATAAAAGATCATATAAGGAAGCCAGTCTAGAGATTAACTATTTGCTGAAGTAAAGTAAATAAGTCCTTAAGAGAACTATCTGTCTTCTCAAACTCGGATTCATTATGTTTGTTAATAGGTTAAAATGAGCTTAAATTAAAACTTGGCCAAACTGAAATGATTCATATGATTTTAATTCAGAAAATTCCAGTTCAATGAATTTGAAAAGAAGTAACCTTTACCTATGTAGATCGCTCTGAAAGTAATGCCTCTGATTTATTTTTGTGAAAACTACAACATAATGCTATTTGATAGAGCAAATTCTCAGCCACTATTTTTTCAACGTAATCACAACCATTTTTGCCAGCAATGAAGAGCAGCCCTCGTAGCTGCATCTTCTAAAGAAACAAATCAGGACAGCAGGATTTTTTGCTCCCTGTCCCTCCTTCTCCTTTTGGATCAGAGGGAAAGAAGCATGACTTTGAAAGCGATAGGTCTTTTAAATCTACTTTCTGGTATACTGTTTCATGACTGGAATTTGGAAGAGAGATAAAGGTCATTTGAGGGACAACACAAAAGACTGTGTAATGTGGATTACAAGAATCTTTTTTTTTGCTTTAGAGTCAACTTAAGTCACAGAATACAAATAGTGAGAATTCAGACAGGTATGGTTTTATTACATGCAACAGCAAAGGACGTACTGAATCACTAAAGCCAAGGTTACACAGCCATTTTAATCCACAATAAGCTACTCAAAGAGACAGTTTCATCCATCCTTTGGATATGCATGTGCCAGCACAAGTTTACATTAGGCTGTATAATAGAGACTAAAAGGTTTCATCTGGATCAACTCCAGCTCATTGCTAATGCTGCTAGTACACAATGTACAACACTACTGGCGTAAAGGATGTGATTGTTAAAATAATCCAGGAGAAGGAAATGGGAGGGGGGCAGTGGGGCTCTGCCTTCTCACTGAAATTCAAGACTGAAATTCAGTGTATGTTCCACCTGCATATGTCCCACCAGATCTAACGTGAACTGCTACAGAGACGGGAATGTGCGTTGGATATACTGGTCTTGGACTCACAGAACGTCTTCATAGGGTAGCTTTCTGTCATGTAAAAATGTAATCTGACTCACTGTGTGCTTGGGTAATTATAAATTTGATACCGGTACTGAGATTAGAAGATGGCAGGTTTCATGTGAAACTGCACACTGCTATGAATGTGATTAGGGAGACATCATTATGGTTGGATATTGTGTAGTTCTGTAATTCTGACAGCGTGTACTTACTCTGTGTAAGCATAGAAATTAATGTTGCTATTGGATGATATTTAGCATACTTTTTTTTTTTTTTTTTCCATGGAAGATGGAGTAGAATCTTTTAACTAGAAGCCTTGCTCATGTTTGGAACTGGATAGTTGAAGTCTTGAGGATTTACTTAATATGCTCACCCCCAACTCAATACCACCAAAACCACCAAAGCTGTACATTTGCCTAATGCCAAGCTATGTTTTGAATAATGTACAATTAAAACAAACAAAAAAAACCCCAAAAGACAAACAAAAAAAAAACCTCTGTGTTTTGCAGATGGAACAGGTCAATACTAAATATCTGGCTCCACAATAAAGCAGTATAGAAGGAAATCTGCTTCTTCTGCAGAACTTCATCTGCAGGATTTCGTAGTCCTTGAAATGTACTTGAAATTGATCCATTAATATTAAATTAGCACCTATTATTTCTCAAGTGTTTTTCCATTGAAATATTCATTTCAGAGTAGTTTATAAAACAATTACACAGAGACTTCTGAAGACCCAGATGTAATGGGCTGTTCTTGGGGGCTCTGCCATCTAACAGGAAGGAAGAATCTCTTTCCAAAACATGCAAAATCAGTTCACCTTTCCACATCTGTTTCAAGGAAGTTGTGCTTCTTGCCACACAGCTGATGGTCACTGGCTGTATGACTGGCCTTCAGTGTGGCCTGTTTTCTCCCCAGCTACAGAACGAGATAAGATCTATCAGCTCTTGCTGCACTTCCCATGCAAGATGCCAGTATTTTTGCCATATGCTGACAGTACCTTAACAAAGAAATGTCTTAGAGACTTTTTCTTTTATAAAACACAAAGAAAACTTTACAAATGTCATGATGAAGTGATATTTTAGCATAACTGAATGGCTTTTCTTTTGTAATAAACTGGATCTTAAATCAGCTCAAATTCTCAAAAACATATTTTTCAAGAAAAACTTTCATAATTTGACAAAAATAGATTATTTCCTATAAATTCTGTGATGATAAAAGATGTTTTCTGTATTTTTGTCTCACATTCTGCTAATCAGTGAAATAATTAATATTAGAGAAAGAAGTAAATGGATTCCTAAATGTCACAATTACATTTAATAGAGGACATTAAAAGCAGTTATTTCCCTTCTTTATTGCATACTGGTTTTTATTATTTCATTATAATTTTTTATACAAATCCAAACCAGGCCAGCTCAGCTTCTTTTGTTTACAGATAATAACTAAATAGAATTAAAAAGGAAACTACAGAACCCCCTTCAGGAGAATTTATAGCAATTCATAAAGATTTTTGTCAGTGCAGCTGAAGCATCTTTTGTCCTCGGTGAGACTAAAACAGGATTGTATTGGAAAAGCTTTATGTGAGAAGGGTCATTGACACGTGCAATCAAAGCAATTATTCTTCAAAAATTAATTAACTTTTTTTCTAAATCCAAGCCCTTAGAATATTTCCCATTAGTAACAGCAGGTCTGTGCTTTTTATGTTTGTTATAGCAGATGTTCTTTACATCCCAGGTTTTTTCAGAACAACACCACAATGACATGGTGGATGAAAGACTGGGTCTGCAAAAAGTGTATCAGGCAGTGTCATTGAAAGTCTGAGCCAGAGCCCTCTGAAGGCACTGGGAATTGTGGCTTATGCTCATATTTTTCATAGCTTGTTAAGAGGGAGTGAATCTCCATTATTAAAAAAGAATAGAATGACATTCTTTATTTGTATTGCATGTAACTTTTTTCCCAACAAGAAAAAGATATTGGTGGAATAATCTATCATTGCACATACAGATGCCTGGGTCTGTGACCCCAAGAGGCTTGCAGGCTCTATAGTGACTACTAGGCAGCAAATCCATTTAGTAAATAGGCTTCTAAGGAGTGCTGGGAAAGTGTAACTGGCTGTGGTGCACCAGAATGATAAAGGAAAGAACATTTAGGCAAATGAGAAGGAAATTGAAGACTAAGGTTTGTGTGACAGTATTCTGTAAAGTGATTCCTTGCCCCTCATGGAACCATGGGAAGAGGCAGAAAGACGGACTTTCGTTATCTTGACTGGATGGTACAAGGAGGAAGAATACAGGTCCATTATGAATTGAGGATAATTTCAGTATGAAGTACTTTATCTGAAATTCAGCTGAATGAGATGTTAGGGAGCTGCAAAAGGGAGTTTGCTGTGTAAGGGAAGGTGAGCCAGGAGCTGATGGTGACAGCAAAGCAGGGATGACACAGTGCCAGCAGAAGAAAAGCACACGTGATGGTCAAAAGGGTCAGCCAGATGTCTGATGATTCCAGCTGAGTACATAGCAACAGGCAGAGAGTCAGTGGTATAAGACCAATGAAGAACAAGATCAGGCACAGTCAGGCAGTCATTGTTCAGACAAGATCCATGGCTAGGAGCTGAGCTTAATGCTGCTTCAGAGCCAAGGGCTCGCTTTCCAGCAAGGATTCTTCTGAGTGACTCTCACAGCTTTTCTCCGGAGTCTGATCCAAGGTGCAAGGCACCACATTGGTGCTGGGCTTGAGCACGGGTGGCTGAACTCCTCCAGGAAGAGCCTATATGTGCAGGCACTAACAAGGTGAATACTGTGTGATGTTTAGTTTGCCACTGTACATCTAGAAAGTAATAATTGAGCGTTTAAAACAGAAACAGTAAAAGAGACAAAAATGCACAAGAACATACTGTTATGCAACAACGCTGCTGCTGAAAATGAAGTCTTATAAGCTCTGTATTTTACTGTACCGGATGAGTGAAAGGATGTAATTATTATGTGTGTTACATAAATGACTTCCCGAAGTGGGAACAACAGACAGGCACATATGTAAGTGCCAGAATACTCAAAAATAAGATGGGGGAACAGGAATGTCCTCCCTTACACACACACACACACACACACACACACAAAAGGCATAACAGACTTTTGGGAAGAAAACAATCAGTGGAGCACTGTAATATTACTGACATAAAATATACATGCAATAAAATAAATTGTGCCTACTGCAAATTATCAGTGTATTTTCAAGAAATCAGAATAAAATGAAATGAACAAATTAACTACCTCTTACTATTTTAAATAATATGAGGAAGCTTATTAATGACACATCTGAGCGGGATAGTTTTAAGGAAAGAGTCATGTAAACTGCTGGAGAGTACTATACTGGAATCAGAGCATTACTGCTTAACACGTGGAAATGATAGTGAAAATGTAAAAGGAAGCTGAAATCACTCTAGCAAGGTAAAGAAGACTGTTATAAAGAGGAAGAAATCCTTCAAGTGACTGGAACTGTATTTAAAACAAGACGATGCAAAGTATGATAAGCTCTAGTAGAATAAATAAAAACATAATTTATTAGGTGGAATGGAAAAATGTTTCAGGATCCATTAGATGAGAGAACCCAAGTTGTTATTAACTCATATTTCAAAGGCAGCAAGGAACATGCCAGCATCCGTCGGGACAACTGATCGTTCTTGAAAGTGTGTACTTAGATAGGGAAATGAACTCTTCCCACCAGTGTTCTCCGTGAAAAAAAGATGCTCTTCTCTAGTGCAAGAAGGCTCAGCAGAAAATCTTATCTGAATTTGAAGCTACTGTGGAAGCAGCTACTAATAAAATATTAAGAGAAAAGATAAAATACTGATAAGATATTAAGAAACCACCACTACTGCAAAAATTCAAAAATAACTCATGCATGGAACAGTTGAAATACTCTTTTATAGGACTGGGCAGTAAATAAAATACCAGATGAAATTCAATCAAGATAAATGCAAAGGAAACGAAATGTGGGGTAGATAAATGTAAAGAAATTGATGATCCTGAGGAAAAGCAATCCTAACTTCACAAATGAAATGACAGACTCTGAGCCAACCAGTCTCATTTGAAGAACAGGATTTTAGAATTTTTTTCACAAAAGTGCTCGTTCAGTGCTGTGTAGCAGTCAGTGCCCACTCCATATCTCAAAGATAAAAAAAAAAAAAAATCGTAAAAATTACTAGGACAAGAATAGAGAACAAACCAGGAAATGTCAGACAACTGAATAAATGTACAATTTGTCTGCATTTCAGTGCTGTTCTTCCTTTACAGAAAGGATGTACAAGTGCTGATCTGAAAGTAATGCCTTCTATTTCACCACGTTGGCCCATGACATCAGATAATGATATTGGTGTTGCGGCAGTAGAGATTGAATCTTACTGCTGGTATTGCATTACATTTTATTCCTGTGTGATAGATGGTAGCAGAGGGGCAGTCTGACAAAATGGTGACTGACGTGGAAGTGTGTATGAAGCAAAGATGTGTCACTGAATTACTCGACGCAGAAAAAATTGCATCTACTGACATTCATCAACACTTCCTGAATGCTTATGGAGACCAAACGATGGATATGAACACAGTGAGGCAATGGCTAGTAAAACTGTGAAACAGTGGGTCATCTCCACTGGCACAGGAATTTTTTCTTGGCTGGCAAAAATAATTAGCTAAGCATGGTGCCTATGTTGAAACATAGTGTTTTGTAGCTGATAATTTGTTCTACTGGTGTTATTGTGCTCTTTGTATCTATTGTAGTTTCCACAGAAATAAATCACAGGCATTACTTCTGGAGTAACCTACATATTAAGTTTGAAAAAAACTCAAGGAAAACAAGAATTACCAAAGAAATGAAACAGCTTCCCTGTCAGCAGTGACTGAGGGGCTGGGATTCCTCAGCCTGGAAAAGGGAGGAGCTAACAGATGGAACAGAACAGCATAAAAGCCAGATTACAAACATGCAAAATGATACTGTTGCCATACACAGAATGGTAGGTTCATAGAAAATTTTATGGAATTCTGTGCCAAATTATGTCATAAAAAAAGATTCTTATGAGAAAGATTCTCAGAAGCAAGGTTCATTACAGGCCACTAAGTGGACAACGCACACCTGGATCAAGAAAGTCTCAAAACTGAAAATAATTGGAAGTTGGAAAATCAGTAGGAAGTATCATACATACTTATTCTGTACCTGCCATTCCCTGTCTTTCTCTGAATCTGAACCAATACAACACCTCTATGGTCTAATGCTTTAATATTTATGTATTATTATTAACTATTATTTTTTTATTATATGGCTAAATTATATACAATTAGCAGACAAAGAAAATATTGCTTATTTGATGAGCTTGCTGTCTGAATATCAAATAAAATTATATTAAAATGAAAATTTTAAATAAAAATTCTTACTATTCCTTTTAGCTTTTTTAATAGCTTTTGTCTACAGGCTTCAATCCTGACTCAAAGTTCTACTACATCACATAAATCATAGAGAGAAAAACAATGCAAAAATGGAAATACTGAGTAATAAATAAATAATAGTAAATAATACTATTCCAAACAGATTTTGGAATGTAAGTACAGGACAAAAAACAGAAAGGGATGGCGATGACAGAACAGTAAAAGTTAACTGTGAGACAATAGGAGAGACAGTATCCATTGAACCTTACAACATATTTGGGAAGTGTGGTAGTACAAGGGTGTTTTGAGAGGAAACACAAACTGAGTTTGCAGGTATTTACGTGGAACACATTCTGAGTACGAAGGATGCCTAGAAAAAAATGGTTGTCTTAAAATGTAACAGAGAACAGGAGGCAATACACTGTACAAAACAAATATGTATGTCAAATGTCATCTGCCGTAAATAAATGGCAGGCAAAAGAAAGAGTAGTCTGTGAAGTGTATTGAAATCAGACCCAAGTAATTTATGACAGATGCAGCAGACGAGGGGAAATCACTGGAGGGATAAAATGGAAAAGGAACATGGTAGAAACTGAGAAAAAAAATCATTACAATAGATACGGCAACATCAGAATTGCACTTTCAAAAATCAGACAAAGGAATATTGATGTAAATGAGAAGGGAGATGAGCCTAGACATGACTTTTTGCTAAATAAGGAGATAGGAAAGCTGCAGCTAGATGTGTTTTGCACTGAATCTTTAAGACGTGCCTTTAGTGGCAGGATCTGCAGTGAGGTCTGTGTTGAGAATAATGTCCTTTGCGTGCACATGAGTGGCAGGGGTGGTGTCACTGTGACTGCAAAAGGAGATAAGTGACCAGGGGAAAGGAGGAAGGTCTCTGCTTTAGGTTTGTCAAGATTGAGATGACAAAGATTTACAAAATGGCATTTTTATTAAGTTAAAATAAGAGTTGGTGAAGGAGCTGCAGGACTAGGACTCCACACAGAGGCTTGCTGAGGTCTGCATTTCAGCACTGGGAATAGAGAGTAGGAGTTGATTGCCTGTGAGCCTCCATTTGAGCATGGGCAACTTACACGACACCTGTCTGCAGCAGAAATAGACAAATCCATCTTTGCCAATCCATGGGTTTAACACCTGCATGCCATACCAGCAAGTAAAAGGGAAAGTGGGGCAAAGCTCCATCTAAAAATGAAAGAAGACACACATTGCTCTGTGTGACAGAGCTAAATGACAGCACTATTTCTAATATTTCTTAATGCTTGCAATCTTAAAGCTTCATTTATTTATTTATTTATTTATTTATATTTCAGAAAGTTTTCTATTGCAAATGTGTATGACCAACTTTTACTTTTCTCAGATCTTTTACAACATGAGAACCATATAATCAACAAAATCCATAATTAATCAAAAGAGGCTGAGACTGGCTTAAGGAGTGCATGAAATACTGGTGTACATGAAGGGAATATTGTCGGCAGTATTTTACTTTATTGTTTCAAACTCTTATTGTTCATAGACTACTGATGCTGGTTTTCCTCTATTTGTGATTTAAAATAGCAAATAAATCTGATTCAATCTTTTTCTCTTTATATTTTGCCATAAAATATGAGATAAAAGAGCAGAGATCACAGAGAGGTGCTTGCTGTAATGGTGCAGTTAAAGAGTGAAAGCTGGAACAATTCGCTTTGGGAAGGTACTTGAAAAGGTCAGTCTTCCTACTACAGATGGTGATGTTTTGATGGATAAAAAAAGAGTTTGCTGTTTGGATTTAGACAGGTAGGTCATGGCTTTAACTGTCTGCTCACTGACAGGAAAAAAAAATAGATACAGTTCCTCATAATATTGTTTCACCATTCACAGTTGATGGATGAGTTAAAAACATACCTTTTCTTCAGTTTATTCTCTAGGTGAGGAAATTTTGTATTATTGTATTTCTTTCTTTGAAAACATGACACTTTCATTAAACTAAAGATGATATTTTAAAGTCAATTTATGTGAATACAACCATATTCTCTCCTGATTTGGTATTGTATAAATCCCTCTAAAATTGTCTTTACAGAATCATGACAAAGATTCTTTTTTCTTAGGGCAAAAGTACAGTTAGAAGATATTATTTTCTCTCCTTCTGTAGCAGTTGAAGAGTTGCACTGAAATGGAGATTCAGACACCTGCTTTTGTAGTCGACTGTGCACTGAAGTACAGGCCTGGAGAGAACCATTAGAATGTGGAGATAATTGAAAGACCCGATGTATTTGACATGACCTGATATCCTAAAGAATTTCTAGAAATTTTTTAGATGTTGTGCTAGTGATGGAGTTGCCATGACATTTTCATAGTGGATGTGCTATTTCAGCTCCTTGTAACTTTGCTCTAAAAATTACCTTTTAAGATAATTTCTTGTGTGTTTACAAGAATAGTATTCAAAGGTGCTAAACCGACACCTAAACACCATCTATTTAATGTGGGCATTTACAGTGCCCAGCTCCCAGCAGTGTGCCATTAACACCTTATTTCTTAAATCAGGAAGGCAGCTGCACATTTTCATATACTTGGCTATCTGCTGAGATTGACAAAGGTCAGACATTTCCTCTGAAGGCTTCTTTCATTTGGAGCATGAACTCTCCTTTCTTTTCCCTTTACGTGAAACAATCCGAATCAACTAAAGGAGGTTAAAATGTCTGAAGGGGTACTTATCATTCAATAGCTGCTTTAATAGCCAGAAGCTTCCACAGAATAATATCACAGACTGTTTTTTTTTTTTTTTTTTTTTTAAGCTATTTTCTATGCTATACGTTTTATATACTTATAATTATTGAATTAGAAGGACTTGCTGCTAAGTCCTATCTTTGTAGTGCACAGAAGCTTGAGGAAACAGTGAATAAATATTAAGTACTTTACACTTGTATTTTTATTGATGTGCTGGTTCTTTTTTTTCTGTTGATGAATGAGAATGCGCAAGTAAGAATTGGAATAGTACTAGCATGACAAGCTAGTATTGAATCAAGCTGATTCAAAACCTGGAAGATCTATACTCTCTGATGTACATCTACTTCAATTTTCACATTAAGAGGAATTGAAAGATCTTCCACCACTCTTTCTCCACCTTTACCTGTAATCTTTCTGAGTTATCCTGCCAGTTGTGGCTACATTTCCAATATGAGCCCACAGATGAAGTCCCTCTACTTGTCATATTAGGGTTGAAATTATATGTGAAGTGGGACAGGGATACCAATTAACAGGAAATTATTATTATTATTATTATTATTATTATTATTATTATTATTATTATTATTATTATTACTACTACTACTACTACTAATAAAAACACCAGCCCAGGTGTGAAAAGCTAAGACATGCAACCTCTAAGGAAACAGGAAGGTGATCAGAGTTTTGAAGGGAACACCAGATTGCCTGGGTAGAGAGTGTATTTGGGTAGGCGTGATAGTACCAGAGTTAGGAATGGTGTATTCAAAGGAGGAAGATTAACCACGTAAACTTTCTGGGTACTTAGCACCGCTGTTTAATAAAACAATCTTCCACACGGGGGAACCGAGGGACACCCTAGTGATTTTTGTTGAGATGCTCTTCTGCATCAGGATTTCGAAAGTCACCGTAAACGCGCACAGGACTCTGCCGGTCCGGACGGACGGACGGACGGACGGACGGACCACTCGACTCGCACCCAGCCCCGCGGAGCCCCCGCCCCCCCGACGCGGAGCTGAAGCTCCTGGCTGCAACCGGGCGGACTACGGGCAGCACCCGCCTCCTCCTCGCCTTCACCTCGCTACGCGCAGGCGCAGCGCCTTCGCACATGCGCTGTTGGGTCGGCGACGGGCGGGCGAGGGTCTGCATCCGGGTCGCCGCCGTGCCGCCGCCGTGCCCATTGTCTGGGGAGGGGGTCTGAGGCTCAGCGGTCCGCGCCCGAGGGGCTGAGGCGGCGCCGCGCTGCCGCCGCCTGGACACGTTCCCAGTCGCCGCCGCTCACCTGCGTAGCCTTTAGTAAGTGCTTCTCAGCGGCTCCTACCGCCCCTTCCCCGGGGAGAGCGCGGAGGCGCTCGGCGGGACGGGGGCAGCCCAGCGTCTCTCCGGGATGTCGGGCGGGTCGGGTCCTCCTTCTGCCGTGCCGTATCTCCGGCGCCGGATGGCGGAACGCCTGGAGGTGCTGCAGGGAAGCGGCTCCCTTCTCTAGCCCGGGCCCGGGGTGGTGCCGGTGCCGGCTATACGCGGTGCCCGGGGTGTGAGTGGTTCCCCCGTCCCTGGCACGGTGAAGCCGGTGCCGGCAGCACTCGTGTGCGGGCTGCCCCGTCGGGTTAACGCCGCACGTCTAAGCACGCTGCGTGTTCATTGTGCTGTCTAATAGGAGTACTATGCTTCTTTCTGCAGTGGACCGCAGCTCGAAGAGGAGACAAGTGAAGCCTCTGGCGGCTTCCCTGCTGGAAGCTTTAGATTATGATAGCTCTGATGACAGTGATTTTAAAGTTGGAGATGCTTCAGGTAAATATATTTCCTCATCGCTTCTGTTGAGAATTACTTCATTTTTGTTTTAGGGTTGCTTGTTTAATGTCACGCAGGAGATAGAGTGGTATTAGTGAGCTGCTGGGATGTGGGGCTGGAAGGGCTTCAATTGCATAACTGGAGATTCCATGCTGCAGATAGGAAACAACTGATCAAGTAAAACATACAGTGCTGCCTTTGAACATAAATTTTTCACAGTGGAAAACTCTGTTATCAAATAAGTTTTGGCAGAAGCATTTCAGCAGTTTCTGTGCTGATTGTCATGGCTATTTCTGTTGCTTTTTATTTCCTCAGTCAAAAGACAGCTTTGGAAACTTTAGCTTCTTTTGGTATTGGAGTAACTGCTGTAAAGCCATTTTGTTTTGAATAAGTCTGGATAGTAATTTGTTGAGGACTGAGGAACCTGCCTGACTTCTCAAGGGTAATTCCACTCTGAGTGAACATCTTAAACAGAAAGATAATCTCTTCAAGTTTTTATTCTATATTATTATTGTTAATATTTTTTACAACAGACTTAGGATGTCTTCTGTGATAGTTGTGTAGAAAGATGTAAGCATTTCATACCAGAAGTCCTTGCTTTGGGATGTGTTCTTGTAGTGCTCTTCTCTGTGCGTTCCTCAATCTGAATGAACATCCACAGAAACTGAAAGTAGACAAGATGCTGAATAAATTGAGCTCTCCTGGAGAGAGAGAGGAGGGGGAGAAAAGGGGCAGGACTCTGTTTGTTAAAAGCTGCATGGTGGATGTTTTACGTCATGCTCAGGGAAACAGGCAAAGAAAAGCAGTGTATTTAAGCTATAAGGGAAGCATTATGACACCTTGCCAAAGAACTGTACTTTCTTCGTTCTGCACTTGAGACGTTGATCTATGTTTTCATC
Organism: Tetrao urogallus; assembly: GCF_951394365.1. Taxonomy (NCBI): domain Eukaryota; kingdom Metazoa; phylum Chordata; class Aves; order Galliformes; family Phasianidae; genus Tetrao; species Tetrao urogallus. The sequence goes on along the minus strand of NC_136820.1, from coordinate 25,903,169 downwards.
TGACTTTATCTTGCAAAAATATTCCCCATCTCCTTGTAATTGTCTTTTTTTTTTTTTTTTTTTTAATCGTCTATGAAGATCTTGTGTATTAATGAACTTGAGAAGAGCTCAGTGGTCATTTCACCAGTACCAGTTCTGTTTGAAGTTTTGAAGGCTTTTCTTGTTTGCTTCTATAATACTGCTTTGGGATTTATTTTTTTTAATCCCTCCTTTAGGTCCCAAATAAAATCTCTCCATTTTGCATTAGAAACGTAGGTTGCGTTTGAAGGAAAAAGAAATACAATATGGAACGTGGACATGTAATCCAGAGCAATGTATTATTTGATAAGAAAGCTGTCATTCATTACTTAAAAGGAATGAAAGCTTTCTGTCTCAACTTTGGATGGATGGAAAGGACTATTTTGTTGTTGATTTTTCAACTTTCAGAGTACGTATGTGTGCAAGGGGGAACAGTGTCCACCTCAGAGTGGTTCAACTTCAGTTGCATTTTGAGGAAGTTGAATCTCTTTTAAAGCCACTGAATGGACTTAACTGTATAATTGGAAAAACCCAGTGGGTTACTCTTTTGTGTTTGAATATCTTATATGACTTCCTTTTGCATAACATTAAGAGAAAATGTTTTTGAAACAACAGTGTTGGATGTTTTTCACTTTTTTTTTTTTTTCTTCAAACATTGTCTTTAGTGTGGAAAAAAAAACTTTGTGAGGATTTGGAGGAGTTGGGATTTGGAGGAGTAGGAAGTTATTAAATGTATAGTATCTTAAACTGAATGAGAAGTTGTTGTACAGTTCATTTGGATAGCTGCAGAATATTTGAAATAGGGCATCTGTGATGATTTCAAAAGAGGCTGGTATAAAATACCCTTACGTTTGTTTGTACTTAATCCATTTCATGTAAGTGGAAGACGTACTAAAACAAAGGCACTTAGATAAATAAAATCGATCACTTCAAAGTTTGTATGTATGTATGTATGTATACTATATTTGTAGGGGAAAAAAAATGGTGTACACAGAAACACACCCACCAGACAAATTCTGGATTGCTGTTGATAGGATACTGATAGACAACATATTTTCCTTTTGCTCTCTGCAGGATTTAGTATTCAAAGCATAGTATGTAGTTCTCCACTAGAGTCAAGGTTGTTGCTCTTTTCCTTCTTTCACTGGGCTCCATGTGCAGCCTGTTGCAAATCATGGTCTGTATACATACAGTATTTAGTGGTTCTTTGAGTTCAGAATTTCACTGCACAGTTTGCTTATAGAGGGGATTAAATAAATAGGGGCACAGGTGATCTTTCTACATTGTAAATGACCACTGAGTCTACTTATGGCTCAAAAAGATTCCTTATCTGTGTTAATTTTATTGCTCTGCATTGCGTGTTTTATTTGAGTCATAAATATGTCTATAAGTAGCAATTTTTAAATTAAAAAAGAAGCAAATTTGACAGCTAAAGGTTCAAGGACTATCTAGACTATCTAAACACTGAATTAAAATTGTTCTGAAGTTGTTTACTCCCTGCTGATTTTGTTGCATCCATATGTATGAGCTTAAGGATTTTAAGTGATATGTGGGAGTAGATGATAATGTGCAAGTCTAGGAGGACTGAACCCTCAACATTAAAATTTCTATGCATGTTCTATCAGATTTCAGGGAATATGTGGTGCAGTAAGGATTTGATAAGTTGATGTTTGGTATTTATAGGAAGGAATTATAATTGCTTTTTTGCAATTTGAATGTTGTATTCAGAATCTTGATGTCTCAGTGACTCTTTCATTACAGGAAGTATATTTAATAGCCTAACATCTATTTTAATTGCAAAACTTTCAGTAGGAAATATGCCCTTTACTTACTGTGTTATTTTCTTATGGGTTTATGTTACACTAACAGCAATTATTGACTTTTCTATTCCAAAGAAAAATTATAACATCAGTTTAAAGGAATTGATTTTAGCACTGTTATGTTATTGTCAAATTATTTCATAGAAATAATTTCAGGCCTGTTGGCTTTGTATTATTTTAATGCTAAGTAATTATTTTTTTTTCCTAGCTCCTCTTTCATTGTTTCTTCATTAATTGCTTCTAAAGTTGTTCCTTGAACAAGCACGATACGTGAATTTAAGAACTGAACCTTTTTCAGTGTAACTAAGAAAAGTGTAGTTGAATTCAGCCTTAAGGAGCTGAATTCAGTCACTGCTTCTGCTAAAAGTCCCCTGGACTTTCATTTTTAGGGGCATTTCATAAATGTTTGCGATTTTTTCTTTTGTGTTGAGCATAAAGACTGACTTGCAGAAATACCATGTACTGTTATTCTCATTGAGGTCAATAGGAGCTCTGTTTAAATCATGTGATGATTTATATAAATGCATCTATTAGGTGTTCTGAAACACTTGTATTTGCAACTTTTGATTTCTCTGTCTTTATATAATTTGTTTCCTCTTCCATTGTTTCTTTCCTGTGCAGGATGTTGTCATATGAAAAGGTTTGCAGAGCATCAAATTGCAGTTGTGATAAACACAACTGAAATACAGATGAAGAAACTAAAGAGTTTTGTTTTTGAGAATGGACTTGGGGAATGTTTTTGCAGACAGAGAGGACAAGATAATTAACTTACTTAGCTAAACTTTAGATTAGCTCTGCTGCATTTTTTTTTTTTTTCAAGTAATTGCACAATATTAGTTATTGTAATTGAATTTGGAGACTTAACTTTGTGTTAGCTATATACAATAGCTATATGCTATACTACATATAGCTGTCTACCAATCAGGGGTATTTTGGAGTGACTGACTGGTGTTTTGATCTGGTGTTTTCTTTGGAAGTGCTGAGACTCGTGTTACTCTTTGTGTCCTGACAGTCATCATGGCTTTCATTCTGGTAACTTAAGGGTTTTATGATGAAGTAACATTGTTTTTCTTTGTTTCCTCCTGCTGTGACTTTTGCGTCTTATCTTTGCAGTAATGGTTACAAAACCATTGCTCGTACAAAACCCTGTACTTGTTCATTAAGACAGAATGCAAATTTGAATTCATGGTCTCCTACTTAGCTATTTAATACTTCTAATTTACTTTCTCTTGCATCTCCCCTTTTTTGTGTGTGTATGTATGCCTGTCTTGCCTATTTTGCGCTGCTTAGCTTCTGAGCTTCATTAACTCAGTGGGATGGACTGTTTACAGTGTGTCCACTTCTCAGGGAAGATATGATGTTTCAATTGTCAGCCATGTACTTGTGGCAGTGCCTCAGAGACTTAGTCTCCATTTATCATGTCCCTCTTTCAAGAGGTCAAACTCCTAGGAATCCAACTGTATGGAATATTATGGAATATTTAGCAGTGAAAGTTTGCTGAGAGAAGTCATGGGGCATATAATGCTTCATCCAAATGAGTAAAGTTCAAAAGACAGTTCAAAGTTCAAAGACTAAGCCTGAAACTGGGAAATGTCAAGTGAATTCAAGAGGTTGGGTAACTGATCTGTCTTGCAGAAGTCTGAGGCAGTTGAGGCAGTGCCTATGGACTCAATACAAAGTTAGCTTGAAGTTTTGAGTGCTTTTAAGATTTGAATAGATACCTGTGAAGATGCTGTGATATCACTGCTGCTAGTGTAGAAGTGAGAAAACTGCTTATTAAAAACCTTTGTTTCTCCTTTTTTTTTTCTTCTTCTTTTTCTTTCTATTAAATAAATACATCTTCTGAAATGATTGCAACAGTGGGTAATTGTTTTCATTTCCTGGACTTCCAGCCTGTGTGGTTAGAGATTTTTTTTTCATCTCTTGTTTTAGAAATAAACTTCCCACCTCAGAACAGTAGTATCTTAATTGGTTGTGATTTTTATTCTTTATGTTTACTATGTTTGTTCAGACGGTTCCAATTCTTTAATTGCTAGCATTACAGTATTGAATTTCCAATTGCCTACCTGGGTTTAAATATTTAAAGTAACTCTACCTTCATCTTTTGCGCAATAGTTTAAAAAAGCCAGTGTCATAATGTCGAAAAAGAGAATCTAGGTTTATGTTCAAAATGAAGTGTTAAGTCACATCCATTGCTGCTTTCACTATAGCTTTGGGTTATCAGTTTGAGCACAGTGAAGCTGTATGATTTAATTCTAATAGATAACTGTGGTCAAGAGTTTACCAGTTACATAACACGGCCTATGGCAATTCAAAAGTTCATTTAAATTTTCATGTATGGTCTGGTTTTCCTTGACTTCTTACATTGCATTATTAATTTTAGAGTTTTGTCATTAGTTTAAATGTTTCTTTAAGGTATTTTGGAATCTTCAATATTAATTTTAGTTTCTAGTTCATGTATTTTGGAAATTCAGCTGCTTTTACCCGTGCCTGATATAGCACATGTGAGCAGCTTGACTGTGGGCTTGTAGGTGTTCTAAAGTGTGATTCTAGCAGAGATATCTAGGTAATTTCTCAACTTCATGTAAAGGATTTGTTGTTCACCTTGTGACTGGGAGAAAAAGTCTACTAGGTTACTGATCATAGTTACAGTAATTCAACTGTTTTTACCTCCAAAGAAATGAATGTCTCCTGTAGCCCTTTTGTTGTTTTTGTTACTGTTTTGTTACTGTCCTCATGAAGGGGATGGTCTGAAGCATACTGCTAGGTATGCTAGATGACAAAAAAGGAAAGAAAAAAAAAAATGCCAGATGCTTCTTTTCTATTATCTGAAATTGGTTAGGCTTTGCCAGTGTAAGAGGCAAGACCAAAATTGAGTCTATGATGTCTTTTAGCTAGCTTATCCTTCAAACTGCTTTTTACAGAGCTGTTTGATAAGCTTAACACTACACTGAAGAATCAACCTGTCTTCTCTGAGTGAGTAGCCTTCTATTTCAGTAGTGTAGCACACACTCTCAAGTATGTATGGATTTTCTTAGAATGGGTAGTGTTCAGTTGCCTGCAAAATGGACCTACAAAAATCCTGGTGTTTGTTTTTAAACTGCTGTAAGATACTGTAGTTTGTAACTATAGTAACTGTTTGTAACTGCTGAAAGATACTGTAGTATCTTTCCTCTGAAGTCTTGAGCACAGCATGTGTTTGAATACTGCTGTTGTGGAGCTGCTTTTGTTTACCTTTGTTTACCTTCATTATACTTTTTCTGATGTTAATTCTGGTGCATAATGGAGATTATATACTGGAGAATTTCTAGTTACTGCTTCAGGGTGTGAGTTGCCACCTGCTCCTGTGCTCAGCAGTTAAAGCTACAATTTATACAGAAATAAATATACCATTATCTCTAATATTTGTTCTCAGCAGAACTCTGTATTCTTCACTATTTGACAGTGTATCTGGCCTAACCTTTTACTGAGAGTAGCTTGACTCTTTTCCATAGGAGATGACATAATGTGGTTGCCAATTTGAAAGAGCCATTCTTTAAGAATTTCTTTCAAGGAGAAAATTGTATGCTACAGTCTCTTTCTAACTGAAAGTGCATCTGACAGAAGAACTGCTACAAAAATAGCTGTTATCACAGAACCGCTCTTTTTATAGAAATACCTATCACAGTGGATGCATTCAAATAGAGATATCCTTTAGTATAGGTATCTCTGGTACGTGCGTGCATGCAGATAGAAAATACAAAATGTAACATGCAGTCAAAAGAGAGAATTTGAAGGTGAGAAGTGAATGAAACTTAAGTTTATTTGTTCTCTGCTTTATACTGTTTGTATGGCATATAACAGTTAGAGAGTATTCTTAGTGCAGCAGTATGGATGTACAAAATTCACTGTTGGTCAATAGGGTGTTTTTACAAAGGAAATAATTCTCAAACAAAAATTCCACCCAAAAATGAAGTGGAAGCTTAAATTCCCAAGAAATCTAAGCCTGTTCAGAAATGCAACCACACAAAGTGTCCAGAAATCTTAAATTACTGCTTTGATACAATATTGATATAATATATGCGTGTACGTATTATAAGGTAATAAGAGCTTGTGAAAATAATTGTAACATTGCAAGCTTTGTACTACTTTGACACATTGTCAGTAGAAGCCTGTAATACAAAAATTTGGTATCAATCATCCATCTGGCATTTAATCTGTAGCATAAATGCCTAGTGGAATACTCTAACTTTGGCCTTTGACCTAACTTTCTACCTTTAGAGTGGTCATGAGATTTGGCAAATAGGAATCCAAAGAAAGCTACTATAACATAAGAATTATTTCCTATACTGCATTTCAGTTAATATTGCTTTTCTTGCCTAGAAAGTATTTCACTATTTCAAAATTTGAGTTAGTTATGCTTCTACTTCAGGTACCATTATTAAGGCTGGTAGGGGAGGGGTGGGCATTACTAAATTACTCTTTGAGTAAAAGACTTTAATAAAACTTCCTTTTTTATCAGCTTGTAAGGGGCCTGTTGTTCACCTGGTAGGAGTAGTGTTCTGATCAGTAGTGGTAGCACCAATGTACTTTCTCATGTTGATAATTATACGATCCCCTTATCAGATTCTTTCTGCTTCCACATATGGGTATACCCATAAAACCAAAATTAACCAATATATTCATGTAACAGGTGAATAACCGGTCAGTCATATTCTGTGGGTGGGAATATGTGGCATGTGTGAAGTGTGCAGCATGTTCTCAAAATGTACGTGCCTTAAGAAGTATGTTGGCCTCCACTATTTCTTTATTTGGCTTTATAAAGAGGTGGTTAAGCACAGAAATTCTCTTTTTGTAAGGTGATCAAATCAGTGTCATATTTGTGTGCGGTAAGTAAAGTGAATAAATATATATATATTTGTTTAATTCACGTACCAAAACGTTTCTTCTCTCTATCTATTTAATAAAATCTGACAGTGCTACAAGGAGTTGATGAAGGCTCTGAACAAACTGAAAAATGTAGCTGTTGGGCAGTTGATTCATACATTGGATCAAGCAACTTTATACTTAATTTTTAAAAAAATCTTCTCTTGTTTTTTTTTTTTTTTTTTTTTTTTTCATTAAAACAAATACTGTAAGTGAAAAACAGTGGGAAGATATAAGATGGAAGAAAAGTCAAGGAGGATGATCTTTGTAAATTAACAAGTTCGCTTGTCATCTTTTTTCAATAATTCTTGTGTAATTTGTACTACAGATGCCTTTATTTTTGAGATTTTTTTTTTAACATATGAATCTTTTTTTGTTCCTTGATCATGTGCAAACTGACTTGTGTTAATTAATGCACTCAGAAAAATATCATGTGGGTTATCTAAAGCTAGAATTTAGTGCTGTTCTGCAGACTTAATGCTGAATGAAGCATAGTTCATATACAGCTTGTAACTAATGTTGAAGGAAACCCCAAACCATAAAAATAAACCCATAACAGAAATGAATTTATAGGATTAGCTACATTCTTCTTTTTTTAAATACAATTTTTGTAAACTTAGAAAGCATCTCCAAAAATTAAAAATTTAATACTGTTTTATTAAAATGACACTTTACTTATTGTTAATATTAATAATAGCTGCAGTTCAAATGAACATTTAATGTTCATTAATAAATTTTACCATCTTTTTTTTGGCATTTAAAAATGCACTGATGTTTTAACAGATTCTCAACATAGCACTTGAAATAGCAGTATTTGGAGACAAATTGAAAAAAAAATAAACGTGGATTTCCTTATTAGGGAGGAACATGCATCATTCTTTTGTTTAACAACTTGCTTCAACAGACTTTATTTTTGGGGGTACATTTGTTTTGGAACTTCTTTTTAAATTTTCATATACTCAACAGATTCTGAAGGAAGTGGTCATGGAAGTGAAGATGCATCAAAGGACAGTGGAGAAGGTTCCTGTACTGAATCAGAAGAAAATATCTTGGAGGAGGAACCAGCAGAAGAGAAAGTAGAAGAGCAACAGCCAAAGAGCTCTGCTGAAGAAGTGCCAACAGCAGACAAAGAGATAATTAAAACTGAAAAGAAAGAGCAAGAAGATGAAGAAGAGAAGCCGAAAAAGAAGAAAGAAAAAGAGAAAGCAGCTGAAAGTGATCCTGTGGCTGATGAACAAGCAAGTGAACCAAAAAAATGGAATTTGCGCAGGAACCGACCATTACTGGATTTTGTGTCAATGGAAGAACTAAATGATATGGATGATTATGATAGTGAAGATGACAATGACTGGCGGCCTACTCCTGAGAAGAAAAAAGGGAAAAATGCACTGCGAAAAGAAGGGAGTGATGGAGATAATGAGGATGATGAAGATGATGGGAGTGGAAGTGATGAGGATGACAATGATGAGGAAGGTAACGAAGAAGATAATAGCAGCACAGCTAGCGATGGAGGATCCAAGAAGAAGAAGAGTAAAGTTCTTAACAGAAATAATGCAGATGATGAGGAACTGACAAATGATAGCCTGGCTCTTTCACAAAGCAAGAGTAATGAGGTAGTGCAACCAACTTTCTATAATATATCTCTTGAGAAATGGAAACTACTCTCCAGTGCTGTTCTGTTAATTTGAAAAGTTAAAACTGATTGGCTGGCATTGTGTTTAGAGGAATAAACAAAGCAGCAAAATTGGGCTAAATAAGCACTCACTGCTTATTAAATAAACTTGCTCGGACCATTTGGCCGATCCATTGCCACTAAAGTCAATAGACAGACTTCTCTTGGCTTTAATGGGAAGGGCAATTGAATTAATTCTGAAGCAAATACAAGCTCTGGTCTGCAAATCAGCATGTAACAGCAGAATATTTAGGTTAGTTGTAGGTTAGATGTAGCGCATCTATAATGTTATAAAAATTAGAAACGTCACATTCTCATAGTAGCTAAATAATAGGTTATTCTGTATCCCAGCCCTTCTTTGTCACAAGCATCAAAGTCTGAATGCTAGAATTCTAAGTAAGGAAATATACGCAGTTGGGTTTAAAATCTAAGGACAATCATGGCAATTTATGTTGTTTTTACATATAATGCATACAAGTGAAGTAATTCCCTACAGTGCTAAGAAGCATTTGTGTGCTTAATCATTACAGTAACTATTTTCTATTTGTGGAATCTGACAATATTATGGTAAGTGTCTAATAATGAAACTTTCTTTTCCAGTACAGTTACAGTTGCCTTAGAGGTTGAGTCCATGGAAGAATTAAAAGATAGTAGGTTGTCAGGATGGCTGACTTCTCCTCCAGTAGCAAAATCGTAAACAGAGTTTAAAAAAAAAAATGTTATTGTAAAATCTACATTCTATTTTCAGGAAACAATTGCAGCGTAATTGAAACATTTGCTAAATTATAGAGTATAACAATTAAAAGTATTGCTGCTTCATTTAGACATTATTTTAATGAAGAGTAAGCAAAATAATTGGAGGAATCAGTGGTCTCTGATCAAGATTTTGATGTATATATTTATGTACGTATGTATAATTGCAAGCCAGATGTGCAGTTTTAATAACAGGAGATAATCAAATAATTGTTTAAAAATGCATAGTTCTAGTTTTTGTTTTTTTTTAATTCTCTGTAGCTATCTACTTATAAATAAATGGTGATGCTTAGAAATGTTGTTTACTATATTAGATGCTGCTTGGAGTAGTAATAAGTAATAGCAATAAGAGAATGTTTTTATTATTTTTAAACTTGTATGCCATTTACAGTCTGCAGACTTTCTCTTTCATTACACATCTAAGCTGGCCTGTGAAATGGTTTCACTTTGGCAGATATAAAGATCTTTCTATCCTGATCAGGCTACTGTTTATCTTTCATTATCAAGGTCTGTACAACACAATTCTTGTGTTGTTACCTGTACTGTCTTTGCTCAGGAGCTGAAAGGGCTTTGCCAGTATCAATGATGAGAACCAGGTCATCATTGGGAGATGGGTTATTTCCTTCCAGTGTTGTTTCCCATATCAGAATGGAAATGAAATCTTAGATTGTTAGGGATATATTCTTCAAGATGTCCTAAACTTCCATTGACTTGGAAAAAGAAGCCTACTTCAGAGACTCAGAGCACTCTTAAAATGCATCTTTTGGGAACCCTCCTAATATGCATATATTCCTCCTTGAATTTAAGACATCAATCAAAAGATAAAAATCAGAATTTGACATTTTGCAGTTCGTGCTAGAATTCTGTAACTGTGAAGCTGAATGCTGTTTGTGAACAGATCTTTTAGCTAAGAGTCTTTCAACAGTGTCTATACACTGGATTCTAGAACTCATTTTTAGATTAATATTCAACTCTATTTTTAACAGCCAATACTGTGGGGGGGAAAAAAAAAAGCTGTATTGCAAAATCTCATTACGTTGCAGAAGCTAAGTTCTTAGAAAAACAGATGTCTTAAGGCATAATTACTGCATGGAAGATTGTTCAGGTAGTTAACTCTGAATATTGTAGTATACATTGTATATATTCTAAGCCTTAGTATGCATTCTTAAATTCTGTGCGGCCCAGTTCCTTTTTTTGATTGGTGTGCAGTTTTTATTTTATTTTTCTGCACTTAAAATATTTTGAGGCATGGATAGAGAGTCTTCTAACCTGTGCTGTAATGAAATTCTATGTGCTTATGTACTGTATTGAGCAGAGGCAGACAAACATAGATTTCTTTTGCAAGGTCAAGCATCATTAGAGAAATGATACTTTCATGTTTTTTTTTATAAATTGCTACCACTTCATGGGATTCTCTTATTCCTAGTGAGGTGATTGTGATAATTACTGTTTTTTAAGATCTCATTATGTTTATAAATAGGTAGGCATATAGCTTGAATGAAGTCCTTATTCTCACTTGGATAGGGAACAGGAGTTGATTGAGAAGTTCCTGCCTTTTTCTCCAAGTCTGTGTCTGTCTGCATGAAAAACAATGTTATTCTTGTCTGCATTTGACCTGTTGGCTTTCTGGCTTTCTTCACATAATGTAAATCAAGATAGCTGTGAATCCTAACTCTAGATCCGACCTTCCATCACTTTTTTGTTTTGCTCATGTTTGCAAATTTTTTTTTTTTTTTTTTTTTTTACAGTGCAGATCTGTGCATTTACTGTAATGTTTTTGGTTTTTTTTTTTTTTTTTTTTTTTTTTTTTTTAGTTACTAGACTTTGGACTTCTGTGACAGGAGAAATTGCAAATTAATTTTAAGTTTATGTTAATGAAGCCAAGTAATAATTTAAGTTGGAAGTATAGTCAGAAGAAATGGGTTTCTGGAGGCATGTAAAATGCTTCCAAGAAGCTGGTGGTACGGAACCGTTAATCTGCCAAAGTTGGGGAGTATCTCCTATTCGAACTGTGTATATTATGTGTGATGGTGTGACACAATATTTTTGACAAATACGTGCAAATTTCTTGTTTGACTCAAAGTACTTCATAGTTTCCTCTTAAAAGAAAGATGGAAGAAGTGCTTAGTCGGCATGTATTTATTAGGGGAAGAGCATGATCTTATGAACAATTATGTTGTCTTTCATTTTTTTTGATTTTTTTTTTTTTTAATTTTTTTTTACCTCTGGATGAGGTGGAATTTTTTAGTTTGTATTTTGTAGGCCATCTTTCTTTTCTTCAGAGAATATAGATGGGAGATTCCAAAACTAGAAGTAACTTTGCAATTTTCTACAGCTTTCTAACAAGCCACTTCTATTTGGAATAAGCCAGTTGAAATTGGCTAGAAAAAACAAAGGTATCCCTGCCAGCCTCCAAATACCTGCTCTGGATAAACCTGAAGTACAAAAAGGCTTTATCAGTGATTCATTGAAAACTTTGAGTAGAGCAGAGACTGTATCAGATTGACAGACTACCACAGAATAATAATTGCATAGACTGGTGAAAGAATTTAGGATCTTTGAGAAGGAATATCTGTTTCACTTACCATTCATAATAATTTTTATCTGCTTTGGATATGGAAGCGCTGTATTGGTACTATGTGTTTTTTTTTTTTTATTATTCATTAATGGGGGGAATGGAGTGGAAAGAGTAAAAAAAAAGTTTGAAAGGCAACTTTCCACCTTAATTTTGTTTCACCTATTTAATACACTGCAGCACTCTTGTAATATTCTCAGGCCTTTAGTGTGTTGAATGGATGCCATTTAGCCCTGAACTATCAGCCTCTGCTCTGAAAGTCTTAATTTCTTCTTTTTCCTACTTTTTTTCTTTCAGCTGTGTGTCTAGTCCCTGTAAGCCTTCATATCACCAGCGAAGATAGTCCAAACTCTGTTTGCTTTTAGTATAGGAAAGAAGAAAATTTACATAAGTTACGAAACTTTTGTGTAAGAGATAGTCAGTATACCTCACTGAAATAATAAGAAGTTGAGGTCATGGTGTTTATGGAAACAATGGAAATTCACATCCAACTTTATTTGGTTTGTGAGGTACTGCTTTGTTTCCTTAAAGAAACTCCTTTTTAAAAGGGAATTCTAAAAGGGAGTAGTGTAATACACATTGAAGGTTGCAAAAATGAGCATTGGACTTCCTTGTATATCCTATAAAAGAAAATGAATTGTTTTAATATATCATACAGTTTTGCATAGAGGCATATACGTTTGCATGTAACAAAATAAAACAACTGAGTCAGTAAGTTGTTACACTTTATTTATGTGAAGACTCATCAGGCTTTTGTTAGCTCTTTATTTTCAAGTTTTAATACAACAATACAGGAAGGTTGTTGGTTTTTTGTCTGTTTTTGTTTTTTTTTTTTTCCAACAAAGGGAATCTTCCTTTCCAAATATTAGGATAATGAAGGTCACCTCTTTTTTTTTCTTTTTTTTTTTTTTTTTTTTTTTTGGTGGTCCTCTTTTCCTTTTTAGATGGCTTTCTGTTGTGTTCCTTGTTAGTGTCAAATATATGATTTCAGTACAACCAGAACTACAAACCTAGCAAGATCAGATTGTGTCCATTCCAGCTTTTAATTTTGTGGATGAAGAGTTTGAATGTTTGACAACAACAATGAAGTGCATGAGGCTTTTTGTTGTTCTTTTTTCCACAAAATTGAACAAATAACAGATCTTCTGTTTTACATAAAATTGAAGTTCCTGTTGTAATTCATGTGCATTCATTTTTTGGTATTAGGACTCCTTGATCCTTGAGAAGTCCCAAAATTGGAGTTCCCAGAAAATGGACCATATTTTGATTTGTTGCGTTTGTCTTGGAGATAACAGTGAAGATGCTGATGAAATAATCCAGTGTGACAACTGTGGAATAACAGTGCATGAAGGTAATACAATTCCTTCATTGTTAATGCATGAGGAAAGCATAAGCTTTACTTCTATTAAAATTTTTACTTGCTTCAAAAAAAATTAAGCCTTTGAACTCTGGTGAGTAATTTTTTGTAGTGCCACATGGATTCTTTGTAGTATTGCATTCATCTATTTTAGGAAAGCTAATACAAGCAAGTACAGCATAGGTCATGGTCTACGTATATCTGCGAAATTGATGACATTTTGCTAATGCTTCTTCCTGTAGATTGTATTTTTGAGACTTTAGGATTTAATATCAGATGAAATTGTCTATTTCAGTAATTAGATTGCATGATTGGGTAGAAGATAGTGAGAATAGGAGAATTCATAGGAGAAAGGGACTTTTGCATGTATTTTTGCTGTATTAAAGAGGCAGAGAGATGAGAAAAGAATTGAATGTGGCAGCTAGCCTTGGCCTCTAATTTTTAATGGCAATTTTAAAGTTAAAATATACTTAAATTGTTGATTTGCTAATTGCTTTGGCATCTAGTAGATGTTTATATTAAGTGTAGGAGGTCTTTCCTGCAGCGTATGGGGGAGGGTTTAAGAGAAATGATCTGATATTTGCTGTGAATACTGTTCTGAAGTATTAACTTGGTTGCAATTTTCTGTGATTTGTCGATATACTGGTAAGTTAAAAGATGATCTCAAAAGATGAGAAAAATAGGTTTCTGTAGTCAAGTTTTCACTGATGTTTTTTAAAGGAGCGCTTCCTGGGTGATCATGAGATGGGCATGTGGAACTTTAATGGTCCTTATGGGAAAGATGAGACTGATTGTTTTTGCTCTTTATCTTGAGGATGGAAGATAAAGTAGATAAAAATATAGATAGGTATACATATTTTTGTTGAAATTTAAATTCTGTATTCTTGACAACTTTTCTTTTTAATGAAAACTTTTTATTATTTCTGCCATCCTGTACTATTCTCCTTTTAAATAAGATAGGCTACTTTTAATCCTTGAAGTTAAAAGAAGGTAGACTTTTATTCTTCAAAGGCATGAATGATATTTATATAATCTGTGCAATTTATGCCCTTTTAAAATTTGTTGGAGTTGTTCACTGATGCATGACTTTTCATGTAGGAAATGCTTTTCCTTATCTGCTATTCTACTTTTGTTTTCACACATTTAAAAATGGTTTCAAAGCAGTATTTTTCATGTACTCATCTGTGGTTCAATTCCTTGTTTAATACCAATTAGGAAATGGCAGGTGGAATTCCATCCTCATTTCTAGATACCTACTGCTCAGTGTTGAGATGTACTGTAACTCCTAAATTCCTGTCACAGTCCAGACCTCCCTTCACTCTTGTTCTGTGTAGTTTGGCTTTTCTAGCACAGCTAGCTTCCCTCTGTGCATACTCTGTGCACCTGAGTAATTGGTACAAGTACCTTAACCACTAGATTTAGTATTTGCCTGCTCAGTAATGATTTGCATTCCTTTTGATTTGCTCTCTTGCATTAATTGCATAATGTCTTCCATAGGAAGGAAGAGTGATAACTCATCTGGGAGTAACTTTGTCAGAGCTCTGGACAAATGTTATTATTTGGTCTACAAGATGTATAGGATTCTAGTTTGGACATAAAATTGTGGGTGGCTAATGAACTCTTTGTTTGGCTTACTGAACAGACTTTGAGATTGTTAGAAATTTATTTCCTTTTAGGGCAACTCTTTGTGTGGTGTTCGTATCAAATATGTGGCCTGTGTGTCTCATCCTAAAACTGCCTTTCTGGTGCAGACAGCTTGTAAAAACTCAGTCACGTTTGAAAACCAAATGGCATTTTTTTTCTAGTCAGGAGTCTGTAACTACTCCATAACCTACGCAAGCAGCATACATGTATATACTAATACCCAGTCCTATAGTTGACATTTTTATGTCTAAAAAAATCTTAAGTTCAGTCTGCAAATTGTCGCATTCATCAACTACATCTGTTCTCAATTCACATATTAATCCTTTTTTCTTAAGAGGAAAAATAGCAGCTTATATTGCTAGAAAAAAAAATCTTTTGAATTTGTAGTTGTACAGTTGCTTGTGTATTTATTTCAGCATGCAAATAATTCTCATTTATTTAAAAAAAAAAAAAAAATCATCTTCAGGCTGTAATTTGTCACTTTGGATAAATGCTTTTGTGATAAGATCTTGTAGTAGCAGGACACCCCCAACTGTGATGTCAGTTGTCGTGACATATTGATTTCAGTGTGTCTGAAGAGAATGTCTGATGCATATCATAAGATATGAACTAACTGTAGATAGTATGCTTGCCAGATATTGCCCTTGTGTTATTTACTGGGAATTAAACAAGAAAGAGAAGTTCCACTTTTTTCTAGCTGTTACTTTTCCATCCCCTCTGTGTGTGGGTTGTTTTTTTTTTTTTTTTTTTAACTTTTGCATGCTGGGTATGGTGGGAAATAAACCTTAAGTTGCTAAAAGCAGTAGTGTGGTCTACATGTGCTTTAATTTTGATGCTTATCTTGGTTTGCTTACGTCTGATGTAAACATTCATTTTTGTCTTGTTATGTACTCTAGTACTTTCCCTTATCTAAATAAAAATAGTCTTATTGTGCATGGTTAATGTCTTTATTTTAAACTTCTGATCCAGTTAAGGACTGAATGTAATATTGTTATCTCACAGCGTTTCTTTTTGAAAACCTACAGTTCACTTAAGTTCATGCTTTCATGAACTTTATAATTAGATCAGGATTTGAAATATACGTGACTGTTGTTAGCATATGCAGACATTCAGTTTGGCAAAAGATTATCCTTGGAGAGAAGGTTCTCTCTTCCCTTTTCCCTCAGTGACATGTGTTTCAGGACACTTGCTTTAATGCTAGCATCTTAAAGTGTTTGTAATTTCATTTTAATGATAATGCATAAAAACAAGCTAATGGCAGTATGCGGTGGACTTAAATTCAGGAAATTCAGTTTTCTGTATGAAATTATGTTCAGTAGACAACTGCAGTCATAATATGTAGATTCAGGTTGTGGAAGAGTAAATGCTAGGAGAATTTCAACTTCTTGACTATTTCATATATTTAAATTCATGGGCTTTGCTATCATATAGCTTTATTGTTTAGTGCAAGAAGCTTTCAAGGAAATGGCAGACATAGAGTGACAGAATGATAAGGATTACTTATATTAAACATGGGCACTTCATGAGCACTGATTGAGAAGAAGCTCTCGTAGTCCAAAGAACCAAAATTCTATGAACAGTAAGGAAAAACAGTATGCATTTTCAGTTGTTTAAAATGTTGGGGGTTTTATAGTATAGTTTCAGGTGAAAGGGGTAGATGGTGCACTTAATGCTGACTAGATTCCAGATGCAGTAACTCCAATGAAACCTGTAGTTTTCATTACAAGAATTATCTTTTTCTTGTTAGCCTTTCAATCCCAAGCTAGTTACACCACCTAAACAACTGTGCTGCATTGAGAAAGAACCTGGAAGATTACCTCCTAATGTTGCTTTTGAGATAGAGTGGTAGTGAGCTGTTACATTGCTTTCTGTTTCAAAAACCACAGTTCCCAACAGTTAGTACAGGAGGGTCAGCTAGAACAGCTTTGTCATGCTTATCATAGTAAATGTTCAAGAAAAAGTTTGGAAAGACTTGTCCAGCAGCTTCAGTTTCATGTCTGTGTGCCTATGCATTTTAAAAAGACATAAAAGTAGCACTGAGAATCTTTTAAAAGGACATTTTTTTGTAATCAAATGCTTTCTGTACTGTCTGATTTTAATATACAAACTGTGTTGTAGCTCTGCAGTAGAAAACACTTTATTTTTTCAACTTAAAAAATGATGTATGTCTTTTATGATGGTTGTTAAACTGTTATTTGAAATTAATTGACAGTCATTAAAAGTGTGGTTTAGTTTAGGACTGCAAATCCATCTTTTTCATCAGTGTTAATTGATGAATTGTTAATATACTAATCCTGCTTAGTATATTTACTTGTTTGTATGTACTTGATAAATAGTACGCAGTTTGTGTGCATATAACATTCCATTAGCTGTTTTGAAAAAGTAATATTAATCCGATCAATTTAGGCTTTCAGTTCACAGTTACTATTACAACTAATGATAGCAAGAGGAAAATATGAACTCAACATTTCTCAAAGTTTCTCAATATTTTTTTCTAAATGTTGTTGCTACTCAGCAGCTTTCTTTACCTTTGACAGAGTTTGCAGCTGTTCGGCTTTTACTTAAGCTGAAATTGAGATTTTTAGCCCAGTCCGTACATTTCTACAGTAGGGTTTTGTGCTTTTGTTTTCTTATGTCAACTGAAGTAAAACCAAGGGGATTTGTTGTTTCTTGTTTAAAAAATAAAATTGTTACAGCTCTTCCTCTACATTTGTCATCTTGATGTCAAATAATATCATTACTATTTTATGTAGTATTTACTTTATTTAGAAGCCAGTAGCATTCTTGCTGGATTTCCTTTCCTTCAGCTCTTCTAGACAAGATCAGGCAGCTTAGGACCGCACAGCTGTTTGCTCACTCCACCTCTCTTTCCTGAAGGAATGATTGAATTAGAAAATTAATGAATAGAAAGTTAAAACGTGGGTTGTGATAAAGATGATTTAGTAGGATAGAAAAGGTAGGGAAAATAATACTGATGCATAGGGCAATTCCTTGCCACCAACTGATGATGCCCAGCCAGCCCCCAAGCAGCAGCAGTACCCACCCTGGCCATCCCTTCCTCCAGCTTTATTGCTGAGCATGATATTATATGGTATAGGGCATCACTTTGGTCAGTCTGGATCAGCAATACTTGGTCTGGCCCCTCCCAACTCCTTGTGCAGCCCCATTTTCTTCCTGGTACGACAACATGAGTAAGTAAAAAGTCCTTGGCTATGTGTAAGCACTGCTCTCTAATAATAAAAACATTGGTATAATATCAATGTTATTCTGATCTTCAATCCAAAATACAGCACTATACCAGCTACTGGGGAGAAAATTAACTCTGTCCCAGCTGAAACAAGGATGTCAGCCCTTACTGGAAATCCAGTGTATTTTCTCTGGCTAATGACCATCACTTTTGCTGCTTGTAACAGTATATTTAGGTTTTGCTGAATGACAGGGAAAAGACTAAATGCCTCCTTGTTTCTGTTATAGATCTTGAAGTCTTTAAAGCTGTCACTAAGACAGTTGTGTGAATTAGGAAAAAATACTTGAGTTATAAATCCTCATGAGAAAATGACCTAGATTTGTGGTGTTGCAGAAAAAACAATTTTGATGTCAACATACATGATAAGGGTGGAAATAATTACAGCTAATGCATGTTGAAGTTTTCTAGGAAAAAGGAAGAAAATATTAGCTAGAATTGAATGATAAGTGTAACTGGCAAATCCTTCAGAGTGAAGATACGACACCATTGTAATTTTAGTAGACTGATGATGCTTTGTTTAGAAAAGCAAATCTAATTACACTTGATTGTAGAAGAGTCACTGTTTGGAAGAAACTAATCTTATTTTGCTGTATTGACTGATGACAGTATTTCTCCTCCTGTAGTGTTATGTAATTTTTAATAAATTTATTTAGGGAATTTTTTTTTTTAAATCTACAGACTGTTCTCAAAGTCTAAATTTTTCATCAGCTATACGATATCAGTGGGCTTTGTGTTTGTACATTAATGTAATTGTTTAAAAGGTGCTTTGCTGGCAGTTATTCAACATTGTGGCATTGCAACTAAAAAAAAAAAAAAAAAAAAAAAGAAGACTATCTACAATGCTCTTTAAAGCTACTGGGATGCTAAAGAAATTTGAATCAGTTTATAAGTGAGCTAGATGGTATTTTGTATACCTAATGCAACTTGTCTGTGGATGCACTGCTGAGCATTATTTATCTCTTGATTCTGGAATACTTCTTATTAAAAAAACAAACAAAAAAAAAACCCAGAACATACTTTTGTCATAGTTAAGTATTTTTTGATGAACCCCATGCTGTAATGGAGGACTGTATTTCTTAAATGGTACCTATAGTGTTTCTGATTACTTTCTGAATATAGTTTCACATTATTATCTCTGTTGCTGTCATAAAGAGGGTTAGAGTACTGTTGCTGTTTTACTGCAGTCAGTAGAGAACCAAACTAATAAATTACATTTCTATTTAATTATAAAAATTAAAGGATTTAATTGCTCTGCAAGCAAAATTGCTACTTGATCATTCTTATCTGGCAAACAACTGAATTTAGTCTTTCAGTAAGGTCTCTGCTTTGATGTTGACAGTGAAATTCTTTTTTTTCTCACTGAGCAGCAGATAAATATTCAGTGTGGCATATGCAGAAGTATAGTTTTCTGGTGATAAGCTTTGAGTTTTCTTTGTCATTTACAGTAGTAATAATACCACTCTTACTCTTGTCCATATTTGTCCAAAATTGAAGTAACAAGCTTCTAAATGGCTTTGAAGGAAAATTTTCCTGATCTTATGGTGATTAAGCATGCAGTAACACCTTAAAAACATAAAAATACACTGACTACACTGACTATACCAAAAAAAGAATTGAGTCACGATGAATTTAATCATAATTTAAAACCAGCTAAAAGTGGTGATGATGATTGATGAATATATAAAAACGTTTTTAAGTGAAACGGTCTGTCAAAACTCAATCTGTGCTTGTCAAACAATACTTTGATTTTAAAGTTACAAAAGGTCTTAGATTTATGCTTCAGGGGTTTTAAGAATACGTTTGGTTTTTCTTATTGTGTATGTTCTCTTGCTGAATTAGATATTGAATGTGAAGCAGAAAAGTGGAATGGATATTTGTTGTCTGCATACTGCTGGCATGATCAACTCGTTTAAAAAAAAAAAAAGACAACAAAAACATTTAATTGAGGGTAATGAGAGGGAGAAAGATAGGAATGTCTTGAACCTTGGACATGCTCTCAAACCTTTAACTCAATGATACACATGGATTCATGACATGCTGCTAGTACTGGAGAATTTTAGAAACCATGTTATAGTTTGGTAAGACTGTTAATTCAACTGAAAGTAGAGTTTCCAGGCTGCTCAAGAAGACGTGTAGGTATGCAGAAGCTCTAGAATTGCCACAGTGGAGGAAAGATATATAAAAGATCTAACAGGATAATAAATAGACTGAGAATTGTCTAAAGACACTAAGAAATAACGTATTTCAGTATTTTATAGAATTTCTTAAATTTTTCCTCAGATGTTATATTTAATCTGAAATATATGCATGTAATTCAAAAAAGTGCTTTGTTTCTTGCTCAGTGTTTGTGGGTTCATTTAAGTCTTAGTTTTTTACTTCATAATGAATAGGCTGAAAGAACAGAGTAAAGTGAACTTCTTCCTTTCATTTTTTTGATTGTAATCTAAGACATTCCTATATAATATATCACATTTTAGAATTAGAGCCTCTGTGAAAATAGAAGTTTTGCACTGAAGTTACTCTTGCGAAAATATTGGATGCTTTCTTGGGATTTTCATTGTCATTAAACTCTGTGTGTGTGTGTGTGTGTGTGTGTGTGTATTTCCTGCTGAAAATTATAAACTAAGAACTGTATGCCTACTTGTCTTTCCTTATATTTTCTTCCATTTCTTTTATGTGTGAAGGTTGCTATGGTGTTGATGGAGAGAGTGATTCTATCATGAGCTCAGCTTCAGAAAATTCCACTGAACCCTGGTTTTGTGATGCATGCAAATGTGGTGTCACACCTAGTTGTGAACTATGTCCTAACCAAGATGGGATCTTCAAGGAGACAGATGCAGGCAGGTAAGGCTGAAGAAGTGCCATTTTAAATTGATATGAGCTTAAATTTAAAGATGGGATTTTGCTCTAGTCTGTTCCTATAGGCAAAAGAGTCATAAATTAAGCTGTTGGTATTCTTTTTCTCAGTTCATTTTAGAGTGGGGTGCTCACTGGATAGGCAGTCACCCAATCTTTTTTTTTTTTTTTTTATTTGCACACCTAATATTCTTCACACTAGTTGGGAAGATGTTCTCTTAAACTGAATTTGAGCATGATGGTTTATTGATGTATGAGCAACAGATGTTTCTAAGTAAAGCAATATAACACCACTTCAGGAAATGGTAATACTTGTGAATACATGAAATCACCATGTATTGTATGTGTAGAGATGTCTTACTGGATATAGTAGATCTTTCTCATGCAATATCTTCCATTTCTGTATATTTAAAAAATAAATTAATACATGAGTGTTAATGGAAACTTATTTTCTGCAGTAAAGAGAAGAGCAGAGTTATCGATTATGTCTGCTTTTTTTGGCTAATGTTGATGAATATGTTATTATTTAGATCACAGCAGTTAAGTTATTTTTCCATACATTTTACAATTATGTAAATTGCAGGTTTGCAGCGACATATAAAACTTTCAGGCTTGATATGTAGGATTACAGAAGTCTGCAGACATCTTACTGACGATTGTGGTTGAATTGGAAGGAATTCAGTTATTCCGGTATTAGTACAAATGTTTTAAAATTCAGCCCTTTCATGTTATTCATTGTGAACCAATAGATACATTACCATTTATGTGAAGCTATATGTTATGGTACAACATATTTGGTAGTAGCAAATAGCGAAGTATAACCATATCCTTGGTCTTTCTCCATTGACTGGGTTGTAATGGCCTTCACAGTTTACTGTTTTTTGTACTTAAACACAAGGAGTCATGTTTAGATGACTTTAACTGTCTTGTAATGTAAGCCAAAACATTTTTTTTCCCATTCATGTCTTACACAAACTTGTACTATTGCTGGGACTGTAATGGACAAATCCTTTCCGCCTTAAAAGATCAGCAGAGCTCTGGATGGTATTTTGGAAAGCTTTGTTTGACATCATCTTTGGAGAGCAACTACCTTCCTGCATTGGACTTCAGCTTCTCAATTTGTAGCTGAGATGTGTCTTACAGATACACTTGTTAAATCTTTTCCTCAATCCGTGTCTTCTACATACATCTTATGAGGGGGAGCGCTGAAAATACAAGAAAATAATGTACTGTTAGTGGGGGGAATTTCTATAAATGAGTCAAGATTTGCAGTGAATAATTTTGACAGTGTATTTGAAGATGTGCTTGTTTTAAAGAATTTTTGGGATTCCAGTCCTCAATTTCTGATTAGTCCATCTTTCTTATACATAGGTTGCTCCAGAAGTAATGTCTCCTATTGATTTTCATGGAAATTACGACAGATACAGAGAACACAGTAACACTACTTGATAGAGAAAATTCTCAGCTACAAAACAGTATTTTTTTTTTTTTTTTAGTAAAGTCACCACCTTTAGCTATGCATTTCATCCAGCAACGGAGACCAGCCTGCATGCTGTACTTGTAAAATTATGTACCAGTGGAGGTAGCCCACTGTTGCCATAGCTGAAACACCACCCACTGCTTCACTGTGCTAGTATCCACTAGTTGATCTCCACAAACGTTAGGCAGGCATTGATGCATAATGGGTGCCGTTTCTTCTGCGCAGAGAAATTCAGTAATGCACCTTAGCCTCTAATGCGTGTCAGACTGCCCCTCTACCGCCATCTGTTGCACAAGATAAAATGTAACAATGTATTCACCTAAGGGTTCGGTTCCACTGCCCTACTGCCGATATCCACTTCTGATATTGTGGGCCAACATAATAAAATTGGAGGTGTTACACTAGAGCAGCTCCAAAAGTAACTGTTACAATAGTTTAAACAATTTTTGTACTTTCATAATGTTACAGTGTGGACAAAATGTTACTAGAGACTGAAATCAGTTGTCTGACAACTTGGTAGTACTAGAATTAATATCACTTGGAAATATATGTTTCAGGTTTTTTTTTTCTCCTGCATTTTTTAAGGTAGTTTAGTTGCTATCTAGTTAATTTCTCATATAATTGTAATATAAATTGCACAACATTTTAAACGTTATTTGTTGAAAATGGCAGCATGTTTTTGATTGACATAGAAGTGTTTTATCTGTGATTCTGATACTTTATGCAAAAGCACATGCCTGCTTGGTTGACTGTGGACAGTAAAGTATCAGCTTATTATCCCTGCTATTGTATTTTTGTGTTTGGATAACATGATACGTTGTCATGAGTAAGTAGAGGTTTACTTACAGGTGGGTAGGTTCATGTACTAGAAAAAAAAACAATGCTAGCCAATGTAAATAATACTGTTCTCTCTTTTTTTCTATTGCTTATTAATAAATTTGAAATCTTTAGGAAATGGGGCAATGCAAGCTAAGGATGTATGCTATGTCCATTGCTATGTTTCTTTATATGCATCATTGGCTGGAAATTGCAGTAAAGTGCAACCAAACCTATTCAGTTTCCTTTCATAATCAAGTTAGAATTATTTTTTTGTTCCTACATGAATCATTAGAATAATTAGATGCTTAGTTTCTCACAGAAGCCTTTTCACATTAACCTCTCAGTTTCATGAACATAAATGTGAATTTATGAAATTTTATTTCTCAAAATGCTATTAACCAAGAATATGAATTCTGTTCTTGTTATGGTGTAGAGTTTTTCTTCTTCCCTAATCAACATCTGTCATCATTGCTCCAAGCAAAATGGATGGTAAAGTAACAAGGAAGATTATTCTTCTTTGATTACCCAATTTGTCTTAATTACAATCTTCTAAAACATGTGCAGCTAAACAAATGAGCAGGAAAATATTTAGAACTGGTATTAAAAGCAGCTGAAATTGCTTCAGCTGAGAACTTGACTGATTTCTTTGTTTTTTTAGTAAAGATTCAGGTCTGAGTTCTCATAAAGGTGACTAAAGGAATGAGGTACTTGTGTGACAATCACACCAAAATGGCAGTTACATCTGTAATACTGTAATACTTGGCTGACGTGTACTAAAACATTTTGAGAAGGTCAATATGAAGTAAGTAGCCAGCTATTGGATTTACCATAGATAAACTCCTACTGAGTGCAGCAGCATTTAATACACTACTGGAGCATGAAAAAACTGTGCAAGTTAAATTGAGAAGCAGATGCTCGTAGAAAAGTGTATATTCATACTGAACTTTGGAGGGTAAGTTTTAAGGCAACCAGTATCCTAAGCTTACTATCAAAATCTTCAACCAGAGCCTTGTGTGGATTTTTTTTTTTTTTATTAAGAATAGTAATTGTGAGTATGTGTAACTTCCTTTTATGCAAATTAATTTAAAGCATCTTAAATCAATGAAGGTATGTAGAAAAGAAGCCTCACAGAATTTACAAGACTTTTATTAACATCTGAGTGATCTCTGTATTTCAAGGTACAGATCTTATTTTGCATGTGGCATTTTTGGAGGGCAAAATTAAAAAGTAGTATCTTGATTTCTTTGTGAAAAGAATAGATTGTGCATTCATGAAGATGTGGTGAGGTGCTGGAACAGGCTGCCCAGAGAGGCTGTGGATACCCTGTCCCTGGAGATGTTTAAGGCCAGACTGGATGGGGCCCTGGGCAGCCTGGTCTAGTATTAAATGGGGAGATTGGTGGCCCTGCATGTGGCAGGGGGGTTGGAGATTCATGATCCTTGAGGTCCCTTCCAACCCTGGCCATTCTGTGATTCTGTGATGTTTTTCTGAGCCTTGTGGAATACAACAGAATGAACTGATTGGTGCTAGGGCTTTGATTAGATTTACTAAGCATTCCTTAGAATGAAGTGAGTTAATGACTTGTAGGTAGTTGTTAATGTTACAGGAATTTTTCTCTTACTACCTGTATGAATTTGTACCTCCAGTCTTCACTTACACCATCTCACCCTATTGGTCTGTCTAGGCTTTGTAGGTAATGTCAAAATCTTAATATACTTTTCCTGCAGCATAAACAGTGATGTGAAACGTTACTTAAGAATCATCAGAACAGAATGTGAGGGTAATCTTGTTGATCCAGACAAGCAAAGCAATCACAGTTGTACCAAAAACTTGCTGCTATTTGTTTTTAGCTTTTAAATTCCAAATGCACGTTCCCTCCCTGCTTCTAATGTGTTTTCACTTAGATCATCTTTTTCTAGCATCTGTATCGTTTACACAGTACTTAAAAATCTGCGAATGGTGAGCGTAATATGGGAACAAAATACTGATAACAGTAACCTAAATTTATTTGCTGTTTTAGGTGGGTCCATATTGTTTGTGCCCTCTACGTTCCAGGAGTGGCTTTTGGAGATATTGACAAATTGCGGCCAGTAACGCTTACAGAAATGAATTATTCAAAGTATGGTGCCAAGGTAAGTTAAGAAGATTCATATTCCTTACCAGTAGCTTTATTTCACATTTTTACATAGAAATAATGTGTCTTCAATCTTATTTTGTGTTTATAGCAGTGAGATTTAGAAAGGAAAATGTGATAAAATTCATGTTTCCTGTAATTTTGCTCATCCCTCCTTTTTTTTTTTTCTTACAGCTGTTTTTTTTCCCTTATTGTTGTTCTCTGTAATTTCTATTGCTCTTTGTCTCTCAGTTTCCCTTATTTTTTTTTTTTTACACAGGTGTCAGTTACCTTCTTTTAAAGTCAGTTAGTGGTAGATTGCCAAAATGTGAATGGAGAGAGAAGAGGATTTATGGGATGTGAAATGAAGGAAAGGAAATTGAGGTGGAGGATTTGAGGATTAAGAAAGATACAGATGTATATTCAGTAAGAACTACTTTAAGTTCTTTGTAATCATAAACTAGAATGCATAGGGTTGCTAGAAAGCAATATTAACCTCCTTGCACCACCAGCATGAAAACAACATAAGAGTATGGGACTCTAAACCTGAATGGAAAATTGTCTGTAATATTAAAATGTTTTTTTACATATAAATATGCTCAGTTGTGGTCGAAGGTGATCATACACAAAACATACAGAAGGTCATTGTAAACTGACAAAGACCAACACTAATTTGCTTGATATTGTTGCTATAACCCTGGAAACATTGCAGAGAATCTATATCTGCTGGGCTAATGTAAGGAAAGATAGCTGTGCTACTGCTTCTCTAAAGCTTAATTGATGCATTGTAAATTTCCTAGGGTGTCAGTTTGTCAAGCTGAATACTAAATTAGAATATGTAATAACCGTTTAAAAATACAGAAACTTTAAAAGATAAATTAAAGCACTTCGGCCTGCATGGTGCTTCTTTGTGTGAGGAGCACAGTCAACATGAGTCCACTGGGGTAATTAGCATTGCTTAGAAATGTTTGCTAGCTTTTTTGCCCCCCCCCCCCCTTTTTTTTTTTTCCTTACAAAGTCTTACAGCCTTATTGTTGCAATGAATCATACATGTTCTTTTTATTGGCATTATAGGTGCAAGGTTTACTCTGAGTAAGATGAGTGAACTGCGCATATGAGGATTCATTACTCTCACAGAGCTGTAAACTCTCCTTGTTAGCCAAATCAAGTGTGGAAGTTACAGCTTACTTAGCTGAATTTCCCCCTGGAGTATCGGTTTAAAATAATAATCTATGATTCAATTAGTTTATTTTCTGTTATGTGTTATTTTACAGATAGAGTGCCTTTTAAGGAAGTGTGTGCAGTGTCTCGAGAATGTTCTGTCACTGAATTTCATTTGCAGTTCCTCTCTGTTCTTTAACTATCTGCATGGAGATAATTTCTGTAGGTGATACACAGCTTTGCTTCATACTCAGCGTGTGAGAGATTAAGAAATACATGGCTGTGTAATTTTAGGTCATCTTTATGCAATGGATAGCAGCATTGCTCCCATTTGCTTATTCCTGCTTAGACACTCATTGCTTTAGTTTGCTGGAACAGCTGTTCAGTATGAATTTGTGGTGACTCAGACCAAGGAGCTAATCTGGCTAAGTTTATATTTTTTTTCCAGGCCACGTTAGTGGATAACAGTTTGCTGTGTTGAAAACAGCTATGCTTAGAATGCACGTAGCCAAAACCTTAATACTGTGCTTATGTGAATTGTAAACTTATTTATTGATATTTACATTTATGTGTTACTTTTTCATCCATTGTCACCCACTGGCTCCTGATTCATAGCTTATCAAAAGAAAGTTATGTAGTTATCTATGGCTTTCAGTCATCCAGAGGATGTAAGTTCATCCTATGTGTTCTTAAGATTGTTTAAGCATTTTTCCATTGCTTCTTGAAAATGAGGTCAGTTGTTGGGGTTTGGTATTGGTGAAGCTTTAAATATTGTCAT
Source organism: Tetrao urogallus (assembly GCF_951394365.1). NCBI lineage: Eukaryota > Metazoa > Chordata > Aves > Galliformes > Phasianidae > Tetrao > Tetrao urogallus. The sequence continues at coordinate 25,875,971 of NC_136820.1, read as the reverse complement.
ATGTTAGCAACACACCTGGTTCCTGTATTGCGCTGGAGTTAACTCATAACCTGTTTGATATCTCTATGTAAGAAGTAAACAATGAAATATTAAGCAAAATGCACCTACAGTATTTACTGTGACATTTTTCTGCCCTTTCTTATTCAGGAATGCAGTTTTTGTGAAGATCCTCGTTTTGCCAGAACTGGAGTATGCATCAGTTGTGATGCTGGGATGTGCAGAGCTTATTTCCATGTGACCTGTGCTCAGAAGGAAGGCCTGCTCTCAGAAGCAGCGGCAGAAGAGGTAGTTCTGGTGTACCTATGGAAAAGATACAATCAAAGGGTTGCATGAAAAGCCTGTGAGGAAAACCTGAAATGCTGCCCTTCTTATTCACTATTTCAGAGTCAAGTGGTAGGCCAAGCAAAAGAACTGTGCGGAGAGGGCTCTTTGTTCGTGAAATTCTCTAACTCTGACCATCTTTTGAAGTGACACAGGAAATGGAATAGAGAATGTTATACAAAAGTCAGCTTAATATTGTGTAGATAAATGAGGGATGAACTCTAAATCTATTTATTGAACTTCACCTGGATTGACATGTCACAGTGTAGTATAGTATTCTCTGTTTCATAGACTATACGACTGTCTAAGACTGTACAGATGTCTTAAGACATTTAACTGCATTGCTATTTTTTGTGCATTTCTTCCAGTGTTTCTTTCAAATTGTTTATGACTTTCCTTGTAGAAAGAAGTTGAATCCACTGCAAACATTTATAACTTCCTGATACATTTTTAATCCATGTTCTTACCAGTCATTCTCCTTTTAATATAATTAAAACAATCCTGATTGCCAAACTTCATTCTTTTTTTTATCATTTTGATTAAGCCTGTTATGTTCACATTTGCACAATTTAACAACTTATTGCTTTAGGAGGTATGACAGGCGACACACTTATAAGCACTACCTGCACTATTGACACTAAAGCTTTTGTTTATGAAAAAACAAACTACTTAATGGTGACCCTTTAAGAGATCACAAAATTGTGTGTATCGGTGAAATTGATAAATAGGAAGATTGCAGTTACCTCAGTGTTCCTTTCCCTAATAAATTATATTAAACAGTGATACTTCAAAAGCTATGTTTTTCTTGTCTTTTCACCATTAAATTTTTTACGCATTTTCTGTAACTGAAATATTTTTAATCAAGACCTTAAAAAAAAAAAAACAAAAAAAAAAAAAAAAAAAAAAAAAAAAAAAAAAAAACGAAAACTCATTTGAGGGAGCTGCTTATTTCTTAGAGTAAGTTGTTCTCACTCTGAGAATCTAAATCAAAATAAACATTTGTAAGGAAAACCTGTACAGACTTTATTATTCTGCATGTTGTAGGTGGAGTGAAGGAAAGTTTGATAGACTGATTATTTTGTAAGATTTTTATTACCTAATGTAGGAAGACTGCTTCAAGTTTTTCTTAATCTTTGTATTTATTATGATCCAGCAGTTTTGAAAATATGCTGGCAATAAAATGTACCTTCTCAAAGCGAATATCATCTTGGCTCAGATATTTGCAAACTACTTGCAGTGTTTGCATATACTAAAAGTTGCTATAAACTTTCAGCCATTATGATGTGCAAATTTGGTGGAACTAAGTAGTAGAAATTGGAACAAAAATAATCTGAGAGATTAATAATCAGAAAAAAGTCACTGAAAAGTCATTTGAGGAAATGAAATATATTGACTTTCATATTATTCAGTTGTCAGTCCCTTGCAGGATTTTATGCAAAAGATAACACAGTGAAGCAGTGAGAAGTTAGCTGTAAATGTTATATGTGAAATGCATTTGCATTTTTTTCTGCAATTTTTTTTTTTTTTTCTGGGATGAGAAAATAGTGCAGAAATGAAGTAGCACTGAGCTAACTGCTTAATGCATTTAAAAATGTTCAGGATCGTGCAGTGAAAAAGATGGAAAGACCCTTTATATGGTAAACCATATCAATATGACAGAATTGATGTAGAAACGTGCATACTTGGAAAAAAAAAAAGTCTGTTTGAACACATGATCTGTTGGCACAATATCTGTGCTTTTTAGAGCCTTTTGACATTGTATATCTTAACTTATATTTTTGTTCCTTCTCCTTTGTTTTCTCTGAAACAGGATATAGCTGATCCTTTTTTTGCTTATTGTAAACAGCATGCGGACAGGTTAGACAGAAAATGGAAACGGAAAAACTACTTGGCATTACAGTCTTACTGTAAAATGTCCTTGCAAGAAAGAGAAAAGCAGCTCTCGCCAGAAGCTCAGGTATTATATTTCATACACAAATGTATCTGCATCAATCATCCATGCTAAACAAGAAAGAAAGAGAATGGGTGATTGCTATTGTTGAAGGGAAATTAAATGTGAAATGTATTGATGGCACATAGTTCACATATCAGTGAATTATATACAGGTTTGGGCTTCTGAGAATTATTCTCAATCAACTTATTGTCAGCTAGGAATCTATCTTAACTGAATTAAAAAATTGTATTTGTTTGCCCAAATACGGTAATTACATTTTCATTATGATTCATAGATTATTTTTTATAAAGCTTTTTTCTATTCAGTGAAAATCTGCTTTTGTTTTCTGTCATAAAATTTTGAAATTAGCTGAACAGTTAGGTAGCCTGAAAATTTTCCTTGCTAGATCACTTTTTCACTTATTGTAGAGCTTACTGGAATTTTATGTGCAGGTATTCTCTTTTGTTTTATATGCATTAAGTATTTCTATATTATATATATTATATATTATATATTATATATTATATATTATATATTATATATTATATATTATATATTATATATTATATATTATATATTATATATTATATATTATATATTATATATTATTATATATTATATATTATATATTATATATTATTATATATTATATATTATATATATAAAAATAATATATTTTATTATATACACACACACACGTGTATACACACACACACGTGTATACACACACACACGTGTATACACACACACACGTGTATACACACACACACGTGTATACACACACACACGTGTATACACACACACACGTGTATACACACACACACGTGTATATATACTTAATACTATATATATATATATAGTTGTATATATATACATATATATATACAACTGAGTAGGAGATACCTGAAAGGCAATATCTGTATCCTTGTCTACTGACTGAATCATACAGAACTGTTATTCCATAAGTTTAGCTGATATACATTGATATAAAGATTTCAGTACTTCCAAGGGAATCTGTGTACCTGAGTTTGTTTAAATGTGTGTAGCTATTTTTTTCCTTTATCTGAGAAATTTGTGGGCTACTTGACTTTCACTGCTAAGGCTGCACTGAACTCTGTGGACAAATAGTAGCTATGTAGAAAAGCAGCTTGTTGCTTGAAGGAATTGTGCCTGATTTGTTGTTGGCCTTGGGAGATGCTTTGTAAATAATGGAAGAGTGAAATTATGGAGAGAAAAAACTTTTTCTGAATGTAGAACTGCTGTATAATAACTAGAAAATAAATTTTCATATGATCAAAATCTTTATTTAAAAAAATTATGTATATATATATTTCTAGTTCTTCAAGGATATTTAAATAGGCAAAGAAAACTTACATTTAAAATGATCCATGTGTTCATATTCATTCTGAAACAAACTCTGTCGCAGAAGAATTTTGAATAAAATATTTCTGTGAGGCATTGAGCCTTGGTGTGAGATGATTGAAAGCAAGTTACATAAATGTGTAGCGCTCTCAGGTCTCAATTGTGTGAAATATCACTATGTAGTGGAGACATCATTATGCTGGATAGTATTCATATCACTGTGGTAGGTATTGGTTGTGCAAAATTAGTGTGGGTCCAGTGGGGCTCACACTTGCTTTATTTTTTTAGGCTTTTGGTTAGAGCTCTGCATTTGTTATACAGTGCTGCTAATACTAGTAAGTTCCCTGCATTTTCTTCTCTTCCTGCTCTTTATTCCAAAGCAAGACTCAATGAGTATGGAATTTTTATGAAATAATTGTTTGAATGGTTCCTATGCACTTTTAGAACTCCAAAGATTTCTTAATACATACCGGAAATGTTTGATTGGGAAGTTGACACAAAGTACATACAAAATCATATCTTGCATGTGAATACATGTGCATATACACACATAAAGAAACTTACTTCCATGGGAGTTTTAAAGCTTAAGTAAGGTTTCCAAATATTGGTAAATGAGTATGCAGTTGTACAAATAACTTGTGTGTTGCTATGAAAGTGTATTTTTGAGACACATTTCAAGAGGAGAAGAAGGTGGTGCTTGATGCTTTCTAACCCTCACAGGAGTAGCTGAGCTAACGGTTTGGCAAGTCCTGTGTGCCAAAAGAAGGAAAATCCTTAAGTTATATATCTGTCTAGAACTGTTGATTGCTGGAAAATATTATATGTTGAAATACTTCCTTTATATCAATAAAGGAAGTGTACATTACATGTATAAAGTATGTAATTCAAAATTACCTAAATACTTTCTTACAGTTAAGAATTTTGTTTAAACTAGTCAGTCTGATCTGTCAGCTATTTCTGGAATTGGGCTCTGACAGTACGACAACATTAAATGACTTCATGACTTTCCAAACTGAGCACATCATCAAGTAAAGAGGCATCAAGACTAAGCCATCCTTGTTTGTCCTGGTGAAGAATAAAGCAAGGTGGTAAATGCTTGCTGCTTTTGTTCAAGATAAAAGATTTTGGGCTTAATCTTGTGTTTCTTGGTCGTTAATGTTCGAGATCTAGTAAGGTAATGTATTAAACTGCATCTTTAACAAAACCTTAAGCAATGCTGTTTGTAATCAAAGATATTCCTTACCCATGGCATATATAGAAATGCAAACTTTTTTGCTTTTGTCTCAGGAGTATTTCATACCATACGGTGGGGTAGTAAGATTGGGTTAGCTGCTTCTTTATACTGGCAAATGAACAACTTCTAAGTCATAGTCAGCTGAAACTTAGCCTCTGAAGGTTTGTATATTGATGTCATTTTCTGCCAGACTTGCTGCTGCATAGAGTTCCCACAAGACAATTTTTTCCAACTGTCAGCAACAACTTGATTGATCTGGGTCTGATCTCCCAGATGGTCACAAATGTACAGATGTCATCAACAACATGTATTGTGAGCTTCTGCTGATTTCAGTTCCCTTTGGGCTAAGGCTTTGGCATATTATAATAAACTAGTTTAACATTGTAAAAAGAGAGGGCATTGAAAAAGGAATTCCTACAAAAGAATGTCATAGGGCAAAAATACTGTTCACCAAATTTTACTGCTCACATAGATCTCAGAGTCATAGAGTTTGGAAGGGACTTCTGGAGATCATCTAGTCCAACTAACCTGCTAAAGCGGGTTCCTTACAGTAGGTTGCACAGAAAAGCTTCCAGGTGGGTTTTGAATACTTTAAGACATGGACAGTCCACAGCCTCCCTGGGCATCTTGTTCTATTGTTGTCACTCTCAAAGTAAATAAGTTCTTTCTTACGCTCATATGGAGCTTCCTGTGTTCCAGTTTGTGCCCGTTTTCTTTTGTTCTGTACCTGGGCACTGCTGAAAAGAGGCTGGCTCCATCGTCTTGGCACCCATCCAGTAGGTGTTTGTAAGTATTGGTAAGATCTCCCCTCTGTCTTCTCTACACTGAACAGTTGGAGGTCTCTCAGCCTTTCCTCATTAGGGAGGTGCTCCAGATGCCTAATCATCCTTCTCGTCCTCTGTTGAGCTGACTAGAAGTTTCCTGCCTTTATTGAAGTGAGGACTCCAGGAATGTACACAAGCCTTCATATGTGGCTTCACTACAGCAGAGTGCAGGGAGTCCTCTTGACCTGATGGCCATGCTTAATGTATTTTTGACAGGTCAGCCAAGGTTTTTCCCAATGAGTTTTCATGGTTCCATCAGATTATCATTTTTGGAAAGGATTGTCTGAAGCCAGCAATAATTCATGTTAATGAAGTAACGTCATCAAGGAATCAGTGAAATCCTCTAAAACCTAGTGAAAGGGTAATGCTATTGAAATATGCTTTTTGAAGTAAAATCAAATGTCTGTTAGTGTATTTTTTGAGTCAAAATGTTGTAATTAAAACAGTATTTATTAGATTCTTCAGCTTTTAAACTGAAAATAAGATGCAGTCTCTTTCAGAAGCTTTGGAGCTCAAAAATGATTTTGAATTGTTCCCTTAAATTCTTATTTCATGGAAGTTTTTGTTGTAGGCTCGAATCAATGCCAGACTACAGCAGTATCGTGCCAAGGCAGAGCTGGCTCGTACCACCAGGCCACAGGCCTGGGTTCCCAGGGAGAAGCTACCACGACCACTCACTAGCAGTGCTTCAGCCATTCGCAAGCTTATGCGCAAAGCTGAATTAATGGGAATTAGTACAGACATTTTTCCAGTTGATACTTCAGATACTAGTTCCAGTGTTGATGGAAGAAGAAAACATAAACAACCAGCCCTCACTGCTGATTTTGTCAATTACTACCTTGGTAAGGATCAAAATCGCATATTCTTGTCAAAGAAAATTAATCATTTTGCTGTATTTGTACTTTTTTTTTTTTCTTGTATTTCTTTGTTAATAGGCAAATAGGAATTTTTTTTTTTCATTTTTGGTCAGAAACCTTATTGCGCAATATACAGAATGTTAATGACTTTTCTTTTTAAAGGATTTTGGGAGAAGAGAAACATCTTTCAAACACAAACAGGCAGAGGCGTCTATTTTAAGAAGGGATTGGAAGCTTAGGTGCCTTTAGTATCTTTTTTATGCTTTCCTTAGTGTGGAATGGCATGTTTTTGACGTTGACTGTCCTGTGGATTAGCTGATCAGAGATCACCGTTAATAACTGTACTAGGTTATTGTATGCAGCAAAAAGTAAATGTTAGGAATGTTCATTCTGCCAAGGCTGTGTAATAAACCTATAACTGTGTGGTTTTTTTTAAATGGTTTTATGCTCTTTGTTGCTCCACTTTTACAGTGTGTAGAACTTGAAAACATAGCCAAGGCTAGAAAATAAAGAAATTTTCTTTTAAATAGAGAGAAATATGCGCATGATTCAAATCCAGGAGAATATGGCTGAGCAGAGGAATATCAAGGACAAATTAGAAAATGAGCAAGAAAAGCTTCATGTGGAGTATAATAAGGTGAGGAAAAAAGGATAATGAACCATTGTACTGTTTAATATTGCTACTATTAACTTTGATAGCATTTCACTTTTCAAAAAGAATGTCTTAGAAAGAAAAAGATAATATTCAGTCTTCAAAGAAAAGTAATATTTTATAATATTCTTCTTTAAAATTTTCTGTGGTTATTGGTCCCCCCATCTCAGTATACCAGCAGAGTCAACATTGCCTGTGCACTGATTCTTTAATTGTCCCCACAGATAGTTTCAGTAACAAATCACAGACAGAGCCCTCTCCTAAGAGCAATCTTAAGGCTGTTCATTTTTTTGTTCTTAATATGCATTTCATTTGAGACTTTGAGACAACAGGTTTACAGTCCTTTTTCCCCCCAAATTTCTAACATAGCAGTTGTAATTAAAACTTTTTTTTAATGCACATGTTTTACTCAATAATTATTTCTTTAACATTTAAATATTTTAAATAGATCATAGGAATGCTTTTGTAACAGATGACATTAAAATTCTTGCTCCATTCATTATCGGACCAACCGGTGATTACTGGTAACAAAAGATAGTGTTGTCATTAACTCTTAAACTGGTAGCCATGTGTTTTAAATGAGAGTGTATGTAAATGAAGCAGCAGGCTCATATGAGTTGCAGAGTTTGAAGGGAAAGGGAGACTGGAAGAGGGAATATGCTGTATGGTTACTTCCTGAAAAAAATATCCCTTTTCTCTTTGCATCCTTTTAATAAATTGTTTCTCCAGTAGAGTGAGTGAAAGTTCTTCAGTATGGCAAATTAGAACTTTAATCATTTTGATGGTCACTTGCTATAATTTTGCTGCTTAAGTGGTAGGGGCAGTACATATGAGACACTGCTGTATTTTGAACTTTGCTTTCTAATTTTATTTATGGAATCTCCTTTTTATGCTAAAATGCTTCAGATCATCGTCTTAAAACAGATGGCTGCCCACGTTTTCATTTTAAGTTGCTGAAGAATCACAGTGATCTCAGCTATTTTGACATCCATTTTTTTCAGTTTTCCAATAAAGTAATGCACCTTTGATAGGTAAGAAGTTAAAGAAGTTTTATTAAATATACTTAAATGATTTCTTTCCTGTTTTTTTCCTTTAACTGCTCAGCTTTGTGAATCTTTGGAAGAGCTACAAAATATGAATGGAAAACTACGAAATGAAGGGCAAGGCATTTGGGCTCTGCTGGGTAGGATCATTGGACAGGTTGGTTTCATTTTGTTTTTATAGTTCATAGGTGGACCTAGTTTTCCAAGAGTGAACTTTTTTGGTTCTGCATGTCACTTTTGTGGCCAAATAAATTGATTTGATCAGACCTAGGCTTCATTCTCTGGATAATGTTTCCTGATTGAAATGTATAGACTCTGCAAACCACCTACTGGAAATCTGTAGTTTAATTATGTTGTAATAGCGATCTTGTTTACAAAATTCTTGTGTTTGTTAGAACTGATTGACCTGTCATCTTTCTGAAACTGAACATGAAACACAAGTTAATCTCACCATTTTTGTCCCTATGTTGTCTTTGTTTACTGCAGGCTTCAAATGTTATGAGAACTTGGTGGCTTATATATGATACACTATGTACATGGTTGTTTTTCAAAGTGGACAGAGTAGAGTATTTGGTAAAATGAATATTAAAAAGTAGGAGAACAGAAGATTTGAATTATTTCCTGTTGCCAATAGTTATCTTTTTTCCCTTTGATACAGAAAAGGTTCCCTTTGATGTAGAAAAGAGAGAACAGTATTTGTGTGTTTGATATAAAAAATATTAAATGACAGTAGACATTTTAGCTTTTAGAGAGAGGTTGAAATGATTTTCTCTTACAGTTTTAAAAAAGATTGAGAAAATTGTTCATTGTGACAATGCAGATAAACATAATTTTGTGATGACTTTTGCTACTGCTTAGTTTGTGGTGCTGTTCAGGAAATGAAACTTAGCCTTTGTTCTTAGAGCTTTAGTTCATACTTTGTTAGATGTTCTTTTTTTCTTGTTCTTTTTGGTCAGCCTATTGCTCCTACATGTGAAAAAAATACTTCAAGCAATACATTGCATTGCATCTTTTAGATAAGGATTTTTATCTCCTTTTTAAGATGGGTTTGAAAAAAGTATTCACAAATATATTTCCTCATGGCAAATGTTACCAAAAAGGAAAAAAAAAAAAAAAAAAAAAAAAAAGAGTAGAACTCATTTGCACAGCTTGCATGACTTTTTTTCCAGTTGGTTGAACAGATGCAGACCCATGGGGCTGCTGAGAAATGACTTTGATAGATGGCTGCTGTCTGGGAAGCCAGCGTACTGCAGATTACTAGAAATCCAAAGAGAATCTTGTCTGCTTTGTGGAAGGCTTGGTCCAATAAGATAATTTTTCTAATTAACCTATCGAGCATCAGTGTAGTAGGAATGTTGGGTGAAAAGCAAACTGTCTTACCATTATTCTGTCAGTTTTGTGAATTTTGCTTTCCTTATTTCTACTTGGTAGACCTATACATATTTGTCCTTTCTTCTGTCTTAAAGCTTGAAAATATTTTTTTAAGTGCTAGTAGTTCATTGTGCTTATTGAATTGAAAAATGAATATAATAATACTTTACCCCAATATGAATTTGTATTGTAAACATCTGTAGTTGCTTTTGTTTGCAAAATAACTGGCTGAGCCATTTCCCATTCAGTTTGAGTCCTGTTCTTCATGTATTGAGATTGGAGTGAAATTCTTTAAAAGTCCCAAGACTCATTGTACTGTGTTTGTTCATATCCAATAGAAATTGAACATACCTGCAATTTTACGTGCTCCTAAGGAAAGAAAACCAAGTAAAAAGGAAGGGGGAACACAAAAGACATCTACGCTCCCAGCTGTACTTTATAGGCAAGTAATGAAGTCTTGACAGAATGGATACATTTTTTTTTTTTTAATTAAGTTGCAGTTTCAAAAAATTAGTGAGAGAAAATAGTTTGTTTAAATTTTGATTAACGAAATGCTTCAGAATTGTCTTAAATGCTTTATTTCTGAAGGCTATGTCGAGGAAGTAATCATTTATTCCCCTTAGCATACATCAATGAGCTTTTCCTTTGCTAACATGATAGCAGTGCTTTGAGAACAAAGGTAACTTTACAATTGATTCAGTCTTCTTTTTTTAATGCGTGATACAAAATTTTGTATAACTGGTTGTATTGTGTTTTTCAACGTAATCATCCATATTGACGATTTTGCGAACTACTATTTAGTCACTGGCTGGGTGCATAATGTACCTATCATATAAAAATACTTTTTATTTACTTTTTATTTGGACTGTCATGCTTTGGGATATCTTGTTTTTCAAATTTCCCTACTTGTGTGTTTTTTTTTTTTTTTTTTTTCTCCAAGAAAATATTAACTTGCTCTGTTAATGTACACTTTATTTCACCTGCTGTATTTTATAAAGTTACTGATGAGATTTTAAGTAACCTTAAAGGTGGTATATATTCTAGGATATCTCAGAACATGACCATACTCTTGAATATATTTATCTTGCTGCCAGCTGGGAAGTGGCAGTCAGTGGCTTATGGAGAGGGCAGCTGTCATTCCTCTAACCACAGAATATAAACAGTATCTTGCCCAGCTATTAGGATAAACAAAGAAGATGTAGAAGTTGATTCTAGTACTGTGAGAGGCTGAAATCTTGAGAACATGTGAGAAGGGTGAGGATTTCACAATTTTACACATGTAGACAAACAATGGAAGTTACATTCTGTTTCAATCACAGTCTAGTCATTTAGCTCCTCCTATAAGGAGATCAATAAACATCTGATCCTTTGGAAATAATTGAACGAAAATATTAATTCCATTAAAATAATAATAATGAAATGTAATTTCCTATTAGCTGGTATATTACCTAGTGTAATAGCAGCACAAACCTGTTTTGAGGTCTTTGCATTATTGAAATAGGTCTGATTACTAAGACTGATAATACTGGTATAGTTTCTTTGTTTAAGTATTTGGATGGTAAAGATAGTATTCTTTTCCATTTGTCATTAATATGTTTTGTCTGATTATCAAGTAATTGCTCACTGGTTAAAAGTCCTTAACAATTAGATTGAAGATCTCTTTATTGTTAACTACATTAGGTGTCTTTTACGTTTTACTGTATATAGGTAGAAGTTCCATAAAAATAGTTATGCACTTATGTGAAAGTAGTTGCCACATGCTGATACTGAAACTGTCATTTGATCTTTGTAATTTCAAATGTAATTATAATGTTTTTCTACTGCCTACATTAAAAAGTTGTGGAATTTGCAAGAAGAATCATGATCAGCACCTACTATTACTGTGTGACACTTGTAAACTCCATTATCACCTTGGTTGTCTGGATCCACCTCTTACAAGGATGCCCAGGAAGACCAAGAACAGTTACTGGTAAGAATGCAATTGGTTATTTATCTTACATTACATCTGTACTTAAAGTAGGACATAAGCATGAACTAGCTAACCAATTGTTTGTTTTAAATTTTGCTATCTTAGGTTAGGGTTATTTTATTTTCAGCAGGAATGACTGCAGGTAAAATGTAATGTGGCAAAGATTTCTTATTAGTGTCCTCATACAAATAGGTTACAACTTTACTTTTCTTAGCTTTTGCTTTCTGTGATTACTGATAATAATGATATGTAATAATATTAGAAAACCACAGGAAATGAACAACTTGGTTTTGTTTGTCTCAGGGCACAGATACACAGCTCTTCTGTCTAGATCTTTAAGAAAATACTTGCAAGTAATTAAAAGTAAACTTGTTAGTGGTAAATCATTTTACTGCAATATAGGAAATCTTGGGTTAATTCTGTCTTCTGCAATGGCAAAAGCACATGTATGAATGTACTTACTACAGTTACGTTTCCATGAATTAAAATTACTTTTGTGGAAGTGGAGCAGAACAAAAGCTAAGTGTTATAATAGAGAACTGCTAAAATGTAGAGGTGCTGATTTCTAATTGCACTAGAATTACTATATTACTCTGTTCTGCATGTTTCTAAAGTGCTCTGAAGTGTGTCGGAAACAGTTTTTATCTGGAAAAAATTCAGGGTACAGCATCTCTAGGAATTGTCATCACCTAGTCTGAATGTTAAGATACCGGATGAGTATATACTAAGAATTCCTTCTGAAAATACAATGTAGTGATTATAATCGAGAAAACTCTGCTTCTATTTTTTTTAATATGTCACTTACATTTTTCTTTAGACTTCCAAAGAACATCTAAATAATATTTTTTGCTTTATTTTGATGATATATTGTGTGCAGATCAAGGTGGCTGATACCTGAAATGGGAAGTCTCTTTTCTTTTTCTTTGTTTTCATCATAATACAATACAGCCTGAATTTATACTAGTGAACTTAATAATTTGAGATTTACTTGAAAAGCTGAAAAGCTTAGATTCACTCACTAAATTTTTTTCTGAACGTAGTTTCCCTTAAATTATTCAGTACATGATTTTGGACTTCTGGCTATTTTGAAGAAATTCTAATCATATCTTTGGTCAAATTTATGAAGCAGTTATATGGAAATTTTTTACAGGATGTTCGTTTTTTGTTTTTTTTTTTTTTTTCTCCTGCTTTTTAACTTGAGTTGAAAAGGCTCTCTAACAGCCATTGGTCAAAGATGTGAAACTGTAATTCTCAATAGGTGTTAAGGACAGAATAGGAGAGGTAGCACATGCTTTTATTTCAAAGTTCTGACTTATCTTTGTTGTTAATTCATGCTTCAGTTATACCTCAGATCACAGAGTTTGCTTTTACTTCTAATTAGTTAAGACTTATTCTAGAGAGTGAGATTATAGCAGACAAATTGATCTGTATTGATTACATTCTTTTCATCATTTACATGCCTTTATGTATTCTTTTCAGGATCAGTAGAGAGCATATTGAATGGACCCTTAATCTAAGTTGGAGTTCAGCAGGTTTTTCCCTCCTGCTGTTGTGAATAAATTTTTAATCTTTTGATTAAGCAGTGAATAAAAATGCAGATTTTTTTGATGTGCTTTCCAGATATTTCTGTAGAATATAATGTGAATTTAAGCAAAAGGTTAAGTAACAAAATGGCTATTGTGGGAAATTCCTTGAAATGTTAGACAGGTTGAAATATTTTATTTGAAGTGATTAAAAGTATTGACTTTAATCCACATTGAAAACAGGAAGTAGTTGAAAATAATTTTCTTGATTTTTGTTTTCCATTTCATTATCACTGGTAATAATTTACTTTATAATTACTGAATTAAGCCTTTATAAGAAGTTTGGCAACAAAGCTGTCATATAATTTATATCTGTATATTTATTTAATCTTTGGTTGGTTTAGAATGGGGTTATTCCATGTGCTTAGTCTTTTTTTTTTTTTTTTTTTTTTGAGACTACTAAATGATTCAGCTTATGTCTGTGCCACTATGTGGATTGGTTAATTGTTCTTTATTTTTGCCCATTTTATGCTCATTGTTTTTTTTAGGAATCTACATTGTGGCTTACAAAAATGGATTTTGGAATTGTTGAAATAAATCCACTATTAAATGTAAGGAAAAGATTAAAACCATGGTAATATTTAAGGGCTAATTCATTAAAGAAAACCCAAATTATAATTTCAAAGTATTTCTAGATGTCCTCACTTCACAAAGATAATTTCAAAATGTTCCTTTTTGTTTTATTGGTAATGTAGGCCTTAAGTTTTTCATTTTTATCTATTTCTAGGTTAAAATATATATTCATGCTCTATTTTCTAAAACTTTGCAAGAAGAAAGCACTCTTTGGTCTTAAGGTGCTTACAGTAAAACAGTAAAATGTTTTTGTGAGACTTAAAACGTTTTGTGGTATGAAAAACAACAACTTGTATCTGCATCATGAAGTTATGGCGGTTGTAATAATACCGTGATAGTGTTATCTTTATTGATGAAAGGAAATGTTTTTTGTATGACCAATACATAAACAGATGTCTGAAGATTTGAATAATGCCATTACTCATGGGAATAAAATGTTGCAGTACCTTCATTTAACTTTTGTTTAAATTTGGCATTTGTATTTGCCTTTGAAAAGATGTAGAAGCTTTTTTTTTTTTTTTTTAGTTGTTTTCACATAAAAGGAAGCAAGAAAGCAGCATTATTATCAGTGTGAAAGCTCTCAGAATTATGTATTTAATGGTCATTTAAGGAAAGTGTAAAGTCATACTTCTGTTGAGTAGGTTTTTATGTTGAAAATGGTTTTTTTGGCTGTCAAATCTCTTGTCATGTTTAGTTGATGTCCAATAATGTAACGGATTTTACCTTACTTATACTACAAGAATTTTTACAATAAGTTTAAAAAAGAACAGGAAATCACATCTGAAATATAGGAAACTTCTGTTAAGCCATGCTGTGGTGCTTTGGTGTAAGACGTGGATAGTATGCCCAGGACATTATGTTCAGTTATGGTCTCCAGTTTTCTACAGGGGGCAAATCTATTTCAACATTTTAATGTGCAGCTTGGAGTAAATCACTTGCTGCTTTGCAGTTCGCATTGCGGACCATGGAACATGGTTACTGCGTTCTTTTCAGATGAGTCCAGAAGATTATTACATTAACTACTGATTTTCCCTGAGGCTGGATTAAGCAAATCCAGAGTAAAAGCAAAACAAAAGCCATGTACAGAAATAGAATCTTCAGCACTGTTGTTCCTATCAAATTACTTGTGCTGCATAGCAGTACTTGCTAATTAAGACATAGTCTGAACAGATGGGAAGATGACCTGTTGTGATAGGTTCTCAATTCACTGATTGTCATTGAAGAGACAAAATAAAATGAACATGACTTTAGTATTGCCAGAGAAGGAATGGGAGTTCTGTGCTTTCTATGAATATATTGGGATTAAATAGCAGAATGGAAAAAAAGAGTGCTTTAAATTCAAGAACCGTGTTGAAATAAACCATAATAGGAACTGAAAGTTAAGAAGATTGTTTCCAACATAGAAGACTGTATTTCTGTAATAGCTTTTCTGTGGATCCTTTGGGAGCTAGCAACAAAACAACTTTATAGCTTGACTGCTTTATAGAAGAGTTGATAAGATGTAGTTACCTGTGATAGTAGAGGCTATTTCAGTAAATTAAGAGTTTCCTTGGAAGTTCGTGTTTGTAACTTTTTTTCCTCTTCATTTTTGGTGTATTAGTAAGGTTTTGTTCTGTGTTTACCCCCTACCTCCCAACGTGCTGTGGTTTTGCAGCTTTCTTTTTGTGTAACTTCCTTTCTTCTTTGATTGCTGTGAGACTTTTACCACCTGTTTCAGAATAAGCTTTGTCGTAAAAATGGAATTTCAGAATCCTGCAGGAAGTATCTTTGCTTTTGGATTAAATGCTTATTATCTTCTCCATCAAAATTACAGTAACATATTTGTGTTTAAATAGGGCCCTGGTGAAATTAGAGTACCTTACAGGTCTACATAGTTTGTTTTCTGGGCAATTGCCTGAGCGTATGGAGGGAAGAGTAACATGTCTTTTCCTTTTAGCAGTTTACAGCTAAACAATGGGAATGTTAATGATACAGAATGTCAGATTCAACAGGCTAGGTTCCCAGCTCCAGACATTTTCATAAGATCCCTATCACTGCTTTTTCTTTTATAGAACATTTTTAATGCAGTTCTTTAATTATAGCTGTTTCATGGTTTTTTTTATTATTATTTATTTATTTTATGTACAGTACATGCTTTTACCATAATATTGGGGATTTTTTTTTTTTGTGAGAATTGCTCAGAATAGCACTTTAGGAACAGTTTCACATCTATTGCTTACGTCAGTGTAAGCAGATCATATCAAATGATTTTAGTTGTGCTTTCCATATAAATGTGACTGATGCAGCAGTGTTAACGAAGGGCTGACTTTCTTGTGGTTTGTTAATGAAATTTTCATACAGTGATAGCTTTCCTGCCTTGTCTGCCTTGTAGTACTTCTGTTTTTCTAGATCTGCAAATGCCACTAGCACTATCATGTGGCCTGTTTTTAGTGGTCTGAAGTGCGTTAACGATAAGAAAGATTAATCTTCATAACATTATAATGCAGCAGCAATTATCTGAATTTTACACATGGAAAAATTAAAGCAGAAATTTGTTGATTTCACCAAGGTCACACTAGTAATGACTCCTCAGTCCAGGATTAGACCCTCTGCAATTTAACTTGTCAGCCACTGGTTTGTCTAGCAGCCTGCTATTGCCTGTAGCTGTAGGTGTAGCTAGTTGTTTAATTTGATTTGATTCCTATTGGAATAGACTGTAAGACCATCAGTGGGATAGACTTCTTTTTTGTGCTTTTTTTTTTTTAGTTGGTATGTTTAAAAAAAAAAAAAAAAAAAAAAAAAATATATATATATATATATATATATATATGGAAACATATATCAGAAGTAGCCTTTGTTAAAAATGCAGTATAAAGGCATTTTGTATGTAGTATTTGTGGTACTCTTCTGTTGAGTTGAACAGGAATTGGAATTTGGACTAAAAGCAATATACCAGTAATCAGCAATGGCATTTCAAATAAAGGCAAGACTGTTAGCTTTTTAAGATCACATGAGTTGAAATTACAGGAGCAAAACTGTTTCTGTTGACTATTCATAGATGAAGAAATCAGTACATACACAAAATCTGTTCTTTTAGCTTGTTGCGTGATGGGCATGATTTCTCTCAAGTGTTTATTAATCACAGAATCACAGAATTGTAGGGGTTGGAAGGGACCTCCAGAGATCATCGAGTCCAACCCCCCTGCCAAAGCAGGTTCCCTACATCAGGTCACACAGGTAGGCATCCAGGCAGGTCTTGAACATCTCCAGAGAAGGAGACTCCACCACCTCCTTGAGCTGCCTGTTCCAGTGCTCCGTCACCCTCACTGTAAAGAAGTTCTTGCGCATGTTTGTGCGGAACTTCCTATGCTCCAGTTTCCAGCCGTTTCCCCTTGTCCTGTCTCCACTCACCACTGAAAAGAGTCCGGCCTCGCCATTCTGCCCCCCACACCTTAGATATTTATAGACCTGGATCAGGTTCCCTCTCAGTCTTCTTTTCTCAAGGCTGAACAGACCCAGTTCACTCAGCCTTTCCTCATAGGAGAGATGCTCCAGGCCCTTCACCATCTTCGTGGCCCTCCGCTGGACTCTTTCCAAGAGATCCTTGTCTTTTTTGTACTGGGGAGCCCAGGACTGGACGCAGTACTCCAGATGAGGTCTTACCAGAGCAGAGTAGAGGGGGAGGATTACCTCCCTCGACCTGCTGGACACGCTCTTTTTAAGTGTGTGTAGTTAATATTTAACTACAAATAACGAAGTACATTGATTTTGGTATGTCTCCTTGCAGAGCAAATTTGCAACTTCATTTAGATAATGTATGTATCCCTTTTAATGCTAATCAATAGCAGGACATTTTTATTTTTTGGTTAATACAATTAAAGAAATATTTTGAATATACAAAAACAGTGATGAATTAGAATTTGCTTGAGAGGCTTTATAGTTTGAATTGAAAAGTATATGTGAGGAAAAAATGCAAATCCTTTATCATCAGTTTACCCATCCTCCATCGGGATATCATTTTTTTAAAAATTTTCATTTATGAAAAATTTATATTCATTTATGAAAATCTATATTCATGGTATTTTTAGTTACCATCTGCTTTTATGACTTTGTGTAAAATGAATCATTTCTGCAAATGAGAACAAAACTTGATGACTTCCCGTCTTGTTATTCCTGTCTTGGAGCTTGTAAATAGCATTTCCTCAGACAAGGTATACTTTGAAGTTCAGGTTGTGATTAGGTACTTTCTCAGAAATTCAACAGGCATATTTTTTCAACATATTGTTCAAAGATTGTTAATGCATAACTTTTTCTTAGATTTAAAATCTTCTCCCTTAGGAAATAGATTTTACAGTTGATTTTCAAAGTGGATATTTTTTTCTAAATCCCTGCTGCTAAAGACCACTCTCATCAGAATGATGTCATCAATGTATCATTGTAGAGATTAAACTACAGCAGTGTTTTCAATAATTGATAGATTACAACTGAGTGAATACAGTTAAAAATAGGGATATGGTAGAATTTGAATACTGAAACAAGATTTTATTCTACTTCTAAAATCTTGGTTTTTCAAAATACAAGAAATGTCAGGGGAAAAAAAAAAGCACAGCAACAGAGCATTTTGCTGTTTTTATGCACAGATGAGTAAATTATCATGCCTTTGAGAGATTCTTCTAGTTGCTATTGGCTTTACTAACTTCTTTGAAACCCAAACCCTTCTTTTTTTTTTTTTTTTTTTCTACCTCAAAAACATTTGTTTTTGTGCTTTTGTGACTGCACTTTTAAATAAAAAATCTTTCACTTTGCAGGCAGTGCTCAGAGTGTGACCAGGCAGGTAGCAGTGACATGGAAGCTGATATTGCCATGGAAACCTTACCAGATGGGACCAAAAGATCACGGAGGCAGATTAAGGAACCAGTGAAATTTGTTCCTCAGGATGTGCCACCAGAACCGAAGAAAATTCCAATCAGAAATACGGTAAATAATAGCTGAGTTATTGTTATACTTTGTATTCATAATAGTTTTGTTTAAAATAACATGTTTTGGGCATCTTGAATATTATATAATAACTTTAAATGTAAAAATATGGATATAATAATTTTTAAGTCTAATGTTGAATAAGACTTTATTATGTGTGTTGAAAATGCAGTTTTGCTAAAGTAAATAATCATGTGTGATACAGAACTCTGAACTGAAGAGTTGTGCAAGCTTTTCCAGTCATCTTGCTCTCTAAGGCCCTTGTTAATTACAGAAAAACAGAAGGTTCTGTTTGCACTTAAGCTTATCCTTTACAAGTGTTTTTTTGCCTTAATAGTGCAGGCACTTTGTTCTCATATGCTCAGGTAGATATACGTTACAATTGAAAAGTAACTTATTTTTTGTGTGTGAATAACCTCCAAACTCACTGCATAAATTATCACAAGACCTTGTGTGTCACTTCCTTGTCACTGTGTTTGCTCTTAACTTTTCTGCTGGATGGTGCTGTGAGTTTTTTTTTTTCATTCATTTTTGTTTGGTAATGGGTTTTGGGTTTTTTTTTTTTTGCTTGCTTTATTCTTTTTTTTAGAAGAAATGTTGCTTCCTAGGCTCAAGAAATACTTTTTTTACTCGAGAGTAGAATTTAGCATTGATCTCTGTATTCCATTGTGCTTTTCTAGTGCTCTACTGCTTAAAATTTTGTTCTACTCATGCAACAAAGTTTTTTGTGTGAGCTTAGAGCTTCAAGAATAGAATTGTAGAATCATAGAATAACCTGAATTGGAAAGGGCCCATAAGAATCAATGAGTCCAACTCCTTACTCAAGCCAAAACAATTAATTTAGCTGTAACTATTTGGACTATTCACAAAATTTAATTTTGTGCATCTACAGAGCAGAAACCTTTTTTTTTTCCCTTCTCATTGACTGAAAATTTCCTTTTTTTCTTACATGTGAGAATCATTAGGTTCTTAACAGTAGTCTGGATGAGTTAAACTGTCTGCAGTCGTGTTCATACAGAAGAGAGACAATCTGGTCTTCCTGTTTATTGAACTCTTAACATCTCTCATTTTTCTTCTTTCTCTTTCCCATGTCTAAACCTAATATAGTAGTAGGGGTTAGAGATTCATGATTATGGGAAATAAAACTAAAAGTATTGCAGGAAAGGCATTCTATCTAGTAATAGAAGGGTGAATAGAAGGCATAGCATGTGTACCTATAGGAAAGCAATCTTGCTCTATGTTGTGATTTTATGATTTTTGTTATTGGCATTCCATGTCATGACATCATGTACTGCACTGGGAGTTAGAGCTAATGCTGTAGTTCTGTGGATTGACAGTAGTTCTGCGTACCTTTCTCAGAAGAGTAGAAACTACAGTTCTCAGAAGACTTCGTTATTCCATTTCCATTTTCCATTCAGAGGGAAAGATAAAAACTGACTGAGAGTCACAAGACTGTTCTCTTTTTGCTTGTCTCTGCGGTGAGTGCTTCCTAGCTGTCTTGCCTGTAGCACATTTTCTCTCATATTAGTCATGGAACTAGGCCAAACCAAATTGGAACCATGTGAGTTTATTACTCTGCTTATGTGATACTGGCCCAGTTCCTTCTGTGGTAAGTGCAGAGAAGTTTGTGTAGTTGTTCTTAAGTGCATCCTTCACTGTGGTGATCCGTCACTGGTGCTGCATGGGGATCTGGTACCTCCCCTGTTAATGCACATGATAGTATATAACACACAGCTAAAATTTACTTTGAATGGGCTAGTATGTTGGGAAAGTATAACATTCCACTGTGGAGGAATTATGGCTACCTATCTGGTAAATACTTTGTTCCTCTGTTTGAATCTTTAGGGTGTCTTTCAGTTCTCTCCAGTCTTTTACTTTTCTACAAAACACAAATTTGAAAGATATGTTATCGTATTATAAAGTTATCTCTGATTAAACTCTTTAGCTCTGATTGTTTAGCTTTCCTGTACTGGCCTTTTCTTTTTTTTTTTTTTTTTATTATTTTTCATTTCACTAGTATTGCCTTTTGCTTAACTGTGGAAGAGAAACTTCAATCTTGATACCTTGCTTGTTTCTTTTTCTTGAAATCTGCTGAATTCTTTAACAAGACTAATACATCGAGGTGGTGTAACAAAATGAGAAGTGTTGATCTTGGAAGACATAGTAGACACCTCCAAGTTGTATGAGATTCCCAGCTACCGTCGTTGTTAGAAAGGAAAGATTTTATCTGATTACGGAGAGAACTTCTCTGTGGTATGGTTTAACAGTGATGACCAGATACTTGGTGTCTCTTTTGTGTATTTCTTCGTATATTTACTTGGTGTAAATATTTTAAAATTCAGAGGGGAAAAAAATGAATAGTTTGAAAATATGTTCATTTCACAGTTCTCTCATCTTAATATCTCTGAACATTTTATTCAATTTAATTTTGTTTTGCAATAAATTGGCAAGCCCACTTACCTAGCAGTGTGTAATCATCTTTGTTTACAGTTATAATCAACAAGTGCAATTAGAGACTGTTGAATTGTATGTTTGTTGCTCTTAAGGGAATTTCCATGTGTTTTGCATAAACTTATTTTCAGTTGATTCAATTGTGAGAAGGCTTTTGTTTTGGTGTTACATACCCCAAGAAAAGAGAATGTATCTTACCTGTTTCAATTTAATTATAGCCGTTTGATCTTTTTTTTTTTTTTTTGACACAAATTGTGGGTACTATTTTTATTTTGATAAATTTGGATTAGGCAGTATTAACTGATATCTATAACAATTTTACATGCATTGTAGGAATAAGTGATTAATTCTTGATGTTAAGTATATGTAACGCTGTAATATATTAAATAGACTATCTTCTTCTAAATTTTATTATTAATTTGTCTTGCAACTAGTATTTGGTAGACATGGTAAAATACAGGCTTTTTCAAGAATAATTGTAATAGGGTTTTTTTTTTTTTTTTTTTTTTTTTCCACATTTCCATCTGGCTATGAAGAATAAGATGACACTTGAGAAATATTAAGAATTATACTATTGTTTCTTATTTGATCTATTTATGTGTATTTAAGTTAACAATGAGTAGTATATCTATTTAACTTCTGTAACCTATATCATCTCTTCTACTTTGCTTTGTCTGAACTTAGAAGTATTTTCAGGGTATTCTCATTTTAAGTGTCTTAACTGCTTAGCCTTAAGTCTGTCTCAAGATGCTTCTTAGCAGAGTTTTAGAATGGGATGCTTTATGTTATTTTTAATGAGGTGCCATTTCTTTCTTTCTTCAGTCTGCTTGTGCAGAAACTTGGCTCATAACTAATTGCTGGGCTGGGAAGAGCTCAACTGGTTGAGAGGGAGGTAGAGACTGATGAAAATGTATGTTTCCTACTAGGACTGCACTGTTCAGCCTAATCTTAAATCTGAACTGGGAGGACCAGAGTCCAGTGGCAGTTGGGAATACACTGGTATTCACAGCTTCTATATAACATTGTAAATATACTCTAATATTTCAGTCTCTTAGGTTTCACAGGATTTGGAGTATTTGTATCAAAGAACATTTATGTCAAGAGCAACCATTTCAAAGTAAATGAGACAACATTGAGAATGTGCAGTCCTTTGGACTACATTGTTTTGAAGAGAGTGCCTAGCATGTTTTTGTGAAAGAGGAAGTTTATGAGAATGCATTTCTTTCTTTAAACTTGCCTTAAAAGGTCATGTGAGATCATACATAAATGCTCAAAGGTAAATTTAAAAATCAAAGTTCTCTGAATCGGGGTCTAAACAAGTGTTTATTGAGTGTGAATAGACTAGGTATTAGGTCTTCAGTCTATTGTATAAGAGCTGAGTTTGCAGACACAACATAAGCAGTGTTTTTGCTTATACAATTCAAGCCTTATTCAGTAATCTTAGTAATTGTTTAAGCAATTTTCTGGATTTCAGTAGATAACTTTTCAAACTAGTTCTATTTAAATCCATAATCCTTGTAATTCCAATTTCATACTTGTATAAGCTTCATAAATCATTATTGCTGCTGCTAGTGAATAGCTAATTTGCATAAACTGAGCTATCTCAACACTGTTGGTTTTTTTTTGTAAAAAAAAAAAGCTGAAGGTGTGTTTTAATGTTTGTTCTCAACCTACAGTTTTTTCATGTTGGATGTTTTTGTTACAAAGATTAAAAGAAAAGACTGTCTAATAATATGTGTTTCTAAGAGGTGCAGCTAGTACTTTAGAACGGTAAGCTGAGAGATTAATACTGTTCTTCTGTACAATTATGTATGTGCAGTTTATGAGAGCCCTCATAAGATTATCCTTATTAACACAAATCAGCTTTTTATAAGTTGTAGCTTCCTTTGATATCCTCGAATGAAAAAGAAAGCACAGGTGATTGTTCACCCAAGTTGTCATCAGTTAAATAATTTTGGTAGTCTGGTATTGTATTTCTTCTTAAAATGAGTATGCCGCTTCTGTCCCTTGAAAAAAATATCTAAGTGTAATTTCAGTAGTTCTTTTACTTGAAAGTATCCAGTTTATCTAGTATACGTGCAGCCTTCTGGCACTATAAAGGAGTTTCTGTAAGAAAGGTCAAATCTTTTAAAGCAAAGCCATGCAGCTGGGGCTGGCTGTGTGCTGTAAGAGGTGGTATAGAATGCTTTTCCTTGTAATTCTGGGGTACTCTAAATGAGCATATTAGCATTTGTGTGCGTGTGTGTATAGATTCCATTTTTAGTTCCTCTTAAATGCAAACATTTGCCCACTGTTGAAATGGAGAAGTTGCCTTTTTGTAAAGGATTTAGGACATCGAATAGTTTCTGTAGGGATTTAGAAATGATTCTATCTTCTGATTTTCTTATTTTCGTTACTTGAAAACTGAAAATCTGATAACTTTTTTTTTTTTTTTTTTTTTTCTGTAATCACTCTGTATAAAATCCAGTGAGTAGACAGTGGGTTTTCTGTTAAGCAGTAAAAACTCAGTGTTTTGGGGAAAAGAATTATTTTATTTGCCGGCAGCATGCTGTTCATTGTTTGGAACATGAAAGAAAACAAATCTGTGCCTGAGGGGCTACGCTTTTAAGCAGATTAGTTTTTAAAAGGAAATAAAAATACTGACAGAGCACCTACAAACTCTGTTCGGCTTAGGGAATTGTCGCGTACTTTGCTTTTGTTTTAGAAATAAATAGTATAATTTAGAATAAGTTAATATTTCTTGCTTTTGTTTGAAATACAAAAAGAGGAGTAATTATTTTCTTTTTCTTACCACATGTATTAAAAGATAAACAATTGCTATTTTGTGTTTAAGTATTTCAAGCAAGTTCTTTCCAAACATCTATTGTGTAATTTAATTACATGATGTCATAGATACAAGTTTTGAATAAGGGATGGTTACAGAAAGAAAATAGGAAAAACATTTCCAATTTGAGTATTCAGGGCTTCATAGAGTCAGCAAATGATATTACAACTCTTATCTGTCGTGTTAGTTGACATTGTCAGTGATTGATCAGCTCATTGAAGTTTGAGTAGAATTCCAAATGAAGCAACTATCATCAGGTAGCTGTGCCTTTGCAGTATTCACCTTGGAAGTTGCTGTTATTGAACATGAGAAAAAACTAAATCAGGAGTTCCTCATTTTTCTGAAACTAAAGGTGTTTATAAGAAAGAATTACCTTTATTTTTTACTCCTCAATACTAAATACTAAAGTTCAAACAATCTATGGTGTATCAATTCAAACATGCAGAACCTAGATCTATCAGCCTGCCAAATACATGAATACTTGACAGTTACTGAGATAGTTATGAACTATTTGTTTGGGCTTGAAAGACAGAAAGTAAAATAAAGTAATGCAGTTCTTCAAGAAAGTTTGGAATGAATGGACTATATAAGATTATTTGGGGTTGGGGTAGGATGGGTTATTTGGTTTTAATATTTTGATTAGTATTTTTAAGAAACGAAATTCGTAGGTAACTTATTTTTACTAGGAAAGACATAAAAAGATGGATATACTCTAAATGATATTTGGATGATGTAACCATAGATATATGGCAATTTTTCAAGTAAGACCTTGTGAAAGTAAATATTTAAGTTAACTTTTACAGAAAAGAATTTCTTTCACATCAGCAAACTGACTTGTTTTTTTCAGGTTTTTTGGTTTCTTTTTTTTTGTTTTTGCTTTTTTGCCTTTTGGATGTGAAATAGTCCTTCTAATTCTCAAACTCTTATATTGAGTTCTTAGAAACAATAGTTCAGTGTTAATTGCCAGTGATGGTAAAGCTTCACAGCATAGAGACAGGAATGTTGGAAAAATTTCCTACGAGATTTCTTACAAGAGAGGAAACTAAAAAGGGTCCCCCCTTTTTAGAGGAAATTGGAAGTCTCTGTAATTAAGCTTTATGGTTGACTTATTTGTTGGTTTAATCATGTATTGATTTACTGCCATTTTGTTGTTGTTGTTGTTGTTGTTCTT
Organism: Tetrao urogallus; assembly: GCF_951394365.1. Classification (NCBI taxonomy): domain Eukaryota; kingdom Metazoa; phylum Chordata; class Aves; order Galliformes; family Phasianidae; genus Tetrao; species Tetrao urogallus. The sequence continues at coordinate 25,850,847 of NC_136820.1, read as the reverse complement.
GCTTGGCAGTTCCCTTTTTATTACTATTTGTCAGCTTTACAGAAAATTAAATAATTATTCCAGAGATACATTTTGATAAATACAAAGTTTACCATTCAAGGTATTCTCTTTGATCTGTGTTGAGCGAGTGTGCCATCTGGTGTCTAAATTAACTGTCCTTACCTTTATTTTAAAGTAATTTTATGCCTCTGTGATTCTATCAGCAGCTTTTCTTCTTTTTTTTTTTCTTTTTTTTTTTTTTTTTTCTTCCTTTAAACAGTTTCTTGTTTTTCTGCAACTGTCTCAATTATAACTTTTCCATTAGCAAAGGATATTGGAAACATTGAACTCTTAATGAAGATTGGGGGACATGGATTAAAAATTGTCATCTTTGTAAAATGTGGAAGATCACATTAGCTGTGCAGCTTCAACTTTTTTTTTTTCACAAGCTTTTGGAAACTTGTAGTTTGCTTTATGTATGCTCTTAATATTACATTAAGTTACTTTTCTTCTCTGAAAGTGTTAGAAGTTTTCCCAGTTCTTTGTTTAGAAAACCTACTTATAGTTTATAAAACGTAGCATTCCTTTTTTACTTGCTGTAGTGCAGTGTATTTGATAGCATTATTGAAGATTCGTCAGTGATCAATAGTACTTTATGTTTATTAGCAGTCTTTTATTCATACCTTGATACATTTATTTTATGTAGACTTTGGATCTTTATATATATGATTTCCACACAGGATGTCTCCAAACTTTAGACAGCAAAGAAATTGGAATTGTACCAATAGTGCTAAGAGGCAGGTATTTAGCAATGTAATCTGTTTTGTAATGCAAACTCTCTGACTAGTTTTTACTTACATGAAATTTACTTATATGAAATTCTCAGACAGAAATGCATACCTTCCTAATAGTGCCGTTATGTGATACAGCGTGTCTCAGAACTCCAGGAGCACTTGAAGTACTGAATGAATTTCCTGTGCTTGCCATAATACAGAAAAGTATTATTTTGTAGTGCCATCACTATCAGTTATATTAGCAGCTCAGTGACAAAAGGGAGCCCTGTGAATACAGCAGTGTTACTACTTTGACAGCCCTGAGGTACAGAAGCACCAGCATAGTAAAGAGCATCAGTCCTGTCTAGTAGCAGAAGCAGTGAATGCAAATGTAGTGAAACCTCAGAATTTGCACAGATATAACTGCATAAGCAGATGTACTGGGCCTCTTTACAGTGCTTATGTGAAAATATTTAAGAGAAATTCTAACCAATTAATGTAGTAAGCAAAGGTGAAACTGAAAGCAGACCTTTCTTAAGTGCTTTTAAATGTCATCAATGTGCTCTCGCACATTTAAATACGTCTTCTCAAACAACTTTCTGGAATTGTCATTCAGAAATTGCCATTGATTTACTAAAAAATAATAATAATAAAAAAAAAAGCTGATCAAAGCCAGAGCTATACTATTTTGCTTTCACGTTATGTATTCTTGAACCGTTGCTCACCACATCTGCTGACCACAGATGATCCCAATGTTTCATGTATTTTCAATTTCTTTATAATGCTGAGAGACCTTTTGTATAGAAAAGATGACAGTATAAGTTTTTATTCTCCTGTTACATTTCAGTAAACGCTTAGCATTTAACAGGAGAGCACATAGTTGTGATTTTTAGGGATTGCCATTTCCTTTTGAATAGTTCTGAATCCTGTTGATTTTCCTTTTCTTATGGGAGTGCAAAACTGCTCAAAAGAGAGCATTCTTCTTTCTGCTGCTGTCTTTGGATGATCAGGTTTAAAGCATGCATCTTGCAGACAAAGGAGTGAGGGATAATGATGTGGTTTGCTGACAGCCGTAGTGGTCTGGGGTCATGTATGCACCAGTTCTGTCACATTCAACTTTCTGCTTTCACATTTGCAAACTAACATACCAACTTGCTGTGTCTATGAGTGATGGCAGTCTATTTCCTTTGCTGCCGTGCTTTGCTGCTTTGTTTTCTTTACTGCTTTGTGAACAGATTATCTCCTTTCAGTGTCTGGAACTGATCCCAGGTGTGGGATCCTGTAAGAATCCTAGACGTTAACAAAAGCATTTCATTTGTTTCATGTATCAAATTCTTTTTTTTTTTTTTTTTTAATGAGAATTTTCAAAATTGTCCAATGTATTTCTTAATGTTCTTTATGTTTCATATTGTTTTCAAGTTGTTACTGAGTTGCTTATAAATGAAGGAGCTTATTTGAAAGTGAATGTTAGCCAAATTCTAGCTTTTCCAACTTGATAATAGAAACTCCCACATCAGTTTTCACTGAAGACTTCAGAGAAGTTTCTCCCCCTTTTTAGTTGACAAACTGATCCTGTTGTTGGCAAATTTCCTTTGAACGTTTTTTGTTTCATTTTGGACAGATTTATTAACTGATTTTGTAAGGAAGTGTTTTCAGTACAATACTTCCTTCTTTGAGTTGGAATCCACATTATCTACCGATTTCTTGTCTATTTTAATACCTTCTTAACATGCACCCCTAGTTATGAATCTTGCACACATTTGTTTATGCACTGTACATTATTCATTCCTACTTTTCATTTTTTACACAGCTGCATTCAATTGGGCCTACATGGCTTGAAATTATTGGAGTTATAAATGTTCATATTGCTCATGACAGAGAATGGAGGTAGTAAGGCCAGTGGTTAATTTGGTCAGAGGAAAACTTTCAGTTTAATTATAATTTACAATGACTTTAGGTATTTGTATGTAGGTAATGCATATGCCATTTTTAGCATATAAGGTAGAAAGTATTTTTATTGCAGTAATAGACTTTGTATGCACTGTTATATCAATATATCAATATTTCTAATACTACGTTAATTCAGATACTTGTAATGAATTGATTCTTTCAGATTTAGACTGATAGGCATCTGCTGTGAGACAGTTGTAAGGATTGTTTACTGATACTTTTCTCCTTTAAATTCTTATTTTCAATGCTCTGCCCTTGATTCAACCTGGAAGACTGTGAAATCTAGTGAAAAATGCATCATTTCGAGATTAAGGCAATGTCAGAGGGAGATGTTGGTGGTATGACAGTAGAGGTTGAACCTTGCCACTAGTATTCTGTTACATTTCGTTGTTGTGTAACAGATGGCAGCAGAGTGAGAGTCTGATGAGGTGACTGACATGGAAGTGCATATGAAACAAAGGTGTGGAACTGAATTTCTCCATGTAGAAAAAAATGGCACTCACTGACATTCATTGCTGATTGCTGAATGTTTATGGAGAGCATACAGTGGTAGTGAGCTCCCTGAGGAGTTGTGTGGTGTGCTTCAGCAGTGGTGACAACAATAGTGGATCACCTCTGCTGGTGCAAATGTAATTTTATGAGTGTGGCATGTTCAATGCTATGGTAATGGTAGTGCCTGTGTTGAAAAAGTGTGTTTTGTAGCAGAGAATTTGCTCTATCAAATAGTGTTATTGTACTTTTTGTATCAGTTGTAGTTTCCATGGAAATAAGAGGTATTACTTAGAGAGTTACCTATGTGTATTTATGTGCTGAGTAAACAAGCTGTTACTTTGAAATACCTAAAAAAATTACTTGGAATAAAATCTCATGTTGTTGTGTTCTTAAGTTTTTCTGATGGAATTTCTTGATGGAATTAAACACAATACATATGGCTGCAAGCTTAGAATATGAGAGCATTCCAGTTTATGGATCTTCATGTCTCTGTGGAAAATAATATTTCTTACAGGGCATTTAAAGCTCTTACTGTCCTACTTTTTTTAAATAATTTTCTTTTCGGAAATGTGAAAGAAAATCTTAACAGTAATTAGTCTTTTAAGGAGACACAAAACAAATCAGTTGTACATTTGTTTGAAGTTCTTTTTACTACAGAGTTAATTCTTCTTCAAAAGCAGAAAAAAGCTTTGCAAGCACTGTGTAACTAACTTAAGCAGGTACAGTCTGCTGTATAGAGATGTATGCATTTGCTGAAATGGCAGTTTTATTTACACTACAGTTATGTTTAAATGTCTATAATAATGTAAAGTACTGAACAATTTTACTGTGAAACTAGGAAGAATCCCCTCCAAGGGAGGCTAAGCAGGAAAAGCATTATATTATTAGCTTGTTGGATTTTGTTTTACTGTCCAGCTGCTTCTTAACTCTTCTAAGATCATTCTAAGATCTTGTTCACTAGTTTTTTTTCTGTGTTGACATCAAAAGTAGCTGTTAAAAATAAGTGGAATGAAAAATTAGACAGTGTGCATTTTTTGCCACATGGCAAACGACTTCATAGATGATTGTTTTCCCCAAGAAATATAATCATTTTGAAGTTGCTTTTAGAACTAATTTTGAAGTATGAGATGTTGTTAAGTAGAACTGTCTCTGTTTTCTACATCCTAATGCATCTGTTCTCATTTTCTCCTTAAATAAGGGGATAGTGCAATACTGCCAGCTTAACAACAGTTTACAGTGTTACTGCTTCAGAGAAAAAGTGAAACTAGATTTGCTTATGAGTTGTGTGTAGTTACTTACAGTTCTTTTTAAACCTTTGATTGTTGATACAGTTTATGGGTATGTTACTTTTTAGACTGACTTCCTTAACACTGTAGGCATTTAATTCTTTTAGCCAAATGCAATACTGAAATTAGTTCTGCCTGTCGTGTTACTCATCTGATCTATTTTGTACCATATGTTGGCATGTAGTTAATGCTATAGATTTATAGAGTCATAGAATACCGGAGCTGGAAGAGATCTCCAAGATCATCTAGTCCAACTGTCTATCTACCACCAATATTTCCCCATTAAATGATGTCCCTTAGTATAGAATTACAGAATTGACTACATTGAAAAATGATCTGCCACTTAGCTGTTTTCATCTCTCCTGCTGTGTACCTCAGCATATAGGAAACTAAAGCTAATAAAATGTTTTTGAGAATTTAATTGTCCTAGTTAATATTGAAAATATTGTACAAAAGCATATCCTGTACTGAAATATAAATTAGATTGCAAAAGGTCAATTTAATGGTGTGTCATGGTTTTAAAGGACCAATTTTTAATATATATTAATTTTAAAAAAAGTTTGATATGAAATATTCCATTGTAATAAAAAAAAAAAAGCTTATTGTATATGAAGTCTTGTGATCACAGAAAACAGTAAGGTGATTTTCTGTGTACTCTGACATAATGTATTAATTTACTGTAGTAAAGTGTTCATATTGAATTTAAACTCCTGCATTTTGTAGTTGGATAGTTCATGAAATATCTTCATGAGACTATTCTGAAGATAGTGTTCTTTAGAATTAGACTCTGCATGCACAACTCAACAAAATTATTTATATTTTCTTTTTGGCCAGTGCTGTACATTTATCTAACACCTGATATTGTAGTTTGCCCTCAGTAGTTCTGTAGTTAATTGTTTAAATGATTTCATGAGGCATATTTTTGTTGATGTTTTGAGTAATAAATAGCCAAAATGTTCTGTGTTACTTTATATTGAAATCTAAATATATTTTCTTCTAGAGAACTAGAGGACGAAAACGAAGCTTTGTGCCAGATGAAGAAAAGCCTGAGGTTGGAATATAGTGTTTTGATTTTTTGTTTGTTTGTTTTAAACACTTTCACAACAAAAAAAAAAAAATTGAACTTTGGATTGAAATGTTACTTTCAGTACTGTAATTGAAAATATTTGCTTTCTTCTCCTTCTTTCCCCCCATTCCTTTCTTATGTCTACTATTATGACAGGAACGGATTCCCAGAGAAAGAAGACAGCGGCAATCTGTTCTGCAAAAGAAGCCCAAATCAGAGGATTTAAGAACTGAATGTGCTACGTGCAAAGGGACTGGAGACAATGAAAATCTAGTCAGGTAGGTTGATTTTTCTGACCTTTTGGAGGATTGCAGTTCCATCTTTTTCACTTTGTTTTCATGATTTTATTGAAGAAGATGTGCTTAAAAAAAATATTTAAGAGAAACATTAGTTCAGAAACATTGACTTGATTCACTTATTGACCTGCCAAACATGTTTACACTGTGGATTAAGATGTAAATAACCAAGGTAATCTGTTTTTCTAACACAAAGGAATTAATTTTCTCCTGTCAGAGTGAATTGTCAATGTTTTATAGCAGGTCAGAAAGATAAACCAGCAATTTAATGATAGTAAAGCAACAGGACTTTCTTAAGACTAATTAAATTAGTATTATCAACAGTTTTATGGGTTAAAGTTTGGATTATGAGTAATTCATATTTTAAAAATGTATTAATACTACCTCCATTAATACAGATCATAAAAGGGTTTGATAATCATATTCCTTATCTGAAATAGAGCTGAAAAAAACCCCTCTTGAGTGGTGCTTTAGTAGGTGCCGGAATCTAATTAAAGTGTAGAATAGCTATTCAGTGGCAGCTACTATTGATCACAAGTTTTGCTGATTTAAACTTTATATCTGGCTTCCTGACCTCTTTGTGAAGCTATAACTGTTGAAAGAAGAAAAATGGAGCTTAGCAACAAAACAAATTCTAATTGAATCTACTGAACTTTTATTAAAATGATCTCATAATAAATTCAGATAAAAAATAGTGTTCTACTTAGGTCCTTTATGATTCAGATAGATTTTTATGGAAAAGGTCTCCCCTTTCAGGACAAATATAATTGGTATTTTTAACTGTAGGGTTTATTCTAAAATGTATGTTTTCATTTCATTCAAGGAATCAGTTATAGTGAAAGTCAGAATCAGTGATAAATGCAGGCAAAATGTAGCTTTAGAATTAGGATATATCCCGAATACAGATGTCTTCTGCTGAGATAGCTTATTTTATATCGTGACTATAGCATATCTTGTAGTGTAAAAGTTGATGCAATTTTACAGGTTCACAGAATAATAGGGTTTGAAAAGGGCCTCTGGAGATCGTTAAGTCCAACCCCCTTGCTAAAGCAGGTTTGCTTCAGTGGGTTGCATGGGAAAGTGTCCAGGTGGGTTTTGAATATCTCCAGAGGAGACTCCACAACCTCCCTGAGCAGCAGCTTCTAGTGCTCTATCACCCTCTAGGTAAATTTCGTTCTTATGTTCATATGGAATTACCTGTTTGCTAGTTTGTGCTCACTAACCCTTGTCCTTTTACTGGGCCCCACTGAAAAGAGGTTGGCCACATCCTCTTGATGCTCATTCTTTAGATATTTGTAAGTATTGATATGATCCCCACTCAATCTTCTCTTCTCCAGGCTGAACAGTTCCAGGTTTTTCAGCCTTTCCTCTTAAGGGAGCTGTTCCAGGCCCCTAACTCTTTGTGGACACTCTCCAGGAGTTCTCTGTCTGTCTTGAACTGAAGAGCCCTGAACTGGACACAGTTCTCTAGATATGAATTCACCAGGGCAGCGTAACGAGGGTGGGATAACTTCCCTCAGTCTTCTGGCCACTCTTTAATGCACACCAGGATACCATTGGCCTTCTTGGCCACAAGGGTATGCTGCCAGCTCATGATCTTCTCTGCAGAACTCCTTTCCACCTGATCAGCCCTAACATATTTTGATGCACACAGTTATTTCTCCTAGGGGTAGGATTCTTTTGAATTGGATTACTTCTAGGACGTCAATAACTGTTGTGAAAGTACTCTACAGCTCGGTTGGCCTCCTAGTTCCTTCCCTGGACCAGGCTGAAACAGAAGCAGGATATCCTAATATCTGTTAACAGAAACATGATAATTGGTGGCAACAGTTTTTAACTCTCTGCAACAGGAAAATGGCTTTCTTTGGTTCTGCTCTCATAACAGTCGGCAAGAAATCAGCAGTGCAAGAAAGCTGTTTGGTTATGGGAACAAATCCTGGAAGCATATACCATGCCTTACTGCAACAAGGGTAGTGAGTTAATTTTCTTCATCAGGCTTATTCTGTAAGTCAGTACCAGAAGTGAGTATATAAGGGAGATGAAGAAGTGCTTTCCAGAACCATATATTTAGGCTGAAAATTAAAAACACAGTAGAAATTGAATAGTATGTCTTGTTTATTACATAATAGTAAGATTTTAGTAATAATTCAAACTGACCTAAACTAAACGTACTCTGTGTCAAACCCTAAAAAATTCTGTTATAAACTATCCTTCTAATTAGTTTTGGAAGCAAATTAGTGTTATTTTAAATTTAAGTCGATAGCATTTTTTGTAAGAAGGACATATTTTGCCACTGTTGTTACAATCAAATGTTTCTCAGAAAACCATTATTATTATTTTTTTCTATCATCTGTCTCTCACTCAGCAAATATTTTGTCTTTACTACATTTTGTTTTTGGTTTGTCTTTCATGAAAAAAAGGGAAGTTAGGGAGGAGGTTAGAGATTTTTTTTTTTTTTTGAGCGTGCAATTTGGTCAGTAAGTTGAATGAAAATACTCAACTGCTGAAACTGCAGATTTGAGGAGTGATCTTGATGGGGCCTTCCAGGATTTCTGTCTTATGTTACCAGAGACAGAGCTAATTACATGATTCATGAACAATCCATTTTTTCAGAAATGTTATGTTCTAAAAGTTACATAGATGTCTCACTTTTGGCTGCTAACTGAGCAGATATTAGAGGAGGATAAGCAATTATTTCTCTTATTTCAAACATTGCAATGCTGCACTCTTCCTCTCCCATGCCCAAAATGTAAATTGCTTTGTCGTGTGGAGGTTTGTGAGGTATTCAGACCTGAACCCCCTTGCTTGTATACCATTTGCAATTTGGAAAATGTGTTTGAGTTGAAGGCATCATGGAACAGAAAGCTACTTATAATTAAGTGGTTTCTGAACTGCAGTTAAATGCTTATTGGCTGCTAATTTGCCAGCACAGTCTTTCAGCCACGGTTCAATGAGTTTTGTAAAATACACTTTGTTTTGTGAACAAAGATGAATATTTCTAAATCTGGAATAAAAAGTATTAACTTGTTCAACTAGCTATTACTATTTGACAAATGGAGATTCAGTTTTTTTAATCTCAGTTTTAGATGCTTATTTGCAGCATGGAATGGCTGCAGGATTATTCATTATCTATGTCTTCTCTTAACCTGTTGTTCACATGGATGCAGAATCTTTAAATAATTATCTGTAAAATGGTTTGAAACTATTCCTGAAAAGGCAGGTTTCATTTGCGTAAATCATAGTAGTTCATTAGTTGGCTGAAGTTTACCTTATTGACTTCAGTTTTGTGCTAAAAAATTGATTAAAGTTAGAATATCCATATTTATTGGCTTTTTAAAAACCATACTGACGCAGTACTTCTGCATGTGTGAGTAGTTGCCTTGTAATTTATAGAAATGTGAAGACTATTTTTAATCACTACCATCAGATTTCATACATAGATGTTTCCAGTATGAATATGCACTATATAAAAAGTTTGCATTTTCTGGTTTTGTCCACAAAATATGTGGACAATCTTGAAATCCTTTTGCAACACCTTTTTTTTGTTTTTTTGTTTTTACCTAGGTTTATTATATTCATTTTTATGTGTATTATTTTTATTGAATAAAATACTTGTGCAGTTTTTTGCCTGTTGTGAAATTAGTGGAACAGTTGCTATTTAAAAGATTAGTTGGACAGCAAAAAGTTAATCAAAGCAATTCACTCAAATAAGTGTAGTGTATCATAATACTGAGGGAGAACACATTGTGGCCTTCCACTGTTTCAAGGAAGTTCATAAACATGAAGAAAATCAACTTTTTACAAGGGTAGTGATAGGACAAGGGGAAATGATTTTAAACTAAAGGAGGGGTGATGTAGAATAGATGTCAGAGGGTTGAGGTTGGTTTTTCAAATGAGGGTAGTGAGGTGCTGGAACAAGTTACCCTGAGAGCTGTGGATGCCGCATCCATGAAGGTGTGTAAGGCCAGGTTGGATGAGGCCCTGGGTAGTCTGATCTAGTATTTACCTATGCAATTGGCAGCCCTGCCTGTGGCAGAGGGGTTGGGAGCTGATGATCCTTGAGGTCCCTACCAACCCAAGCCATTCCATGATTCAGTGATAAATGACTGTAAAGAAGCCGTATCATTGACTAGAGAACGGTGAATTTTGAATATCCTTTTATTCAAATGAACTGAATTTTGAGAAGAATAGTAGTAAAGTGTAGTGTTTTTTAAATATTTAATACAAGGTGCAGATAGATTTGATGCGAGGCATAAGTTTTGTCACTGAGAATTTGGCAGAGCAATTTACAGTGGGCACTTTAAACTAAAGCTCTAGGAAACCAGAGTCTACTTACAACCATATACTGCTCAGTCTTAAGGAGGTAATCAAATACTGAAAATATTTGCTTGGAATGGAAGGCACATTTTGAGATAGGAGAGTTTCTAAAGCTTGATGTGAAATGTAAAAACTTATCTCTAACACATTCATAAAACAATTTAAAAGGTTATGTTTGTTTTCAGATGTGACCACTACTGTTTGTTTTAGAAAGCGTTTATGCAATGATGCTTTTCTTTTGTTTCATTTCTCATATCTTTGTAAGTTGTCTGCAGAGGAGAAGTTTAATGGGTTTCCTTGATGATTTATTACAGCCACTGAATCACAGAACTTACAAAGCGGTTGCTTGATATTTAAGTATCATCTTTTTTTTTAATAATATAAATGAGGCTAATAACTCACTGATTCATATTTATAACGTTATTATGATATTGTCTAATAGCTCTCTTGATAATTTAAGAATATTTAGTAGGAACATGGATAAGATAAAGTATGACTCAGTATCTAATAGGTAAAGCTTGCCTTTTGTTTTGCACCATTCTCCATGAGGAAGTAATTGTACCACTATGCACAAAGTGCTTTTAACATATCATTGTTTATTCTGTTTTGGTAAAAGAACAAAATTAAGATGAACTGCTATTCAAAACAGGCAAACAAATCTATAATTTTTAGCTTTTGCCTTCCTAGTGTGCTTGGGAAGTGTTTAGGAATATATGATGTTTAAAAAACAAAAACACAACACAAAACTGGTATTTAAATATTTAATATTTGAAAAGAAGAACAAAATTAAAATGTGGTTTATGTATGAGACCAAATCATAGTTACATTGGCCAATTTAAAGAAATGTGATAAGACATTGGATTTCTGTATATCACAACTTAGAGCAAGTGTACTTCTAACATCTTGTGTATTGACTTTTTACACTTCACTGTCAATTAAGTTAGCAGACTAGGATTCTATTTGAAAAAAATATTAAACCAAATTTTTTGAAAACAGATTTGAATACTGATTATTGTATTCAAAAATGTATAAAATTAAAAAGTGAGCTCCTAAGCATGCATACAGTATTTGTTTTTAATGCAGACACTTACTTGAAAGTAAATATATCTGAAAGTATTCGTTTCCATGTGATTCAAGTAAAACATGATATTCTGAATGTGCTGTCACTGTATCAAGGCAGGTCTTAAAGGGGAAGGTGAGTAATAGAAAGATAAAAACGTACAGTGACAGATTTACTGAAAGAAAAAAAATCATCTGATACATTTAACTATAACATTTGTCATATCTCAGGGTCACCAAGTCACAAAATAACTGAAAATCTTGAAAAAATTATACAACATCTGTAATAATGATGCTACAAATGTGCGTATCGTATTTAGGGTAATTGACACTGAATAAAAAACAGTCCATAACTGCACAAAGTTATATCCCTTAATTCTATTTTTTTTGAACAGGAAGTATATTTTAAGTTCTTCTGAGTCCTTGAAGATTTTTACTCTGAAACTGTTGCTCACCACATTTCCTTAATTGCATTTGTCTTGCGTAAGAATATCTTTACATCATTTGTGTCTCTCCATGTGTGGTGCCTATCAGCCTTCAAGTCAAAGATTTGTTCCTTAGCTGTTAGCTGCAAGTTTTGAAGCTCTGGATGAGCTGAAGTTTTTCAGAACAAGCACATTAATAATGAATTACTTCATATGCACTGCAACAAAATTAACAATCTATCACAGGAATTGAAATGGTATGATTTACAATAGTTTAAGGCTGTTAATGTAGAGATTAATTATAAGGAAAATATTAGTTAATTTATCCACAATTTGCAACAGTCTTAGATTTTACAAAGGATTATAAATGCATTATCTTACTGGAATGAAATACTTCAATGAAGGGAAGCTTCATGTTTAGTTAGCATAGTTTATTTCTGCTACACAATTTATGGGGATTGCATGTTAACTGCATGTTGACTTTTCTAATTGCGTAAGTTACCCGCCATATCATATTTTTTTTTCCCCTCTCATTCATTTTACTGCCTTCTCAAAGATATTTCTTTTGATGCTAGATAGCAAGTGAACACATATGTATACACTTGTATTTCAGTCACTCAGTCCTCTAAAGCTGCATATGCCTGGAACATTTGAAGTTTTATTGCAAGAAATCCATAGTAGACTCTTGAATGTTGAATTAATTAGAAACTAGTCTGTTTAACTGTGGTAACTAAATGGTTTCTTTAATATGCATGTCTGTTGTTTTATGAAAATGAGAAAGCAAAACCTGGACTGAAGCCTGGATTATTTCTTTACCCTGACACTGTCTAACCAGTTAGGTCTTGGGGAAATTCAACCCATTTAAAAATCTAAACTCAGATCTTCAGATAACTAATTTCATTTTTCAGCTGTTTAATTCTTGACACCATATGATCTTGATCTTAAAGAAAAGCTGCCCAGAAAGGACCTGAAACAGAAACTTTAGAGATACTGTCTAGATTAAGTGACTTGTTTCCATTCAATTCTTTTTTTTTAGAAACAGGAAAGCCAGGTTAGGCAGTATGTACAAAGATAATCTAATGCTATTTTTTTCTAAATCATGCTATTAAATCACGCTTTTGCAAGATAGTACAAAATTTAATAGAAGATTATTCTACTTACCTGTGATCGAGTGCAGATACAGAAAAGAATGATCTTTGTACTTTTCAGGAAAAGATGATTTCTGTGAATTTCTTTTTTAAGTAGTATTTACATTTTTATTATATTTCCCGTTAAAATACTGTGAAGAAATTAAGTTTTTTTTTTTTAAATATGTAGAGTAGAAGAAGAATGTATGGTTATGTCTCTCACTGTTGCAAAAGTATTATTGTAATGGAGTATTATTGTAATGTTTCACAAGATTTTTTCAGTGCTCCCATTATCAAGGGATTTTTTATTTTTTATTTTATTTTATTTTATTTTATTTTATTTTTTATTTCCCAAGGTTATTTCTTTGTTTTACTTTTCTCTCCGGAAATCAATCAAGGATTAATTTTTCCATGGCTACTTGTTTTTCTTCCAGTTATTTCACAGTCTGTTTAGTCATCAATCCCCCTTAATATTTAGTGCAAGATTTATCTATCTCTTTATGTCTGTCTGTCTACCTATCTATTGTTATATAATAAGTTCTTGGCCAGTGACTCTCAATTACTTGTATATGGGCCTTAATGTCTTTATTGGGCTTTAAACTTCCACTGTACAGTGGAAGTTTCTGCACTCTTCAGAGGCAAATTTGATTCAGTTGTTTAATTATCAGAAGATCTTGATATTGGTGTTTAGTCTCTTGATCCTAACTGTTTGTGGGCTTGTATCATGAGCTTTCAAAGTACTACATTTTTTCAAGTAACTGCTTGTAAAGAAATTCAGGCAGATCTTTCTGCGGAATTACTTTCTGTTCGACTAATAATATTTTACTTTTCTTGATGAGTGAATTTTCAGAAGTAGTTATTCTTTTCTCTGGCTGCAGCTGCTTGATTAAGTCTGTGCTGCAATCATGGATTTGTACATTAGAGCTTTATACTGTATTTGGCAGTTGTCATCTGATCCCAAAACTGCTCGATATTTCAGGATTTATATCTTATTTTTCTGGTTGCCTTAAGAAATACATGGATCAGAGCTTCCATACCTTTTTCTTGCTCCTGAGTTCCAAAATAATTAAAAAGCAAAATACTCAGGTTCTATTGACTATCTTTGCTCTGAGTAGTGAGTTCTTTAGAGGAAAAAAAAAAAATGCCCATGTGTGAGGTGCCTCTGCAGAAGATTAAAATTACTTTAACAAAACAATATGCAGAGAATGTGGAATTACATTATCTGCAACAGCAGAGGCTGATGACCTAGCGAAATATTTCCCAACCTGGTTCCTAGTAATACATTATAGTTGCAAAAGATTTAAATGTTTATCTTGATAGTGTCAGTAGCATTTATTTTTGTGGGTATTAAGATTTTTTTCTTTAATCGTCAGATGTATCAAATAATCCAGTTCAGTTGGCATTTGTATGTGTCAGATATTCCATCGTTCTGGCCAAACAGCTTCAGTAATTTTCAGTGCAGCAAGGTTATCACATCAGAGCATTTCACAGAACAGTGTTCAAAAAACAAATGTCATATTCTTTATCAGTTCACTTGTTCTGCATTGTTAAACTGAGCCATAGCTACAGAAACCATGAAACTGAAACACTTAAGAAATTTATAACCTGAGAATGTTTGTGTTCAGATATTGAAAGAACACGGTAGAAGACAGTGGCAGGAAGCCACTTTTAAACACTGTATTTCAGCCTTAATTTTGGCTTGACACAATTGAGCATCTGTAGAGTCTATCTTCTAAAGCAACTGTCTCTCCACAGAAGTGTAATGCTAATTATGAACTGAGTATGGTAAATGATAATAATGCATCCTAGTATGCAGTCGATTCTGTTTCTTACTTGTGCTACTACTGCTCCTCTTTGATCTGTAGTTAGATAACCTGTGTGGGGTTTTAATAGTAGGAGGCTTGACTTATTAGTGCAGAAATTGCAGTATTCAAAATTTGATGTGAAATCAGAGAGAACATACGTTTTGCATTACTGAAGTACATGAAAAGTAGGTAAAAGTACTGGGAGCTTAACTCCTTTGAGTCTTTTTTGTAAGCATCAACCACAGTTTTTAGTGATGTGAGTAAAATGGCATATAGTACAACTTTTCATTAATAAATTAATGGAGCAAAAGTGTGTGCAATTTCTTGTTAATTTGGGACTAAACTGAAAATTTTCTATATTGTAGGAAATGATGATCTCTGAATAGCTGTGGATTATCTACTTGTATATGCAATATTATTCTTTTTTAGCTTAATAATTCTGTAAGCTAAGATATTTCACAACTGGGTACTGGAGAATATACTTTTAGAACGACAGGCAAGGAAACAAAAAAAACTCCCCTTACAATTCCTCTTTGGCACCATGGTGTACTGTGTAAAGAAGGCTGTTTTGCAGAATGTTAGAGGAGAAATTCATTTTTTGTAGTAAAACATTAATATAGCTGAAGTGATTTACACATAAAATTTTCTAAATGGAAGTTTGACAATTTCACAAGTTAATATTAATCTTTTAATAGAATATTTTTTTTCTGAAAAAGAATATAGTTCTTGGTTTTAGTTGTTGTTCCTATATTTTGGATTCACTATTGGCCATAATTTTGTCTGTTGTGGATGATCTTACTTTGGTTCCCTGTCCTTGCAGCCATTGAAATTACCGGCTGGATAATCTAGACTAGAGTAATTATGTAATTATGGTTGTTTCCTTTCATGTGCATTTTGCAATTGGATTTTTTTTTTTTAAATCACATATATCCAAGGCTGGATTCAGATTTTGTTTTGCTTTACAATTAATAAAACTGACTTCTTTGGAGCAAGTGCGATTATTACCATAACCTAAATGTGATGACTTTGCATTCTCATATCAATAAAAACTATTAATTCATATCTGCCATTCAAAAAGCCACAGATCTGGTTCCATAATAAGACAAGAATTCAGTATCTCTGCATTTAGCACATCATTGCTTTATAACAATCTCCTTGGGGAAAAGAGGGAGGTAAAAAAAAAAAAAGAAAAAAAGCCTTCGTTCCCTTTTTCCATATCAGTTACTGTAATAATGTAAAGGTCAAGCACTAATTAATTTTCAGTTCTCTGATTAACTGGATGAAACTGTCTTTTTCTTGTTTCATTTTTATTTTTCTCATAATTGTCAGTTAAACTAAGAATAACATTGCTCTTGTCTTCCGTATGTATTTTGCTGTTGAGGAACATGAACAATAAATTTCTGTAATTCTGACTTTGAGGTCTTTATGTGTTGCCATATTAGGGAAATATACAGTAAAATATAGGCTGAAGCTGGAATTTGATGTCATAGCTGACTTTTACCATTGCACGTAAACAGAGTAATTATTCTAAATCATACCATTGCTTTCAGCCAGATAACCACTAAAATCACTGTACAGTGGTTTCCTGAAAATGCCACAATCCTTCAACTGCCAAATTAAGCCTAGGGAGAACAACTATCAGTGCCTGCACAGTTATGTAGAGAGATACGCCCTGAACCAACAGAAAAGATATTCTGGAAGAACAGTAACCTTTCCCATGATGTGTGCATTTTCCATTACATTTCTGACACAAAATGCTGTGAAAAGATTTAATGGTGACATTTTGTTTTGCTGACTTTCCCTTTTCTCATTAAAAGAAAACAAAAGTTAGGTTAGGAAGGTAGAGGAAGGGTGGCCAAGCATTTGAATTCTATTACAGAAATAACTGTTCTGTTTTAAAGACAAAAACAAAGCCATTCTATGTGCATTGTTTCTCATATAGAATTTTACTGATTATCAGGGAAGGGAAATATATTTATCTCCAGCAATGATATTGAACGCCTTTTTCTGTGAAGTTAATTTATGTTGTTGCTCTGCAGTAATTGCATGCGAAGTATGATAATTCAGGAAAGCATCCTTTCTAATTAGCAATCACAGAGACTTTACACATGAGCTATACAGCACAGTACACTTATTTCTGCATGTCATTTTTGATATATATTATTATAAATTGTTGGAGAAGGGAGCGAATTATCAGCAACTATAGTACACTGAAAGGTCAGCATTGTCACTTGGAAATGGATAAGTTTGTATGGAGTGAGAAAGCTTCTGCCCATTGATATCACACAGGAGCTTGTATGCATCTAAGCTAATAAACGTAAGTGTGGTTGAACAGGAAATGTTACTTGTCTGAAGTGTTGTTCTTACATCCTTTGTCAGCTTTTGGAACTAATGAAAAATCATGCTTCTGCCTAGCACAGTATGTGCTTTCATCCTTGAAAAATACAGTTTTAGTTTTTCTTTTCTTAAGGACATGTAAAGTTTTCTTGGCATGTCATTTTTATTTTTTTTTCCTTCTCCCATCCAGTTTTAATGTATTGAATGATTATTACTACCATTGTATGTGATTAGGCTTCCCTGTGGGGGCAAAAATAAATTTCAAAGGTGCAATTGTCCAGTGGCTTGCAAGAAAAAACATAGTTGTTGGAGAATGTTTGCTGTCACATTATTTATTGACTAGCCAAGTCAAGCAAACGTGCTGTGTTTGACAGAAAGTCAGAATATTCTTCAGTCATTTCTGATTTGAGATCCTCAGTTCTTTAATTGAAATCTAAAATGAAAATAATTTATTCAATTTAACTATTTGTAGTTAAAAGCGAAGAGAGACAACTAACCCTGTGCTCCTCCTGGAAGCTAGTGTGTAGAGTTGGGTTTTACTGATGGAACATGTGTCATGAAAGCTGTAGCAATTGAGAGCATTTTCAGGATTTTACAAAAGCTTCAGCATCCTACATATGATGAAATATGTTTGATGAGGTGTTTGTATTTTTCAAAGGGAATTTTAATGATAATGGCTAAGTGGGTATTGATGCTTGATATGTTGTTCAGTTTTAGCTGAAGTTGATAGAAGTAAATGCAAATATAATTCTGTGATACCAGTGGATTAATAGCTAACCTAGGATATATTAGAACATCATTTTATAGAATTTTCTCAGTTAATTGCAAAAATCCATATATATGTAACCTAATTGATAAAAATTTGTTGCCATTTATTTGATTATAATACCTAAACAATAATTTCAGATCTAATTCTTACAAAAGGCAATTACAAATGAAATAGGTGTTATGAAGTTGTTTTGGCAGGCTTTAGCAGTTTGCAATTTCATGCAGCAATAAAAGCTAGCAATAGCAGTACCAAAATTGCATAGCAGAAATTTGATTATAATTTGGTAAGAAAATACTGTATGAATAAAAGTGCACACTTCAGTGTAAACTGCAGCTAAGTTTTTATTTTTGGATTTAAAAATCTCATAATTTTGAAGACTTTTCTGTAGCATGCTTGTTACTGAAATTCAGCAACAAATTACACCTGATCCTGATGTTGTTACCTAGGGAAACAAAGGGAGAGGAGTAAATCTTCTGTTTTGATACTGTGTTCGTATTATGCCTTTCCAGGCCTCAAAATGGATGTCTCTTTGGATCTTATGATATGGACCACTTATTTCACATCCTGTCTCTGCTTAGCAATTAAGGCAAATAGAATATAAAAGAGAATGGATGAGAATCTTGTGCATTTTTCCATCTAACACAGTGCATGCTGATTAGTATAACCACCAGGGAGCACTGGCTTGTTGTCTGTGCTTGGTAAAAGGCAATTAAAATAAAGTTTAAATTCTGTCTTTATGACCTTGACAGTCCGTTTCAGAATTTCAGTGGACTTCTTGTTTCCGGTCTAGCAGCTGTTCTGGACATGACTTCCTAAGGGGGAAAATTTTTGCATTACTATTCAACAATGCTGAAATTTGGAGAACCAAGGATGAAGGTGTTTGTGGGTGGTGTAAAGTGTAACTTGAGAATCTACACCAAAATGGAATAAATGAGTTTTGAAGATATTAAAAAAGAAAAACAAATTGCATTCAGTAACAGCATGAGAAATTTTGGTGAGGATAACCCTGCTTAATAAGTTTTGAAGACTATTTAATAATAAATGACAGATAAAGAGAGCAATTTCTTGATTTTTCTGGCTTGATGAAACTAAGTAATTGTAACTGCTAAGCATGTGAGCCTGTAAAGGGATGTTAAGAAATGCATTTAAGGAAAAGATGCTTAATGTTCATTTGAAAGAGAAGTTGCATTCGTTGAGATTTTAGGTTTTGCATGAGTAAAATCAGTATTGCCAGTTTTAGCAGTCAGAGCAGTGCTCATCAGTCTAGTATTTAATTGACTTTTTTTTTTTTTTTTTGCATTTTGGAGAGTTTATGCCATTACTTGTATATAAAAAGCAGCAGTTTGATATCTTAAGATGCAAAGCAGATGAAATAGAAAAAAAAGTGTTATTTTGTAACCAGTCATAGTAAAATTATTTAAATTTACATAAAAACAGCCTTTCGTCTGCTGGTACCTACTGACAGTTCTTTTAATAACACTGGCTGTGAAAAAGAGATAAGAAAACCAGCAGGCTTTTAAAACTCCAGTGGTAATCTTAGTTTTTCACATTAAAGAACAATAAGTAAACTGTAGGACTTTAATTTTCTTCAGTTCTGAAAGGCTTGTCTAAACTGTTTTTGCTTTTATAAAAATCACATGAATCACAAAGCAGCTGTGATTGGAAGAGACCTCTAGAGCTTAATCCCCAGCCCTTTGCTCAGAGCAAGGTCAGCTGGAGTAACTCACTCCAGGCAGGGGCTGGCTGGGTTTTCAGTACCTCCATGGATGGGGTTTCTGCAGCCTCTCTTGTTCTGTTTGACCTTCCTCACAGTAGAGAAAACAAAGAAACAAAAAATACACATACAAAAAAATGCTGCTGCTTATGCTAAAATGTGCACTGTTTTAATTTGTGTCTGGTTCCTTTTGCCCTTTCATTCATCACCACCAGGAAGTATGTCCCTTCCCACTTCACGCAAACACAGGTCAGGTGAACTGGCTTTCTGAGGGTCTTAAGAGTACTAATACCCTGGTAGGGATCATAGTTCTTTGAAGACTTGATCTGAACATTTTCTGTGAGTTAACCATTATTTTGAGTCAAAACTATTTTTTCACCTTGTATGTAGCTACACATGCATGTAGGTTTGCATGGATTGTATGTGTGTATGCATGTAGTGGTCAGCAAGGGCAATTACAAATTGTGAGACCCGTCCCACACTCCTGTGTGCTATCATTTCATCTGGGTTCTCCTCTTAACGAAAGTGACATTTTAGTTTGTGCTGACCCACTTCATTGATGTATGTTTATAACAATGTTCTGCATCTTTGTGGGAAAGGAAGTTTGGGTGAAGTTTATAGTACTTGGCACCTAACAGTTTTTTCAGTTGGTCCTGCTTAGTGTAGAAATCACATAAGATTAAATTTCTAAAAAACTGGAGTCCTTTATTCTGAAACTTGAATTAGTAACTTATCTGCTTAGTTCTACTTAAATATCTTAGTCTCGTTTTAATTATGAAAATAATATCTTACTATTTCATTCAAGGTTAGTTTTACTGTTTCATGAGATGCTTAAGAAAAATTCCCATTCTCATAATTTCTGCACCTAAATTTAATATTAGCCTATGAGTACAAAATGATTAATTATTTTAGTAATGAAGATTGATAAAATTCTGAAATTAAGCAGCATGGTATTTTCAGTGTAGATTAATTTATATTGAAGTTATCTGGAGTACTTTGTCTCAGTCTACTACATATGAAATTGTTTACTTGAAGATAATAGACTTTATAAGTTAAAGTGATGCTGTTCAAAACTTCATTATTGTCATTATTATTGTCAACTTAAGGAAAGTGATACACGAAGAAAAGGGGAACTTGTGTTTCTAGTGAAATATTTCTGCTATTGTCTTTTTCAGCATCTTGAGTGTGTTCAGTATTCTCTGTCAGCCCTGGAAGTGCAAATGTTTCCAGACTGCTATTTTTTTTTTTGCCATTTCTTAAGATGTATATAACGTTTTTGTTCAAACAGCTAACAGCGCTTGGCACCAGAGCTTTGAGAAAATAGTACTTCAGCCTCCCTTGATCATTGCATTCGAGACTTTTTATCTCTGTTGCTGTCACAGAATGTTTTCTGCGATTCACTGGAGAAGTCATTGCTGAATGTTTTTTGGAAAATTTTTGGAAACATTTTTAAATTAAAGTTTTCAGTGGTTCTTTTAGAATGATAGTTTCAATTCACTTCTTTCAAATTCATATTACTGTTTATGCTTCTGAAATTGTGCAACCTACCCACTCTGTTTCTCCAGAGTCATGAATAATGTATAGTATACTTCTGTACAGTGACTGAATTTTAAAGTGCTTGCTTACAGGCAGTGAAAAGTGAAATGGTGAAATGCTCAAATGAAATGTCTGTGATTGAAACGTATCAAAACTTACTCTGAAGGTTTGTAGCTGGCCTTGGAAGAGATGAAAATTAGATATGCTAAGGACTGGTGATAATAGCAGTATTGGACCTTACCTTCTGTTCCACTCTATTTATTATAGTATACTCAAACTAAAAGTTTATTGTATCTCTAGTGCACCTTCATTACACTGGATGTTTTTAAGCAAAATTGCTAATTGTTGATCTGTTTCTCAGATTTGGGGCAAGTCTATTATCTTATATGCACACAGGCTTTTAAGTGAATTGAAGAATTTAATCAAAGGCTTCCCTTTGTTTCCTGAGGACAGAAAAGTACGTCTGTGTCCGTTTGATGAAATCTTGACTATTGGAAGGAAATCATTAACAGTATTGTAAGCAGAACAGATTCCTTGAAACTAGGAGAGACTTGTTACAGCTGGTTTCTAGGTCTGTTGTCACCTGTACTTACAGTATACTTTGGGCCAACTCAACGTGCTTGTCTCTGCAGTTGCAATACAGTTTGCTACAGGACATGTAGAGAAATGAAAAGTGGGAATAGCTTACCACTAATGTCAGTGACTGGTAATTGAAGCCTGTTTGATTAACATGCAAAATGGACATGTGTACAGGAGATAAGGATAAAAGGGGGCAGTGAACTTGACCAGTGTGTCTCTCTCTACCTTCTGCACCATTTTGGACATATTTTGTCATTGAGAGATGCATGCCTAATATATATGACGTAGGTGATTACATATGATGAAGATTAGCACATTGCTGGTCTAACCTTGGTTTGAATATCAGAGCAAATGCAGACATCTGATGAATCTTTGAATACAAACACTCGTTAGCAAGGTGAAGATGTTTCAATGCTTGTTGCTCCTTGGAAGAAGCTGATCCTGATCTTAGTGAATTGGTGTTTTTATTTGTTTTTCTTATGTCAGTACTATTTCAAATCAACAGATGCAGTTAAATGCTTTAATTACCAAGCAGTTTGAATTCTTACATCTTAACCTAGTTTACTTAGTAAAGCCAAGCCAAGCTTATGCAGATGTGCTGTATGAAACATGGATTTGAGTCCCAGTTGAATCCTTGAGCTGTGGTAGTTTAGGTAGAAAGACACTGATTCATTGCCAAACTCAGAGATCGTGATGAAAATGTGATGAGTGGGCTGGAGAAAGATCTGAGTTTGGATGGTAAGTGTGGAAAAATGGAATTGAGACAAAGTTGTGGAAATGCAGCAAAATGCTAATTTGTCAAGCTTCAGGAATTGAGAGAAGTTAGTCTGCTTAAAGAAAGAAAACTGTGGATGGTGGTTGGAAGAGACAGAGATATTGAGACTTTTTAGAGACCCTGCGAGCCAGATTTGTGGATAGGAACCTGTGCTGAAAAGAGCATTTTGCTGTGTTAGAGTCATTAGAGCTGAGATGTGAGTCTCAATGTTTTCCAGTGAGTGACTAGAAAATTACATCATATTAAATTTTCAGATACTTTGTGTTGCAGAGGATATATAGTATGCTTATAAAATTTCTCTTTGATATTGGTCCTTTATTTTGAAAATACTGAAGATACTTGGAGATAAGAAATTAGCTTTTTGGCTGAACTTCTAGTCTCCATGTTTTTACATCTTTGATGTTATGTGGTACTTTTCATCTATCTTAAGCAACTAATTCAAAAATAGTCTAGGCTTCATTTGGAGTGTTTTCATTTTCCTCTTTTCCTGTAAGGAGAGATTTCAGAAATCAGTTTATCACAATTACAGATTTCACAGATTCCAGCACTTGGCAATTTTCTTGAGATAAGTTCTTTAACTTGTTTGTATTCCCCCTCCCCCCGCCCCCTTTTTTTTTTTTTTTTTTCCAAAGCTTTTGTATATGTGCCATTCCAGTGTATCATTTGATGTCTGTGTTAGTTGCTTCTTGAGAGGGGAAAAAAAAACCTGTGATAAGGAAGAGAGGTATACAGAAGCATTACAGAATAACAATGAGCATTAATAACGAAAAAGGCTACGTTTTCTCTTTGTAGTTCTGATGTTATGCAGAATGGCATCCAATCTTCTCTTATTTAATACTTTTGTCCCCATATGCATGCTTTGAAGACAGAATTTTATATAGATGTATCATTAGAAAGACATTTTGAGCCTGTTACTATTTACTTTAAAAAGCAGTTTCATTTCTACCTTAGGTGAATATTGAGGGATTTTTTGTTTTGTTTTGTTTTGTTTTCATATTTCAAAGGGAACTGTAATGTGAAAGAGATCTGGCTAAGGGTGCCACAAAGGTAACAAAAGCTTAGGGAGCTGCTGAAATGGAATAATAATTTGACTTGCTTTGCACCCAGAATGACATACAGTGAGCCATCAGTTCAGTCTACTGGTTTGTTATGCTTTAGATTTGTTTCATGCAGACTTTGCTGAAAAGGTAATATAATGAAAATATATCTTAAAAATATATATTTTTTTTCTGTCTGAAGAAGTTACTGCATTCTAATTCAATTGAAACAAACCATGCTTCATGCTTCAGCTACTCTGTCTTGTTGATGCCCTTTTACTACAAGTAGTATTCAGTTGCAAAAAACAGTGCTAAAAATCTCTTCCTTGTTTCTCATAAGTTTTTTTTTTTTTTTTTCCAAGGGTCCCAAACATATTGTTTGAGGAAAAAAATAGTGGTAAATGTGTTACAGTGTCCATCATGGTTTTATTTCACTGATTTTAAGTTTTCTTAGAAATGACTCTATAATACCTTGCATACACTTGCACTAATAGAGCATTTTCTTAGCACACTTTTGTTGATTATCTTATATACTGATAATTAAAAAATTTCTATTTTCAATGCAGATAGTCTTCATTGCTTTTAAGTTTGTGGATGATGTCTGAATCTTGTTTTTCCATGCACTCTTAACCATGGTAAAGAGCACCATATGACATACTTGATCAATTGCTGTCCTAAATACTTTTCTGAACAGTTTTTCTTGTGATGTATGATTTTTGTACATAGCTGTATTCTCATGTAAGTGTATACTTATTTGTTAACTTGTGATTTAATTTGAAAAACTGTCATCAATTATTGCATGCTCAGAAATGGTTTGAAACAGATCTGTAGTTCTTGTGGCTTTAGTGCATTTAATTTTTGTGCATTTAATTTTCTTCTTTTTAGAAAGTTGTAAAACTGAAGACTGAAAGTGAATTTACAAATTACTGTGAAATATATGGAATGTTTGCATTGTAAGTTAAGGAAATGTGCTTTGAAACACTTCTCGGCCTTTTTATATCAGTTAATAAGCCAATTCTGTATCAATCTGAGCAATACAAAAAAGTATTCTGCCCTTTTGAGGAAAAAAAAGACTCCCAGCATTAAATAATGTGTGTGTGTGGGTGTTGTACAAATGAATACACTGCTTTCTCCATAGTTTTCTAGCTAACTCTGTATTTTATTTATAAATACATCTAGGGAATTTTATTTAGGCTGTTTCAAAGATAAAGTGTATTACGCTAGATTTGTAAATATTCATTGATAATACTAGTTTTCTGAGGCTTGTTTGTTTTTGGATGGCTACAAATATGTATTATGTTTGGTCACAGTTATAAAAACAAATATTTAAAGTTTTAACATGCAGTCTTTGGCTTTTATTAGACAAAATGTTTATAGTTTCTAGCTTTTAATAGAATACAAAATCACTTTTCAGTCAAAGAGAAGGGCCTTCATTTATAAGTACCTTTGCATTTTGAGATGTCATTTTACTGCTTTTGCATAATGAGATTGATTATGTATCACTCTTGGACAACTCTTAAAAATAAGTATTGGCATGTGGATGGTCAAATGCTTTCTTCAAGAGGGCTGCAAAAAAAGATTTCATGCTATTTGTTGCAACTGAAAGAAAGCCATGTACTGAGCATTACAGATTTTTTTTCAGTGTAGCTGCTTGCCATCCTGATCTCACAGGAGTCAGTAACACTTGGAAGTAATGGCTGATACAGAAATTAGTCTGCTAACACTTGAAATGAAAGCACTTAGAGTATCAAGCACAAATTATCATAATTTCTTGCTTGACTACACCTACCTATATAGTAGTTTGTAGATCTGCAGGTTCTTTTCTGACCCCTTGATATTGTTGTGAAACCGAGGTCACTACAGTACTGACCTGCCTGAGTTTGGCATTTCAGGGGACTGATGATGAATTTCCTATGAAAGCATTGACCTCAGTCTCAAATTGAGCACGTTAAAACTATAGGTACGTTGCCTAATGATTATCAAAACTTATTCATTCAGAATATAACTTCACAAGAGGAGAAAGGTAGCCATATAACAGTTTGAGAAGAACCTCAGGAGGTCAATACAGTTTTGTCTCTCTTTCTGAGAGGGAGTGCTTTCCCAGTGAAAGAGGTTCGTGGCTGTGATAATCTGAGTCTTGAGTAACCCTCGAGCTCGCTGCATAAGCTGTCCTAATGCTGCACTACTTAGAATGGATAAGCTTTTCCTAATGTCCACTTTGAATTTGTGTCTGTCACATTGTCAGTTGTGATGGGAAAAGTTTGGCTATACTGTCAATCCTGCAGCCTTTGACGCCATCTTGATGAGTGTTACGTGAACTCTGTTTTATCATTATCACTCTTGAATTGCCTGAAACTGATTTGGTTATGGCATTTCAAGCTATCTTTCATTAGCATTGGGAAGATAGAAATAATAGCCTCCTTAGATTTACTGGTTCCACTTCTACTGAATCATACGGAGCTTGGTATTTAACTTCCTTTTCCTTTTTGCAGAGCTGCCTCTTAGCCAATTGGTTCTCGGTCTGTATGATGTGTGTAGTTAACCTTCTTTGATGTAGAATTTCACCATTCTGGATGAACTTCATAATCTTCTGTTGGTCTAGACCTCAGATTTCTCAAGTAGATTTTAGATTGAAGCTTTACTGCACAGTGTATCAGCAACGCTTCCTAAGTTAGTGCTTTCACAAATTTGCAGGGAGTGAATTTATGATCATCTCTGATGAAGACAGTGATCTGTATTAGCCTCCAAATCAACCTCTATGGTTCTTTATCTGTTAACGGACACCATCCAGATCCCAAGCTGTTATCTTCTGCTCTTTAGGCCCAGCAGTCTAGCTGGCTTTCAGATTATGCATCCAGTCTTGTACTTAACTGAGTATTGCAGATGCACAGGAGATTAAAATGTACGTGTAGCTGTACGTGTTTCACTATTTCACCACCACTTCTCTTTCCCCATTCATGTAGCCAATCATTTCATAATTGAAAACAGTAACAATAAGGTTAATAAGGTTAACCCATATGTGCTTGGTAAGTCTTTTATAAGTGCTGTGGGTTTGTTTCTTGTCCTTCACGTGTTTGAAAAGGAGAACAATATTCTTGTCTTTCTTGATACAGAAGTGAGGCTGAGCAGCGTATGACTTTCTAAGTCCTATTTGCTTTCTTTAAAGAGCTTTTAAAAGCTATTTGCTTTCTTTAACTCTTTAAGATGAGCGTGTCATAGAATTTTTTGTATTGCTTGTCATGACGATATTTAGATTTTACACAGGAGCCTGATAGAGATATCAAGCCCCCCTTTCAGAATCGCTATATTGAAGTCTCCATACACTGGAATATATCTAACCTAAGCCTGACTTGTTTTCTTGCAATTTACTGTCCTTTTCTGTTCTGTATCTTGCTGGTGTATATGGAAGTCTGGGAGGTGATTTTCACTGAGCAAATGGAAGCTTTGAGCTCCATAACATCAAAGTACAAAGTACATCAGGTCCTTCTGTGTTATCAACTGAATTGCAATCCGTATTTTCTCTGAACTTCTTTTCATTGCTAACTTTCTTGTAGAATTATTTTTCATTTCTTATTGGGTTCATCTGAGATTATGACTTCTGAATTTTGTCTCTTAAGTACTCAAACAACCTCTTAATACTCCTCCTATGCAATTTGCACTTATTTCCATTTCTTATGTTATCATCGCTCATTTTGCGTATTTAGTTGAGTAAAAAGCTTCTTGCTTATCCTAGCAGACCTTCTGCTGGATTTCCTCATTTCCTGCAGAGTGGAATGGGCAATCCTGAGCTCCGAGCAGATTTTATTTTAAAAATCAACTCCCTGTCATCTAGTAAGAGCCACATGCTAGATTCTGCCTCGCACTTCCTTTAAAAAGTCAAGCTTTCTTCTTTAAAAGCCATGATGCAGCTCTTTATAGTGTTTATGGTGAAATAATAGATCTCTGTAATTTTTAAACTGTAACAGTGATAAAAGACTGTATTGCACTTTCTTTGTTCTCCCAGTAAAGTTTTAGTAGTGTTGTTAAACCTTCTCAAGCTATATAAGCAAAAAGTAAAACCTGGTCTTGATTTCTGCTTTTCACAGTCATTGAAGTAAGCATAGGACAGATTTAGAACTCACAAAAATGACTTTATCTACTTGCCCATTAAAACAACAGAAAAATTCTTTAGACTTCATTTAATGTACTGAATTGGAAAATATATACTTTTCACCTTTTTTCTCTTTCAGTCTATTTTTGAATAATAGAAAATTTTTTTTCTCAGTTCATTCTTTATAGAAATATTTTTAGCCTATGCTGTTAACTTCATTGATAGATGAAGTCTTAGTTTCACAGTTTTTATGCAAGACATAATTTTGTTTAGAAGATACCCTTTAGTTACTATCATCAGCAGAAAGTGAAGCCAGCTTAGCTTACTTTGGGATCAAGCAAAATGCTTAATGCTGAGTGTTGTATTTTAGGTTCTGCATTAAAATGTTTCTACGGAGGCATTTGGAGCATGCTGCTTCAGGACAGCCTGAATGTTCTTGCTGCTCTAGGGCCTTTAAATTCTTAGAACTTTGAAGTATATAGATCAAGCATAAAAACTGAATTGCAGCAGGGCTCATATTGTTTTCTGAGACATAAAAATTGGAAAGGCATGGAAGGACAGTCAGAATTCGATATTTAGCTCCTTTTTCATTGTTAGATTATCAGAAGGAAGCTCACAAAATTTGTCTTTAAGCTAGCTAGTCATGTTTAATTGGTGAAGCATGTTTTATGTGCACAGATAGTCGAAGAAAATAAGGCAGTTGGTCAGTAAAAGCCATGTTAATTCTTCAGTGAAAATGTTTTCCTAATTTTTGTTTCTTTTCATCCCATCTTCCTGAAATTAGAAACAAAAGCAAGGGGAAAAAGAGTAGCAAATCTCTGAGAAGAAATAAATAGCTTTCTTGTAAGGCAAAGTTTTACTTGTTCACTTATGTAGGGGGGTCAGAATTACTTTGAAAAAAATGTTTTGATTATTTAAGAAGTACAGAGTTTTGATATAAAAGAGCAATTTTCATACAGTCAGAATTAATACATTCTGTCCTTAGATCAAATTGGTGTGTACTTCATTAGATGAAATAGTGTTTTGAATTTGTGTGCTTAAATTGCCTTTGTCTTTACTTTTGTTCATTTGGCATTTTTCCATATTTAATTTATCTACTTGGTTGAAATAATTGAACATAAAGTGCAACTTTATTGTCAGGATAGATACGCATTTAATAAGAATTGCATCTGTTTACTTTCAAAATCAAGACAGCATGTGAGCTGAGAAAATTGAGCATTGGGTAAAGAAGATACTTTGGAGAAGGTACTATTTCAGGAGAATTTTAGTTGTATCTCACTGACATGTTTATAACATGGTTATTTTGACTTATTCAAAGTAATGGTGTTCTGTTTTCTATATATAATTCTTCTTTCCTTACCAGCATTCTTAATGTTTTATAGTGCGTAAGGAACTGAACATACTCAAATTAACTTTAAAAAAAAAAAAAAAAAAAAAAAGTTGAAAAAATTATACTGAATTTTAGAGAAAATGCCATCATAAGAGAATACACGTACATTCACACTACTCTGAGTTTGAAGTTCATATTCGTGTCAGTCTGTTTTCCCTTTAATTTTGATGAAATATTACCAAGGTATCTGGTGTTTCTCACCACACCATGCTGCACATACAGGATCTATAGTGACTCGCACACATTTCTCCTATAGGCTTTAACTCTGCATCTATGCCACCTTTTTTTTCCCCTAAGGTTTATACTGTTAATCTTAACTTTGGTGTGAAGTTTCTCCTAATATGCCTTCTTTGAATGTTGCAAATCAGACTTGTGTGGGAAGATTTGATTTCATGAATATCTGTGTTTATAAATTCATGTTCACTGCATACAAAGTAGTTTTTTCTTTGGAAGGCATCTGAACTGAAAATATGCACAATATGCTAAAGATTTTAGAATACGAGGTACTGTACTGCGACTGAAATTAGTACTGGACTGAGAATTAGTATGGCACAGTGGTATGACTGCATGTTTTACAATCCCTAACTCAGTATTTCAGTAAATAATAAAAAATAAGTTTTTTTTTCTAACTACTCGCACATGCTGGCAGTCACAAGACTCAGTTAAATTCATGGCGTAGAGTTCAAATGAGTATTTTTTTCTTACAGAGTGTACAGAGATTAAGCTTGAAAGCGCTTCCCTTGCGTGCTCATTCTAAATAATAGCAAGAGGAAGGAAGAGTTTTGCTTGAAGTGGGAAGAGGTAGTCACTCCTTGCACTTGCACACTAAATCAGATAGAGACAGCTGCAGAGGGAAGATATGCATTGCAAAAAAAACAAATCAATTGGATTCAGTCACATCCAAATGAAATTACATCAGTCAATAACCTTCCTTTCAAGTTACTGAAATCTTCCTGGCCCAAATTTCTCTTGTCAGGTTACTGAATTTTGCCAGTGATTAAAGTATCTTGAAAATTACTTCAATAACATCAAGGACCTTGTTGTGACAAGGTCTGTAAATGCAGTCTCTTAAAAGAGAAAGCTGGGTTTCATGTAGAGTATTGAGTGTATTGACTGAAATTTTTTTTTTTCATGCATTCTCAGAAGCTTGTATTCACAAAGGCATTGAAGAACGAAGGAAAATGACACTTTTCCTACCAAATGAAATAATTCCAGATATGTGATACTGATACTCAATCTTTTGGATAGGATATGTGGTGTGCTCTGAAATAAATTGAAATAGTGTGCTTCACTTGTTTTCAGGTGGAGTACTAGTGCTACTCTTGTTTATGTCAGTCAACAATTTTATAAAATGACCACTTCTAAATGTCACTATTTATACTCCAGTGTGCCAGTTATGAGGATGAAGCAAATCTTTTCTGTTCCAGGTGCTTTGGTGTTTTACCCTGCTGATAACTTTTTTGCAGGTTAACAACTGGGTATTAGAGCAAGTAGAGATGTGTAAACATTTATGAAACATTTATATTTATAATTTGATCAGCACTGAGAAGAATCTAAGTAATTGATATTGTCTAGGAGACACTTTGCATATTATTTTTTGGGAACCCTTCTCGTCTTCATTTTCTATTTTCCTCAACAAAGGGGAAAGCTCTGTAACTGTCATGTACTTAATAGAGCTTAGGGTTCACATTAATAACTGAGATCAAGAGATGTATGTTGAGCAGACCAGTTCTAAAAATTCATACTACTTGTATCACCTTCAGATGGTTTGATGTTTACTGCAGACGTGGTTCCTTGTTTTCTAAAATTAGTCTTTGTGAGCATTTTCCTCTGGATAAATAGCTCCACTTTTCTACCTCTTTCATTACCGTCGTATTTCATTAGAGAAAAGTTTTCATCTGTACCAGGGCTACTGTCTCAAATACCTCTAAGCTTGAAGGAATTTCAAGGTGGGAACACCTTAGTGGTTCAGAATTCATACGGCATGCTGAAACAGTTCTTTACTTTCAAATCTTTGAAAATAACTGAAGATAGATTGAACCTGCATGGTGATTGCAGATGTGTTATACTTGTGCCCACTGAACAGTCAAAAATGCTGTTCTCAGAACAGGCATTTAAATTGATGAAAGCAGGTATGAAGAAGGCTAAAAAAAATTCCAAAACAACAAGGATCATCAAATCTTACTAGCATAAGCATTTGTTTGCAACGTATACTTTTCAGTAACTTTTACACAAACAAACAACAGCCTTTGGCAACTCTATTAAAAAGTATTGAAATAATTTCTTGTGTTTCTTGTACTTTAAATTCCTTTTAAAAGGAAATCTACACATATGCGTAGACTCATACTACATAGTATATGCTTAATTAATAAAAAGAGAGGAGACTGGGCTATGTGTAGTTTAGGAGAAAAATGAGAGTTGCTGATATGGTTTACTCTCTCTAGAGCTTGATGGAAAGTGCTCCCATAGCTCTCTTTGTCCTGAAGCAAAGGACAGCTTTACGGTAAAGAACAAATTTTCTAAGAGACCAGACTACACAATTGAGTATCTCCTTGTTGAAAACAGCTGTTACTGTTGTGCAGGGTGCTTTTTTCTATCAGATATTTGTTGCATCTACTATTCAGAAAGACAGGAAAACTGTTCAGTTTTGCATTTATCTTCATTTCAGATTTTTATGTTCATAAATCCCTTTCTTAACTGTGAAAATGCGAGCACCTCTGGGTGCTGCCACCAGAAGAAGTGAGAACAGGTGTGTAAAAAGCTCAATTCAGTGCAGAGCCTTTGCAGTGTATTTAATCATAACAGAGTGCTGGCAATTTGTTAAGAATGTAGGAATGAGTTCTTTGCTTCTGTGAGGGTCAGAAAGTGGAAGGTGGGGACAAGAAAAAAGCAAAAGATGAGAATGGAACGAAAGTGAAATGTGAGAAGTCCCAGGAAAAAGTTTTAGTAAGTAGTTCTGCAAAATCAATAGTTTTATCAGTTGAGCTTGTGGGTTACAAGCTAAAGAAAATGATTGTATTTATCCATTTATATTCCTTTATCTTTTAATAATCTGTTGCTGGTTTGAAACCTGGATAAATGTAGCTGGTATTGTTTCCCTACCTAAATAATAATCGGAAGTGAGAGGGATTAAGATAATCCTAAATCACATGCAATAAACGATGTTTAATTCTAAAAACATGTAAATGGTAACATCATCCATCCAGTTAAAAAGGAAAACTCCTTTTGATATTATAATATCCATTGAAATATCTCAGCACACTGGGTTCTGAGCAACCTGCGGGGGACTTGGGACCCTTAAAGGTCTTCTAGCCCTTCCAACTCAAATGGTTCTGTGATTCTATGTTGCTCTCAATAAAAATGAAACAAAGAAATAACACAGGAATCACTAGTGTTGGTACAATCTGTTTATACTTGCTGAATGCAGCCACCTTATGCTTATCTTGAATTGTGTACTGAGGCTGTGCTTCATTTTTCTGTCCTTGTATGCCTACTCCCATCAACCTCATTTGCTCTGAAATGATTCAGAACAAAGATGGTTGCCCTAGCTAAGGAAAGGGGATTGCAAAAAAAAAAAAAAAAAAAAAAAAAGATTTTTTTAGCAGCTCAAATTTTAAAAAGTTCAAAATTGGAATATATGTAGCAGTGCAGCTCAGTACATCTGATTAAAAAAACAAAACAAAAACCACAAAAAAAAACAAGAAGTGATCATGACCCCAGTAAGAAATGAAGTAAGAATTGAAATGGATTTACATACACTACTTACTTACTGTCCCTTTAATTCTTACTCTGAAAATCCTTACACTCAAATGTATTTTACAAAGAATGGCTATAGGAATGTGTGGCAAATCTGTACCTGCTGTTCTTCAGATCATTTTTTATTTCATAACAGTATGACAGTACTTCAGAATTACTTTAGCTTACAATTCTATTCTAATTACTTTCAAAGTGGGGAAAAAAAATCAGTGTAGACATCATATAGATCTTTCTTTGAAAACCCATGTATTTGATATGCCAGCACAGCTCAAAGATGACATTGACATTTTTTTCTGAAAATTTTAATGTTATCAGTCATATTAATTTCTTATGTTACTTATAGTTTTATGAAGCTTTAACGTAAAATATCACTTCAGAATTGAAATGACTTAAAAAAAAAAAAAAAAACAAAAAAAAAAAAAACTAAGCAGAAAAATCCTGCATCCTTAAAAAAAAACTACATGTCATAAGTGTCTAAAGGCGAGAAGTACAAGCAGGAGAAAAAGGTTTGGACATTTTCAAATTATTGCCTCAAAAGCATTGTTTCAGAAATGATAAAAGTATTCTGTGTATTGGATTAGTAAATTGAATTTTGAAACTTCATAAATCTTTAGCTTTAGTTTCTTTCAAAAGCTTTGCTTTGTAATAATTTTTTTTTTATTTATTTTTTTTAGTCCTCACATAGTAGCAGTGCTGATTATGTTGTCACGTAGTCAATCCCAAACATACTTCTGCATGGCTTTCAAATACGAGGAAAATGCTAGTTTACACAATGAGGCCTACTTCTATTCATTTGTTGCTAATATAATTAAAAAAGGAAAAATAAAAAAAAATCAGTCTTGCATTGGACTGCATTTATGCTTTGAGCTGTATTGAGCAAAAATGAAAACAATGTTATACTTAATTTAATGTTCTGACTCTTACAAACTCTTGGTAGTTTGCTATGAGAGTCTTATACTATTTGGATCTGAGCATACACATTGCTTGAATCTAGTTTGATGTTAAAATGTTTCATAAGACAGCAGAGCTGCTATGATCTTTAAATGTTAATATGTTTTTCTTATCACTTTACTGTGTAGATACCCTTCATGAGACACAACTCTGCCACAACTCATCCTCGGAGGCAATCCTGGAAACCTCTTTTATAAATATGATTTTTAAATGTGGATTAAGCAGTCGATAGAGTACCTAAAGTAAAGGAGAACAGCTACCTTGTCTCTACTATAAGCTTATTATGACAAAAAGTTGAGTTTGCTTGTAAGGCTTGGATAGAATGTAATTGATTGGTTTGTTATTTGGACTGACAAGGTAGTTTTTTTGCCTGCTTTTTTTTTTTTTTTTTTTTTTCTTGCTCTGATCAGGAACATTTCGTGTGTGCATTGTTAAAAGATCACAGATAAATGTCTTGTCAGAATTGTCCTATTAAATAATGTCTTTCTCCCCTGTGCTTCCTTGATAAATGATGTTATACAATGCTTGAATTCACTGAAGAGTGACAGAAGCCTGTGGGACTTAAATATTGTGTGTTCCTCTGTGGTAATACTGAATGGAACAAGGTTCGCCGTCAGCCTGCTGCTCTACTCATATGCAGTTTGAAGAGAACATTTCTATATAGAACATCATGTTGTACATAGACCCTACTGTAAAAAGTCTTCAGTGATAACGAGACCTGTAAAACACTTGAGACTTACTATTCTCAAGGAATAGATTTGCCACGGAAAAATGGACTAATCGTTATACTTGAGTGAATAGAACTATATCTATATTGCATTATGGAACATTTTTAAGAAAGAGAACATATTAAGGATAAACAGACATTGTTTTATTTGGCTCACTTCCCTGGCAGTGTTCAGAACAAGCTTATTTCCTCAAAATCCAAATCTGAAATTGTTGTGTAAGTTGGGGAAGGAAGGAAGAACTGATCACACAGTGTGACTGCTGAGATCTTCGTCTTCGTCCATATATATCCTGCTAGATGCAGACATAGTATTTTCATCTTCAAATGGTACTGATCCAGTTCTAAAATCTACAGTAGCAATGTATTGACAGCCTCATCGATTTCATCTTGAACTTGCTTGGAAAAAATTCTGCTCAAATGCAATCAAACTTGTAACTTGATGGCATATAATCTTTGAATTTCTTGAGATATGGTGATTTTTGTCATCTCTGAAGGCAGGTTTTCATCTGAAAATATTTTTTAAGCATAAGAAAGAAATTAAATGCTGTAATAAGTAATAGGAGAAATATAAAGCCTGTGTATACTTACTTAAAGTCATCTCTTGCTAGGGCATTTCATGTTTGAATATTATATTGAATAAAATTAACCTGATGTCTAACATGTCGTTTTGTTTTAAAAGGGGAGGGTTGATGTCAGAGTAAGACTTTTGTTGAACCATTGCTTACCATTTTGTATTGGCAAGTTACATAAAGACACCTTTAAAGTAAAGAAATTGGCACTAGAAAATAGAGATTCATTCAGGAAATTTGTTTTTTCTTTTTTTTGTAGGGATTGCTTGTCCAGGATTTTGAAGCACAGTATAAAGTTTCATCACAACACTGTGCGAACAAGCTGGGGAAGAATATGGGTGTTTGCCTGTTTGATTTACTGTTTAGGAGGAAAAAAAAAATTAAAGTATATAGTGTGACTTATGGCCGGTTATTAAAGTAACTTATTTACAAGCATTGTGAAAGGAGAGAATGATAAATGCAGCATAGCTTGGCTTTAGTAAGACTTTGAAAATAATTTTTATGTGATCTGGTAAGTAAGCAAGGGAAATATCCTGTTAATTAAGCTACAATGAAATATGTAAGTTATCAGGAAGGCAGACTAGTAACTGTGGATTTGCTGCCAAATTAGAGCCATGTTCCATTCACTGAATTCCACTAAGTCCTGTCCCAAATTGAATGTTCCTAAATTTTTTAATAAGTTTTGCTTTAACGTGTTAAGTGTTGGAATAAAGAGTTCGGTTATGATCGCAAGTGACGCCAATATGATGAAAGGAACGATGAGGCTAGAATTTAAAATGAAGCTTTAAGAAACCATCTTGAAAAATATACCATGGAGGAAAGGAAAGGGCAAATCACTATTTGTGCAGTTATCTTACAAAAATAAATATTTAGGAGGTGGGCATCCAAAAATGAAGGAATGGATAATTTTGGATCACAAACTGATTCTGTGAATCACTCTGATTGTACTTGAGTATGAAGAGTGCTGTTTTAACATGTTTAACACATGGGAGTACTCCCCATTGCTCAGATTAGTATCACAGCCTTGAAAAAGCCTCAGCTGTTATGTGCTGTCCACCACAGCAAAAGAAGTACAGAAAGTCCCAAGAAAATAAAGTGAATGATGAGCAGACTGCAAGAAGCCTAACTGAAGAGGAAGGCTTAAAATGTTTGGATTTCTTTAATTTAGTGAGGACTGGGGAATCCATGTCTTCAAAAGTCTAAGTTTTTAGAGAGATGAAGACAGAAGTACCACAAACAAGGAAAAAATAAAATTGTTGTTCAAGTCTGGTTAGATATTTTAGCAAGATGACTTAGAAAAGCAATAGAAAGGATTTACAGTAATTGCATCTAATTGCATTAGAGAAGTGAGGGAAGTTGAATAAATTCTGCTATTGAAGGTTTTTAAGACCAGACTTAGGTATGTTAAAAACTGTTGTTATTCTTGGGCATGTTTATTAACCCCAAGTGGATTTCCAGCTGTATTTTATGTATTTGTCCCCCAGTAGAGTCCCTGTATAGGATTGCTTGCTTTCTTTGGCACTTTCTTCTGACATTAGGTTAGTTTTTAATCTTTCTATAATAACCTTCTGATTCATTGCGTCATTTGCCTCTCCTTTTCTGGAAAGCCAGATGTTAACACTCAATATTCCAGTTTTTGAAAGAAGTGTTGGCAATCTTCACGTCTGTAACGAGGTTTCTGTTGCAGTTCATAAACAGTGCACCATTCAGTTTAACTAAGTGTAGTCTGAACACTTGAGAATGGCACTATAGCTGCAGTCCTATATTATTTGTCAGTGGAGGTAATTCTGGTCCTATCAGAATTTTTATTCTTTCCAAGGAAAAAGGTATTTTGCACTTTTGGGAGGGCTGTAATTTGACTAACATTATCTTAATGTGTGTCGAAGGAATTGTCTTCACAGAAAGATTTAATTAGAACTTAAAAGTGCTGTAAATATAAACTCTATACAGTAGTTCTACAACATTAACAAAAATAAAAATGCGTCTAACGTAGTGTTTTATATAGTGTTTCCTCTTGTTTAAGTGAGCCCTTAGCAAATTTTGCAAAATAATTTAATGAAGCCTTGTGTTTTGTAGTATTGAAGTACTATGAGAGAGAGAGAGAGAGAGAGAGAAGTGAACACTTCATGCTGAAAGGAAGCTGTTCACTTACAGGTATAGTAAATAAAGTTTCTTTATAGCATTCATGTAAATCATTATTTGTCTGTGAACTAAGTTTCATGACACAGATGAATTGCTGACAATTCAGAAAATATCTGGATTTGCATAGAAGTGTCTCATAGCTAGCTAGTTCAGAGTCTAACCTTACCCCAAATAGTCATTGTTTTTGGATTTTGCATTGTTTATTTTGGTTTGGTCTGGTTTGTTTCTGTTCATTTTAATATTAAAAAGCAAGTAGGAAAGGTGGCAGTTTTGTGTTTACTATAATAAATTTAGCTATAGAAATCTGTGCCAGATAATGCTTATTTTCTTTCACTCTTTTATGAATAGTTGACACTTTCTCAGTACTGCTAAAATGAAATATTCAGTGCTTAAGTTACCTAATGATAAGCATCTTGGGCAGAAGGAGGGAGTAGAAGCGACATGTGCTGTTTTTTTCTTTCTGAATTCATAGAGTGTTTCATTTAGCGTTTTGCTTTAAAGTAGAACTTTCTCCTAACTTTCAGAGCTATAGAAATTCATGCTGTCATATAACCAGCGATAAATACATTTAATGTAGGAGGTGCCGAAAAGTATAGCACAGATCCTCCAAGTGTGTGAATGTTTTGCAGCAAGATTATTGTGTGTTAAGGAGAAAAAATACCCATTAATGTGCTCGAGGGTATGGGCAAAAGTTTAAGTAAGCTAGAGATTAGTATGCAGTTTCCCACATCCAAAACCATCTGGGTACTTCATCCTGAAACTACTATCAGCTGAGAGTTAGAAAACATGTCCTGCTGTGTGAAGACATTTTGTCCAAATTCTGTCTTCAGTAGGAGACATAAGTGTTATATTGTGTGTGTTTTATATATATATATATATATATATAATATATATAATATATATATATATATCATATATATATATGACCATATATAAATATGACTTACGTACATATGAGACATATAATGTACTAATCAACCTGTTTCAGTTATATTCTCTCACCTTTCTGCAATAGCCATGCTCCCTCTCGCTTTTGGGTGTAACAGAAGAGAGTAACAGTCTGCTGTCCTATCTACTGTTATAATCTGTGCAATTTAGAAACTTCATTTTAATGACTGCATTGTACATAACATAGTAGAAATTTGAAAGTGGCTTTTGATCGCTTTATGTAATACTATAATCATTACTTTTCTGAGAAAGAGTATTTTGTTTACTTGAAGTCAAAACTATGAAAATAATGGAATCCTAGATAAATTTAGGGCATCTGACCTGACTGCCTGCTCAAAGCAAGACTGACCACTGAGGTCAGTCCTCAGAATTACATCCAGTTGAATCTCCAGCATCTTTGGACACACACAGCTGTTCAAAATCACCAGTTCCTATGTTTCATGTGGCTGTATGGCTGAGCTACGTCCTGTTTTATGTTCAGCATTCAGTGCATTTACATTCATTTCAGTGCTGGAATCTGCCACATGCCAGATGCTAAAGTCACCTAAAGCTTTATCAGTGTATGTGAGAGCGCGGTTCTAAATTGCTTTGATGCTAATTATTTCTTATAACTGTTGGCTTGACCATCCATTTTAAGCTTTTATACCATTGGTACGCAAGAGATTTTTTTGTTTTATTTTTCTTAAACTCGACTTGCCTGTTCAGTTCGAAAGCAAGAGTTGTGAAGGATCTAGTCCTTATATTTGAAGTGAGAGTATGAATGAGTGTACAGCATCTCTTTTCCTTCATGTTTGACCTATATTGGTCATGTATCATCATGCTGTGACATATGTTTGTCACAGCAAAGTGAAAGCAATTTCTGTCAGAATCCATGAAGCTGAATTGAAGAGTTTGGAGTGGAATGGCAGTGCAAGATACGAAGTCTTGAAATAGCTTATCTTTGTTTTAAGAGGTGTCAGAAGAGAAAACTAAAAGGAAGAATGCTAAGAATGCTTTTTTTTTTTTACATATTTCATAATACAGAAATGTTTTGAGGGCCTTGAGGAAGTAGAAGGATGTACTTTCCAGGCAGCACTAATAGCTGCAGCAAATGTACAGCTGTAGAGTTATGTTACCATTCGATTTTTTATTATTTTTTTCTTTAAAAAAAATGAAAGTGACTTCTTTGACATCACATGTAGGATTTGCTGTTACAGCCTCTTTGTTAGTACTCACTCCTGCCATCCAGAATTTGTCTGTTGTTCCCATTGCAATTAAGGTGTAATGGGAGCACTGCTTACCCGCTACATTCTAAAGTCCTCATCTTGGATTTAGTGGTTTGAATTCATTTGAGCTTACTTTGGTCTTTTTTGTAATGCTTACATACTCAGAATCACAGAGTGTTTTAGATTGGAAGGGACCTCCTTGCCATCAGGTTTATCATACAGCCACTAAAAAGAAAGAGTGCCTTATGCTGTCATAGATGTATTTAAAATGTTTGTCTGAACACGAGAATGTGCTACAATCTGAAGAGAACTCTTTGTGCATGTCTCCAGCTGTCTGCAATCTCAATGGCCCAACACTTGGGCATTGAGGAATTAAAGGTCTCAAAAGACCAGCGCCTGAAAGGGAACATGTGCTCCTGAGGTCTTCAGAACCTTTAGTCAGAAATGAAGTCAAGCACAAGCCAACAGGGCAGAATGCATAGCAGTAGTTATGTCAAATGCAGCCATATCTGGATTAGCCATTGTGTTGCATCTGCCCCACTAACAGGAGGTTTAATGCACATCCAACCCACTGTAGTTCTGAGAGTTTAAAAATTCTGCATGAGACCACTCCTAATTGTGGTCTAATTATTTCTCATTTTGCCAGAGTAATTCTTAAATGACAAGTTCTCTAACAGTGATGATGGTTTATCAGTAATGTATGTTTCTAAGCTATTGTGATGAATAGGAGTTAGTTCATCAGTTTTGTTTTGATCAGTATAGTACTTTTTGGCATGACACTGCAGACAGTGTGCAATGATGTGTACATACATGAAAGATTTTCTGTAGTCTGAAGCATATTTGTGAAGTTGTATTTAAAGATTAGCTTGTTAATGGTGTGTTTCAGGGACATGTAGGTAATTACTTTTACAGCTATAGATGGGTGATGCTGTCTCATGAATGCAGAATAAGTTTCTTCATTCTAGCTGAGTCAGCTCTTTATTATATTAACCATTGACTTAGATGCATGCCAGTGATGGGCAGGTTTTCCGTTTGCTGTTCCTCTGTAAAAGCACAGTGCTCCCATGAAGATTTCTGCAGGCCAGCTGATAAGACTTGCTCCTGTGTAGGTAGATGCAATGTAATGAAATTGGATGTGTGTGTTGAGCTTTGTAAATAAAATGAGATCGACTCCAGCCATTATCTCATTTATCTCATTTACATTGTAAAATCAGCATCTACAGTATTGATTAGAGGATAATTAGTTAATTATGAACAGGAAAACAGAGTTATGTCAGGCTTGAGCATAGCCAGCTGTACTGCCTAAAATAATAAAAATATCCAAGGACATGAACAGATGGAGATCACTTTATTAAAGAACAAAGCAGACATATTTCAGGTATAGAAATGCGTAATCAGGCTTTCTTGCTGTAAAGATGTAGCTGACCTGCATTTTGTATTTTATAAGTGAAAAATATTTTCCTTTATTATTATTTAATTTGCTAACTTAATGCACCAGAATCCACCTTTCTTCTTCAGACTCCATTTGCTTGTCATGTAGTGGGCATATATCTATCCCAATTAATTGCTGGAATGAGGAACACAACAATTTCTAATTTTGATGCATGAAGTGATTTCAGGGTTGTTAAAACATTGATAGTAAGCAATTATCTGTCAGTTAAAGATGATTTAGGAGGTTAGTTTAGCTTGTATTTGTGTGGAGCTCTGATTTTCATAAAGTTTTAGGTCCATTTGCTAGCCAGACTGAAAATGACTGGGCACTTAATTGCAGTTATAGATTATAGACTTAACAATGACAAAAAAAAAAAAAAAAGAAAAAAAAAAAAGAAAAAAGAGAATATCCACAAATAACTTTTCCTAGTTTAAGGGCAGTTTTGGAAATGTGACCTTGAATCTTCAAAGGTAACAGCTTTAGCTTGATTTTTTTTTAAGTGGAAGAAGCTGAAGAGTTTCTTGGTTTTGTATCTTTTTTCCCTCAGCCTGATAGTTTAACACTGACTCTGTTAAACTGTTCTCAGGATGGAAGTGGGTGGTATTTGTAAATGACAATGCAGTGTAGCTCCTTTGCTCTGTAAGCCTCCAAGTTGTGACTGATCTATGAGCACATCTACTGGAAGACTGTGAGGCTGTCAGCGTGACGCTTTTAGTGACCCAGCAATTTCGATCTCTTATTTAGTTTGAAAGTGTTTTCTTATTTTTTGAATCTTAGAGTGGATTTTCTGTCATTTTATACTTCTAGACAAAAGAACACAGTTGTATTTTCTTCAAGGCTTAGTCTTAGTTTACTATTGCCATTTTCTAACATGGACATAAGGTTTTCTTCTGGAATTATGAATTATGAATACCAGTTTTGTTCTCTGTACTAAGATATGTTTAAGGTTCACTTTTTGTCCCAATTCAGTGTCAGCAAACAGCAGGTTCGCCAGACAGCTAACACACCATCTTTAACCACAGTACAGTCTGTATTCATCCAGTTTTCCCAGCATCATGCTCCAGGAACTTCAGGTTCTGTGAAGTTGTATTCATCAATACATAATTGATACTCCAATAAAAAGCAATATAAAGAAACTGTTTCAAAATATTTGACATAGTCTCATTTTTAGCTATGCTTTTTATATTTTGAGGATGCTTTGTTGTTTGCATTTTCTCAGCTGTGCAAATGCAGATAGCAGCTATCTAGTATCTGAAACCTGTTTTGTG
This sequence comes from Tetrao urogallus, assembly GCF_951394365.1. Taxonomy (NCBI): domain Eukaryota; kingdom Metazoa; phylum Chordata; class Aves; order Galliformes; family Phasianidae; genus Tetrao; species Tetrao urogallus. The sequence continues at coordinate 25,809,047 of NC_136820.1, read as the reverse complement.
TCTGTGCATTTTCATAAGTGTTGACTCATTCTAGGAAAATGCAATTTTTTTTTTTTTTTGTCCTGTAAATTACCCAGCTTTGAAGTAATGAAAGTAATGATATAAATTGAAAACGCTCAGTTTTCATGGGGCTTTTGCACTTACTTTCACCACATTCTGGTTATTTCAGTCCAGCCTTTGCAGTCTTTCTCAGCATACTTCTGAAATGTGGCTGAAGGTGAAGTTAGGAAATACCACTTTCTAGGTACCAAATTTTATGCACACGATGAAATGTGGCAAATTGTAATTCTGAAGGGGAAACAGCATTTTGTTGAGCATAATATGTAACAGTTCTGTGTATAGGCAATTGCTTCAGAAAAAAAAAAAAGCAACCTGAATTGCTGCTATTTGAAACCAGATGTAGGTTTTTAGGATTAAGCTCTAAAATACTCCGTGTTCATAAAAAATAGCATTGAGTTTTCTTTTTATGTTACTTAGTGGATCTCAAACAGCTTACTAGAAGGGAAACTAGAGAGCTCTGGTGAGCACTGCTCAAATGCAAGTACTTAAGTGGACAGGATTATAGGTATGAAATAGGTTAGTAAAAATGTATTTACAAATGAGAGAACATTGAGGCTGAAAGGAGGTTTGGTCTTTTCTTGAAGATCACATATGCCGTTAAAATACAGGAATATAATCTCCACGTCAACCTTTTTGTTACTTTAACAAGAACTAAAACTACTTATATATTTAAATAGCTTATTTCTACATTAGAACTAAACAGAATGACTTTCTTGTATAAGTTTTCAGTGTGTTGTTTGTCGTGGAATTACAATTGTATTATTACTAAATTATCCAAAGGCCTTATGAGGAACAGCTGAAGGAGCTGGGATTGTTCAGCCTGGAGAAGAGGAGGTTCAGGGGAGACCTTATTTCTCCCTATAACTGCCTGAAGGGAGGTTGTAGTGAGCTGGGGATCAGCCTCTTCTCTCATGTAACTGGTGATAGGACCAGAGGGAATGGCTTCAAGCTGAGCCAGGGGAGATTCAGGCTGGACTAATAAAAACAGTACAAACAGGACCTTTAACAGTGCTCATGTCTTACGTACAATGTGTGAAAACAGAGGGCTTCCCAAGCAACACAGATTTGACAAGGACAGATGTGACTACTTAGATAAAGTAGTTGTCATCATAAAATAGTTACCTCTCTTGTATGTGGAGACTAATTCCTGGAGTCACTTGTGTATTTTCTTCTTTTAATACAGCAAGGTGTTCTGTTACTTCAGTCCTTCTGTGATACAGTGCTTTTCTCTTTGTTGATAATTATAACGCCTTTGTCTTCTATCTAGTGGTGATCATGCTATACTCTTACTGCAGTTTTCAGAGATTTTGCATGTTTTTGTAGTGGAGAAATTGGTATCAAGGGAAGCAAAGAAAGAAAGCGCAAGGAAATTCTTAGAGATTCTAATTCTTAATTCTTTATTTCTTACTTTTTTATTATTTGCAATGGCTTTCATTCAGAATCTATTTCAGAAAGATAATATTGCAAAGTAAATTTGAAAAAAAGCTTTATTTTTCATATGAAAGGCTGTAGGGGGTATGCAAATAAAGTGAAGTTCTTTAAGATATATGAAAATATGCTTTTAAAATATTTTTCTCCTTCTGAATATATTATCCTTTCAGCACTTTCCTTTTGTAAAGGACTTCCTATATTGTAGCATTTCTTCAATTCTGGTACATTAAGAATAGGTGAGCAAGGAAATTACAGTATTTGTTTTGAGCTTCGCATCTGGACTAAACAAAGTACAAAACAGTAACAAAAAGATTTATTATTTAAAAAAAAAGTGTTATTTATACATAGGACAGTTTTTATAAATGAAAGATCACAGTGAAATATCACAGTCTTTTTAAATAGTCATCCCTTTCCAGCACACTGGAAGAGAATCAGAAAATGTTTTGTGCCTTTATTTATGAACTACATAGTTACAGTTTAAAATACCTAATTTATAGCTGTAAATTATACTTGAATTATTGAATGCGTGAGCGATTCACTGTTTGCCTTGTAAAAATAACTAAGTGAAATGACTATGAAAAGTCAATATTGCCATTGTTTAATAAAAAAAGTACCTGAATAAAGGACAAAAATGAACTGGCTATATTCTTTTCTTTGATTAGCAAGTCTCTTAAATAATATCATTTATATGAGATAGTGATGAAGGTGATGCATGAGTGTCTGCATTGGAATATTCCAAATTTGGCAGAACATACTTGGCATTTGAAAATTACACTTGTAGAAAATGTACTTTTTGTACCCTGACAATGGATCAAAGAATCTTGCGCTGAGAATTGCAGGGAAGCTCAGTGTAAAATAATACAGGAATACAATTTACATATACATAGATTTATTTATTTTTTTCTTTCACAGATGCGATGAATGCAGACTCTGTTACCATTTTGGCTGTTTAGACCCTCCCTTGAAAAAGTCTCCAAAGCAAACTGGCTACGGATGGATCTGTCAGGAATGTGACTCTACATCTTCCAAAGTAAGTTAATTCATCCTGTGAAGTAGTTAGAGGTTTTGCCATCTCACAGCTGTTGTTGAAATGCTAAATTGATCTGCTCTGAAAAGCAGGAGGTCATAAAATAATGATTTCAGATTCTCTGTAAAACAGGTTAAAAAAAAAAAAACACCAGAATGTATGCAAAATGAAAATAATCAATAAAGAGAATTTTATTATCTGAGTTACATGTTTTCTCTTCATATTGTAGTGTTCTCTCTGAGAAAGGAGTGAATAAGTGTACTCTATCAGGATTGGTAATATTACATAGAAGTGAAAGTATTTTTGGATTAGTATAGAACAAAAACCTCTAAGAACAGAGATGGCAAATATATCTTTGTCAAAATTAATGAAGATGATTTGATTGAATAAATCTGTTGATTTTAGTGGGTTTTGTTTGTTTGTTTTTTCAACTACTGCTAAAAATTGTGGAAGTCCTTAATAGTTTATATTGATGAGTATGCCTTGATCAAATATATGACATTTTAAAGTCAGAATTAAAATTCTGACATAGATTTAGATTTTATCTCTTAATACTATAGACAGAAATAGTACTCTTCTGCAGTACTAACTTACTAAAAAATAAAAATGTGCTTCTTTGCTTTTCTGTACAGAAGTTTCCATAGTACTGCATTCTCTTCTGTCGTCACCTTAACCTGGCAAGAAATACTATGTACTTAATTTTTAAAATTGGATTTACAAATTCATCTGGTAGATCAATGTTTTGTTGGTTTTTTAAAATTTATTTGTTTGTTTGTTAAAAAAAAAAAAAATTAAATCTGGAATTTTAGTTTGTTCTGCTACTTTCTTGGTGTTTGCAGAATATTTTCAACTAAAAAGGACACAGCTATTGCAGAGGTGCTGTCATAAGTTATGTGTTGGAATATGTGGATGTTGCTCTAAAGAAGCAGATACCAAATGTACAAGTATAGTTTTTGACTTGCGACTAGGAAGAAATGGTTCTCAGTTTCATGTGGTGGGGGAGTTAATTTAATTCTTCTGTAAGGAAATATGAAGACAACCATCGGAAATTAGCTGTCCACTACATTTTGGACATCAAGAACTCTCTCTTGAGTACCACTTACATGGAATGGACATTCCAAGAGTGAATTGAAATTATTGAAGTTTTGTTACCTGCTTAAACCAAAACAGGTCCTTGATAATGTTAGAATTTCCATCTCCAATTTGCTTGACTTCTTCTGAGTAAACAAACTCAAAAAAGCAGAGTTTGTAACTTCTTCTTCAGGAGATTAGAACATTATGTACCAGATAAAAAATATAAAATACTTTATTGTGTAAACTAAGTATGATTGACATCATTTTAGTGCAGGGCATGTGTTAATTTTAAATTGAAAACCACAGTGTTTTGAAGAGTAAATGAAATTTACTGTTAGATTGACAATGTATTTTGTATTATGTTAGTGATACAAATTAAAAAAAAAAAAAATGCTTGTTATTGTATCTGATTTTCTTTTTCTTTCCATAGAGACTTCTAAATGAGTATATTTAAATAATAAAGTCATTTGCACTTTCAAATTTAAGCAATTTGAATGGTATTTGAATGAAAATGGATATGAAAGGTGCTGAAAAATTGTCTTATGAGGACTCCTTGTGGTTTTGGGTAGCCACTTTCACATCGCTTTTTCACAAAGCTGTACAGAGAAATGCTCTGAAAAAGCTGCATTTTTCTCTCTGTTTTAAAGTATTTTTCTAGAACATTTGCATGATTTTACTCTATAATGTGTTACAAATTCAAACACTTTAGTATTGAGTTACACTCGTTGCAAATCTTCCTTAAAGTGAATGTGGTTTTAGGAGGTTAGGGCTTTCTTTATGTACTTCATCATTTTTGCATTCAGTTTTCTATGTGGTTTTACTATTGTGTTATCTATCACAATTTGATGAGACTTTTTCTGCCCCTTGCTAGAGGGAGTAGTCCCTCAGCAGTGTACTTAGAGATAGGGAGAGTAATGCTGTAGAGAAGTTTGCTTGTTTGCTGCACTCTGCCTGACCTATGGATGAATTGCAAGCTTGAGCTCCCAGCAATTTCAATCTCTCAGTCACTTACTAAATCCAATTTTTGGTATGTCACAGTGAAGTTTCTAGTACGGATTATAGCAGCAAAATAGGATTGAATTTCCAGCTTTTGCCAAGGAGACTATTGTTTAGTTTTCATTCCTTCAATGTTTTTCATCTGTTACGATCCAATTTAAATCACTGTTAGTGTATGTGTTTTAAAATTCTGCAGTGATGTCTTCTGCAGCAGTCTTGGCCCTTGGAAACAATTGGTAAGTAAATTACACTAATTCAATGAAGAGAGGTAATAGTGCATTGCGTGTAATCTTTAATGGGTTTTTACTTATAATTACAAGTTTCAATTTTGTATTTTCAGGAAGATCTACATAGCACTGGCAGCAAATAATGTGTTTTTACTTTCTGCTTTTACTAAACACTTGTTGATGACCATGGTGTAAGAGATGTAATGTAGAGATAATAAATGTACACTTTACATTGCCATCTATTACAAGTGTGGACGTTTCTCCTTCTGTTTTGTTCTGTTTTGTTCATACGAGTCACAGGACTCTCAACAGTTGTGTCAGTTCTTCCACCAGCATGGAGGAAGAATTCCCATATTAACCTGCCTGTCAAACAACAGACTGCTGTAGGGCATGAGGGCAACAGCTTCTCTGCTGGTAATGCTCACCGTCACTTGATGGAATGGGTGAAGCTCACTACTAAAGTCTGACAAGGTCTCTCATCTCAAAAGCCTTGTAGATTTTGTTACATCACATGAAAGCTGAAGTGAACACATAGGCTCTCCATCTCTGTAACACCATCCATCTGCCTGATGTGTTATGGTGTGTTTTAAGTATTGTCAAAAAGCACTCTAAATCCTAAATGTCATGATAGTTTCAAATAGTGATATTCAGAAGGAAAATAGAACATTTTAAAGTATAATTTAATAAAAACCAACAACACAAAATTTTTATTATTGTGATGTATCATTCAGTAGGAATTAATGTGGCCTGCCCATGTGTTTATGATGTGATTTAAGGGCTCATTATGGGGTCTCATTATTACTAAATGTGGCAATTCAGGAATTCTTTCTATTGCCTTCCTTTTAAAAAGTCCTGTTTGAAGCATCTCTTTCAATTTCAAAATTTTGCAAAGTACCAAGGCAGCAAAAAACTTTAAAAATATATCATGCTAGTTGCAATGACCATAGTCATTGACTTCTTTGGTTTCTATTTGTTCATTTTTGTGTACAATCATTTTTGCAAAATGCTGCAGAGTGTACATGTCAGGTCATTATTTGAGTGCTGCAAGATCGGCTGCCTTGCCTGTAGACTTCTGTTTAGTTTGCTTTTATTTCATCTTCTTACAGCATTGCGTTTTTTCAGTGGAAATAAATTGTCAGAATGCATGCATAGAATTTTCATCTAAACCCCTCAGTAAATATTTTCTGGAACTACAAATCCATGACACACCAGCCCTGGCAAGTAGTATTTTTTGCATACCTTTCATGTTGGAAAGCAATTGTGGACACTTTTACTTAGTAGCAAAGCAGCAGCACTTCTTTTGGTGTATCTGGCTTTCAAATCTTAATTTGGTCAGAAAAAAAATGAAGTTAATTCCTTTTGTCTATAGAATTTTATGCTAATAGAATGATGTGAATTTGTAAGAAGTTCTCTGAGATGAGAAGTTTCTTATCTGTTCTTGGTTTGTCAATTTCATGATGTCTTTAATTTTTAATTTTTAAAATTATTCCTGTATCTCAGAGTGTGTTTTCTCACCCTTGCAAGCGGCTGTGTTCATAAATAAAAGTAACAGCAGAACTAAGAAATCCCGATGTCAAGCTCTCAGAATGTAGGAAATGCCCAAATTAAGATTGTGTGCAGCACTGTATTCTTCTTGTGGCTGTGCATGAATTTATAGCCTTTAGTAAGTTCACACTGTATTTTTTTTCTATAGAACCTATGCCTTCTTCCATTTAGCTTTTGGAGGTCACTGAAAGAGAATGATCTGGGTTGAGTGTTAAAAGAAAATACTGTCTTCAGGTTCTGCAAGACACAAAAACAAAAATTTCATCATTTCAGGGACAGAAAAGAAAAAGATTGCCCTTATGTTTGAAGTAGGCTGTGACTGGAAGATTGAATTTTACCCTTCTCTCACTCAAAGCTCCTGTGCATGCTAGACAAAATAAGCATTTTTAGATGTTTAGTATTTTTTTTTTCCTCATTTGCTGCTGCCTAGCTTGGATCCTTTGGCCTAACATGCAAAAATGCTGAATTCTGAGAGCTGCAGCTGGTGATGGTGTAAGATGGTGTAAGCTGAAAGTCATCACAATGATGTGGTCTGGATTGTTGCGACTGAGTAACAAATTTACGGGATTTTTAATTCTTTAATCCCTGTGTCTTAACTTCCTGGTTGCTATTACTGTGCTCTTATTTGAGACATTTTCCTTAAATTTCAATGGATTGTTCTGTCGAGCTGCCTTTTCCTATCCATGGTCTGTAGGGGCTAAACAATTTAGATTAGTGAAGGGATTAGTCTGAGTGGAATTCTGTTTGCTTGAGTACTCGTAGAAGATGATGGAATTTACATTGCATTGACATACTTTATCCAGGCATTTACTGACATTCAGAACTGTGCATTTCCAAGAAAGTGGAAATGTTTTTAAAGTGGAAAAGTTTTTAGAGGTTTATGTATACGAGAAAACACTATTTTAATATGAAATGTGAGTTTGACACAGACTGGTAATTTTATATTTGTGCTTAATCATGTCTTATATATGTTTTGTAGTACTTTTGTAGTTATCGCTCAGTGCAAAAGTAGTTATATTTAAAACACATCTTTCCAAAAATACGCATAAGATTTTGTGTTATTAAAGGTCCTTTGTATTAACTGAAACTTTTTTTTAATTGCGTATTCTGACAAAGGGTGACTGCAGTGCTTATAAAGAAGCTGTGACCCTAATTTAGTCAGTGCAGTTTCTTTTGAGAGCACAACATACAAGTAAATGTTCTGCCACCAAGGCAAACATCACTGTACCTGGAAAATGACAAATGAATACTGCTAACAAATCTGCTAGCTGATGGCAGGCGAACATAAATTGAATTTTTTTTCCATTTTGCTTTATGCAACACTTTTCAGGCTTAACTCAGTGTTACAGAATAGTGAATTGCATACTGTAAGTGACCAGATTTGAGAAGATGGAATCTATTTTCACTTCTAATGGGTGTGAATATAATGACTTATTTTCTTATGTGTTGATCAAGAACAGTACAGTCAAACATTTTTGTATTTGTTCATATATTTTAAAACTTTTTGAGTAGAGTGGAGTGATGCTACATAAATCACCTTGGGACGTTTTCTGTCATACAATAAAAGCTTTACAAACATGTAAATTATACATTTATACAATTTATACATTTATACAAACATGTATATTATATATATATATACATATACATATATGTATATATATATATACATGTATGTGTATAGATATATATATATATATGCTAGAAAATACACATTGAAGTCCTTGTCTTCATAAATTTGTGAGCAGCCATGAGGCCTTGGACACCATTGAATGACTGTCTTGAAATTAAACAAGAAGAAATTATCCGAATGTTAAGACTGCGTGAAACTTTAGCAGTGCTTTTTTATGAACTTTGGTAATGCCAAACCTTGTCACAGGAAGAGTTTTGTCTGTCCAGACAGTTCAAGAAAAAAAAAAGTCACATTACAGCGTAGATTAGTTCTTATCAGGTAGCCAGTTAATACTGCCAAGTGTGTTCTAGCATTTGCTCCCCATATTTAGAAAAATTAATTGGTGCAGCCTCTGTTATTTTCTGGCAAATAAATGTGAAAGATCTATCTATTGAATAATTTATACCATAAAATGTTCCAAAAATAATCAACCTTGAAATTAACTTAAGATGAAGCTTGATTTATATAGAGAGGATAAGTTCAGGATAGAGTTAGTTGGTATTAAATCCACAAATGAATCCAAATAATCAGATACACTCAGTTGCCAGTACATCCCATAGTGTATGTAGGAAGCTTAGGTTTTAGTGAGAAAAAAAAAAAAAAAAAAAAAAAGGTTAAGCACTGTAAAAATATGTTTGGAATGGATATTTATTTGAATTCTTCTCCACAACAAAATCAATTCTACCAGTTCCAAACACCCCGTGTCACTGGATGCCAAATCCTCATCTTGGACTTCCAGTGCTTGTGCTTCCTACTAAGTTCAGTTTAACTGTAACCAAAAGGTATTGTGAAAAAATGGGCAATATGCTACAGCGTTCTCTTTTTCATAACCTTCTCTGAACAAATCTTTTTGACTGGTTACTCAGAGGGCAGTCGATCTAGTGCCAGCCAGAAATTAATGATATACAGTTGTTCCAAATTCAAAAAAGATTTCTAGTTTTGAAGTATGACATTGGAATAGATCAATGAGTAATAATAAAAGTGATTAAAAGATAGGGCACCAATTAGGAATTCAAAGTGAAATATATAATTTATTCTCATATTAAATTTTGAAAAACAAACAGAAAAAGCAGTTATAATAAGCTTGGTAAGAGCCTGTTGTCCCAGATTTACACTCCGCAGCAGTTTTAAATAGGTATTTTTGTTACTAAAACTCCACTTTAATAATATTTGGTCCAAAAATTGTTTCATTTCCAAGATTCATTTTTCTTAGCTAGGAGACAGAAGTCCCGTGCTGCTTCACTTCATTCATATTCTTTCATAACCCAACAATTCAGAATCTTTTCAAAACTGAAATTTTGCACACCATTACAACTTCATTTTCTTAGTGGGGGAACAGTAGTATAATACAATGCGTTCTATTATATTGAATGTTTTATAACAAAAGTAGAAAAAAAACATGATGTTTCAAATAGTACTGAAAAGAGTGATGTTTCTTGATTCCTTATACTACCTTTAAATTGAAACGATTTAATTTTATAAGGCTTTGTGTCTTATAAGTCAAAGTATTACTTTTTTGCTTTATTGTAACTAAAAAAAAAATTAATGAAGTGTAAATAAACAGGGGTGGCTGTGTTTAGAATCAAACTTGGTCATTAATTTTCACTGTTGATAGAATACCCTTGTTAAATATTGTGACCATGCCTGGGGCCCCTAGTACAGGAATAATGCAGAGCTTTTGGAGCAGGTCCAGAGGAGGGCCACGAAAATGATTGGAGGGCTGGAGCAGCTCTCCTGTGAAGACAGGCTGAGGGAGCTGGGCTTGTTTAGCCTGGAGAAAAGAAGGCTCCAGGGAGACCTCATTGCAGCCTTCCAGTACTTAAAGGGAGCTTATAAACAGGAGGGGGAATGATTTCTTGCATGATCTAACAGTGATAGAACAAGGGGGAATGGTTTTAAAGTAAAAGAGGTGAGATTTAGGTTGCCTGTTCAAGGAAAAAGTTTTTTACTCAGAGGGTGGAGGCTTCTCAAAGAAGCTGTGGGTGCCCCATCCCTGGAGGTGTTCAAGGCCAGGTTGGATGGGGCCCTGGGTAGCCTGAGCTGGTGGGTGGCAGTCCTCCCCATGGCAGGGGGGTTGCCACTAGATGATATTTAAGGTCCTTTCCAACCCAAGCCTTTCTATGATGCTTATTCATATCTAATTTAAGAGGTTCCTCATACTAGTGAAGTGTCAGGCTTAGTGATTTGAACCACTTAGTATAGCGATGATACATTTTTAATGCATCTAATCTGAATAAACACAATCTAGTGTTTAAGCATTTAGAGCTCTAGATGTGGTTTAGTTTTGATAGAATAACTATTATCTAGCATAAAGTAATGATTGAGGAAAGAAAATCTCTTCACTGGGCAGCAGTTAGAAACACCACTGCTCCTCCTTCTTTAGGTTATGCTTCCAACAAAATCTGCTTACAATTATGGTTTATCTGGGAAATAGCTTTTCTACTGAATTATGGCTTACACTTCTTAAGCCATGACAAAATGAATTTGCAGCCTAACTTGCTCACTACCACTCTACTGAGTGGCAAGGAGTCTAAGCTGGGATCTATCTACAATTGGTAAAATCCAAAAAGCAGTTGTTATTATTGTGTCTATAAAGCCACTAAACCTAGTTTTAAGCTAACTCATCATAAGAGAATAAAAGAAAAGGAGCGTACATTTTCAACACTGAGCAGCACCCCAGCATAAGACGATTTTATAACTCCTCTCTGGTGCACATGCTTTCAAAGTACATGAGAAGGCTGATGGAAGAATACTGCCTGAGAAGGATAGGAGGAATGCATCCTGTAACTGGAAATTTTATCATTTGTGCTTTTGAAAATTAATCTCTAAATATCTACAGCTGTTGATTAGCATTGTGATTGTAATGAAGGGAATACATAGAAATGTAAGCAACATGAAGATAGCAGTTTTAATCCAGTTTTGCTCAGTTTTGCATTCCCTTCAAAATGAAGTAGGAGAAGGAAAATACAAGTATGTGAAAGTCACCAAATTTTAGCTGCCAAAGTATTATAATTTACCCTACTGTAGAATTCCAAAAAAAATGGCTGAGCCTTTAAAGTATTTATAGGGGCTTTTTACTGATAGTGGCATCATCAACAAATTTACCAGTAAATTGTAATTGACCAATGCTATTTTCTGTTAACATGCCAATTGAAGATTGTGATTGTTATCTGTTTTTTAGTGGAACTCGCATTGATTCTGAAAACATATGGAAATGAATAGAATGATCTGTAAATGACTTCCTTTTTTGTTTTTTTGTTTTTTTTTTTAACTTTTCAAGCCTTGATTAAATTTTTGGCTTTGATGACCAGATGCCAGGAGGGCTTTTGTAAAAGCATGTGCAGTGTACATAATCTTTTATAATTTGAATATTCATTCAAGAATTGAAGACTGTCAACAGAAAGTAGCAAGAGGTGTGTACTTTACAATTACAAAACAAACAAAAGGAATCCTGAGAAGTGCAGGTTGTATCTGAATTCTGGTGACATCCTCATCAACTCTAATTTTGCAAAGTAGAGTTCTGTTGCTGCTGAAAGCCTATTATGTATATTTCTTACCTTATGTCTTACACAGAACTAGAAAGTATGTAATTAAAGAAGAATTATATGTCTTGATTCCTCACAACTGGTCTCAACTTTATTACTCTGAAAATTAACTTAGCACCTGTAATCAAATCCTGTATTTAGAGGAAGAATTAGATCTTTAATTGTTAGTCTCTGGATAGGATCTGAACATTGTATTGTAGTTTCCTAATTGCCTACTCATGTTTACTCTCAAGACTGATTTTATTTTAAAGGGTTTCAAAGAAGGGCAGCCATGTATGCCACTTTAAGAAACGTGTCACTCATCAGTGTAAATTAATAATGCTGCCTATACAAAATCCAGTCATATTGAATCAGGAGAGAGAAAGGAGAAGGGAGGGAAGGGAAAAAATTAAAAAACACACAATTGAAAAAATGCCATTTTATGAAGTGCTAAGCAAGTAATGAATTTTAGCAGAGTCAAGATTTGCTTTTTGTGGTAGTGTTAGATAGTTGTTGTGAGGTTGTTGCCATTCCCAAATAGAGATTCTTGTAGTGCCAGCCACGTTTAATCACATTTTGCAGAAGACAGCTGGGCATTGCTGATTTGTGCTGTGTCAGCCACTTTCTGTGCAAAGGAGTGCCTCACCACTTGAATTTTAGCATTCTGTAGCAGAAAAGTTCCTTCTTCTTAAAATTGGCTCAGCAAATATCTTGTGTGGGAATATAAGAGCATTATAATTAGCTCTACCAAGAAAGTGCACAAATACTATGTGGGGTTTTAAGGTGGCTTTTCAGAAGATTTTCACAAAACCTTTAAAATGCATATTGCATTGATAAATTCTGGCAGCAATTAAGCTTATCTCAGATTTTTGTAAATGTGTCTTTGGTAACAGTTGAAAATTATTATCTGGTTCAGTGGTTTGAAACACCTTTGAGCATGTTTGAGAAGTCTTAAGTGTATTTAAACTGCACTGAACTGTACCAGAAAGGAAAAAAAAAATTATGTATGGAAAGCCTTGGAATGTGTAGATATCAAGGTTTCTTCCAGCTCCTGGTCTTGTGAAGACTGACAGGCAGATGGTATCATTCCAAATGTGGTATAAATAGCCACAGAAGAGAAGTGTCAAAAAGGAAATAAGAAGATAATTCAGTATTTATGGAAGGCTCAGAAGTGTACTTAGAGTGAGTTAATCACATTGCAGGTTTATTTTTGGAAATAGAAGGGCATCAGCAGATTGATTCAGTAATTGACATAATGGATGCTAAATGTGTAACCAGTCCTGTGCAATAAATAAGGGTACATATCAGATATTAATCATTTTATCATTTTATCCAGTGAATCCTTTTTTTCCATGCAAAGCAATCTGCCTCAACTAAAGAACAGTGAGTTAAGTAACCTCTAGGTAAATATGGTTTTGAGCTCTCTTAAGCAGAAGCGAAAAGTCAGCTAGGGTCCACACTGTGATTGTTCAGTGAATGACCAGTGAATTTAGGGAAGCGATCAAGCCTATTCTACAAGTAAGGTATTAAATGTATTAATGTGTCTGTCTATTTTTGTTATGTAGGGGAAAAAAAAATAATAAAAAAAAAAAAGGGTTTAGATTCCACAGAGCTTTCAGTTCAGTGAATCTCAGGAGAAGGAAGGTAACCTGATAATCCAGAATGGTTCTGCATGCTGGTGTGCTCATTTCAGGATCTTAATCAGAGGTATCTTAGTTTGCTTTTTGGTTAAGATCAGGAATGCATTTTTGAAGCAAATCACTCAGTTGCCACCAGTTGCAACACTTTCGTTTACATTACAGCGCAGTCTCAAGAGCATGCAAACTGGGTTCTTTTCAAGGGACACTAAAACTGGAGATGGGCAGGCAGTCGGTATGGCCAATCTAGTGATGTTCTGAAACACATACAACACATTTGGCTGATCCTCAGCACAAGGACTGTTCCTGCTGCATGACAGTAGCTGCCAGCGATGGCATATCTTGGCTGTTGTGGCTGTCCCTGTGTGTTGTATTGGGACTTGCTTGTGTAATTCAATCTTCAGTCTTTTATGATCTTTTCATGAGGCTTATCAATACTTTAACTTCAAAATATATTAACTTCAGAATGTTGTTTGAAAATGCATTGTTTGAATATTCTAGTGCCAGTTTGTGCCTTCAACTCGCTTGCTTACTGGGAAAGGAGGATTAGGAAAGGAGGATAGGGAAAGCTCTGTTCTTTCATTCAGTCAGGGCTTGTTGTTCATTATTTCTGACAGTTGTGTTGCATTTTGTTGGTTATTGAAAGTGGTCTATAACGAAGCCCAAAATTTGTTTCATGGAACGTGGCCTTGTTTTAAATTCATCAGCTCTGTAATTCTAGTCAGGAATTTCTTCCATGCTCCACTGTCCACAGTAATGCATGTCTGGCACATTTGATTTGTTCCATCACCTGCTTTCTATAGTCTTGTTTGTATTAATCTGGGCTGTGTGTGCCACCTTCTCCAGATTGTGCTGATGCCAGCCGTGTAGTCCTAGCTGATTCAGAAGGGGCCTTGTCAGCACTTAGGAAGTATGTTTGCATTTTAGAACATTCTCTTCTCTCACACAAAGCTTGGGATCTGGCTGATGTTTATCCTTGGAGTAGAAGGATAAATACTTCTATGTTTGATATATACATTTTGTGGAGATGTGAAGAAGCAACATCAAAAGAGAGTAATTTAGGCATGAAATGACTATTAAAATCACTCTTACATTTGCTGTATCAAAGGTATTTGTGTTTTAGTTTCACTGACTACAAAAGCTATTCCATTCCCATTTTAATAAGAGATTTTGTGGAACTGCATATCAGTAGTCTCAAGGTAGAAAGTCTAAAATTTAATACACAGATATATTCAGTTCAGTTATTGCATTTTATAATTTGCATGTTTGTGTAAGCACTGTGTGCATAATGTTTTTAGCTAAAACAACTTAGTCTTCAATGTTATTTAAGGAATTATATTGAAGAAGGTCTTGGTGTGTTTTTTTTAATACAGATTAGAAACAAAAAAGATTTTTGCTTTAAAAAGATAAAAAGAGGAAAATAAGCCCCCTTCATAGAGAGTAGATCTATAATAGAGAGTAAGATCTATATTTTGAGCTAATTTAGCCTCATCATTCCATATATCATTCTTGGTGTTCTTAATTAGAGAAGAATGAGGCATTTCCAGGCCTTTTCGAGGATGCCTTCAAGCAGCAGCAGTGGGTTTGACCTTTCAATTCCTGCAGGCTCAGCAAAAGATGGCTGATAAATGTCACCTCTGAAATTGTGTCAACTGGGCTGCTCCTTCCCATTTAAGTAAACAGCCCATTGTCAGTGCAGCTCAGTCTGACAGAACAAAACATCCCTATGTTTCAGCTGGCTACTTTGCATTAATAAGAGTATATATTTCCATTAGTAGCTTAAACTTACTTCAAAGTATTCTTGAGTTACTGCACTCTGCTGACCAGTATGGATGAATAAATCAGGGGCAATTGCAAAATAAGATTCATAACATAATTGGTTGAAGTTCGTTAAAGGATATCTAGAATATTTTTTTTTCTTTTTTTAACTTTGCACATTTTACTCCTCCTTTAAAGGGGGACATAAGAAATATTTTTATATACACGCCCAAACATAGATGGATTCATTTCTTAAAATATTTCATAGCCTTGAAGAAATGTTTTTGATCTCTGCCTAATCAGAGTAAGTAAAATATGATACCTTTTGAGATGGGGTCCAGAAAGAGAGAGAGAGAGAAGCAAAATGGGGGAAATTAATGGGACTGCAGGAGGACCCCTTGGCACAGAAGGGGAAATGTGAGCACACAAACATTCTTAGGAATGTGAAAGCTCTACATGGAGGAATACACAGAAAGCCTCTCAGGGGAGAGCAGAGCGAGTTAAAAACTTGGGCTGTGGTAAAGAAGAGGGCACATAGAGCCTTCTCCCAGAGCAGGATAGAACAGCTACAAAGCGCTGAACTACAGGCAGATAAGTGGATGCCATATTAGGAAAGTTCAGGGAGCTATAAAATGTATGTTATAAACTCAGAGTGCAAAATGATGTGCTATGCAGTCTCTTTATTTCCTCTTATTACTGGGGAAAAAAATCTGGAAGTGGGGAGATATGAAAACTGATTCTGATTTGATAACTAGCCTTTGACAACTCTGTGATGCTTTTGGCAACTGCGCATTTTAACATTGCTCTGTTTTGCATTATGTTGGGAAAATCTGGACTTCAAGGATTTGAAAAGCAAGAATCAGTGCTGATGAAGATTTAAGAAGCTAAATAAATATTACTTTAAGGACATCTCAAAGGAAAAAAAAAGCCCTGTGAATGTGCTGACCCTATCTTGAGAATTAAGTTAGATGGTACAATTTAAAGCTTTGTTCCGACATCTGACAGACACGCTCTGCATGCTGATGCATAGTATTGAAGATTGTGTGCTTGAAAGAAAGTCTTTTCTGAGCTACGTTCTATTTTTGTTCAAATAAAGCAGCTGTTTTTTGAGCAGAAATCTTCTCAAGTGCTCAGTCTTGTGGTTTGAGCAGAGTGTGAGCCAAGCATTGTGAGCAAACTTCATGTCTGCTTTCCCTCTGACTGATGGAGTGGTGTAAAGCAAACTGCTTGGGACAGAAATCGCGTGGGTGAGCAGCTTGGCCCGAGGGGTAGGAGTAAATTTGCCGCTGTACCTTACTGCACAGCTAACAGTGCTGTGTTCCTAATAACTTGTTGGGCAGTATCCTGAATCACGGTGAGGAAAAAATTACAGAACAATAACTAGGAGGAAAGTGGTGTTGAGAAAAAGGGCGAAGTACTGAGTTACTCTTATATGTAATGACAGTAGTGTTGTACAGCAGTCTGACCAGTATATTAATGGTCTGCAAACAGGTATTCATATAAAATCTGTCACACCAGATAATTACCATGTTATATAAGCCATAGGGGATGTAGCACAGGAATGATAGATGTTGGCTTTTTCCTTTTATTGTAGAAATTCTAAAACTGATCATGCAAAAAGATGCTTATATCGTTACTTTTGTCAGCAGTTTTGAGCCACGGCGTATCTGTGATCAGTGGCTTTAAACCATGACAGTAACAAGAAAGGTGTATTCCTTTGTGCTGTGTACAAGAGATGAGGTTAGTGTCACAAACCTATACTTCAATGGTTAACTCTAGTGTTTACGTATTTTTAAAAATTATAGCACTTTAACAGCTGATTTCTTTAAGACTGCTCAGAGAATTCAGGGTCATAAAAAGCAGGCGTTGAAAGACAGTTTTCGATTGATGGGAGAGTAAAAGGGAAATATAAAAATGTGGGAGAGTTTGATTTTAAAAGGGAAGGATTCATTCCACAGAGAGGTAGGATTACCACACTGACTTAATGCAAATGTGGAAAATGTGTTGATTAAAAAGGGAATGTGAATTCAGATTCCGGAGGTGAGTGGTGATACTTTCAGGCGGTAAGATATTCTGCTGTTTGCTGTTTCTATTTGCATAAGATAAAGTTGGAAGAGTAAATATGAAAAACATTATTTTGAGAGTGCTGTTTCTACCTTTAAATATATGTAGATTGTTGGGTTGGTTTTTTTTTTTTTCATTTGAAGAATGCATCCTGAGCAAACATATGGCCCTGTTTCCTGTCATAATTTGTTCAGTTTTAATAAAATTCTAGAAATAGTAACATCTTTATTTTAAACAGCTGTGAAGGGGAGTCACCCTTTGACAGCTGGAAATGTAGGCAGATTTTGAAGATACAAACTTGCTTTTGTCAATGCTGTAGTTTATTAGAAGTTAGAAGGATTATAAATTGAAGCAGATTGGTATTTAGTACGAACATCTTGTAACTTTATCACGTCTTCTATATTGCACACTTTGATAAAAAATAGCATGAGGCTAAAATATGTAATGAAGGTCCTATGTTTGGAAAACTGAGAATTATGAAAAGATTTCTCTTTTGTCTCTGCCTTTAAAGAGGGCAGCAGTTCTAGATCCAAATTGAGGTTTGTTACCTGAATTGAAACAGCTGCTCAGCCATCTGCTGAGAGCCTGTTGTGTTATCGGTGTGCAGACAAAGGAGTCATCGTCCCTTCTCAAGAGAGGGATGAAGCAGTGGAGAGCAAGCACGAGAGTGCACCAGGAGTTAGCAGCCTCTGTAAAGGCTGCAGCTGTAATTTTGTATCTTTAGAGAGGGCAGATGAAGAGTGGAAATGGTCAGATGCGAAACAAAATCAGCACAAGGAGAATGTCAAAAGGAGTATAGGAGGAGGAAAGGAAATTTTACAGATACAGAGCGTGGGTTTTGAAGCCCATATTCTTACCTCATTAAGCATTGCTGGGTAGAATGCAGGCAATGACAAAGTGATTGATCTTGCGTGTGTAAGGAGATTGAGATAAGCTCTGTTCCTGCTGGGGCTTTGCTTTGTCCATGAACTGTGGAGAATTACATATCCCTTGCATTCACTATATTTTGCCATATCCTACCTAAGATATCAGAAAGACCTTCAAAGTGAACACATGGTGAGTAAGAGAGAGCAGGGAACGGTGGGAGCAGCTGGGATCATCTCCCGCATCCTGGGCTTCTCAGGGGCCCTGCTCTGACCAAGCCAGGCGTTTCCCATGTCTCAGTGAATGTGGTGCTCTCTGAGCCTCACAGCACTGTGGCACTTGAGCAAAGATAGACTAATTTCTTCCCATAGTCCTTCAGCCCTAAGAAGCTGGCTTCATGTTTTGGAAAGAGCTTTTTTTTTTTCTTTCTTTCTTTTTTTTTTTCTTTTGTAAGCCTAAAGAGGGGCAAATATTTCTACTTTGCTACTATTAAAAGTCTTTGTTAGTAACTTTAGCTTCCAATTCATTACTGCAGTCATGTCCTCAGAGCCTGGTGTAAGAGATAAACCCTTTGCAAATGAAGACAACATCCATTTTCTTTCAACCTCAGGCCACACAAAATTGATTGGGGTAATAAAATGACAGTACCATGTAATATACTGACGGCTCTTTAATTTGAAAACTGGTTCCAGGCTGATTCAAAGCTTGTTTAAAGCTAATTTATGGCTTGTGTAATTTTCAACTGGACCAAGGTAAAGGATGATACATGAAAACTGATGCAAAGTTAACATAATATATTCAAACCTGACAGCTTGAAATTATCTATAAAAGGTTTGGGGGCTTGTGAGTTGGTTCATTTGGATTCTTTTTTGTTTTTGTTTTGTTTTAAAGTAGTAGCAGCAGACTAGCTGATGCTCAGCTGGTATAAATACCATCTTAAAATGCTGTTTTTCTGTCATCTTATTTCAAATGCAGCTTCTCATGCTTTCTAGCAGTCTTTTAGGAATGCTTTTTTATACATCAATTCTTTATTTACTTCAAAATCAGAGGCTGCATAGAGCTTCTGTTTTATACAAGTTGACATCTGTTGTTTCTCTAACATAAATGGGTAAACAGATACAATATTTTGTTTCCATAATATTTGTAATGAATATAGCCTTGGTGATGTACATGTCTGTAAAGAAGTATGTATATATATGGAAAATAAGTATACAATACATATGCGTATTTATGTATGTACTGTGTATTTAAGACCTGTTCTTTTAAAGAAAAAAAAAGAAAAAAAGTCCTCAAACTAGAACTTGAAAAATAAACAAACAGAAAACCCAACATTAGCATAGCATAAAATGTAAATATTACCCTCTGAAATCTATCACTTTTATGTAGCTCACAAATGAAATCCCCATCTGTTCTGTATGCACTATTGATTTTTCAGTGTATTATATCACTACTAATTCTGCACAGCATAGAACAAAAACTAAGATAACGATGTTTACTTCCATTTCATTGGATGCAAATAGCATACACTCCAAATAGGATGAAAAAGAGGAAAAAAAAAACAGAGTACTTTGAGGAAATTTCATTAGAGTTGGATAAACCTTTGATTTTTCCTCCTACCTTTGATCTCTACTGACCTGAGTTAAAAAAAAAAAAAAAAAAAGTGCTGAAGGTCCAAGGTGTATCTTAAATTATATGAATATTTAGGTTGTCTGAAAGCAGACATTGGTCAAGCAGATTTGCCTTTCTTCCATAAACAGTAGAATGTCTGCACATGTGGTTCTTCCTCTGTTTATACATCTCTGAACAGTCACATTATTCCTGGCTATATTTGAGGCTTACAAATAAACAAGAGGTGCTATTGACATCTTTTTCAAGATACAAAACCTTGAGAAAAGAAAGGTGGCATTTTTGCAAAGTCAATCTATATGTTGTGGTATAAATAATAGGAAGAAGATAAGAAATTGATTTTATTTTTAAGCACCTTTTTCCACTTTATACAGTAAAATAATTGTTTGGGGTCAGTGAAACAGATGATAGTCCTTTCCTTTACAAAAGTAAACAGTGCTAATTTCAGGTGGTTTTATTTATCCAAGTGTAAGTCAGAATACTAGAAGTGGTTAGTAGAAATATTTTTTATTTGACTGTGTACTCATAACACAATGAGAAAAAGCTTTATGAAAGTTCTCACACTTTGTGGCATTTTTGTCATTGTACCTTACATAAATGGATCATGCTTCACTTACTGAATATGGTTATTTCCAAAACCTGTATTTCCTGTTTTCCTGTGCTTAAGTACTTCATAACAGCATACATTGTCTTTCATACAGATGTTTAGGCTTTGAGTATTTTTCCTAAGAAGAGACAAAAGAGATGGCAAAACTGATGTAACAGGACAAGGAGAACCATTTTCTCTGATTGCTTTTTGTTGAACAAAGTAAATTTGATTTCTATCATCTTAAAAATGGGCTACTACGTTGGCCAGCGTGTCCTTTAAACAACTAAGGAGAGGCATGGCTTAGGGGAAAAAGATATTGAGACTTGATCAGGGGAGAGCATCTGTGACATAATGGTCCTGCTGAGGAAAAAGGAATGAAATAGGAATATACACTTATCAAATTGCTGCTGCACTGATGAGTTTTGAAACCCATTTTTTTATTACTTTCAAAAAATATAACTAAGAAAGAAGCGTTGCCACCAGTATCTGGTCACAGGTATAATACCACAACATTTCTTAGGCACAAAAGACAGTCAGAATTCAAGTAGACAGATCACTGAACCGAAGAATTTGGACAAGTATGCCATTTTCTCCAAGCATGTGGTTGTTACTTTTGTGTTTGTAAGCAGCACAGGAGAGCTCTTGGAAGCACACCAAGCTGATAAATTACATAGCAGTGATTTAACTTTCTAGTCCTCATGGAGTAAACAAAATAGCATGGTTCAGTTCTCTGAATCAGTTCATGGATAATTGGGCCAGCAGCAAGAAGAGATAATTTTCTTGTCATTGTTATCCAGGAACCAAAATGAGGAGGGCCACTGAGCGTGGGGACATTTGCCTGTGCAAATTCAGATCCACTAAGGCAAAAGCAGGAACTGCGAGTGTGAACACAGTGCAGAAGTTTTACGTGGCAAAGATAGCAGTGAGCTTTCATGTGATGGATAGGGAAAGATCAAATGTTTACTGTCAGAGTGCTTGAGATGTTTCTTCTTGTAATTCACCGTATTAAGTCAGTATGTTGATATTCTTGTGAGTAATTGAGAAAACTGAGCAAAATAGTGTTTTACTGTTCTTATCATAAAATTGGGATGGGAGCTCTACCAAAATGTTTCATTTTGCATTTGCTAATGCCTATAAAACAGTTCAGTGAGACTTTGTTATTAACACTGATGGAATTCTTTATTCATCATTGAAAGCTGATTTTGCCTTTTAAGTCCTCCTGGCATTCAGCTTTCAACTTAAGGTGATAGACCACAGACTGGCAGAATATTTTGAGTCACAAAGAGGCAGTGAACAAAAAAGTTGTAAATAGTTTTATTTGAAAAATTTAAGCTTAGAACCTTTTTTTTTTAAAAAAAAAAAAAACAAACAAACAAACAAAAAAAAAACAAAACAGGGACTAACCTGAAAAGTTATATCAATTAGAGATATTGCATAACTCTCTCTTCAGGCCCGAAGAGATTTCCCCACTTTATAGTCTCCAGCAACCTCATCTATGTATTTTACATCTGCCCTCTGATTCTCAGTGTGGTTTTCAGTAATGAGTGTTGGACTACAGCATTCATTTTTCCTCTTCCAACAGTCCAAACATATTCATTTGGCTAAACTGCAAATGCTGAATATTATTAGTATGAAGTTTCAGTTTACATTTTAGAAGTTATGTCAAAAAACTTAATAATGAGCTTTGCAGCTTGCAGTTTTTGAAAGTGCAATCTTGATTTCCTTGCAATTAATGACTATAGGGAGAAAGTGGTACATCAAAAGCATATATTCTGCTTGCTAAGCGATGACATCTAAAATATCTTATTCCATAATGAGCATTACAAGCACAGTAGAGATAGTACCGATTAATGGATTTTTTCCTCCGTAGCAAAATATCTCAATCTATGCAGATATCAAAACCACTGTGAGAAGCAGTGGAGGTATTAAAGTGATTTTGTTTTGACTGATCTATTTTAGTACCATTGCATCACAAATTCGCAGTAAAGGTAATTTAGAAAATACAATATAAACTACCTATTCGTTTTTATTTTATTTATTTGACGATAGTGTTAACACTGACAATCAACTGCTACCTTTTCTAGCTTTAATATTTTTATGTGCTATATCAGTTTAAAGCAGTTGATGAAATCTATTTGTGTTGGGTTGTTTTAACATAGTCCCAGCTGTTTTGCAGAAACCTCCATCATAAATAAAGGGATGAAATGCAGGGGTAGATATGGGCTAAACAAGCACACTTATTCAGAACTTGATGGTTCTAAAACACTAAATAGCTATTTGCTAAGCCTTAAAATGCTCTTGTGAAGAAAGTATTAGCATTTTATGAAAGTAAACGGCAGATATTTTTGTCTCTGGGATAAAGGTGTTGGCCCAGATTAAAACAAGGTTTTAGACTTCAAGTATTCTTTGTTTCTCTGTGCTTAGAGCACGCATCCTCTGAGAAGTCTCTCCCTTTTGGGGTACCACACCAACACGCTGCTGAGGGGTCTATTTGTCTCTGTTGCCCTCAGGACTCCGAGCCGTCAAATGAGGTGGTCTCAGAGGCCCCAGGTAATGTGGTACCCTCTACCTCAAGAAGTAGCTCTGAAGAGCTGATATCGGTGGCACAGAAACATCCAGAAGAGGTAGGACCTTCTGTGTCTATTCTGTTCCAAAGTTAACTGTTGGGGAATACAAGTTTGCCTCTGTTTTTCATGCCTAGTGTTGCTTTACTTGTAGCAGAGACTTCTTTAAAGCTAAAGCTGAATTTTATGCTCCCATACCACTGACACCCTAGACAAGCGTAAATTTCCAGACCTTTGTTATGTAAGTCAAGTGGCCTCCAACTAGTGCATTTTAATACTGTTTCTTATTATCAGTGATTAGGAAAATATATTTTTTTTCATTATTCCTATCTTTCACACACCCATGATAGTATCAGGAAATCTGTTAGATTTGAGCACATGAAGCTTTATAAGACTAAAGAAACAGTAGCAGCAGGTGTATATAGTTATATAAGTAGATGTAAAGCATTTGTCATCCTTCCTTAAATCTAAACTTGGCTAACTGTTGGGTTGTGCAAAGGAAAGGCCCTTGGTCATATTATTGTGCCTTTCGTTGTGATCTTTGTGTTCCAAAAAAATGATGCTAGATGATAATGATATAGTGTGGGCATAAGGCCAACTCCCTGTTGTTATAAGAAAAGGTGTTGACTTGTAAGGTAGTTCCGTAACGTAGCCTGTGTCTGACTTCTTCAGACCCCGGAGTGCATGCTTGTCTCAGTACATGATTTCTGGAGAGACGGTTGTCTGCTGAATTCAGATTTAAGACTTAATTTTATTATGATATTCATCCTTTCAGGGAAAGGTTATTATATTTAATGAGATAAGTCTTTTGTTTGGAGTAACCTTAATACTCCTAATCTTGGCTTTCTCAAGCAGTTCAGTTATTGTTGTTAAGAATATGCCACACACAAGGTAATATTAAGACTTTTTTTTCCCTCAGATTTTCTTTCTCTACAATTTTCCCTTTAAAAGAGAATATGAAATATTAGCAGGAGGAACTACATCCGTTACAGTGCCATTCACTATTTCTCCTGTGCAGCCTATAGATAATTATCAAATACCTCCACAGATTTCTCCTTTCCTCTGATGATCTTCTCACTTTGTCTGAAGAAGAGGCAAGTCCTCAGTGCAGGGCTGGGAGAATTAATTCTTAGAAGTATCTTGTGTTTTCAGACGATAGTTACTTTGTACTTGGGTGATCACATCTAAACAGTCCAGTGGAAAAAGTAATGTAAACTTTTAGTAATATTTGTGTCTATTTTCTTAAGTAGCAAAGGGATCTTAGACTACAGAGGGTCATGGATTCTGGCTCCTAAGTCTCAGCTTTTCCAATTTATCTGTTTCTTCTCTGGAGGAATTCAGAAGCAGAGCAGAAGTGATATTTAGAAAGAAAGATAAAAGAAAAGTAATGCAGGAAGAAGGATGCAGCATGTTTAGTAAAAGCAGAGATGTCTATACTATTTTTGCCCATTAAGAGTACAGCTATGCTGTGGGGGATAATAAAATTGAGGAAATGTGAAAGAAGTGAAAGATGGAAATACACCTTTTGAATGTTAGTAAATATCTCAGTTTATGGTGAAGCTGTTCTGCTGAGCATGGGGCCATAAAGTATTATACATGTTTCATAACAGAATGAGACTTCTCAAAACATAATTAATGCAGTTTATATCAAAACGGAGTGAGGTGAGTCAGAAAGAGTTTTGTGGTTGGATTTGCAGGAAACCTTGAGAGGGGAGAACCAGTATGCTGAATTCCCAAATTCAGAACTCACTGTGAAACAACCCATCTAAGTTACGTGTGGGTAAGTCAGCACAGTAAGCAAATGTTTGTGAATTACACATTAATTAATTAATATTCAGAATTAACTATAGCTGTTAACTGATGCACTATTTCTATAATAATGCATTCTCATCTGAATTTGACCCAAAAGATAGTACTGGGGAAAAGGTCATGGTTGTTAATGAAATGATAAAATGCAGTCATGTATGGGGAAACAGGAAAGAAGTGCAAAGGGGGAAAAGCTATCCGGACAGGATTGCAGGAGAATGGAATAGATGAGCAAAGAAATAGATGGAAGGTAGTGTTAAAGAAGTGTATCAGATTTGTAAATTTGAGAACAATTTGTAGTAGGAGAAAGTCAGGAAAATCCCATGAATTGCTGTTGTTATTTATATAACCCATGTTTTTTCCTCCTTATAATTCATTTTCCTCTTAGATAGTCCTGTCTGACTCAAACACTCAATATCTTTGTGTGATGTCATTTGATCACTTACATGAGGCTTTTTGCCTGTCCAGATGTTCTGCTGGTCAAGATGATGGCTGAGTGCTGAGTTCTCTTTCTCTGTGGCTGCCAGAGGGCAGCAGGGGATTTGCTCCTGGTACTACCCCCTTCTTACCATCCTCCTTTCATGCTCTGAAATCAGATGTAACTGTGTGACACATGGACAGTGGCCAACAATGTAGCATATGGCAAAACTTGCTGCATTAGTAATGTTGAGAGTTCAGCTTTCATATCTGTGAAATTTTTGTGCCTGTGAAGGATTCAGGAAAATATGTGTACTTCAGATTCCAAAATACTTGGGACTGTAAAATAACCAAGCTGTGTTTGAAGTTAGGGTTATATACTTTAGCCCATGTTTTCAAAAACTATGCAATCCCTTGTGAAAAAATAATTTGTACAGATTTGAATGCTTGAATGAATTGGTATCCATACTGTAAGAAAGAAGTTACCTGTGTGCTTGGTGAGTTAATGCTGTTTATTGTCATTTTTAATAAGTAGTATGCAACATTGAAAATGAAAGAAAAGCTCAATGCATGTGAAAAGGAACAAACATTTACCACCTGAATTTGTCACCTAATTAGACCTTCTTTGCAGTTTACTGGGAAAATGTGAAATAACTTTTAGTAAAATGTTATGCTAATTTAGATAGTCTTTAAAATTACGTTAAAATCTTAAATTATGTAAATATTTTGTCCCTACAACAATTTCAAAATTTAGCACCTCCCTATTGTTAGTATTCCCTGACTCAATACATTATTGTATCTTGATACCACACATTCTTTGCTATTAGCTAATGAAAGGAAAATCTCTGAACATGTTGATTAATCAAGTTTCAGAGCTTTTAAAATGCTTTGAAACTACAAATGCGCTTGCTTGAATAATACTGTAATTATAAAGACTGAGAAGTTACATTTCCTTAGTCTTACGCAATGAGTGTCCAACCTTTTAGTTTTCCTGAGCTTCAGTGAGTGAAGAAAAATTGTCATGGGCCACATGGGTAGCTCCAAAAGTATCCTGTTATTTATTTCCTTGGAGACTACAACAGATAGAATGAGCACAGTAACTTGATAGAGCAAATTCTCAGTTACAAAACAGTGTTTTTCAACATAGTCACGCCCGTTAGCTGTACGTTTTCATCATTGAATCAGTGACATGCCTTTGCTTCTTACACACTTCCATGTCAGATGCCATTCTGACAGACTGCCCCTCTGCTGCCATGGCAACAAAATATAATGGAATATTGGCAGGAAGATTCAACCTCTACTGCTATACCACCGCCATCCACCTCTGAAGTCATAACAAGAATTACTTTCAGAGCAGCCCTTATAATGCACCATAGAAAGAGCAGCAAAACCATAAAACTAACGGGATATTTCAGCTCATTTGTTTCTGAAATAAATGCATCAGGCTGGTTCGATGGCAGTGGTTGCAATTTTTAGTGAGTCCTTAAGGTGCTCATCAGAGCTTTTTTATGAAACTTTACTCTTCCTGTGCTTCATCCTTGACAATGGTTGCTCACAGATGTGCGTACTGCCAAAGGAGATGATGGCATGAATAACATGCAACTGTGAAGCAATGGATATTTTTTTCTCCATTAACAGAGAGCTTATAAAAGTCTGATAAAGAGACATGAGCAAATTTCTGAGTTGGATATCTGATTGCAACTCTTTACATTCCATTTGAAAATTCACAGGTAATGTATTTATGTCCACTGAAAATGGAATGACAAACGTAAGTTAATAATTTTTTTTTTTTTTTTTTGCATTCTTGAAACATATTTTAAATTCCCTGTACCAAAACTGAAAGCAAGGCTTCATATTCTGTACTGTTCACAGGACTATGTTTAGCCATTGTATCAAAATACATACAACTACTTGCCTTGACTTGACTTAGCACTGCACTGCGCCTTCCCCATGGCCTGGTTTCAGCCCAGGCAGTCTCAATATCACACTGTTGTTTGGTTGCTGTGAGTGATGGGTGCGCACCTGGCTACTCAATAAGGAAGAGCTGCCAGCAGGGGATGGGCCACACTGTGAGGCTTGCAGGCCATAGATTGGACATGTATTCTTGGTCTGTCTTCTGGTGTCACTTGTACTGTTCATCTGGCAGTTGGCAATCACAGTGTATTTAGTAAATATATTACTTTATAGATGCATGTGCAGTCACGTTGGATAAAGTGAAGAAAAAGTTTATTGTTAAAATACTTGAGCAAGATTGGTGGTCTGCATTTTGATACCATTTACCATAAGCAGCACTTGAGTCTGCTGAGAGAGACAATGTCAAGTGCTGGTTATGTAAGGAAGAAGAGACAAGTTTTGACAGTTCCCTTAAATCTGAGTCTCAGGAGAGGTGTATTCTCTTATTTAATTAGAAGTAAAACAGAAATGCATGAGTTATGTGTATTAATTTCTTTGCTGATCTGGTGGCAAGTCAATTAATCATGTTTTAATAGCGTAAACCTTGAGGCTAACAGAGCTGGTCTTTCTGGATGGTTGCATTGCTGGAGCAGTGCAGATACAGATAAAATGCTGTGCCACTCTCTCTATGACATTTAGCTCTGCTCGGTAAAATAGATAATAACCAACCAATCCCTTTTCTGCATGGCCCCTCTCTTCCCCCTGAAAGTGTGTATGCATGGAGCATTTTAGGTAAAATATCAATGACCTCATTGTAGCACATGAATGTGAACAGCCCATGTATCTGTGTTTCTAAAAGTACAGAAGTTGTACAGAAAAACTGTAGGATTCTGAACTAAAGAAAGATTAATCTGCTTCTGAGCTATTACGCATTTAGTTCTTGCCCTAATATCTGAAGAGAGTACACGTTTTTCTTCCATTAGTAATGCATAGCTGCATCATGGTTTTGTTTTGTAGGAAAAGATCCTATACGTAAGTCCTATACTTAAGACATCTTAGTAAGGAAGGGAGGAAGAGAGAGAGGAAGAGAGGAAAGAAAGAAAGAGAGAAAGAAAGAAAAAGAAATCATAAACTTCATTAGCAGAGCTTCCAGTCCATTTTTTTGCAGCTTTCTTACTCTGAGGTGTTTGCTTTATAAGGAAAGTATGGTGTGACATGCTTTGAAAGAATAGAATAAAAGATAATTCCGTGGCATAGCATGTAATAATGCTCATGTGGTATTTTCTCCATTTACTGTTATTAGAAGGCTGTTAAATTACTGAATTTCCAACTTTCACTTTTCCTTTGAGAAAAATCTCAGTCATTGCCTACAATAAACGTTGGCTAGAATCAGGATGAGGATTTGCAGTCTTATTAGAGAAAACATTTATTCGCACGTCTTTATACATAGATACAAATCTGTCATGCTTGTAAAAAAAAATAATAATAATAAAAATAAATAAAAAAAAACAACCCACCTGTTCATTCCTTACTAAACTTCAAGGGCTTAACAGTACTTTCCCTCTGTTCTGTGTAGCTGCAAGTTTGAATTCATTTGACAGAACTGTGGCAGATTGTTGTTGCTATAAATATGTTGCTTTTCCCGGCACACTCTTAAATGAGAAAAAAAAAAATAGTTACTGAAATTGAATGAATGGAAGACAAGTTAAATCTTGAACATTAATTTTTCTTTTAACTTAGTGCTCAGAAAAGTCATCACAAATTTCTATGCTATATGAATCTAGGAAACTCTTGATTTCTGAATAAAAGAGCAAATGCCGATTTACTAGTTACTTGCAATAGGCTGGAATCTCTTTAAGTTTAGAATATTTTGTGGGCTTAAGTCAGGCGCATTCTAAAGAAGATTGAAATTTTGTTACTTGACTGAAATTTGGTTATTTGGCCTGTGTTCCTCATGTCATATGAATTCCAACCATCAAATTCATTTATTTAACAGAATTCGGTCACCTATTCAGATCATTTGGCACTCAGGAGATTTGTTTGACTTTACCTTTTATGCTTCTACAAGTAATTATTATGATTACTGTAATTTACATTAATATTTCATAGCAAAAGTGCTAAGCCGTATGCCTAAAAAGCCTTAGAGTCCAACTGTGTTAAAAGTGAATTAATAATGAGCAGAGAAGAGTGCATAATACCTTTGGCTACTGATGTGATTCCTTTGTAAAATAAACTGGGAAATAGAGTAAGCATGCTCTGAAGTTAAGAATTCATATTTTCTGCCTAGTCTCTTCACATGACTGTTTTGTGTAATCTTCTTAATAACGAAACATAAAGGTTGTAAGATGGATGGAAAATATTGTCATGCAGTTCTGCTTTTGAAGTTAAAATTTATTTATGTATATTCAAGCTCTAAATGGCCTTATGGAATGAGGCTTTCTCTTGGAAGAACATCATTAATGTAAAAAAATTAATTAGATCTGTTTAAAATTTCCACAAATCCAAGACATTTTTCTTTATTTAACCTTTTCACAGTCTCTGCCCTTCTTTAAAGTACATTTAGTCCTATATCATCTGTTACTCAGGAAGGTATTTAATACATGACTTGGCATCATTTGCATTATACAAGAAGATTAACTTTACAAGCTCTGCTATTAATCTGAGTAGCTCTACATATTGACCTACGAAAGAAGATAATTAAGTTAGCTTAATTAAGTTAATTAATTGTTACACTCTGATGAACTTACTATTGAGAGAAAATTAAAGGCAAATAGAAAATGGCATTCATTGGTTTGAAATCATATTTTAAAGGATTTTACAAAGATACATTATATTTAGATGACAAAACTATCTATTGTGTAATAACCAAAGCACAGGCAATTAAAAATGTCAAAAGCTAAGAATCCCTGCAATATTCTCTTTTATTGCTTAACATTCAGCTATATTTCTAAAAGAAATAAAAAAAATCTGTGCTAGAAATGGGGAAAATAACCTTTATTTCCTACTCAAATAATTGAATTCAGAAATTGGCACCACAGTCTACAGACAGGCTGCAGAGAAAAGCATTCTATACAAGTTAGAGAAATTAAATAATCTGCAGTCATCCTCTCCTTTGGGGAGGAAAAAGAAGGAAAATATCACCAGGCAGCAAGCAGTACTCAGGCAAAAGTGCATACTTGCATGTCACCTTAAGAAAGTCAGATGTTGATAAGTTGAAGGGGAAGCTTGTGTCTGCTCCACTTCTTTGGTAAGTTTACTGCAGGAAAACATTCAGGATTACATAAAAAGTTTTCTTTGTAGGCAGCCCATCCACAAAGCTTGAACATCTGTGACACGTTCACCATTCTTGGTACGTCATGATGAGTCCATTGGATATCACCGATTCAAGTTAGCCGTAGTTAATAAAAAGTAACTGGAAAAGGAGTGAAACATGCAAAAAATGCTGGGCAATATACACTGCCAAATGAACATTCATCTGTGAGATTCATTCATTCTACTATGGCGTTAGTTTGAAATTAATGTGTGAAAAATTATTAGTTCTGTATGACTGTTTTTTCCCTGTATTGTTCCTATATAAATACTCTGGATGGCATCTTCAGTGATTTTGGGATTTCTGGCATTCTTTCTGTTGTAAAAATGATTATTTTAAGTCAAGTGAAAACACTATTTTCCCTGGGGTATTATTCTTTGGCATTTCCAGATCTCATGAATGGGTCATTGATCTGTAGATACAATCTTTAAAAAAATAGCAGCATTGAAAGCGGGAAGCCAATGGCATTTAGAATTACTTGTGTACAGATTTGTATTCATATTCTGAATACAGATGAGATGGAAATAGTTTATTTTAAAGAGAAAAAGAATCTTTTCTTGGATGTTACCGGCTTCATTGTTATTTGAAAAACTAATCTAAAAAAATCTTAAAAATTAATAAGGACGGAAGAAACGATTAAATTAGAGCTGATTTATATTTAATAAGACATATCATTTTTCTTTAATATGTTGCCCCCAAAAATATTTATTTTAATTTTTGTAAATTCAATTTGAAGTTAACATGTTATATTTTGTGTCTTTAGCATGCTAATGAATTGTTTGTATTTTAAGAAAAAAGGAAAGAAAAAGAAAGAACTAATTTTTTTAAGCTTAAACTACATAATCATGAAAAAATGTTTTTAGCTGGAGGAAGGCAGTGAGAAACATAGTGAAAAATTCTAATGAAGCAAACTTTAGATTGTTTTTAATGAACACACTTTTAACTTACACATTTTAACTAGAAAGTAAATGCAAATTTAACAATTGAAGTCTGTTTCCCTAGAGCTGTATATTTTCGTAGTTGTACTAATATTGGTGGACCTGAATGTACCCATATATGCTATCTAGTTGGCTGTGACTGGGTGTTTTGAGGCATTTCTGCAGTGTTATGATGCCAGGTTGTGTATGTTACTGTTGTTATTTGCTGAGTGGCATGTGTGATGTACCATTGAAATTCTTTCCTGGAAGGAAGTAAATTTAACTCCTTTCTTCAGTATCTGTTTGTAAACAGTCTTTTATTTTTAATTTATTTCTTTTCTGAATGATTTGTTCTCTTATCTGTAACATTTGAATGAAAAACTAAATGAATATGTTATGTAGTCATTTTTATGTAGTGTAAATATTGTACCTTTCATCGTGCTGTGTAAAGAAAGCAGTGATCATTTTTATAGGTCATATATAATCTCAGAAAAATTCTGTTTTAGTTTAATATGACAGGTTAAAAATATTAGAATATTCTTTAAATCTAGATTTCAGATGATGAACTTTGGGTACTGTTGGAAATTTCAATGTCATCTTTAAGGTAGTGAAGATAAACAGAGGTCACTCAGAAGTCATTAATAATGTAGGTTATATGGATTTTTCCCTATCCAGTTGCTTCAGGTTTATCTCTGAATTGCAGTGGAATCCCAATAGTGTTGAAGTGCTGCTTTATCAAAGTATTGTTTCTTTAAATTACTCTCACTTTTAAACAGCATATTTCACAGGCATTGAGGAGTTCATATTACATAAACATTTATGCACAGTAGGATCATTGATGTGTTATTTATTAGACTCACTCTTTTTGTTATAAGCCTATATTTTTGTGATAGCTATACATACCTTATCTTCCTTAATTAACAACAAATTAAAACTGAATTTATGTTAATTTAATACCAAATGGCTATTTTCTGAAGACTAGATTAGCAAATGACATCGTCTTTCATAGCCCTCATTGACCTGCTAAGTCCTTCTTAGTTGAACAGTTTTCCTACAGTTAATCTTTTTTTTTCTTTCTTTTTTTTTTTTTTTTAATGCTTAACTGTCATAGGTTTTCTAAACCTCTGGATCACATAGGATAGCCAGAAGAGTGTAGACTATGCTCTAGTTACAAACTTTCTTCTACATATAAACAGTTAGAATGTTATTGAAAGTACAGTTAAACTCACAGAGACTTTGAATATGAGTAACATCACTGAGAAATTAGTTTTCCTATATTCAGCCCTGTTTGGTTGTTTTTTGGTTAATCTTTTGTTTGTTTGCTTGTTTTTACTCTGTTAAGATTATTGGTTTTAGCCAGATTAGATTAAAAATGGAGTCGCTCATAGAATATAATTTGTGTGTCTGCATGCTGTGTGCATGCAAAATTTTAGATGTTGGTATCTGCAAAGTGTTGCTTGTTTTAGTAGAGTCCTTGGGGTTGAAAGAGTGGTACTTGAAATGGGAATTGAGGCAAAAATGATGCACTGTCCTTCTGAACTTACAGATAGTCCAGAAGTCACCATTGTTCTTATTTTAGCCAGATAAGCAGCAGAGTAGAAAAAAAAAAAAAAGAAAAAAGAAAAAAAGAAAAAAAGGAAAAAAAAAAGCCTGATTTTGAACTTGTCATTATTTGAGAAAGCTTTCAATATCTGCAGAGGCAGATATTCAAAGTTATTCAAAAAAGTAAGCATGCAAAATTACAAAAAACAAGCCCAACAGCAGAAAGCAGAAAGATAGAAAGGATGGAATTTCTTTCTTCACCACAAATGTGAGATCCTGAAAAATCTCTCTGTATACCGTCAGATAAATTCATTTTCTCCCTCCACTCTTTCAAGATGTTGTGTAGGAACATTCACGGAATGACAGACAAACATACTAATGATTAAGCACAGAAAAAAAATTTAATAAACTTTTATTTTAACTATGAGTATTTTATCTGTGATTGGAAAAGTAGAAGAATTTGTAGTGTTAAAATAATGTTATTTCTTGTAAAATCTAAGTTTTCTAAATTCCTTCAGCAGTGCTAAGTAATTTGGATGAAATGTCTTTATCTCAACATAATTGAGGTAAAAGCTATTGTAGTTAATAATAACATTTCATTTGAGAAATTAGCAAGGACAGATTTCATTTGCTTCTGCCTTCACCTTGCATATTCCTTATCTGCCTGTGGCCATTGGAGGGGACAGGAAACTGTAGTTCATAGCTACTGCAGCTTCCTACTTGTTTATGCCAAATGTTCACCTGCCAGTGGATGAAGAAATTAAGCCAAAAATAATGTCAAAAAGTAATACTTTTCAAATGCAATATTGCATATATGGTGTGATTTCTGTTTTTTCTTCCAATTTAGCATGTATGAATTGCATAATATATATTGCTCACTTTTTTTAATACAAGAAAGTGCTCACACAATTTGACTTAGCCATTCCTTTTTCAGAGTATTAGACCTTCCAGATTATTATTTACTGAGTTAATGCTAGTTTATTTTCACTTAATTTATATACATTTTAATTTGAATTTAATAAATGTATGCATTATACCCTTCCTTTGGTGACCTTACCCCAAGAGTTTGTCATTTTGATTTAATTTGAACTCCAGAATTTGTATTGTCAATTTGTTTAGATTTTGCATTCAAGGGTATGTGGTTAAAAATAATCAATCAAAAAGAAAAGCTTTTTTTTGTTTGTTTGTTTTTTGTTTTTTTTTTTGTTTTTCTTTTTTTTACATCAGAGAACTTCCATTTCTAGCAAAAAAAACAAAACAAAACAAAACAAAAAACAGACTTTTTGGATAGAACTATAGCAAAAGAACCTGTTGCTGCTTTTCGATTTGCACATAGTTGTTTTGGTTGTTTTTATGGTTGCTTTTTTTCTCCTTTTTAAAGTGAAAGACTGGTAATATTTGATAATATTGTTTCAAATATTAAGAAATTTTACTTTTTTTTCCCTACCATCCCCATCCAACAGGAAAAAAAAATGGATATACATAAGTAATGGGAACAATATGAAAGAGGGTGAACAGATCACTTAATTGAACAAATGAATTCCTGTCCTTATTGGTTGCTGAACTTAAACTGGGGAATTGTTGTACTTAGAAGCTGGGGAAATGATAAGCTGTTTCCATAAATATTTTTACACTGTTAAAGCATGTCATTAATAGACTCTATCAAATCGGACCAAGGGTCTGCATCCAACAGCCTCATCATCTATGTAGTCATGAAGTGAATGTCATCAGAAATCACTGGACTTGAACACTTATCAGCTTAGTGTGATAAAAGGACTGTATTTTTGTTTATACAATAACCTGGAATCCTCATATTAAAAAGTGGCAAATTTTTTTGCCCTTTCCTGTTCTAAGTGTGACACATGTAACAATTATTCATCATTCCATAATGGATCATTTTTATCGGAGTTCTTTGTCTCTTCTATATATATGGAATAAATATTTATGTTTTCTCATTTTTCTGAACTAGGAGATACTGATAGAATAGGTTTGAAGTGTCAACTATAATTCATTGCTTGCAAAGAAAGGCTTTATACTGATACTGTGTGAAAGGAAAAGAATATCTAAATCATTTCAGCAGCAAGCTTATAACCAAGATAATATCAGCATTTTCCTTCTTGAAAATATATCTGCCATAAATTAAAGGAGGTCTTTGGTATTTTATTAAAATGTTTGTGACAAGTTTAACCCCATCTTCAACAAGAATGGATGTATGAATACAAAAATCTTTTTGAAGAAAAAGTGAAGGTCAAGTGAAAGTTAAAACAAGCTTGCAGTAAACTTAATACTAATTCTGCAAATACTTTAACAGAACACTAAGAAATTTTGATGCTTATTTAGTACCGATCTGAAGGTGCACGTTCTCTGTGGAGTAAGGTACATATTTAATATAGGGAGCATATATAAAAAATGTGATTTTATGGGATATACTCAGAATTTAGGTTTGGAATGCTGCCTAGAAATTTGATAACTGTTTTATTTACAAAATCAGATGTTAGAAGACAATTTGAGGATGAATCTTTCTTTGTCATAACTAAGACACGTGAAGCACTCCTTCATGTTGGAATTAATTAGTATGTTAGGAAGATGAATAATGTAAAGATATGTATTTGTGCTTTCTAGTGACGTGAATAAGCTAAGTGATCTTATAGTATTTGGTGCTGTTAAATTCCATTTGCATCATAGGAATGATAAGAATGTCATTAATGTGAAACAAAAATTAATTACTGTGATAAAGCAATAGGGCTTGTTTAATAGTGCATGATCAGTAGCTTGAAAGTTAGTTTTAATTTCAGTTTTAAAACCTGTAAATATTTTCCGTTTCTACGAGCAATGAATTTACTTTAAACTGGTTGCTTTGCAGAAACGAAGTGTTATGGCTGACTCAATTGCCTTGCCACCTGTTCTTGCTTTAATGTTGCACCATCCCATCCTGAAATCAATGTGCATTATAAGGGTGACGGACATTCCCTCTATTGTCCATGGAGTACATTTGTGTAAGCAAATCTGTGACTTGGAGAGCTCAAACACAAGTATGAGGAATCCGAGTCATGGAAGCTGAAATTGGCAGCTTTTCTGTGTCAAACAGGTAAATGAATTGGTTAGCACTCTTCGCATTTTGTTCAGGTTTTTAGGCTTTTTTATTTCAAGGTTATGTTGTTCATGTATACAGAATTTTTGACAGTGTCCCCCTAGATAACACAGTACTTCAACCCAAGAAACTGCCATCAGCTGTGTTGAGAACCTTCTTTAACTGATTCATTCAACTGCTTATGAGAGAAAAGCAATGGCATCAATAGCATCTGTATTTATACATTCTACACATTTCATTTATAAATGCTATAACAATAGAGACATTGTCTCGACACCATGCAGTCTGGACACTGCATCCGCTTATCTTATGAAGAATGTTAGTAAATTAATAGTAATAAAGTTAAGTAGTCAATTGAATTGATCTATTTTACAGCTATTCTAAGTGTGATTGTAAACTTTTTTTTAAAGTAAAATCTTTTCTCTCTGTTTCCTTTTCCTAGTACAAAGGAAGATATCTAATGTTGAAAACAAACCTTAACTAGGCGGACAAAAAGCAATTCTGAAAAAAAAAAAAAAATCAATCTGTCTGTATCTATATAGGTATACTTTTGGTCACTTGCACAGAATTAAGTGCAAACTAAAGCTTAGAATTCATAGCGTTTTTCTCAAAGAGTTTTTTTCTTTGAATAATAAACCAGAAACAGAGAGTTACTATATGAGGATATGTCTACTTTGAACTATGAACTCTGTTGGGAGTCAGGCTCTTACATGTCATCAGTTTAGACTGTTATATGCATTTAGTGTCTTAGTATTCACAGTGCATCTTTTCAGAGCTTTAGCTTACCGATGTGTATAGCCGCATATTCCAGAGGCTTTTCTTGCTCTGGAAAAGCCTCAGTGTTCTTTGTTCCAAGAATATGGGTACACTAGATGAATGGATTTCATTACAAGTTGGTTGTTTTTCTTTGAATTTGAAATACTTAGAAATGCTTGGCTATCTTCATCCCTTTCTGAAGTGTGGGGCATATCTGACGCTTGTGGAATAAGTATGATGCTTTCAGGGCAGACTGAGCAGGCACACATAAATGCTGCTCCCTTCATAATTTTCAGGTGTGCCATGACACTTCTAAAGCAAGAATACTACAGGATCATGTAGTCTTGTAGACTCTGAATGACTGGTGTTGACTTCTGAATTTCTTCATGAGCGTTCATATCTTCAGAATGCTCTGTGAGGAACAGGAAGCCCATCATTGATCAGAAATGCAATCATGTTACTTTTTTTCATGTGTTCCAAAAAGCTGTAAGCATGTGGCTTATACATTTCAGCAAGTCAGCCAGCCAATCTCATGTTTGAAAGTGTTATTTGAAGCCCAATGGAGCAATGGGTTTTCTGAAGTGTTAATTTTTGCTAGACTGTATATGTCTGAATGTGCCTTTCTAAGGGCATGAAAAATGTTGTTGGCTGCAGAATATCTACTTTTTGATTTTGAAGGCCTTGATAGATAAATGGTTCATAAACATCAGTGTAAGAAGCAGAATAATGTGCAAGCCAAGCTATTGAAGAGATATGGCATTTCAAATGTTTGGACAGGCATAACATTTTGTTGTCGGTTGCCTCTTATTCTTTCCTGCCATGGGCTATAAAATAATATGCCTTAAGGAAAGGAAATTAAGTAATGTATTTAACATTTTTTTATTACTGCGAATATGTAGGTGTTGTGGTGAAAGCAGAGTGAGTTAATCTATAGAAATTAGTTACAAAATTATCTCAGCTGCTACAAATGTGATCACAACCTGCTGTATTTCTCAGTAACAGCTGAGACAGAGGCTTCTGTTGTCACTATTAGTATCTGAATCTTTTTTCAGACTGATGAAATATTAATGTGATGGGTGTTCTAAAATATTTAAAAGTTTGGGTTATGAAACTGGTGTCCAACGGCAGACATAACATTATCAGCAATTAGTCCACTGCAACGAGACTTGAGTTCTCTCCTCCAATCCATCCCAACTGCACTAACATTTTTGGCAATCCCTTCAGCTTGAAAAGACAGGAAGTTTAAATACAAACTACAAATAAAGATAAAAAAACTGGGATGGGCAGTAATTAGATGCTGTGATTTAGACATGGATAAATTCTCTACCAAAGGAGAGAATAAGAACTGACTTCTGACAAATGCTGTTATAGGCTGCTGAATGGAGAGGTCTAAAAAAGACTGAATGCAAAGTGTTGTATCCCTGCATTTGAAATGTTTAATTTTAAGATTCATAGTCATTCATGGTCAGCTGTATAAACTGTTTTGCTGAACAGAATAAACCTGATGATAAATACCATTTTGTGTATTCAAGAAACAGGACTCCTGGCTTAGAAGTCCTTAACAGTGAATGAATGAGCTAAAAATAATGTAAATGAAATATTCAATGCATGTCAACTGTAAAAGTGGACACCAAAGGTATTGCTTTTTCTGGTTAGAATACATCACAATTGTCTCTCTTTTAGATCAGGTGACTGGAGACGTCTTTCTTTTTCCCCTTGATTTCAATGTTGTTTTGTTTTCCAAGCCTTTTAATGTCAGATTTAAAGGAAAAAAAAAAAAAAAAAAAAGAAAAAAAAAAGAAAAGTGTTTTTGTTTGTTTGTTTGTTTGTTTGTTTTATTTTTTTGTAAGAAAGCAAACTAGCTGTCAGATATTTCCTTCTAGGAACATCTCCTCAGTCACCCACTTTGACTGTATCTATAAATGGTAAGCTGTTAATTCTACCTTGTCCTTGTAAAAGAGATGTTCTTTTAAAAAAGGAAATGGAGCAGAAACAAAGAGAGAACTGTGTCTTAAAGGAACGGAGGAATGGACAGCAAAATTTTCAGTTATGCTAGGGATCTTCAGAAATCTTCCCAGTTAAAGAGATGAGAAGTAGACTGTAAAAGCTGGAAGGAAACCAGCCTGGAGATGGTGAAATGTTTGCCAGAGAGTGAATGTCTGCATGTGTTGCCAAGGCAGCAAAAGGAAGTAGCTTCTGGGAGAGAGTGCAACCTTCAGACATGTTTTGGGCACCTACTTTTGTCTAAAGCTATCAGTTCTAAACAACCAGGCTGTGTTGCATTTAATGAAACCATCCAGACAAAATAAAATTGTTAGCCCTCACCTCAATCACTCAGAGAAACAGCAAGAAAAGACAATCACAAGTATAGCCTGTATTTTTAGATAGACTAATAATGTGAGTCCTTTCCATTACGTGAGCCCTACTAGTTTATTGCTGAAAACCAGTGCAGGTCTTCTTCATCTTCTCACAGCTTAACTTTGAAATGTTCTACAAGGACAGCTCTGAAGTAATGCCTGTTATTTTGTTATGTTGGCCCATATCAGTGTCAGCTGCTGCTGCTATGGCAGTAAAGGTTGAATCTTCCCAGCAATATTCCATTACATTTTGTTGCCAAGTGAGAGATGGCAGAAGAGGGGCATTCTGAGAGAATGGTGTCTGATATTGGAGTGCATGTGAAGCAAAGTTGTGTCACTGGATTCCTCCATGTGGGAAAAAATGGCACCCGCTGACATTGATCAATGCTTGCTGAATGTTTATGGAAACCAAATAGTAGCTGTGATCACAGTGAGGTGGTGGGTGGTGTGTTTCAGCAGTGGGTGCAGCACCAGTGGGTCACCTCTGCTGGTGCAGATTTATACAAGCAGAGCATGCAGGTCGTTCATTATTAGTGAAAATGCATAGCTACAGGTGGCACCTATATTGAAAAATAATGTTTTGTAGCTGAGATTTTGCTCTATCAAATAGTGTTACTGTGCTCTTTGTGTCTGTTGTAATTTCCATGGAAGTAAACAGCAGGAATTACTTTTGGAGTGACCTACATATATAAGCAAAATCCTTATATCTTGTGAGAAATTGTGGAACTTATTAAGAAGCAATTCAGATTTCTGTGGTGTGTAAAACTGACAATTATGGCTATGCAAAATAAACTGCATTACAAAAATACTTCACAAATGGTACAAAATACTCCATGGTTCCTTTTTCCCAGTGACATACAGTTGAGAATTTAGCATGCATCCCCTACGATAGAATTAATTTATCCGCCTTTGGCTTTTATTTGTTGTGTTTTCCCACTGTGAAGGCAAGTAGGAGAGACACAGTTTAGTGCTGATGGTTGTTGCAATGAGCTGCCAGTGAGCTCTGGCAGTCAGTTCACTTACTTTGTGCTTACTGAAGATTCTGATTTGCAAGACTATAATCCATTAGTTTATTGAAATCTTCTTTTGGTTCGGGTCTGTATCCTGATTCTACCCAAAGCATGACTTAGACATGGATCTGTATGAAGAGATAAAAGTTTGGCTAGGATTGAAAGGTATGGGGCATTGAATGTT
Source organism: Tetrao urogallus (assembly GCF_951394365.1). Classification (NCBI taxonomy): domain Eukaryota; kingdom Metazoa; phylum Chordata; class Aves; order Galliformes; family Phasianidae; genus Tetrao; species Tetrao urogallus. Next base: position 25,769,106 of record NC_136820.1, on the reverse strand, counting down.
GTGATGGTAGAATCTGCATGCTGTACTTTCATCGTACTTATGTTGCTTGAAGATAGTTGGGTTTTTATTTTTAATTAAATAGCCTCTGGTGAATCTTACTGATGATGTTCTGATGCTTTCTGAGTCATCACTGGATCTGCAGAACTTCTGCAAGGGAGACACTGTGATGGTGGTTTTTCTGCCCCTTCTTTGCCAGGATGCACAGTTGGCAAGCCCCTGGAATCCACAGTTATCTATTGTTTTCAGGATGTCATCAAATTCTTATCTGTGGTAAAGTAGTCTAGGAAAGACAAAGAGAAAACAGCAATATTAATTTACTGGGAAATCACTGTTTTATGCAACTCTAAAGTATGTATAAGGCTTTCCTTAAATGGGCTCCTAGCTGCTGTGGTGGGCTATTTAAGATGTGTATAAATGGTTTGATCTACAAAAAATTAGGAAATGATACCTGCTAATAAGGAAGCTATTGCTGAATAGGGTAGTTTATACTCTTAAAGGCTGCTACAATATACAAATCTGAGCCAAGCAGTTGGGATAAGGATTACAATCAATTATTGTGACTTTCAGCTGTCTCTTCCTTTTCTTTTTGTCAGACTTAACCTCTTTCTTGCCCTTTTGAATCATATCTGTGTGGTAATTGTATGCACTCATAGCTAGTTTTGAAAGCCAGTTTGTGTGGAGTATGTGTAGGTTAGACTTCTGTTAATGAGGAGCTGACTGTGGGATTGGATTACTGCCTTCCAACACAAAACATTTCCTCTTTCAGTATTTTCACTACATTTTAGTCTATATTAAAGTGGAAATGGGATTAAAAGGACAAAGCGTGAAGTCATTTGCTGAAGCAAACAGTGTTAGTGCCAAATTTTGTATAAAAAGATGCTACTGAAAGGACTGCAGGGCTCTCTTCTAATCCACAGAGAATCCCTCCGCCTCTGAGTTTAAGGACTTCATTTTCAAATACAATGCACATGGGGTACGTAAAGCCCTGTTAAACAGTTCATTTTGTGCATTCATCTCTTGTTTGTTTACGGTATTAAAAATGTTGTTTCAGCCTGGAACAATCCCATCCATGCAGAAATCACTTTGTAAATGTAAATACTGTATTAGTGACAGCTCTGTTCAGAGCAAGAATTTTAACCTCTCAGGAAGTGCCAATTACTCTCTTCCTGTAAAGCTTTAAATATATGAAAGAAATTTCTTCATTCTATTTTTCTCAGTGAAAAAAAAAATACAGGAAAAAAAAATGGTTATATTGGTACTGTATGTAACAGTGAGCAGTTCTCACTATTAGTGAAAATGATGTGTTGATAGAGCAGTGAATTATATCTGCTCTTGAGTGGAGGGACTGTTATATGTAAAATTTCTGCTGTCCGTTCTGAATATAGCAAAGTTTGAAATGCAAGCAGAAGATAAGACAAAAATGGTACATTTTAAAATTCCCAAATCAGAAACTTGATATCCAAAAGTTTGTGCACACAAATATGTAATCTTGGGTCACAACCTTAAAAATTGCTATCACTTGATGCAGAACAACCAAAATTGATATAATTCAGGTTGACCACTGTATCATTCATAGGGGAGGTACTGACTACTGCTTAAATGCTGTTAGAATATTAGTCTTCCTTGTAAAGCAGGTACTTGTCCTCCTGGAAAAGAAGAATAGACATTATCAAATTCATTTGATCCATTGACTGATTAACTAGTACCCAATAGAGTTACTTCATTATGCTTTAAGAATTGGCTCTATTCTCTTTTCATCATTCCATACGAGGCACTTTTTTTTTTTTTTTTTTGCATTGCCTTCTGAGTGCTCTCAAAGCATATTTCCAATTAAATAATTCTCTGGTCAAAAACAAGTTTATGAGAAGTAGAGTAGCTTTTCATATACTTTATAGCATGCTGCATATTCTACTGAGTCTTGTATCATAAAATTTGTGCTATTAGTGGTTGTTTACTTTCCTGGAGATAAAAAATAAGCATCAGAATTTAGAACCAGACAATTTCTTGCAATAAGTATACTCGTTTTACATTTTCTATCCTGGTTTCAAAAAGAACATATGATGTTCTGCAGTAGAAAAGTTAATGCTTTTAAAGCCTTCTGTACTTTCTAAATGTAATGACAATGACAGCACTTAGCATTTACATAAATCTTTTCACGCATAAGACTCCATTCTGACATGGGAAGCATTATTATTCACATTTTACTAGTAGGTTCTTTAATGTAGCAGCGAGCTCAGTTTCCATGCCTCCTCCTCCCTCCTAGGCCAAAGAGATGATAGAGTAGGATGACAAATATTAGAGTTTAGCTTGTAGCTGAAGATGTCCTCATCTGAATCTCAGTCCTTGCTTTACTGTAGACGCATACTTTATCTCAGTTTCTGTTAGTGACACGCCCATAGATTATAAATCCTATTATGTAACTCTCTCCCATTTCCTCCTCCCCCTCCAGTGACATCTTCCAGCTAACCATACAGTTTTCTCAGCTTCACATAGGGATTTCGTACCTTGATCTGAACATGGTTCTCTGCACAAAAGAGCAGCTCCACTGACTTACTCCTCAAGTCCCAGTGCTATTTTCCTAAGACACCTGCAAGAACTAACAGATTTTGTATGTCTGTTATGTACAGTTAGTTATTTTATAAGGAAATTTAAAATTATGTAGTAGCTCACATTTTGGCGATGTCTCTATCACTCAAAATGTGTCACCCATACTCAGCAAAAAAAAATAATAATAATAATAATGTGAGATACATTCCCATTATCCTGATTCACTTAGCTTCTGTGATGTTTTATTTCTTATCCTTCTTTCTTTCATAAGTGATTCTAGACTGTACAAGATCAGACTGTCCAGATGTGTTTGTACAATATGTGCATGACTTAGATTATTAATTGATGTTAAAACTATGCCAACATATTACACTTCATCAAAGTAAACTGCAAAATATTGGAAAGAGGTAGGGTACCTTTCAACTGTAGCCATTCTCTGACCCTATGATCAGTTTAAGGGTTTTGAAAGCACAAGGAAAGCAACAGGTAACAACACTTCTCAGGTTTTCCTTTTAGAGAACCTCTCTCTTGAAAGATTTCATTGAAATTAAATGAATTAAAGATACTTCAGTTCAGTTCCAGTGAATACAACTGACATTAGTGAAAGTTCTGACAAAGGGAAATATCAATTAATAGAGGAAGAACAAGATCCTTGATTTGTTGTCTATCAAAATTGACAAAATAGACAGCACTTACTGTATTTTCTTAGGTAGTAGGTAGTACAGTTACATATCTGTTTCTAAATTTAAGTGCTGGTTTAAATGGTGCTACTAGCTTTTGGAGTTTCAAGATTTTACATTACCTAGGGTACGTCGAGTTAAGACAAAGCATGCAAAAGAAATTGTATCAATTGCTAGGTAATATTTGCTACAGGAGAGCATGAGCCTGTTTTTTTTTTTATTTTCTACTACCTATTCTGTACTTGCAAGTAAAATGAACAAATATGTAAGTATTTTCTACATACATCCTATAGGTAATACCTTTAGGTACAGCATTATTATGAGAGCAGCTATTGCACAATGAACAGAACAGTAACTGCTGAGCATTGGGTGAACACCTTTGAGAGACAGCGGACTGAAAGCACTAGGACTTCAGGATAAAACAGTCATCTTAAAATAGCCTCTTATTCTTCTTAAATACTCATAATTTAAATGCTTGCTTTGTCTATTTAAATTCAGTATTCCATTCATAGAGGCCTTGTTCTACAGTATATTTCATACATAACTCCAGTAAATAGTATTGTTCAGTTCAATGATCAGATGACTTGAATGTAATGATGCATGTGTATGTATTTGCATGTTGGGGCTCTTAATGTTGAGAAGAATATTACGTCTTGGAAGCACCATGATACAACATAATAGCAGAATGGGGGAAAAAAAAAAAAAAAAGAAAGAAAACACCATTTCCTGAATGAATAGTCTTCTGAGGAGTGAAGTTTAGTATGCTTCAGCAGTTTCAACAAATTATATTGTGGCTTCAATTTATTAAGGAAATATAGATAAATAATGATTTGTAATGTGAGCATGTTAGCTCTGTAGTGAGCACTTTTACCATAAATACACAAAACACTAATTACTTATAGCCAAACTATCCTAGTTTTGAGAATCTTTTAGAATATAGCTTTTCAGTAATTATATTACAACAAAATATTTTTTCTCCTAGTCTTCTAACAGAGTTACTTCTGGTGTGGTGGAGAGCAGGAAGAGATGGGGAAGCAAACTGTTGTCAAGAGGGCTCTGATGTAGTGAACAAAACAATACTAGATCTATCAGAAGAAAATGTACCATTAACCAGTAAGGGATCCTTTTTATAGTGATTGCCCAGACAACAGTAATAAGATCTGTCAGTTAATTTAATTCTAAACTCCTGAAAAGCAACTAGGCTTTGTTTGTTTGTTTGTTTGTTTGTTTTTTGTTGTTGGTTTTTTGTTTTGTTTTGGTTTTTTTTTTTTTTTTTTTTTTTTTTTCTTTTCTATTTTTTGCCTTCAAAATATATAAATATCATTAGAGGAAAGGTTTTGGAAGGATTTCAGAGGATGTTTGGAGGCAGATTTTTCAGAGCAGATTTTTCAAGTTTCATTTTGATTATGGTATTACTTTAAATGCTTGGACATTGCATTACTTCCAGTAGGAAGAGTTTCATCAGATTATAGCTTCAGAAAAGTGCAGTGAAACATCATTATTATCATGACAAATCACCAAAAAATCCCTCAGTGTATCCACTGAATTAAATATCATTTGGCTTTAGAACCATTGGTGGTTTAACAACCGATGGACAACTCAGCCTTACCACACTGCTCTCCCATTCCTCCTCCTTGGAAGAATGGGGAGAAAATGTGATGAAAAAAGGAGAACTCAGAATCAAGATAAGGACAGTTGAATTTAGGGAAAAGAAAACAACAATGACAACAAAGTTATCATAGAAGCAAAAGAAGAAAACAATTATTCTCTACTTCCCATCAGCAAACAATGTTTAGCTACTTCTTGAGAAACAGGACCTCAATTGCTGGGGAAGACCAATGCTTTCATAATGAGAGCTCCCCCTCTTCTCCTTCACATCCCTTTTTCCCTATCCCAGCTTTTATTTCAGAGCATGACTCCATATAACAAGGAATATCCCTCTGGTCAGCTTGGATCAGCTGCTGTTATTATGTGACCTCTTCAGCTCTTGCCCACCCCCAGGCTGACTCCCAACGCCTAATGGCTTGGATTGAAGAACCAGCCTTGGTGCCAGCACTGCTCAGCAGCAGCCATAATATTAGTACTGCTCTAGCTACATATGCAAAGCAGATCACTGTATGGTCTGCTGTGGGGAAAGTCAGTTCCATTGCACCAGAGCCAGTGCCAAACCCCACCTCGAAATGCAAAGTGGAGTTTGAAGAGATTTCATTCTACTGTTAAACATAATACATTAATTTTTCATTTAGAACCTGATCAGCTTGAAACTATTGAAACATCAGTTTATTATGTTACAGTTTTGATTCAACTTTTGCTATATGTTTATTACCAATACACCTCACAATGGTGTATTGGTAATAAACAATGCTCCTCTGTATGAAACAGGAATATATATGCATAATTACAGGATCAGAACAGTAAGTGCTACCTTAAATACAGAAATAAAGTCAAAATATAACAACAAATTTACAAATCTGTCTTTACTGTCAAGCAAACTGAATCCCAATTTCTGAACCATAGATCTTGTCCTATTTGATGTAAGGTCCATAGCATAAATGTTTGAGTGTTACTGTGTAATTAAAAGAATGAATGTACATCTCTGTACATCTGATCCTGGACTAGAGTGCTCTTTGTGGGATTATATTTATTGGATGTTGAAATCATTGAAAAAATTATCTTATTATAATTGTTAAATTCTGAATTTAATCCTTTTATTGATATTGTGGTAGAACGTGCAATTCCTTTTTACTAAGCACCGTATGTGTAGAGGCCATAACAACAGTAAAAAGAAGCAGAATTTCTGCTTTTGTCATGCAGAATTTTTTCTGTCGAGTTATTTGACTATAAATCTAAAGACTGTTGTGTGAACAATACACAATAAATAAATAAATAATGTAATACTGGTAATCTATTAAAGTGTTTGCTCTTCAAGGATGCCTTCCTGAGAGCACAAGAACTCTCTGTCCATCTGAATAAGAAAGCAGGCAGAGGAGGTGGAAAGCTGGCGTGGCTTGGTAAGGACCTGCTGGGCATGCTGAGGGCAAAGAAAGGTGCGTACAAGCTCTGGAAACAAGGGTGTGTCACCTGGGAAGAATGCAGGGATGCCGTCCAGACTTGCAGATGTTGAATCAGGAAAGCCAAGGTACAGGCAGAACTGAACTTGGCGAGGGACATGAAAAACAACCGGAAGATTTTCTACAGGTACATTAGCCGGAAGAGACAGGCCAAACTGAGTGTACCTCCTTTGGTAAATGCAAAAGAAGAACCGACTTCAATGGATGAAGAGAAGGCTGAGGTACTGAATGAGTTCTTTGCCTTGGTCTTCACTGGCGGCCAGGATTCCAGTATTTCTCACGTCCCTGAGCCATGCATCCCTAAACCTCTAGGTGGGGACCGGGGTGGTAAATTTCCCCCCGCTGTGAGGACAGAGCAGGTCCAGACCACCTCATGAGCCTGAATGTGTACAAGTCTATGGGGCTGTATGGCACGCATTCCAGTGTTCTGAAGGAGCTGGCTGAGGTGGTTGCTGAGCCGCTCTCCATCATATTTGAAAAGTCATGGCTGTCAGGTGAGGTCCCGGATGACTGGAGGAAGGGTCACGTCACTCCCGTTTACAAGAAAGGGAGCAAGGAGGACCCCGGGAACTACAGGCCAGTGAGTCTCACCTCTGTGCCTGGGAAGATCATGGAACAGATCCTCCTGGATGATATGCTTAAACACATGAGGATAGGGCGTGTGATCTGAGACAGCCAGCATGGCTTCACCAGAGGAAGGTCATGCTTGACCAATCTGGTGACCTTTATGATGGAGTGACAGCATTGGTGGGCAAGGGAAAGGCAACTGATGTCATTTACCTGGACTTGAGCAAGGCCTTTGACATGATCCCCCACCACATCTTTATCTCCAAATTGGAGGGATGTGGATTTGGTGGGTGGACCACTTGATGGATAAGAAACTGGTTGAAAGGGTGAAGACAGAGGGTGGCCATCAATGGCTCTATGTCCAGGTGGAAGCCGGTAACAAGTGGCGTCCCCCAGGGGTCTGTCTTGGGACCGGTGCTCTTTAACATCTTTATCAATCAACATCGATGACGGAATCGAGTGCACCTTTAGCAAGTTTGCTGATGACACCAAGCTGAGTGGTGTGGTTGACACGGTAGAAGGAGGGGATGCCATTCAGAGGGACCTCGACAAGCTGGAAAGGTGGGCCCGGGTGAACCTGATGAGGTTCAACATGGCAAAGTGCAGAGTTTTGTACTTGGGCCAGAGGAATCCCAGGCATTCATACAGACTGGAAGGAGTGGTCCTTGAGGGCCCTGCGGAGAAGGACCTGGGGGTCTTGATAGATGAGAAGCTTAACATGAGCCAGCATGTTAAGCCAACATGTGTGCCCATGTGTCTCGGAAGGCAAATGGTATCCTGGGCTCCATCAAAAGAGGGGTGGCCAGCAGGGACAGGGAGGTGATTGTCCCCCTCTACTCTGCTCTTGTGAGTCCCATCTGGAGTACTGTGTCCAAGCGTGGAGCCCCCTGTACAAAAAAGACAGGGAGCTGTTGGAGAGGGTCCAGAGTTGGGCCACGAAGATGATCAGGGGACTGGAGCACCTCCTCTACGAAGACCAGAAGGATTGTAGATGCCCCATCTCTGGAGGTGTTCAAGGCCAGATTGGATGGGGCCCTGCGCAGCCTGGTCTAGTATTAAATGGGGAGGTTGGTGGCCCTGCATGTGACAGGGGGATTGGAGATTCATGATCCTTGAGGTCTTTTCCAACCCTGGCCATTCTGTATGATTCTGTGATAAAACTGTAAGTAATTAACATAACTGGCATGATGTGTTCATGTAATTAGAGGTTTGAATGTCCCTTTGTTTTTGGGGGACCTATGAAAAGGAATTGTGTTTAAAAACTAAAAAGTAAAAATTCTCTTCCAGGTCTGATTTCTTTGTCAGTAGTGTAGGTATTATTTGTTGCCATAGCTAATCCTTCTGTCTACTTACAAAGCTTTTTCCATTTCTATAATTTATTACTGGTAATTTAATGTCATTAAAAGTAGTCATTATAACAAATACAAAGACATTTTCACAACGTTTTTTTAAAGTGCTTTTTGTAAAATGGATGACTAAGATACAGGTATTTGCTCTGTTGTCCAATTGACCGTATTATCGTATTAACTCCACTGAAAGATCCATCTTTTGTGCCTTGAGCCTGAACAAAATACCACGAGTGTGTTCAGGTGAAGCGCTCTGATGAAATATAAAATAAAAAAGAGAAAGGTTTCTGAATTGTTAGTTATCACATTATAGAAATGTTTTCATGAATTCCCAATTTATAATACTGCAGCACACTTTTAAAAATGAATTTCCTTTAGTCATTAGGAAAAAAAACTTTTGTTGTGCTTTTTACAGTAATTTAATTAAGCATTTCCTGTAAGTTCATTTCAGTATCTGTCATGCTTGCTAAAGTTAGAATTCAGAATAGAATGGTAGATTAATTGCCTTTTGTCATAGATGAAATAAGAATCCTAAATTTGCAGAGTCATGAAATTTGTGTTCCTCAATTGCTTATTCAATGCTTTGGAAATTTGAATCAAGAAAGACTGAAAAAGAGGGCCAAAGGTTGTTAAATGTAGCGAGTAACACAGATTTTGAACTTTACTTAATGAACCGAGTGTTTATTACTATGAAATAAATGCACCATTTAAAGAATTATGGTGAAAATGTAAAACATTAAAACTCTAATTAATTTTGATCAGAAGCATGCAGTGCACTCATCTTTCCTAAAACATTTTCATTAAGGTCAAGATTTTCTTTGTTATTGAGATAAATGTATTTCTTTTGCACAACATTTCTCTGCAAACCATGTACATCATGGATGTTTAGTGTGGTATATTTGACTCTAGGCTGTAGTTTGAAGAAGCATTTTTGTGGAAGTCATGTGTGCCTAGTTTTCTGTTATATGCTTTATATCACTTTGGAAACAAATAATGTTCAGAACCCTTTATCAAAGGCTGTGTGCACCCAAACTTATTTGTGAAAAAATAGTCAAAGCATGGGAAAAAATCTTCAAATATCTGTCAGTAATTCACATGTAGAGCATAACAATTGAACAGCAAAAACAAAAACAAAAACAAAAAAACAAAACCACAAAGCCAAACCAAACCAAACAAAAAAACCAGCCACATTTATTTCTTTGCTTATTATTGCACTACACTTAGAAATAAAAATGTATAAAAGAACTGCTCATTTCTCATTGCTGAGTTCTCATGTTGTTCTAAGAAAATGCTATTTTATTTCTCAGCATCAAAAAGTTTTGCTTCCTATAATTTGGTAAATATACACTGTATGGTAAATATTGAAAATAATCCTGATTTGATTATAACAGGCATGGAATTTTCTGTAGTCATATTGCGAGTGTATATATACAGTGGAACTTTTAAATTCATAATTCATGAAAATAACGATTACATTATGAAAATGTTATTGTGATTACCGTATGTATGTTTATTTATGCACAGATGTAAGTGGTATAATTGAGCAGCAAATCTGCCTTAGAAAGGATCTTAATCACAATGAGGTCAGACAGGAATAAGAGACGAGCATGCATCCTGAGACAGGAGCGGAGATTAAGGAAACCTGTCCTTTCAGGTACAGACACAGTACAGTCAATCTCCTTGAAGTAGCTTTCCAGCTATTTCATTGTTGATATTTCAGGCTTGTAATATTTAGCTTTTGTAGATACACTGTAAAGCACATAAACGGAAATCTTTAAAGACTCAATTTGTTTAAAAAGGAGACATTTTCCTGTACTTTCTTCAAGGAGAGCCAGCTGAACTTGTCAAACAATGGTTTGGTTTCAAGCACCACCTGCCCTCAAGAGCATCCCAACTGGAGTGGCAGGCGGCCAAAAGGGCCACTCAGTGGAATGGTTGCCTCCTAAAAGGGAGGGAAACAGATGGAGGACTGGAAATTTGGCATAAAATTCCACTTCTGTGCTAAATGTTAAATGCAATTCTGCTGTAAGGACTCTTGCGGTGGTACATTTTTCTGTATAATCAGAATTAGAAACAAGGAAATAGAAAATACAAAACAGTGACAACCATTTCCAAAAGCCTTCAAGTTCTTGTACCAGTACAAGTTAAAGGGAAGAGGCTGTGATAAGCATGCAGCTGCTTGCATCTTCTGAAGGGAAGCTGAGTGTTGGAGTGTCAGAGTGGTTCTCTTGGTCTTGCATTGCCACCTAGAGTGCAGAGCCCTGCACTACTTCGTGAAAGGACCACCCCGCCCCAACTCCCCTCCCCGCTCCCTCCCTCCCCCTCCCCGCGCAGTTCCAGTCGCTGTATTTACAACAAAACGGGATGGGGAATTGCTTCCAGTTTATTGATGTCATGTTTACTTACATTATAATGCTTAGCTCGTTGGTAGCCTCGGTTTTTTAATGTTAGCAGATCAGCAGAGATTTCGTTATAGGAACTTGGTGGGGTTTAGCAGTAACAATTAATGGAGATGGCACATTAAAAGGTACGACTGTCAACTTGCCAGTGTTCCCACAGGGTGCGTTTTCTTGATGGCTGCTTCAGAATACTTCACGAAGCAAATGTCAAACTTGTCGAGGCTGTCAGTATGAAAATGATCCATGCAGCAAGGGTCTCCTTTTCCTGGGAAACAAACAGCTGCCTTATCACTGCAGGGCTGCAGTGACAGAAAACTGTCATCCACCATGAGAAATTTATATTTGCTCTTAATATCCTTTTGTAAAGAACTGCTCCAGTTGTACTCCATATTTTTGCACCACTCTTCTTTGTAAGGCTTGTCAGCAATATGTTTGAAGCACAGTGCACGGGGCTTTGGAAGAAAAATAACTTCTGATTTAGTGTTGGTTGCTCGCTTTTTTCTGATTTAACACAGAGGCTGACTTAAGACTCAGTTTATAGTCCCGCAAACTCTTTTTTCCTCCAAGTTCAGCCTATTGCATTGGAAAGCAAGAGCTTAACTTACACAAAGAACAGCTGTCCTAGTTTCTAAAGTCCCTTTTTCCTGACGTATTTTAGGAGTTAAGAATTTTTACCTATTTCCAGTTAGTGTTTTGCTTGCTAGAATCTGTGAGGTAGGTGATGAAATACCTCCTGTCCGGGCTGAGGGTTTAAAAATGCTAGTATGCAAACATCCTCTCAATGAGATACAACCAGCAGTATCTATGAACTGTCACATTTTGATTGTACATAGTGATTTTTCTTGTATTTATGAATTAGCCAATATTTAGAGTGATAGTTAGCAAGTATTTAGGCTGATTGCTTTCCACCTACCTGAGTGGGCAAAACTGCTTCCCTGAGAAGAGTCTAGTTTTCTTTCTGCTGGCAGCAGGGACCTTCCTGGTGGTGTCTCAGGCACTGAGGCAATTTGGAACTTGCATGAGGTTTGTGATGCGACCAAACAAGGTTGTACAGACTGCAATTTTGAAGAATTGCCAATATAGAGAGTCTCACAGGTCTTCTGATCATGTTCCCACTGAAGAACATTCTTTGTTCTTCTGGAGATAATTATTTTCATTATGCTTGAGTACACAACAAACTCTTTTTCTAGTCATTATTTGCTGACAGATGTTTCAAGACTTCATTTTTAGAGTTTGAAGTACTTGATGTTTCTTGTTACCAACTGCACATCCTCACTGAAGCTTAATATATTGGACATGTTACAGCTTGTCTGGGTTAAGTTAATATGAAAAGTAGTAGTGTCTGAATTTGATTGTGAGTGTTTTTGAGATGGTATTTCTAATTTATGAGGTAGCATGGAGAACTCCTCAGTCATTTCTTGATGTAGTAGCATACTTTTTATACTGGTCATTTTCTAACTTATTCAGATGTTTGTTTACGTCATACTGCATTCATTAAATTTATAACACAGCTTAAACTTCGCACACGACAAAAACAGCAACTTCATTAAATATACCTTTCATAGTAGAACTTTAGAAATTGTAGGTGTGATGTAATGCACAGATCTGTGAAACTGTGCATTTCCCAGCACAATGAATTGTTGTGTGATCTGTTCTGTGTACAGAATAGTGTCAGATTTCCTGTAGAGTTAAGAACTGTCTCATTCACTGTTATCTTCCAGTAAGTAACTAATGAAATAAAAAGAAATTCTCAGATGTTTCAGATAAAGTTGGATGGAAGGGAGAAAAAGAAAAGAAAGGGATACTCAAGACCCTATTTCTAGGAGGGAGGAGTTGTTTGTTTTTATGTCAAGATTTGTCTACATGGGAATATTCAGGAATAATTACTATAAAAATAACTTTCCAAGTGGGATTTCTTGTTCTTTGGTTGGAGCATCATTTGTAGTTGACCTTAAACATGCTTACCAAGGGAATGAATTAATACAACAAAATTGTACTCTCTCAACTGTCAAATCAAAATTTTCAGAAATTGGAACATAAATGTCAGTTGCGCCCCTCTAGTTTTTGCCACCTAAACACATCTAAATTTCAAAATATTCCAATTAACTTTAGCAGAGATACTGAATGCTCAATACTCTGATAATTCAAAATGTTTATTTAGGTAGCAAACTGTGGGCTCTCTGTTTAAAATTCTTGGCTTTGTTCTGGTTCTGTGACCCACTAATGCTCAGTTACCAGGTGTAAGTAGCATGAGCCAACAGATGCTCACAGGGCATTTGAAATCATCTGTAGGACATCCAAAGGATCTTGTTTCCACCCTGGTAAAAACCATTTAGAAATCTTGATATGGAAGGTCTTCTCTCATGAGATGTCCAGCAGCAATGACTTGAAAGCTTCTAAACTGGTGTTTCATTTAGAATGCTGAGTTTAACTGTGCTTTTTAAAGCCATTAGTTCTTCTCCTTGTTACTGTTATTTTTGTAAACCTGAAAGAACAATTCCAGACTAGTAATCTTAACGCATTTCAACATGAAAATATTCTTTGGCTCTTGAATTCACTTTTTCAGTGAGAGTAGTGATAGTCTCAATAATACTATCTTGAGGGATTCACTTCTTTTTACTCCTCTTACAAATCTCCAGATCTGTGTTGGTGTATACTTTGTGTGAGTGTATTCAAAATCCACTTAATGTTTGAATTGACAGTTGGCTGTAGTCAGAAAAGATACAGAGAGGAGTTTGATTTGTGACATCTGCTAGCAAAATCTACTTTGATGGTTTAACATCTTAACAACAAAAGAACTGTTCTGTTTCAGGATTCTAAGGGCAGAAAGCACTAGTCAGTAGAGTCATAGGTTGAAGCAAAGTAAATAATAACGTAAAATAGAGGTGTGATATACTAACAGGAAAAATGTAAACTGAATTTTGTGGAACAGAAACTGGAGTTCAATATTTCATCTGCATATTTAGTAATACATAAACCAGTAATAGCAACTTTACACACTGCTATCACCAATTATTTTTAATTTACAACAAAAATAAAGGTTTTTCTTCATATTCCTTCAGAATTTAAAGCTTTATAATGGTAAGTGGTAATTAGTAAAACAAATATATTAAGTATGTTTAATCTTCAGTCAGCCACCATATCTTTATAATTTGGCTACATAGGTTAGTTAGCTGAAAACTCAAACATTTTTTAATGACACTAGTAACTTCAATTTAGCATTATATATGCAATAATTGGGATTCCTCGACTTAACAAAAAGAATTAAAATTAACAAAAAGAATAAAAATTACTTAGAAATTTTGCATTGTCAGCAAACTGAAGGAACAGTGAGACTTCGCACCTTGAAGTATGGTCAGTGTATACACTCTATATTGCCCGTGCAAATTCTTCCCAAGTTTACTACGGGCAGTGATGTTGCTTTTCTTGTATGTCATAGGAGATCATGTCTCAAAATCTTCTGATAATTTTTAGTAATGAGCGAGTTGGTGGTTTTCAGTCCACCACCATCACTTTTTTCTGCAGAAAGCAGAATGGGTGTGAGAATTATTAACTCATAATTTCCAATGTCCCCCAACAAGTCTCTTTTGTCCGCGTTGTTCATGTGGTAATTTACAGCTCAGGGAACTGATCTGGATGAAGATTCATATACCAAAGAAAATATTTTCTCCCTTTGTTAATGCATACTGTAAGAAAGAGGAGCCATCTTTCATTTTGCACAAATTACCCATCTTTGGAGATTCTAAGCTCTGATTTCCATTTCAAAATAATATGTGATGCTTTCTGTTCCTGGAAAATGGAGATGGGGTAAAAGTGCCTCTACAAAAAGCTAAGATATCCAATGCGAAGCATGCAGAAAGCTTTTGTAGCTTTCTTTTTTCAGAAAGTGTCAAAATAACAAAAAACAAGATAACAGACAGGGCCCTTGATGACTTGCATGTAGAAGTCTGCCCACATAAATCCAATTTATACTCATCTACTTGTTTGAATACATTTTACCTGGTTGAAGCAGCAGAAAATGAACAAAAGAAAGAACACTGATACTGCAAAATAACCCAAAGCAGATGCTTCTTTCTTTAGTATTCAAGCAGAGCAAATCCTAGACTTCCTTTAACCAGTCAGCCATCATTTCTGCTTATAAAACACTGCACACCGCAGCTGCTACTGTAAACTAGGAAATCTGCCAGATAGCAAGCATGACCTTATGAGCAGAAAATTAAAACATTTCAAGTCTACGCAAAGCTAGTTTCTATTATAAAATCTTTTTCAATGGATAAAACCCAATAAGTAGGCCCAGGAAGTCAATATTCAGCCTCATATCCCTTTGCCCTCCTGTAGTGAAGAAAAGGCACAGGTCCTTTTCTCTGTAGCCTGAAATTTCTGCATGCTTCCTTTATGACTGGAACCCCTAAACACTGGGAAAGAATTACCATGTGGGGTTTACATTGCCTGTACGAAGGAGGAGGACACGGATACTGGAATAACAGCAGGTTATATGCTAGAGAGGTGAATTGGTTGGCACTGAGGTCAGCAGAAATACAACTTCTATAGGTAATGACCTTCGGAAACATACAGACTTGCTGTTCCTTTATTAACAAGCCTGACTTGAAGGAACCTTGCTGTTTTTCTGTTCTTTTTCTGCTTTTTTATTCAACATTTGCTGTATTCTGTATTTGGTGTAAGCAGGCATCTGAGCTTAGCTACACATTGCTGCTTAGTTGTTTCCATGGGTGTACTATATACATCATGCTCTCTTGAATATATGCTACACTGGTAATTTCAACAAATCAATAACCTTAGGTTTCACACATGTGCACAGACATGTTTTCACACCCAAAATAGAAAAACAGAGGTCACTATATGTTTTAAAGATAATGGAAAAGATGGTAATCCAGGAAGTCAAGAAAAAAGCACTTAGCCTTTAGTAGTCAGTCATAAAAATATTTCTCAGTGCCTATTCTATCCTGGAAGGGAAGAAGATTTGGAACTAAAATGAGTTGGAGTATATCCTTCTTTAACAGAACAATGAGCTATTCAATTTTACTCTAATATTGTGTAACATATTATTAGACAATGTTTTTTAATAAGATTTTCTGGTCCTATTCTATTTTGTGATGTTCATGTGATCTTCCTATATGTTTTGTATCTCTGAATCTTCATTATAATTATTATTATAAAACGCTTTGATGCAGAGAAAGGAAGACTAGGGTGCAAGCAGATTTGCATAGAAAAATTAAGTTGCTGATTTAAAGCAGGAAACTACACCCTTGGTTTCTGGGTCCCATTCAACATCCCTAACATTTCTCTTTCTCAAATATTGACTATTGAAGAGTGGTGTTGTAGCAATCAGAATACTTTTTCACTCCCAAACATCTATTTCTTTTCTTTCCTTTAAGTTTCCAAAGTGAGGAAAATCCTCTGTACTGTATTGTGAATTAAAATACATGCAAGAAAACTGGACATACTTTGAATGTGTGGCTGTGGCTGTTCTTGATGTGATGATGGGTTGCAAGTTGCCTTATGAAACAATTTTCTCAGACTTCTGTAATTTATATTTTGGAAGTCACAGTTTTGTACTGGACACAAAACAATATGAGTTCCTATGGAAATGGGCTTTATGATGTCACACTTCATTTTTTCAGTGTGATCCAGCTAAACCCATCATGAATTATGAGCCCAACTCTTGGAGTTGAAGCTGTAGAATATTGTAAGCATGCTGCTGCCTGACATGCTCATGTTTCCTATTTTAGACCTGACTGATCTTCAGATAACATATGGTGGTACAAGTAATTGGAAAATTGGCAGACCTGTCAAGAAAATATGCTAGATGGGACAAAAATACGATGCTGCAGCACATAAAGTGTCGCTGAAGTGAAATTTACTGTCTTTTATCAAAGGGTGAACTAAACGTATCTGGTCTCAAAAAAATGAAACATTTTTCAATGGCAGATGCTTTTCAAAAGTAATTTTTAGAACAATGATGAAAGTTCTTGCATTTGAAAATAATTTAGTGGAAACCTCTGGTCAGGAACAAAGGAAAGGTGTGAAGTACTGTCTGCTGCAGACTGTCTGTGTAGGGTTTAGTAATTTTTTTTTATGTAACCAATCTGCAGATTGGTCATGGCTATTACTGAGACTTTTACTTCTTAAATTATTTTTCTACTATGAATGTAGATGATTAGCCTGATTTAAATTTTGAGTGTTTTTATTTTTATTTCAGCTATTGAGCAGAAACACATGCTTGAATACATGATATTATTTGCTTATTTTTATATTTGTTGGTGAAGAGAAGGATGGCAAAAGTATGTGCAGAACTCTATACATATGTATAAGTATAAAAAGTGTACTTCAGCAAATTGATTAATGTTTGGGTTTTCATTTTCTTTTACAGGAAGATGAAAATGAAGCTGAGGCTGAAAATCCATCTCAGGAACTGAATTTGGAACAGAAAAAATCAAAAAAATAGGGGATTGCTGTTCTTGTTTTAAATATTTGCAAGTTGTGTAACAGTGATTATAGTTTCTCATTGTAAAATTAACAACAAAATTCTCAATAAAGTCACTGAAATTTAAATTCATTCTACACTGGGAAATTAATTATGAAGCTCCTGGTGATATTTGTGATTATATTCAAAGCTGAATTATCAAAACTGAGCACCAGACCAGTGAATTCTAAAAGCTTTTTGAACATGGTGTAGAAAGCTGATGGATTATTCATCACTAAAAACACTTCGTAAGCAAACAGTACATTATTATTATTATTATTATTATTTTTAATTCTACCAAGCAATGTTATCCTTAAAGGATAGTTATAAGTCAGACACATTTTGGTATTTCTGAGCAAGAGCTTTGATACTGAAAAGTGAGATGTATGTTATGTTCTTAAATTCTGAAATTTCTTCTGAACAGTGGTTAAAATAAGTGTTGTTGGGGATTGGGTGAAAGCAAAGATTTTGTGGTTTATAGTGTGTTTTCACATATAATTAGTTTTACATGTTTATGCCTTCCATGATTTCAAAGTTTTTCATATTGTATCATCATTTTCCTCCATGTAAAACCTTTCCATCTTCACATGATCTTTGTCTTTTAATGAATGCCAGTTTTTTGTCTTGATTGGGCCATCCCACACAGTTCTGATTCCTTTGTAACAATATTTGCATTTAAATAGCATAAAATAACTTCTTCCTGCATCATCAGATCTTAAGCGAATACTGAAAATCTAAAATAATAAAAAAGAATTCTTCCTAAAAAAATCTTTTTTATTTACTTCTGCTTTTAACTCTGTATAGGTTACTTAAGTGGGAACGTTAGCACAAGAAACTCAGATGTAGGTTTATAGCTTGATACTTTCACTTGTTGCAATGAAGAGAACAAGAATATTATTCCGTTTCAGAATTGAAGCTGCATTTGCTCAAGTCCCTTGAGGGAATTTTATCTTGCTCTAGGAGAATTGCATCTTCTTCTACTGCAGATGTTTATGTCTTTTTCCCAGTCTTCCATATTATTACTGTTGTTTCTGTATATTTACTGGTAAATCAGATTGGAAATAGTATCAATTTCAATTTTCTTGCTTCTATGTAAATTATAGTTTTATAGTTAAAAGGAACATACCTATGCTCAAGCAATATCTTTTATAAATTCTTTTCTGATTCATGAGCTTCAATTATATAAGTCTCTTCAAAAAATTTCAAATTTGGGTTTATCCACCCAAATTATCATACAAAATTAGCAAATATGGTCTCAATCATGCAAAATGGTCTATTTTTATTCATTTCATGGCAGCAGTTTTCTCTAGGCTATATGGCAGCCTGAGACTGTATGGAAAGTTAAGATGAAAAAGGTAGATACTTGCTTTTCAATATATTTATGAAAATACATTACTTGATCCTCAAACACCTGAATGAGAAAGACAGTACAGATGTTGAGAAATAGAGAAAAGTTCCATTTGTTGTATAATGCTGAAGAGCTTAAAAGAAGTATTACTGTATCTTTCCTACATTCTTAAAGATTTTACATGAAAGAGCAATCACATAAATCATACTTCTACAAAAATCCAGCATATGTCACCAAAAGTCTACATTCAGGCTGATAAATAGAAATTTGTCCCCTTAAGCTAAGTTATTTAATTCAGACAGTTGTAAAATGCCAAAAATCAGAGTTTTCAACTGTAAAATAATAATAATCAGCACTGTTATCATAATCATACTGTTACTACATGACGACAGTCGGTATTGTGCCTCAGAAGAACTAAGTTGAAAAGCCGGTGCAGAATATTTTTTATTAAAGGTATGTCCTTTTATTAAAGGTATGTCCATGCTGTGTCAAGAAGCCAACTTGGACACCGAAAGCAGTCTTATCTCCTGTAGAATGAAGCTTAAAGCATATCAGAATATGTTCAAAGGCTTAGAGAGATGAGATGAGCAAAAGTTTACACAGCTTTAATTAAACTGACTACAGCCATTTATATGGAGCAGTACATTCCTTAAATGTAAACATACACTGACACACATATGTACTTCTGCCCGAGTAGCCAGCTTTAATATTTTATTTTATTCTTCCTCCTACCCTGTTGTCCTTGAATAATAAAAGCTGCTCTGAGAGTCTAGATTAAGAGCTATTTTTTTCCCATTCCATCCCTGTCAAGAATGACAGTGATGATGGTCCCCAGTTGGGAAACTCAGTTTTCTCGTTTACCCCAGTAATAGCTATTTTAGGGTGGCTTAGGGGATAATCACGTTTTTCATGCTTGAGGAGAAACTGTCATTTTCCCCATATTAAAGCCAATTTACCACTTTTTGTACAGTTCATGATGGATTGCTGTTGGTTTTTTATTCATTGCTCCATGTTTGCTTTTTCTCTCCTGTGGAATGCCAGTTGCCTATCTGGGATTTTGTGAGACTCCAACACTGTTTTGTTCTATTACACACAACCACTTCACTCTCAGACGTGAGCAAATTTGTTTATTACTACAATTTTTGTTTTTGGAAAGGATTTCTGACTTTTCAGCTTCCTGGTAGGCCTGCCCCACCCTGATCCAGGGCAAGCACTAGGAGGTGTGGGACCTCATGGCAGTCACACGCAAAACAACCTTTCTAATTTGTAAGAGTGTGTGTTAGGTTGTGTCATGGATATACATGCAGAAGGTTGCTAGTATTTAAAATGTATTTCCTTAATATAATACTCCATTGCTCTTGTCACACAAGCAGGATTTTCATTCCAAACGCTACACATTTGGCATTAGCTACAAAAGCAAAGCTGTTTTTGACACAGATGCTATTCATCTGAAATAACAGAATCTTAAATGTTGTGCAGTTATAAGGATACTCCATAAAAAGAAATCTATTTCTACTATATGTGTGTCTTCCTACTGGTTAAAATGAGGATTCATAGTATTATTGGTATTTTGTTAATGAAATATTGAAATCTACTACTACACTGGTTTTGTGGTGTTCTTTTATGGTTTTTCTCCTGAACAGAACTGATCACAGTGCATTACAGACATGAAATGTGATATGCAAGAGCTAATCCAAGCACAATATTTGTTTTCTGCTCATTAGAGAGCATTGTCATACTTCTATGCTAAGAAAATGATTTAAATATGATTATTCATTCTCAGGAGAATCAGTGTTTATGCAGTGAGAATTTTTAAAGCAAAATAGAATACACTGAAATAAAATTGTATCACTTTACTACTTCTTACTTATTGCAGTCCCATAAGCCTTCTACCGCTGGGTTGGTTGCTCTGCATCATGCTGCAGAAGCTAACTCTCCCTGACATTAGGCTAGATAGGTTTTACTCTCTGGAAAGTGAACATTGATTAGAAACTGGCTCTATTTCACATGACCTAAAGAAAACGAATTTTACATAGCAATGAATAGACAACTTCTTTCACCTATCTAAGACTGTAGTGTGAAATCAGAGCAAGTTATAAATGTTTCCCCACAGTGCATTCAATGTGGATTCTACAGTGATGCTATCTGGAAAAGGAAGTAAAATGCTGAAGGCAACAGCATGAAAATGCATGCAACTATGGCATAATTCTGATTTGTTTTAGAAGAACTATTAATTTCCTTGTTACAAAGCCAAGTAAGAGCAACCCTTTAAAACTGTTGAACCATGAAAGCCATTTCCTTACGGGTTTTAATTTTGGGAACAGACTCATGAAATTTATAGCTTTGATGAGATATTCTTTGCCTGCAGTCAAAATGAGAACCAGATCATTGGTTTCCCAGCATGACACCTATGTATTCTTGTGTGCACTAGATATCATTAAACTCATAATAACACAGCTATCATCACATTACTGTCTAAAGGGTTCGGTGTTGATGTTTGGTTTAAGTCTTTCACTTATACCTACAGCATACTAAATAGCTGAATAAAAGCAAAAGCTATACCATACCTATATTGTGCTACCATTCTGCACTTTAAACAAAAATGCAGTCATTTTATGCCTGATGAAATTTTTATTAATTTTGTTCTTGCCAAGCCATGTAGTTTTGAAAGAGCTGTAACAGTGAACTAGTAGCACACCACAAATGCAGTCACAAATAATGGTACAGTGAGAACATTTTTTTTGTGGTTCATGTTGTGAAAAGAGTAGAGAACAACATGTACATATTAATTAAATAATTTTAAGTTTCAGTATATTATTGAAAGTTTATGTACTATATCTGCCATCTTGTGATAGAAGAGAACTGTATTGTAACAAGCCAATTGCACTTCACTACCTATATTCTTCAGGTAGGATAATGTTGTCTGTAGCGTCCTAGCAAAGCACATGTTAGAAGCTATACAAAGAAGAATTTACAGCTGAAAGCAATTAATGTCACCAATCTGCTGCATGCTTCAGCTGGTTTCTTCTGGAAATATAAAGTATATCCCTTTTACAATATTACATTACCATCAGATTTTACTGTGAATATCTTACTGTTTGTACCAAATGAGCTTTTCAAAGAGAGCTACTGATAGAAATCAGTTTTCATTCTGCCATATAACTGAGCAAGTGGATAGGGTTTCAGAGAAACAACCTCATTCTCATAATGGAACAAAAAAGCTTGAAGAAGCACCAGTATATAAAGCATAGTAATTTGTGGCTTATATACAAATTCCTTATTACTGAGATTTGAAAAGCTTTTGCCTGATCAGTGTTAGTGCTTTTATTTCTATATATGGGGGGTGATGCCCATAGGAATGCTGACTAGAGGTAGTTTGTGATTGGGGCTGCAGTGTAAATTGACTCAAAACCAGCCAATTTCAGTGATCTGGAAAGGAAAATATATAGAGACAACTTCAATCTTTAATCATCAGTCTGTTGTGAAGATTTTACAGGCTACGTGATACAATCATTAGCTAGTGCTTAAAACCCTTGGGGAATATGAAACACTAATTAGCTGCTGAGGAAAAAGGATTTATAAATCCTAGATCATAACAGTTATGTTACAGGAAAGACTTTGGGATGTTTTTCTTTTAATTATTAGAATTATATGTCCAGTTTCAATACCTAGTATTTATTTTAAGGATCATTGTTTCATTCACAAATGTCTGATTTTTCTTTACTCAGCGCTGGATGTTTTATTTTTAGCATATTGCTATGAAACATACTTTATTAAATAATTAATTAAATCTTTCCATAAATATTTTAACAGTTAACATTTTTCATATCTTTATATATTCAGATAGTATGAGGCAACTATAATGCCTATAATCCAGCTATCAGCTCAGTACTTTCAACAGAACTTGATTTCGGTGGCAGCATGAGCAAGAATGATGTCTCTGTACTGTGACAAGACAGAAATGATGATGTGAAGGCTTGGGGTCATCGTTTGAATTAGCAAGAGTAGCTATAGTTCTTTAGAATTAGCAAGTAAGTTTTTCATTTAACAATTTTAATTGACAACTAGATCTTTAGATCCATGTTTTCTAATTATTGTTGATAATTTGATCAGATTTTGCTATTCATACCTGAGCATGATGTAGACTTCTCAGGCCTGTTATCTTTTTATCCTGAAGACTGGAGCTCTGTGTAGTCCCTGATGCTGTCTAGAGTCTCAACTAAAGATAGTGTATGAATGTATCCCAGTCTTTATTTCAGAAACGGAAATGTGCACATGTTTTTAAATTTTATATTTTGTTTAGAAAAAGAAGCCTCTAATTTATACCACATATGGAAAGAAGGAAGGATAATGCTTGAGGTGCCTCAAGGTTTTGGCTGTAGTATTGATAGGAAAATCAGTCATGCCATTACTTTGTTGCAAGTATATGTATTTGTACATATACTGAATACAGTCTAGAAATTTAGTTCAGTAGACAGAAAATTGTTTTTGTTTTCAAATACTAAATTACATTCTGTTCATGTATTACATAGAATGAGAAGAACATGGTTTTCTAATACCACACTGCAGCTTTGCTGTTTTGAAACCTCACAGGAGAAGACCAAAAAGACTAAGCAGTTAAACATAGCACTAGAAATACCACTGTGCATCATGATCTCAGCCCCTGAAAATGGAATAGCCTTTTTGCCTTGTTTGTCAAAGCTGGCAGTGAAGATTTAAAGAAAGGCAGCAGTTAAATAGCAGATTTGGTAGCACTGTCTTTGAACTTGTGTTATGATATTTCAATGACTTTGATATTTAGGTAAATGTATTGTCTCGCAGGAGCATAATGTCATCAGAAATTCAAATTAATATGACACACTTTCACTTATGAATTGTATGTAAAGCAACAAAATGTAATGGAATATCCACCGCCATCCCTGGCAGTGTTCAAGAGGCGTCTGGACGACGTGCTGCGTGATGTGGTTTAGTGCTAGTGGAGGCAATGGTGATGAGGAGACAGTTGGACTAGATGATCTTATAGGTCGTTTCCAAGCTCATGATTCTATGATTCTATGATTCTATGATTGGAAGGAAAATTTAACTTCTACTGCCATAGCACCAACATCTGCCTCTGTTGTCATGTGCCAACAAAATGAAATACCAGCAGCACAGGGGCAGTTTGACAGAATGGCGTCTGACATGGAAGTGCACGTGAAGCAAAGGCATGGAACTGAATTCCTCCATGCAGAAAAAATTGCACCCAATGACATTCATTAATGCTTGCTGAACATCTGTGGAGACCAAACTGGATGTGAGCAGACTAGGGCCACAAAGATAAATAGAGGCTGGAGCATCTTCTGTACAAGGAAAGGCTGAGACCTGGAACTCTTCAGTCTGTGAAAGAGGAGGTTGAGAAGGGATCTCATAACTGTTTATAAGTATGCAAAATGCAGGAGTCAAGTCATTAAGGGTAGACTCTTTTTGGTGACATACAGCAATAGAACAAGGAGTAACAGGCAGAAACTGGAACATAGGAAATTCTGTACTAACACAAGGAAGAATTAGTTACTATGCAATTGACATGACACTGAAACAGACTACCCAGAGATGTTGTAGATTCTCCTATTCTGGAGAAATTCAAGACCCATCTGGACGCCTTCCTGTACAACCTATTGCAGGGAACCTGCTTCAGTGGAGGAGTTGGATTTGATCTTGAAAGATCCCTCCCTCCCAACCCTCTACAATTCTGTGAGTTTTTGAGGTTGTGGGTGGTGTGTTTCAGCAACAATGCTGCCCCAGCTGCTGTGACATGCAAGTTTTATTCATTTCTTGCAAAATTGCACAGCTAATGGTGCTGCCTGTGTTGAAAAAATAGTGTTTTGTAACTGAGAATTTGCTCTATCAAATAGCGCCACTGTGGTCTTCTATCTGTTGTAGTTTCCATGGAAATAAATAAGAAGCTACATTGGAGTAAACTACATAGTTTTAGATCACAGAACCAACATCTGTCTTTTAATACTTGATACCAAATCTGTTTGAACAAGCTGCTTTTCTAACTATATCAATGAAATATAGTATTTATAAATTTATATAAATCTTATTTTATTTCTTTTGCTTTCGTAGATATATATTTTATGCAGACTCCATTCTTATAAGAGAAAACCTTCAGCAACCTGGTCTGATCTCAAGCTGACCTTTCTTTGAGAAAGAGGCTCAACTAGAGACCTTCTGAGCTGCCTTTCAAACTGCGTTGTTATATATAATTCTGAAATAATCATTTCATGTTTATATTCTTAACAACTTGTGTGTACAAACAGAAAGTGAAAAAAAAATGCTTTGCTTATAAATTCCAAATGTATCTGTTTTTCCCCTTGAGAATATGAGGGAAATGTCACTTTCTGCTGCATAATGGTAAGCTTCATGCTGCATCCAATTTCCCAACTTTGAGCAGAATCCAGGCATTGCCTTGGTGCCTGGGTGTTGAGGAAAGTTCTTGGAAAAGAACACACATTGACACTACATTGTAAAATAAAACTCTGCAGCTGCTGTTCATTCTCTAAAAATGATTACCAGATTTTATTACTCTTTTTGTGCTTCAGCAATCAGGGTATTTTGACTATTTTTTTATTCCTTCAGAAATATATGACACTAGAAATAAGTTGGTTTTTTTTTTGTTTTAAATATATATTTGCTGTCTCTTCCTAAATATACAGATATATACAGATGTATCAGATATATACAGACTTAGTTGATATGATGAAGCATCTGTCTAGCATTTCTTCAAAACCATTCGTTTTCTCATTAGAGTGTTCCTCAGGAATTCAATTCTAGTCATTTAAAATTTCAGCTTCTATTTGAGGACCACTTTTCTCATGGATATTCTCCTGAAACAAGGAATATCCTTTCACTCTCTTTTTATTTCAACTGGGCTTCTGTCACTAAAGTTACTGTCAGAAATGCAGTGATTCTTGTAATTTACTCCTTACCCAGGCCACATTTTTGAGTGTCACTATGAAATCTCCATTACTTTTTCACAAGGGAGGATAAGCCACTTTTACAAATTAGGTATTACGATTTTGTGTTGCTCTTGTTTCCTCTTTATTATATCCCTTGTCTTGCTCAAGCTGACACAATTTAATGTCACTGAGTTCTGGCAGTGACAAGAAACTTAAGGACATTTTTATTCGTATTCTTAGGAATAAAACTGTGCTCTTCTTCTGTGCAGAATTGCTGCTCCACTGACACCAGTTCTGTATCTCTGGAAAGTAACTTACCTCTGGACTTTATCACAAACCACACAAGTTTGAACTTGCAAGATGAAACATACATGGTATTTCTATAAAATGGTGAAGAAATCTCCTAAATATACACCAGAAAGAATTTGTGATTTTGAGTTTATGGCCAGAGAACACTGATAAGGGTATACTTTTCTGGTGTTTATCTTCTGTTGTTGCACTTTCATGAAGATAATTATTTTTTTCATATCTTTATATCTCAGCATAGATGAAGCATTTGATAATTGCCAATAAAAAGAATTTCAGATAGAAAATAATGTTTTAATCAGTGTTTTACTCTGATAGATAGCGTTGGCTGAAGAATTTCCTGCATATCCTTTTCTTCAGAAGAATGAATATAAGCTTTTGTTCTGTGAAGAGCTGCCTATCTCACCCTATGCTGTGTTAAAACAGAAGGCAGAGCCCTTCTTGTAGCTGTCACTATTCTCTGCTTTTGTGAAGGTCTCTGCTTACTGTGTTTCATTGAATCCACTTAAGGCAAATGTTTTGTAGAAATATAACCATCCCAAAATGTAATCTACAGTGTTTCTGTGAAGACTTGTGAGCTAATTTTATCTAGGAAGGAAGGAAGAAAAACTGACATTATAAAATTGTATGTGCTGCTTTAGGGTACATCTTATGCAGCCTCCTTTTAAACTAAGATGTGTTTGTCTTTTGACAATCATTCATTTGAGAGTTCATGTGTATAACATCTTAATGAAGCCCAAGGTTTTAGTGTTTGTTAAAGAACAGCAGTAAGACATAAGGTGGTAATTCTCCAGTGAATCTGTAGCCTCAGAAGCTCTGATTCAGCTGAGGCTTCCTGACATCTTTCCCTTGGGTCAGGTCAAGTGAGACTAAAAGCATTGCACATGTCACATATGGAGGGCTTTTGAAGACAGAAGTGACATTTATTTACAACCCTTTGGTGCCTGGCTTATCTTTGAAACACTATTGAGTACCTCACAAGGAAGAAGCTGTATATTCTTCCCCTCCTGCCAATGCAAGGTAAGTTATATGAACACAAGTAATGGAAGCAATGAATTTGAGGAAAAACAGAGTCATGGGTGAAGTCGAGTACAACAGACACTGATGTCAAGAAAGGGGGAGTGATAATAAAAAAAAAAAAACAGGGAACAATCAAAGCTGCCAAAAACTCTTTGGAGTTAAACCTATGCTAACATGGCAAGTAGTGGAACATTTCATATGACAGATTATTATATAAACTGTCTTGTTTTGCCATACTAAATTATTCTATACCGTGTCCTATGAAAAAGATAATTTGCTGTGGCATTGTTAGTACATCACCATGGCAGAATCGTTCTAGAGACCTGTCGGTTGTCATTTTGCAGGCTTTACTTAGCAATCCATGCTGAGCAACAACATCATTAGGAAACCAGGAATCCTGCCCCCCACTCACCTTTCTTACTATGTAAATATCATATTCATGAGTAATCTTTTCTACCCTAACAATGAAACTCCACTCACACGGTAGAATTTTCATCCCCAATGCATCAGCCATAACCCAGATTTCATGCTTGCTCCTACTGTATTTTTATCTGCTCCTGCTATATTTTAGCAGCATAGTGTTTATGCTAGACAGTTGTATGAGGCATGCTAAAGCATTTGGGGTTGGAATAGAGCACCACCAACGTCCATCTCCTCTGACTTTCGCTTGCCACTCTTCTCCCTGCACTTGGTGGTCTGCTTCTGACAGCCTACTACTTCTTCTGAGACAAAATACCAGTTTTGTTATCATTTGAAAGAGTACTGAGCTCACAGTTAAGAGCAACATTTTTCATCTCTAGTTAATTTATTGCTAATTTATTAACTTACCGTAAGTAACATTGGTTAGATAAAATGCAGCAAAGGCTGCATTTCTTAGTGTAATGGAAATACTAAGTCATGGCCTGAACCTGTGATTGAGCACCTGGTGGGAAGGAAGGGCCAACCCAGAAAAGCTCAGGTGCATACAATGCACCTGAGTGACTGGAAAGGGTGCAGCTAGGATCAACCCATTCCCAGACCTCACTTAAGTGTTGGCAATGGCGACTTGCTGGAAATACCTGACTACTGGAAGCATTCTGAAGGTGAACAGTTTTTGTTTGTTTGTTTGTTTTTTTTCTTTCTCCTTTGTTTCTGTGTCTGCAGCTGCTGCATTTGGGTTTGTTCTCCCTTGCTGCAGCCTGAGCTTGTTCCACTCTGCTGTTATTGCTGTGCTTTCCGTCACATTGTAGCATTACTCTTCCCTAAATATTTTACATATTTAAAGAAATCAATTCTGTCAATAGAGCATACATGTATAGTCATACTTTTTTATTATTATTATTATTCATTAACAGCCTTTTAATTTGGATCAGTACAGAGAAACCCGCAGTTCTGCCCTTGTTTCTGAATCCAAACCTGCAAACCTTTTCTGCAATGAACTACCCTGAAGTAGAGACAAAAATTTCATTCTGAATTTCCACAAACTGGAAGTGATTTGCAGTGCTGATGAGTGTCTACACAGAATTAGGTGGTCTCAGATTCACAGGAATAAGAGCGTGTGTGGGATTACACTAAAATGTGTGTGACCATTTATTTGATTTCTATTTAACTTCATGCCACAAAATATGTTAGACTGTTGTACTTTTAAAGCATGTTACAGGGTGATTTAATTTGTAGTAGGAGCTAGAATTTCAATTTCCCCTATAAAAAAAACTTCTTAATTTACTGGTATGGTTGTCTTCATGAGGAAACAGAAGCTAACAGAAAAGTTCTGCTTTTGTAGAGATGCTAATGCAGTGCTTCAGTAGTAATAAAAACAAACATACTTTGTAACATCCCAGGCAGTGAGTATTCATTTTAAAAATATTTAAGAGTGTGGTCAAATTACATTTATGTCATAAAATGAATTTGTTCTATGAAGAATACAAGATCACAATATCCATTTGGCATAAAAGGTGATTTAAAACTCTTGCTGTTTGTCATCTTAATTCACTAATTGAAGGAAGTGGTTTTTATGTCCTTTATGGGATATACAGAGGATGTTGCCATTGCCAAATCAACTTTTTCAAGGCAGTTACAAGGAAGACTGTAGTGGTTATTGAAGGATGAACATCAAAGTAATTCTTCTGCATTTAAAGACTAGCTCTTCTATGTATTTTCTTGTGTAAAACTTAGTCTAATTTGTTGATTCAGTTGATATTTATGGCAAAGCAATAGATTAAAAAACCTGACAGGAAGTTATTTTTGTATGCTAATTATAAACTGTGACCAAACAGCTGCATGTAACTGAGGACAGAATATGCTGGCTCTCTAGCTAATTTACTTATATTTATTAAACCTGTCCATAGCAACTCTTTGAAATAATAGGTCCATAACTAAGAGAAATAGCATATTACAAATATTCAGTTTGTTTGGCATATTAGCTCACAAAGAGAAATAAAGATGTGAGAACTTTGCTTGTGTAAGGTGTTGAGGAAACAGCATGTTTCTTAGTGCGATTCTGATTTATTTTCTGTGAAGTTCTCACTTTAAAAAAAAAAAAAAAAAATTCTTGAATCTTCTGTTTTGGCATTAGGCTTTTTTCAATTGCAATGGCCACTATATGGAATAATTTTTTTTCCATAAAAAGACTTCAGCATATAATGTTAATAGTATCTAGTATTAAACCAAAACATTTTGATTTCCATACTGCCACTATATAACTCAGCAGGAAAGCTCTTACTTCTGAGTTCCCATTGGAACTAGCTCTTGTACTTCCCAATTGCTATACTACTTCCCTGAAGCTCATCTTGACTAAGATCTAAGTTACTAGCAGAGAAGCTGACTCTGAGTGAACCTCAAATAAAGGATATTTTTCACCAAAAACAGGTACAGTGTAGTTCACAATCTCAAGATGCCTGTTATGCTGCAGGTACTCAACCATGTGCATGCACACTGTGATTACACCTGAAAAGACATTCTAGCGTTACTTACCCACTTATTAGCTACTTGGAGTAGCACTAACAGCCATATTAAAGAGCATATAGAAAGTATGCAGTCCGATCTTGCGTATCAAATGATGAAATATATGCCTTTATTTAAGCATGTGATAGGGCAATCTATTTTTCTATCACTTACGTATGAGGAATTCAAACAAGCGTTACGTTTAACTGTGAAGATTATTAATGTGTGAAATTCTTTATGTCATACAAAATCATAGAATCACCAAGATCATACAGTCCAACTGTCCACCTATGACCAGCATTTCCCATTAGAATGTGTAAATGTTTCTTGAATACCTCCATGGACAGTGACCCCACCACCCTGCTGGGCAGCCTGTGAAAATGAAAGTGACCACTTTCTTGGAGAAGCAGTATTTCCTAACGTCCAACCTGGATTTCTCCTGGCACAACTTGAGGCCTTTCTCTCTAGTCCTATTGCTAGTTACTCGGGAGAAGAGGCTGACTGTCACCTTGCCACAACCTCCTTCAGGTAGTTGTAGAAAGCAATAAAGTCTCCACTGACCCTCCTCTTCTCCAGTCTAGATAATTTCAGTTCCCACAACTGCTTCTCATACAGCTTATGCTCTGGACTCCTCACCAGCTTTGCTGCCCTCTGAATATGTTCTAGGGCCTCTGTTTCTTTCTTGTATGGAGGGGCCCCAAACTGAACACAGTATTCAAGATTATTGTAGGCAGTCTATTTTCTTTGCTCTTTTCTCAGTGCAAGTCAAATCCTCCACAAAGCACGGATCTGGCCCAGGTTGTTTCTGAAGCATGTACCGTTTAGGTTGCATCCTGTCACATTCCTGTACAGTAAATACAATATCATATGAAGATTTGACAAGGGGAGGATGCCTGCTGGCACTGTTTCTTCAAGTGATTGTGATGGGTTTTCCTTGCTCTCCTCACCATTTCACAATGTTTCTCCCATTACTTATGGATAATCACCTGCAACCTTCCCCCTTTTGCTTTGGCTTCTAAGATGTCTTCCTCCAAGAAAATAAAATTACATGTTCCCTGTAATTCTAAAGTGTCTTGGCACTTAGGCTTACCTGAAGTGTTGCTTAGCTTACTAAATGAGATTTTCTCATTTGGATTATTCTTGTTTTGGAGAACTTCTACTTTATTCTAAATGGAGAGTTCAGGTAGAAAACTAGGGAAGTTTCTGCAGTCAGGTTACATCTGGGGGCTTGTCAATACTAGCTATCAAATATGACTTCTGCACTCTTTGAATATGTAATGAAATGCACAAGACCTGTACTCTGGGAAAGGTGTTTTGGATGGAGAGCTTTCTCCAGCTGCTTAGCATCAGAGCCCCAGCCATATCATCTCAAAGACTGGAAAGACTGGTTGATATGCCCTTAATTACTGATAATGGGAGAAATCTTTTGATATCTCTCTTTGGAGTACTGCCTGATAAATAACAGTATATGATGTTTTAATGGTTAAGAGAATTTTTCTGTTAGGTAGAATTTTTATTTTCTGCCTGTTGTTTAATCGTGGCAATAAATTATTCTTCATTGTGAAAAAAAAAATAGAATATTACTACTTTTCCTCCTCTGACTAGAACATTACCATTACCTTTCTACTTTTTTCACTGATCCTTAAATGACCATTATAATGTGTTAAAGGGTTGTATAGGAGAGCTTATGTATACACTGCTTATATTCTGTTTAATCAGTAAGCATTTTCTACTTTGAAGGCTGGACCTTCTGCACCACTGATGTGATCAAAAAGATGGTTAATGTGCAGTTTCATGAGCAGCTAGAGAAATCTTGCTCAGGTTTTATTCTTTGGGTTTGGTCATCCTGTACACAAATCACTGAATTGTGATGGTATTTTTTGATGTGTTTTGAGCATGGACATCTGTCAGTGCAGTCACATCAACTCTTTCCTCCACTGCTAACACTGCACTGACCCATGCTGATTTTTTTTTTAATCCCAACTTTGTAGCCTTGAATGCGTTTGTCTGGTACTGCTTAAGCTTGCTTGTATTTTGTTTGTTGCTGTTTCAGGGTGGCTTTGAAGAACTGATGAATGTGCATCAAATAGATAGATGCTTTAATAAATGCTTAGAATAGACAGTACTTTCATCCTCAGTTAGCAAGCTTCACTAGATGACATCTAATTCACAATATAAAACACCATTCCATGTGCAGGGGGATCTTATATAGGTATGGATTTGTCCCTGTTCTTCCCTCAGAGAATCAGTTGTAAGATAGCCTCAAAATATCTCTGATTAATATCTATTGCAATTTTTTTTTGCTTTGTTTCATTTGCCATCCTTTTTTTTTTTTTTTTTTTTTTTTTTTTTAATCCAACTCTTTGGTATGATTGCAGGCATAAATCAGCTGAATTCCTCTCCTCATGTATGCAAAAAATCATTCTATTACCACAGATTTTCTGTCCAGACATAGGCATGAAGTTTGTCTTACCTACATAAATTTAACATTGGGTTTCATTGGATAACTGAACCTCCAGAGTGGCTTCTGACATTTGAGGATATGAGTAGGGCTTAGGGAAATAGTATTTAGGTAACATATGGTGTGTTTTGCCATTTGCAGGTTCCTCACCTTTCAAGGATTTAAATGATAAATTTAAATATGCAGCTTGCTAACTTCATTGCATTTTAAAAAATTATATTAGTTTTTACAGAGCATTGATTTTACACACTATCTGAAGCATTGGAGGATTGCAGTTTAAGTGATCATTTGCACAGCCTTCCTAGGAACAAGTCTTTTGAGATAACACACCTAAAAGCAAGGAGAGCCTTGTTTCAAAACAACATTGGCACAAAGGGGTGAGGGATTACTGTGAGTGATATTGCCAAGATCATTTCAACAGCGTGAAAACAGCTGATAAACACTGTGGAAAAAACTGCGGTCCCCAGTTCACGGAGGTCTGCTTGTCCAGATAGGCTTGAACAGCTGCCAGTGGGTGAATCAGATGTCACTTGGGTTTGCGCATGAGGAGGAGACAATCTGTTCCAGCAGTGCAGGAGCCTGAAAAGAGGGAATGAATCAACAGGAAGAGACTCCACACACAATGTCCTTTTCACGTTACCAGGAAAACCATTTTTATGCCAAATTACCCTGGGATCAGGATTGTCATTTACCTTATTGGAAAGCAATAGCTCCCCTTTATCAGTCTGTACAGTACTCATTTTTATTCCCATCTTTCCTTAAAAGAAAAGGATATGGTTTCTTTGAGAATAATGTTGAATTGGGTTTCATTCTATGGGAGCATGTAACTGTTGACAAATAATTCAATTAGCAGGCACATAAATCACTGTTGTTTTCATGATAAGGAGAATTTAGATTTTTCTTTTGAGTTATTGGATATTTTATGGGTTGCAGGCTCTGTTCTGCCCCTGGGGCACTGTCTGCCCCCCTTATAAAATGTCAAATTATATGAGAGAAAGCATATTAATCTCAATTCTGTGGTCTGAAGATTTTTCCTCCCCAGAAAAATGCACACAAACATGCATAACCAGGCACTGCCTCTCTGAAAGGTGGTTTTGGTCATTTGAAGGGCTGCAAATGGCTTGAATTATTCAAAATGTCTGCTGAGGGATCCAGTAAGCTTTTGCGTTCAGCAGTGGACCTTTACTATGTTCATTCGTTAGCTCTAACGCTCCATCTTTTCTGTAAAGGTTTGCTTTAAATGATTTTCAGGACTCTTGAACATATTCATTAATTTTCTCCTAAACTGACCTTTAAATAATGGCCAGTTTCTCTTAATCTCTGTAAAATTTGTATGTTGGGTCCAGACACAAAAGAAGTACTTTGAATAATCTATCCTGCTAGTCAGGGAAAAGCCATCCCTGGCTTTAAGTTTCTGAGGGGAACGATTATTGCTGGGCAAAAACTTTGCACTTGATATTAAGCAAGAAGTATGGATGGAAGCCAGGATGGAAGATAGTGGGTCCTGAGCAGGCAGACATGACACAACAAGAATCTCTTATCTCACTGCAGTTCTCTCTTATCCATTCCCAGCATACATCTTTCTAAACAAATTTGTTGTTCCAGGTAGCCTGTTTGTCACTCAGAAAAATTGCTATCAGGGCAGAATTGAATGTTATGTAAAATAAAGGGAAGCTTATTATTTTATTACACCAAATTAATCCCTTTATGTTGTTTGCAAAATATATATATTATTTTTTCCACACACACTGAGATGGCTTTCATAGCATCATCTCTTGTCACTCCCAACAATTGCACCTCACCCCATGTAGCACTTCTCAAATGTGTTAAGTGTCTGTGCTATCCTTTCTATGCATATTTTGCCTCTGATGTTAATTTGAGCCATAAAGATTTGAAAAACCTATAGGTTAAAAGAAACAATCAAAGATGGTGTTTGCTGTCTTCATAATATTTAAAGACACTGGTCTGAAATGGCCATGGGAAAGTTCTAGAAAAATAATCATCATTATATTTATTACAGAACTGCCTCCTTTATAATTATTATTGTTGTTGGTATTGCTATGACCGTTGTATTATTGCACCCTTGTTTTTTTACATGGAAGTCTGTCTTAAACATCAGGAAATTTTCTATTTTTTTTGCCAAAGTGCATAGAATACTGAGATGTATTAGGGCTTGCACAGAGATATTCCTGTGTCTTCCAAATTACTGTTTTACCCAAAGGTTGTAGCTTCGCTTTTGGACAAGTGCAACAGAGCTCTTCTGTAGCACTAAGCTTTGGGTGCATTCTGCCCTGGATGTGGAGAGTGGAAGATATACATGAAAAAGCTGAGGACAGTGGCAACATTGCTCTCTTGATTATAGGCATGAGCAAATACAGCAATAGCAGTCTTATGCCCTCTATGGCCTCCAACTATGAGGTCTCCGAAGTGTATGGGTGGCACACAAGAGATAGTAAGCAACTGCTATTCCACCTCTTTCTTGACACTATTTCTGGCTTCAGGCTTTCTGTGTCACGCTCATGACTTCAAACTCTACCACGAAAAACTGAATTTCCTTTAGAGTTACATCTTCATACTGTTATCCCATTTTAGGAAATGATTATGAATTTGGAACATCTGCATATAGGGATATTGTTGGCATGTTAAAAATGTACATTCCTTTATTGTTACAGCTTTACAGCGCTTTTTTTTTTTTTTTTTTTTGTTTAATTTTCTTAGAAGTAAGCTCTCAGAAACTATATTGGAGTTCAGAATTGAATACTCATTAATTTTATGCATCAAAATTAGGTTTACTTGTTCCAATTTTGAGGCTTCACAATACAGATGCTGTGAGACATCAGCTGCCCAGACTTCAAGAGCAGTTCTGCCCCAGCTGGCTCAGTGCATTCTGTGTGGGCTGTCTACTATCTTGGAGCCAAACGCACAAGGTTTTTGTAGCTCTGCTAGCTCTGACTGTTCTTAGCCGGATAGCAGCAGTAATAATAATAACAGTAATAATGTGAATTTTATTGCTCTGTGGCAGGGGGATCCGACTGATTATGAATCCTGGAAGGTTTCTCTGGATTTCTCCCAGCATGCCCTTCATTGCCAGCAGTGAAAACTGCAGCTCAGACTGTGCACTGTCCTGTTGGTGGCAGGTTATATCCAGAGAGACTTTTGTGTAAACCTGTCCCCAGAACTGTGGACCTTAAGGTCAGAGATGGCTTAAGCCTCAGAAGTACCAGGAATGCTTCCAAGCTCAACACTTACAAAAAGTTAGCAATCTATTTAGATTTGCTAGCTAGAAATATTTAAGATCATAATCAGAGAGCTGTTGTGGATATAAAGTCTCAGTTTTCTGTTTGGAAGTTTATGTAGAAGGAAGTACCCAAGAAAGGGATTATATATAGAATTCTGACCCACAGAAAGGTCAGTGCTGATTTTTTTGTGGCTGTTCTTGCACCCCAATGCATTCACCCATTAGCAGAGCTGACCAAACGTCATTTTCTTTTCATAAAACGATGAGATTGGGTAATCTGTTGTACTTTCTCAATTAGTTATAATGAGAGACATTTAACTACGTTCTTGGGAAGTTAATATAATTATTGGATAGTATGTTGGAAAATTCATAATGATTTGAAGCTGGTGGCAACATTTAATGAGATTTCCTGTTTTGCTTTCATTCATTCAAGTATGTCCTTTAGAAGCCAGACTTGTAAAGGTTGAAATATATTGGCGTGGAAGAGTTCCTTTAAAGTAAAATTCATATATAGTGGGATCTGTTTATATCCCAAACCTAATCTGAACCTAATTATTATGGAAAATCTTTTTTGGCTTCCTTTTGTTTGTCTTTTTCCTCATAATTTTTCTGACATAAATGATGAGAAAACAGTGTTTTTCCTGATATCAGATTGCTGTTTAATTTGCAAATACATTTCAAAAGAAAAAGCAACTTGGGCGTTTTCATACTTAAAATCTGTTACTGAATGGGAAAAAAAAAAAGGATACATTTAAACAAAAAAAGATTCCACAATATTTGTTGGATGCACTCTTGGCTTTAGGCTTTAAGTACAGCTAGGAACTGTATAATTCTATAAGGCAAATTTCAAAACAACATTTAAACAGAATACTAACCCAAAACAAAAAAATATATATCCTACTCTGTTAGGAAAATGACTTGTGAAGAATAAAAGCTGTCCGTAGTTTTAAGCTTTGTCTTTTAGTGTAACTCTGAAATAATTATTTTTATGTTGTATAATATGACCCAAATATTGTATTTTTGTCAGCATGTCTAATAGGTTGCTCAATACCCTTGTTCTGTACAGGTCATTGAGCCCATTCATGTTCAATGATATACAGCATGAATGTTCATGGGTAGTTTGATACATCTTTAATAGTAGGTGAAGGAAATGGTGTAGGTTTATTTTTTGACCTTCTAGAAGTGTTTTCCCAGCTGAGTGAATTGCATTGATCTATGGAAAAAGAAGTTCTGGAGAAGAAAATGTTTAATTACTGCAGATAAACCTCTAAGAGCTGCCCAGTCTTTTCCTGTGATTACCATTATAAAGCAAATTAAAGGAACATTTGTTTTACATAAATTATTGTACAAAGTGAAAGGTCACTGTGAGCATTTTCCTCTCGCTTCTGAGTTCTTGGATTAGTTTATGCTGCTTTAATGATCTCATCTCTGCCCTCGATGCAAAATACTCTGGAAAAGTCATTCTGGTCAAGGCCCTTTGCTTGATCCTAAATGAAAACACTGTGAATACTAGATCATAAGTAATATATATTAAAAAATCATGCCAGTGGATATTAAAAATATTTAAAATTGATAATTTACTTTTTAGAATGTAGTAATGTAACTTACAAAATTGTGATAAGAATTAATATGAGGATAAAAATGTCTGTGTAGCCAGCAAGATGTGTATTGAATAGATAAATACAAGAAGAATCCTGAATGTCTAGTTGAAGATGATACAGATTCACTTCGTTAATATAAAATGAATATTATCTGTGGGTATTCTGGTCCATTTTAGATTACCAAGTTGCTCAACATCAAATTAATGAGACCCAGGACAGGCAGTCCAAGTATGTTCTCCATTTTTGATGGAGTAGCAGCACTAACCAGGGAAGGGCTAGTGGTCATTACCCAAAGAATAAAAATACTTGTGCTCTTTGTCTTGTCACCAACTGATGGGAGATAGAATTAATTGGAACAACCTGGTGATGTATGACTGTCAATCAAAAAAACTGGGATCTCTATCAATCTCTTGATTGAGGTGCAGGGGCGATGACCCTGACCTGATGCACAATAACAGGAAAGACAAATAGATGCTTCTTCACAGGAGCTCTTGAACACAAGGAAGCACTTCTGTGGTGTGCAAATGCTGAAGAACTGGCATAGGTTGCTCACAGAGTGTGGAGATACCTCCTTGGGAATCTTCAGAAGGTGCCTTAACATGGACCTAGATACTCTGCTCTGGGTGGTTCTGATGGAACATGGCTTGGCCAGATGGGCCCTGAATAGTCTGTGATTCCATGATCTTACTTTTCCTAATTTTGCATTCCTATAGTAGTTAAGGATGTTGGCTGTTGGTATACCAAATGTCAGTGCTCAGTCAAGTTAGAGAGCTCTCACAGTTTCTTGTAGTATCAGAATAGTTCTCAAAATAGTTCTCCTTTATTGTGTTCAACATACATCTTATATGCCATTCACTTACAAGCCAGAAATTCCTGTTCCCTCTAATGAGTTAATTGGCCTAGATTGTCCCAAGCAACAGTGATAAAGGATGAAAGGTTTCTTAAGTGTGATAAGGTTAACAGTGCATAGAAAAAGACCCTCTGTTTACACTTAGATGCAGGCAGCTGCCATTTGCTCTCTATCTCACACTCCCAAGGTTTCATAGTGATAGGGTCTATCAAGGAGTCTGATAAACTCTTTACTGACTCGCTCACAGTTACATCTTCCCCCACAACTAAATGAACAACTTCCTGGACTGTGTGTTTCACATGTCCACTCTCATCAGATATGTGTGGTGCAGGATCCATGGGACTGAAGTAGTTCTTTTGTCTTGCCTTTACCAGCTAAGTTACTGATTTGGTTAGGGATTTGAACCAAAAGACCTTTTTATGGCCCCAGGGAGTTAACATGTATGTAACCGCATGATCATTAAATATATGTCACATATGTTCTCTGTTTCTAATTCCCTAGCTATTTTTTCTTTCTTTATTTCACAATGCAGTTTTGGTTGGCCACATGCTGAGTTTCTCACTCATTGCAGCATTTAGCAAGAACACTCTGGCAGATAGACTTGCTTTATGAATTCATTTTCATAATGTTCCAACATTCGCATCATGGCTTTTTGCTTGACAAGTGGGAAATTTAAAAAATAATAATGAAATATAAGCACATTATAACACAGCAGGAATTATTTTTGCAAAGTTAATGCAAGAACTGCGTAGCGGGAGAGTTTTTAGGTCAGTTTAATTGAGCTCTTGGTTTGGTTTTGTTTTTTTTTGTGTGTGTGTGTGGTTTTTTTTTTTCTGCTTTCATTCGATAAGCTATGCCATTTCATACTGTTTCACAAAGACATCATAAAGAGTTATCAGATGCAGACGATGTACAGTGGTGGCTAACAACAGTGTGTATGCTGTGTCCGAGTGCAATGGCTCTCCAGGAAGAGTCAAACATTCAAAGAAATTACTGTGTAAGATCACTTTTCTGTCTGTATTTTAGAAAAGCTTGCTGCTGCTGTGTGGGGGAGTTAATAGCAATCATATTAAACAGAAGGACCTGTAGTGCCCAGGCTGGAGAGATGCTGCAAGTTTATATCATACACAGGAGAAAATGATGCCATTATCCTCACAGGCAGTCTCCTAATATATGTGGCACTCATTTTTCTTCTAGGGAATGAAGCCACATAGAATGGGGCTAATTAAAGTTTTTTAGTGTTTAAGGAGATTTGCAAAGGCTTTCACTGATTTATAGGCTTTTTCTCTTATTCAGCAAATCATCAGAGACTTCCCTTCAAACCTGCAAAGCATGAGAACCTACCAGCAAAATCTGTGCTGTTAGATCCCTGCCACAGCCTAAGAACTGTTGAACTGCTGAATGGCATATTTCTACAAATCAGCAGCTGGGTTTCTCCCTTCTCAATAAACTCGTTAGAATCTGCCTGGAATAATAGACAACCTATCTCCCTTTCAGTGCCTATGGCAGGATAAGCTACCCAGAAACATGTTTGCCAGGCAATCATCACACTGTCAGAAGGCATTACAAAAGCCTAACCAACTTCCAACTAACCAACATAGAGACCACTATGCAGGGCAGCACGTGCACAAAGTCATCAGTTGTGTCTAGATCCACTCATACTTTGAAAGACACATTTGAGATGGACGTGCTTGCAGAATGTCTTTGTTTTGATAGTGTCATGTTCTCTTTAATTTTATACGTGCAAAACACATTGTATGGAGTCCATACATGTAGTTTTAAATTATTCAATGTCCTGTTCAAATCAGTGACTTATAGTATGGTATAGTGTCATATTTATTTTGAAGGTTTTTATTCTCTGTTACAGAAAGACTGTGAAAAGTGGTTATAAGTAATGAGTTATGACCTCCACTGGGACAGCTTTGATAAAAGTTGTAAACAACATGTTTCAAGAGAGATAATTTTGCATTTTCGTTAAAATAAGTATGTTCAGATTTGTTTTAATGGCAATTGAGGTTGGTGATGCAAGCCACGCTAAAAACTTCATTTGGTTGAATGGATGCTTTTCCAGCCTTTTTATCAAGAAAAAAGCTTTGGACTGCAGAGAAAGTATGAAAAGATTCACAGAAATGTTGACAGAGTGAAGTGTAGAATAAATTTGTACACTGTCTCCATTACAGATACTGTAGTTTTTGAAATATTTAGATGTGTTTTCATTTTCTTATCACTAATTCTCTAAATATTAGAAATGAAATAAAAGGTAGTCTAAACTGCCTTTTAGACAGTACTAGCAAACAGGCCTTTCAAGTCTGAGATCTGAAAGGTTTTCCATCTCTACATGTTCCAAACCTTGATTGGACTATACAGGAAATAAATACAGGGAATTTGGTGGAATTAAAAGCTCTGTAACAGAGGAAATATTTTAAGTAAGCATATGTAGTAAATGCAGCAAAATCATCCCTTATCCTTGGGTTTCATGCTGGCCTACAGTGAAAGAAGCAAAAGGAAAAAAGAGAGATGACATTCTTGTTTATTCAGAATTATGTATTTTTCTAACAGAAATGCTTCAGCTAACCTATAATATTGTTTTTCTGCTTTGTGGGTAAAAAACAAAAAATACAATTATAGACAATAAGGGAAATTCCAATTTATAAAGTAATAACTGGGAGAAATGCCACTGCTTTCCGTTTTGTAGCAACAAAGATGACACTCTCCAATGGCATACTCTTAAAACGGAGCTTTTATGCACACAGGACTTCCTTTATAGCACTCCAGCTCCCACTAAAAATAGAAACTGAGGAATTAGGCATGTAGTCTTCTTTTTGAAACAAACTCCTGTCACATGAATAATTCATGAATCTTTCTATGCAGATGGAAGTAGGAAACAAAAACTTTCTTTGGCTCCATAAAATGAGCTTTGGAATGTGAGTCACTGGGCTGTTTTCTAGAAACCTCACAAAGAAGGTCTTGTGCATATTTCTGGAGAACAGAAGTCCAAGCATTGAGCATGCTCTCCCAGTAGCTAAAAGAAAATTACCATTCTTTAATAATAGGAATAATCATAACAACTTGAAAATAGGAGTTTCACCTTACATGTGTACTCAGTTGTAATTATCATGTGCTTCCTTATTTTATTCTATTCCACAATAATTAAAGCTGCTTGTATTTCAAGTGCTGGTAGAGCAATTTTACCCGTAGTTCAGAGATTATAATAACAGAACTAAACCATCTGAATATTCACTGGAGTTGTAAAAGATTGAAATCTCTGCTAATTCAGAAACAACATATGAAAATTTTAAGTATTCCAAATTTACTATCTTTTTGTCACCAGAAAATCTGTGCTCACCTGAGAGAATCCCCATTATAGTCTTTGTCAAAATCCGTGTATTTCCTTTTGTCTAATTAATTGAACTGACATTTTCAACCTGAGGTAACCCAAAAAATTTCCCAGCTGCAAGAAGTATCTCTTTAATGTAGGAAAAAAACCACGCGTAATGACACAAGTAATATCTAAGTAACTCATACTACCTTGATAAAGTATGTATTTTTCTTGTAGCAACAAAAATAAGCAGCTGAGATGCTACTGAAAGTGGAAGAATAGTTATATAGAAGCTTATATGTATTATAGGGAAATCATATACAAAATAGAGGCTTGATAGAAACTGTAGAAATAATATGTTGAAATAATTTAAATGTTGAAACAGTTCTCTTAGCATTTTGGAAGATCAAGAAAATTTCTATTTAAGATTAATTAAACACATAAAATTCTGCTTTGTGCACAACTCCATCCAACTGGGAAACATCTGGCTTTGAGATATTAGAGATCATAACTGTGTTAATAGAGAGAAGATTCTGAAAGCAGTGAGGATTATTTAATATTTGTCTCTACAAAGAATGTGAATTGCCATTTCTTAATGATATTTTGCTTCAACAATTTACAAAAAAAAAAAAAAAAGTTTGAATAGATAAGAGACAAGAAAGTTCAGTACATATACAGAACATCTTTGTACTCTTTAGCTACCAAGGACAAATTTTGCCATTAAGCTACAAGCAAAAAAAAACAAACCAAACCAAAACAAACAAAACAAAAACTACCAACCAAAATATATTTTGCAGCTAACGACTAGAAAGCTTCTAAATGTTGCAGTCTGTTGAGGCCATCTCAGGGCAATAACAAAAATTTCACACCATTTAAGTCCAAGGTAGGACATAGTGAAATTAATCTCAGGAAGTTTGCAGACTCTTGAAGGTTTCAGAAATTGTTGTCTGTTAATGTTTACCTGCAGTCTTTACAGATATTTTTTATCCATGCTTCAGCACAGTCACTCTGTTATGATCTGTCTTAGGACTAATATGAACTTATCTTTTGGTGCAAATGTTCTTTATGTAAATTGTACAATGGAGACCTGAGAAGTTTTATATTCTTTTATTGCTTGAAGCTTCATAATATGGAACAAAGGTTTTATACTGCATCTAGGAGATGCGGTTACAAAGAAAAGGATAAGGAATCAAATGAATACATCTTTAACAGTTACAGTAATTTACAAAAGAACAAAGGATTGATGTTTACTTCATTGGCTTTTGCTAACTAATAAGGTTTTGTAAAATGATTTTGTTTCCTGTTAAGAGTCAAGTATACTCTCATACTATTTTCTGCTATACTAGTGCTGCAAATTCTTTGCAAGAAAAATGTCATTTAGACATTTAGAATTTAAATAATTTTTAAGGTAAAAATTAACTTTTCATAGTTTCAAAGTATTCTGTAATATACCATAATTTTCCAAATGCTTCTGCCAATATCTGCTGAAGCTTAATCCAATCAATGTTATAGACTAAGACAAAGAATACTTTGATCTTGGCACCCATCTAGAATGGTTTGAGTAGTATATTCTGCCAAATTGAGTAGCAGATGCTGCCACTATTTAATGCAAGAGTTATGTCATTATTAAGAAGTTATTATTATATGTTATTATAACTTTTTGAAAACTAATACCTGGATAAAGAAAGTTTCCAGATCAGTCTGAAAGGGTTTTGTCTGTTTCAATTCTTCTGCTTGATTCTTTTGTTGAATGTATTGTCAGAATTGTTGTATTGAACCTCCTCAGTAGTTTTCAAACTAATGATTAGGTCTGTAATTTTCTTCTACTACTTCGTTGTTGTTTTCTAAATAACTGGTGCTTTAGAGTCAATAGCTGATGGGATAATAGTACTGCATACTAGGCTAATATTACGCTCTGCTAAAACCACGTTTGCTTTCCATGACACAGTATTTATTGCCAATGGGCATGCATTTCAAGTGCCTTCATTAAATTAATAAAACTGGCAGTAAGTTGGTCCCACAGAGCTTGCTACCTAGTGCCCTGATCTCAACATGATCGTGTCTTCTCAGGGTCAACACTTGGATCAAGAATGGAACTGAGAAAACACTCTGCAAGGTTTGATGCAAAGGAGAATAAAGATAAAAAGTTGACTGAAATCCGTAATGGATAGGACTGTCATTTTAAGAGAAGAGTGTCCTCTTTGTTACATTGCCGCTTCATATACTGAGAGTAATTAATCTTGATTTAGCCCAATATTTTTGTGCTTAGGAGTCTTCAGATGGTAACAGAACATATTGTGTAGTATACAAGGACTGCATAGAGGACAGCATAGGAGATGCATAGGAAAAAGTTTAAGAACATTAAAGGATAATAGTATGGCATGGTCAATCTTTAATATTTCTGACCATATGTATATCAGTACTAAATTAACATTATTGTAACATTATAATGACAAATATATTGGCATTATCATGACAAATTTTTGTTGTTACTCCCAAATGGATAATTATAGACTTTTTGTTGTTCATACTCTGTTTTAGATGTATTGTTTGCAAGAATGTTGTTCAAACCCCTCACTGTTCTTCCTTTGAAGTGTATGGAACAAAAAAATATTATACTCTAAATCTTTAGATTTATTATACCCGTTTGAAGCTTGCACCCAGGGGAATTTTCTATCAGACTTCTCAAAGGAGTTCTATTTGTTCTGCCTAGTTTAGCTTTTTTCATACTTCGTGGTTAAAATGAAAGACTTTTCTATTAAGAGCAATTTTCTGAAATCCTCTACAGAAGTCAAAATCAGTGGGTTTAATAATCATTAATAATCACTGCCTTTGGCAAATGGCTCCTTAGGTAGCAATGTAGCAATTATAAATAATACCAATATGTTCAGCTGATGGCTTCTGATAACAAGTCAATTCA
Source organism: Tetrao urogallus (assembly GCF_951394365.1). NCBI lineage: Eukaryota > Metazoa > Chordata > Aves > Galliformes > Phasianidae > Tetrao > Tetrao urogallus. The sequence goes on along the minus strand of NC_136820.1, from coordinate 25,725,089 downwards.
GCATTCCTTTTTTCTTTTTATACTATGAGGCATTGATTGTTCAGAAAGGCAGAAATATTTGTATGAGAATGTGTGTGAGAAAGAAGAGATGATTTGCATACCTACCTACAATATGTAAAATATTGTACAATATATATACAATATGTAAAGACAAGATTGGAAATTTGTTTTAATAGACTTATAGAGGTGTTATGTCCATCATCTCCAAAAGAGAATAACACCAAGGAACTAAATCTAGTTAAAATGATTTGGTGTCCTCTAAACAATTTGGTTGAAAAATCTAATTAATTAATTAATATAAAGTGGAAGAGTGTCATAACTAAGGTTTTAAGAATTAACTTGAATACTTCTATACTTACTTTTTATTTTATTTTTAATCCATCTGGAATTGTCTTCAAAGGTCTTGATCATTTGCTAAGGAGGCAGTCATAGATTCTTGGCTATTGTGCCTTAAATCTGACTGACATATGAGTAACTGCTAAAAAACTTCATAAAAGAGGGAGAAGAAGAGAAAAGCTTGAAATCTATGTTCATGAACCTGTGATTGTATCATGTGTGCTGCTAAAGAAGTGATATAGATATGCATGGCAGGTAGCATAGCGTACAGAGTATGCGTATGTAGGTTGCTCTGAAAGTAATGCCTGCTTTTTAATTCCTTTTGTTCTACAACACATACAAAGAGCAAAATAACACTATTTATTAAAGCAAATTCTCAGCTACAAAACATTATTTTTTTTTAATGCAGTTGCCACCATTAGCTATGTATTTTTGCCAGTGCTGAGCAAGAGTCTGCACAGCATGATCATAAAAATCTGTGCCAGTGGATGTGACCCACTGTTGCTGTTGCCACTGCTGAAATACATTATCCACTGCTTCACTTTTCTTACATCCATTGTTTGATCTCCATAAATATTCAGCAAGCTGAACATGGAGAATATCGGAAGGTGCTTTTTTTTCTGCAGGAAGGTATTAAATGATACACCTTTCCTTAATCTTCATTTCCATGAAAGATACCATTTTGTCACACTGCCACTCTGCTGCCATCTGTCGTATGGCAACAAAATGTAATGGAATATTGGTGGAAAGGTTCAGCCTCTACTACCATAAAATCAACATCCACCTCTGACATCATGGGCCATGATAATAAAATTGGAGGAGGTCGTTACTTTCACAGAAGCCCTTCTGCAAAGGCCTGGTATTCTAGAACGCCTGTGCATCCAAGAACTGTTATTTGAATTACAGCTAACTTACTTGCATTCTTGCAGTATTGTGTAGAAGATTATCCTGAATTGCAGAAGTACATAGAAATCTTATTTCAAATAGTGCTTCAGTAATTACAACTCTTAAATATATTTATGCAAAATGATAAAGTTTTTACTTTACGAACAGTACTTCTATTATTAGACTTGGAAGTATATTATGTAACAAAATGCTGATATTAAAATGCTTTCTCATTTATCCTCTTTAAGCTGTGTATACACAATAATTTTGTTATCAAAACATTGTTGTGTAGATTGGTAGGGAGAATTTTCCTTCACAAAAATTAAGGTGATTTTATTGGATTCAGAGGTCCTATGAAGAAGTTTCATCTCTTGCTTAGAATTTTCATGGACTCAAAGAGTAGGTGATTGGCTGAATCTGTAAATCAGTAGTGGCTGTTCATCTAAATGACTGTTGTTTCCCAGGTCACTGTTTTTTCTCATCTTCAGCCTCAATAAGCAATGATTTTCAACATCTTCTTATTAACTGCCTGTAGTTATTCAGTACTTCCTAGCCAAAAAACTAAGCCTTTCAGAATGCAACTAGATAAAGATTTCAAATTAATAGTTAATTTATTATTACAGTTTTATTGTAATTATTTAATAATAATAAATAATTATTTAATGTATTTAATGTAAATAATAATTATTACAAATTAGCTCATTTATTTTCTTTGTTTATCTTGTAATTCATAAGTTACAAAATCAGGAAATACCAAATCAAATACCTGACAGAAGACCAAGAAAACCTAAAACAGAAAAAGTTCATTAAGAAACATTGAATGATGCCCCCAAAAATATACAGTGCAGGTATTTTTAAAAGGTAACTATTTATCTAAGCCTTGCCTGATGCTCTAGATGTAAATTGTTTAAATAGAACACAGATGATCTATAAAATATACTCCAATCTTCTCTTCAGCAGAAACAGTAAGCAAACCAAACTGAACCCTTCCAGTACTTAATAGAGCATTATAGTCAGTAGGGAGACAGACTTCTTCCATGATTTGATAATGACAGAACAGGAGGGGATGTTTTTAAACTAAAAAAGTGGAGATTTCGGTTATGTGTTAGGGGAAATGTTTTCAGCCAGAGTGTGATGAAGCACTGGATCAGGCTGTCCGGAGAGTTGTGGATGCCCCATCCCTGGAGGTGTTCACAGCCAGGTTGGATGAGGCCCTGGACAACCTGGTCTAGTGAGTGGTGGCTCTGCCTGTGGCAGGAGAGTTGAAATTAGATGATCTTTAAGATCACTTTCAACCCAACCTATGATTTTAGTATTTTATGATCTTGTAATGCAAGTTCCAAGCACTACAGCATCAATCAGGCATTGGAAAGTAAACATGAAACTTTAATGATCTCTGTGAAGGAAGTGTTTTCAGAGCATTACACATAAATGAACAAGAGGTCACAGTCTGTTAGATTAAGTGATCAGTATGCCATAACTTTTAGACTCTGCTTCCCAATAGTATTTATCTCAGTAACACTCCATAACTGTGGGAGATGTTGAAGTTACATCTTTGTATGTCAGTACATTGTCTCAAACTATCAACCAAGATGAACCATGATGGTGATTGTATTTGTCTAGAGCAGGGTTGTAGGTGGATAAGTTTCATGCAGTTTGCCAAAAATGACTCGAGCGTGGGATAATCCAGAATGGATAAGAAGTGTAAAGCCTACTTTAAATTATGTTAGACAACAGAACAACACAGATAAGTGAATGTTCAGACTGATATCATATAGGAAAGTTCAGCTTCAAAAATCTGTAATATAAAGGAGAACTGTCTCCAATAGTTTTATATCATCTTATTTGAAAAGCAAAGGATTTAGTAAAACCAAAATACTCATTAAATACTGTTCTGAGTTCTCCTTTCAGTAACTGTTGTAAACAGTGAAAAGCAGTGATGATGTTTTTTTTTCACATGTTTGGATTTCAAGTACTGCAAAGGAATATTTATTTATTTAAAGCCAGGTGTTATCTCTTCATTGCTGAAGGTGGTAGGAAGGAAAGAGAAATAATTTTTCTTGTACTGATGTTGTAGTAATAGGCATTGCAATTTCCCCAGATAAACAACTAAATAGGATCTTTGAAAGCTTTTAAAGCCAGGCAAGGGAAGATTTGAGGCTTTTAAAATCTATGTGAGATTAGAAACTGAGAAATAATGTGTTCAGAACCACATAGGTTAAAAAAAAAAAAAAAAAAAAAGAAAAGAGAGATTCATTGCTATTTATTACTGCAAATCATTCTCAGAACATCATCTCCAACCTCTCATACTCCTCTGTCTCTTATAGACAAATGCTGGTTACATTTTACAGGATTCAGAACCCACAGATAGACCTGCAGAGGCTTTTGCTTCAGTACATGACTGAGACAAAAAGAAATCAGGAAGAATGCCTTAGGAACAAAGAATAAGAATGGTTGAGAAAACAGATCTATTCCCTAATTAAAGAAGGAAAGAGGAATATCTGTAGAAGTTGGAGAGTTTATGAGCTATAAACTAGAAAAAATGGATTAGTTATGGTGAGCCAATTAAACAGCAGTGTGGAAAATACAGAGGTTCAGGGACTAATGTGCTTTTGCTGAGTATTGTGGGAAGTAATATGTACATCAAGGTACACGCGCTTGACAACGTATGATTGCATGTTTGTATGGAAAAGAGATGAAGGAGATTACTGAAGAAGCATAGAATCTGGCTTCAAATAAAGGCTGCCATATGGTAGAATTTTGGTGCTGCAACAACAAAAACAGTATTTGGTGGTTTGTTACTGTCCTTGCAGAAAATGCAATAATATTGTTTTCATGTATATAAATGGAATTACAGAGTGTATAACTGACTTAATAACCAATTTCCCTTTCAAACTAAATTAATTCCAAGATGGATTCTATCTAACTAGTTTTTCATTATTTTTTTTTTCTGTGAAAAAATACTAATCTAATTTAAGGGGTAGACAACAGTGTTTGTTATCTGTAACTTGACAAACCCATCATACAGATCAGAATACAAAATTATGTTCTATCTATAGCTAGTGGTGTTAACTGTAAGACACAGACTATTGTTTGAGTCTAAATTTAAGATATAGATAAAATATATTTGGAAATTCTTGTACTTTGGCCAACAGTTCGTGGTACTACTATACATAGACATAACTAATATTTCTTGTGAATATATTTCTTGTGAATATATTGTTTCTGTGCGTGAGCACAAAAAATCCAGTCAGAGTGTTACTCCTATTAGCTGGGATTGCTTTATTCAAAGGGATTCATCTACTTCTGACTTGAATTGCAGTCTCCTCTGCAGATGAAGAAAACCTGCTACACATTTCCAGAGAGAATGCCTTGTAAGAAAAATAGTTAACGTAATGATAAAGTCTTGTTTGTATATTAGAGTCCATGTATAAAGAGACTAACTGACAAAAGCTATGGCATGTCAGCAAATACCTGAATTAAAACTGATTAGTGCAGTGGTACTAAACCTGCAAAAGTGCTCTCAATAGTAGATGTTGAGCGTGCTGACGCATCTTCACGGATTTCATCATACTGTCAGGCCCAGAAAGCACATCCTTTCTGTAGGAAATTTCTGTAGGAATAGGCTTTTCAGTTCTTCAAACAAGTGGTAATGCACTGGAACAGGTTGCCCAGGAAAGTGGTGGAGTCATTGTCCTTGGAGTGTTCTAGAAACAGGTAGATGTGGGACTGAGGGACGTGCTTTAGTGGGCATGGTAGTGATGGATTGACTATTGGATTGACTAGGTGATTTTAGTGGTCTTTTCCAACCTTAATAATTCTATGACTCTATAATATAAAGGCTTTCTTTGTTTTTGTTTTTCTTTTTTAAAAATAAAAAGATGATGTTTCACATCATTATTTGAATGCCGCTGTTTACTAGATGACTCCTTGATTAAATTGGGGACCATGTTAGCTCTCCCCATGACCCGTCAGAAATAAAGAATTTGTTTACTGTAAATTGCTCACCACTCACTCCTATGCACCATCTGCTGCATTTATTCACAAAGAGCTGCACTTCTAATAATAGCTCTTTTAGGAAAAATAATACAAGATGTCTCATGTACTTGCATGGGATATAACTACAATTTTAATCTTCTGGTTTACTTTACGCTTCCACATTAAAAAATGATTTAGTTTCAAGAAATCAATTTGTTTTTATATATGTAAACTTTTGTATATTAGTCAAAGTTTTGAATCATCGAAGCAAGTAAGGAGATGGGTATTAATGCTTTTTAGCCAATATTAATATTTTTTTTACATAATATCTGTGAGGCTGTATTTTAGGAACAAGGGGACAGATATGAAGAGATAAGTACTAGATGTAGTAGTATACCAAATGTATGCCTAAAACTTATTTACATAGTGAGTGGGTACCTGGTCCTGGAGCAGGATCCAGGCTGATTTAAATACTGGTTGGGTTTAGAAATGGGAGCTGAGTTGGAATCTCAGAAAAGAATCTTCTAAAATGACAGTTCAAAGTCACTTTAATGTAAAGGCCACAAAATAGTTCTGTGCTTGAGTCCTTTTTACGAAATGTGCTCACTGTCTATGAAGCACTTTGAAGCCAAGAGTATATAGTATTTTTTATGTATTTGAGAACCTTAAAAAAACAGTTAGTGAATGTGAAAGGTAAATCTAGAAGTCCTGGTGTCGCTAGTATTGACAATTTATAATGGCTGCTTATCAACTAGGCTGCTGTGTTTGTTTGTTTTGTATAAACAAATTCACAAAATATTTTTTTTAGTAATTTGTCATTTTTGAAAATTTCCTGTTGTAGAGAAGACTATTCCCCAAGAAGAATGAGTGTCTGCAATTATTTAAAGCCATTTCTGTTCCTTCCAAATGTGGTAGTACTCAGAAAAGAGTTTGCATGGACTTGAGGCCCATCACAGAGGTAAGTTGGCTCAATTAGTTATCCCAGTAGTTGCTGTGCAGTCCGTTCCTCCATTATTTCCAAATTCATGAGTTTTTTTCCTTGGAGTTTAGCTAGAGAGGTTGCATCCATGGTGAAAAAAAAAAAAGCATGTAGCTTGTTTTATTTCTTAGAATATTTTTCTAAAATTATGTAGAATTAAATGTATATTTCTTGATGTGCTAGAATTTGTATAAAATATTGTTGAGAGTGGTTGGCTTGCCTCTGTGATGTTTACTTTGTGTGATGGAATGAATTAAAATAATTAAGTGTATTTGTACGATGAATAAACAAACAAGTTTTCCTTCTGTGTTAAATAATTCCAAAATTATGAAACTTTCAGGTCTGAACACAAAACACATAGAGTAAAAGATTTAAGTTACTTTATTATATTCCTAAACAAGTAAACCAAAATCTACTAGCTGAAGGCTACACCAGTACAGACCAAGAACCAACTCTGTAATTTTCAGATGAGCTCAGACAAGTTCCTGTCTTGCTGTGTTGATTGAATTCATTCCTATCACATTATTTTTGACTTCTTACCTTCCCTTATTACCCTTTCTCATTGACTTGGTTGCTATGGATTAGGAAAAGTAATTCTTAATGAGTTAAAATTTACTTAATCAAGATCTGATAGTAAAAGAGAAAAGCATATAGAAATAAAATTATCTATTGAACCTAGCTTATGAAAATAATTCTGAATTTAATAGCAAGTGAAAATGCATGGACTGTGATCTGGTCTAATATGCCCGCGAATTCTCATTTTTAAAGTTAATGCAATTAAAAATCAATATTAAAATACACTTCTATTTCTTTTTTACTACTGTAATACTTAATCTATGTGATTTCTTACTTCTGTTGCAAACCTTGTTTGTAGATAGCATTGATGATCTGCAAAGTCTTATATTTTTACTACTGTAGATCTACTGGTAAGTAACAGCCTGTAGGATATATTTTTAAAGCATTTGTCATCCAAGTTTCAATACACATGTAATACAAAGATCAACCTATTCAATAACAGTCAGTGAAGTTTTATGTGAAACTACTCATTTGTATTTATATTACTTTGCCTTGGTCTTCATGCCCCATCAGGCATCTTAGGCCTTTTGTGTCCCTGAATTTCTAAGCGGGGATCAGGGGAATTAAGTCCCTCCCAGAGTAAGAGTGGAGCAAGTTGAGACCATATCATGAGGCTAAATGTGTACAAGCATATGGGGCCAGACAGCATGCATCCCAGTTGACACAATAGGGATGGAAGAGGACACCATCCAGAGAGATCTGGACACACTTGAAAAATGAACACACAAAAATCTATGAGGTTTAACAAGACTAAATGCAAGGTGTTGTACTTGGGTTGAGGAAACCCAGTTGTAAGTACAGAACAGGAGAAGAACTTGAGAACAACTCAGAAGGCAAACAGTATCCTGGACTGCATCAAAATAAGGGTGGCCAGCAGGGCAAGGGAAGTCTCTGGGAAGACCTCACTGTGGTTTTCCAGTGCTTGAGGGAAGATTACAAGCATGGGGGAGACCTAATTTTTGCACAGTGTGATAACAATAGAAGAAAGGGGAATAGCTCTAAAATAAAAGACTGCAGATTTAGTTTAGAAGTTAGGAATAAATTTTTTTACTCAAGAGAGTGGTGTGGCACTAGAACAAGTTCCTCAGGGAGACTGTGAATGCCCTGATTCTGGAGACGTTCAAGGCCAGGTTGGATGGGGCCCTGGGCAGCCTGATCTAGTGGCTGGCAACCTTGCCCATGGCAGGGGAGTTAGAACTAAAAGATCTTTAATTACCCTCCCACCTAAGACATTCCATGATAATTCTATGATTCTGTGCGTAGAATGGTATAATTCAAAGACAAAAAAAAAAAAAAAATGAAACAAAGCAATTCAAGAACAGAAGGATGCATATATATGAAATCCTAATTATTTTTGTAACTCCCGTGTTGCATCCTCATAAACATTTTCAAGGGAACAAATCTTAGGATATGTTCCTTCAGTGGATTGACAATGCATCCTTTCTTTGAATGACAGAAAGTTCTGCTTGTGCTGTAGCCTGACAACACAAACTACAGAAAACCTGATAAGTATTTGACAAATCTCTTGGTACAGATTTTTCAGAGGAAAGAGAAGGAGAAATAATCTGTCCTCTCTAAAGATGTTATCATAATTTAGACTGGAAAAAGTGGCTAAAACAATGAAACTTGACACTGCATAACTTTTTCAGTTATTTTTCTTACCATTAAGTTATTGTTATGTCTGTATGATCCATCATGGTTACTGTATGTTGATCTTTCTCATAGTTAATATCAGCAATCCGTTGACTGATTGACAACTAATAGGTCTGTCTACACACTATGTAGAGAGAAAATAATCTTACTTAGATTTGACTACATCATTATTCAATTATTTTTTTTCATATTCTCCCAACACTGCATTAGTGAGGTCTGCCATCTTCTCTTCTTGCTATTGTCTTGTCTGCCCTGATGGCTCAGGATTTCCTGGAAGCTGCTGCATTTCTCAGCTTTCTGGTCGATACTGGAGGATGGGCCGATTTTATGCTTGCGGTGCACTTGTGCTTGATCATCATGCTCAATCTCTAAGTTCTTTCTTTGCAACTGATAAGGAAAATCTGTAGAGTTTATGTTCTTTCACAGGTGGCTTTAGACAACCCATCCATATGAAACACTGAAACTTTGCAGATGTCAGCCTTAACCTCACTATCATCTCCAACACCAGCTAGACCTAATAAAGAAGAAAAAATAGTTGTATATGGCTAAAAGTATAATTATCAGTTATAAGTTTGGAAACAGAAAGCTATCAGAAAGCAAACAGAAAACAATTCCTGTCTGGATACTTGGCCTCATGTGAAAACTCCTAGAGTTTTGCCCCTGTTCACTCTCCCCACTTTCTACCAGCCTGGATTCTTGCTCAGACATAGACTATATTGATGAATTACATCATGTTTACATTGATTTTTCTGCTCTTGGAGACAGATTAATTGGGTATTTATAGGTGACTTCCTAGCTCTGTTACACAGCTAATGAGACAAACAACCTACCGTTTCTCACTCATTTTGATTTTTTTTTTTCTTTTTCTTGTAGGGCTGCTTGCATCTCTTTTTAAATATGGCATGGAACATCAGTTATAAATAAGCTATTTCACCATTTTGATTTCATTTCTCTACTACTTCATGTCTCTACTAGGTTCCTATAGAAATCATGCATGATGTCTCACTAATACAGATGTGAACTTTAGCAACAAATTGTTCTTCCACGTCAACGTAACAAAGTTTATGCCCTTTCCTTTCCTATTCCTATGTCCAGCATGGTAGCACTCTTTATTCGTTTTCTGTTATAAGCAATCTAGGATTTCTGTTGTGTTTACGTGACATTTTCCATGTTTCTAGTTGTTTTCTTCTATATTCTTTGTACAGTGCATGAACACCCTTCACACATCGGCCTTGAGTTGGACAAATCTTCTACCATTTGGCTGTTTGGGAGAATAAGATGCAGAATTTGTTTCAAATTGTGTTCAAATTTCTCTTAGCAATCCTAAGTCAGTATTTTAAAAAACAAGACAGATGCAATATGGGTGGTGAGGTACTGGAACAGGCTGCCCAGAGAGATTGTGGATGCCCCCTCCCTGGAGGGGATATTCAAGGGCCAAGTTGGATGGGGTCCTGGGCTGCCTGGTCTGATGGGCAGATTGATGGCCCTGCCTGTGGTAGGGGGCTTGGAGATTTATGATCCTTGAGATCCCTTTGAACCCGGGCCATTCTGTGACTGTAACACCCTCCATATAGTGCTCATGAACAGAGCTGTATTTAGAAAAAGAAATCTCATATAGCTTTTCAGTTCTGAACGGTACAAATGTGGAGTAAAACAATCAATCAAAGAAAAACAAAACAAAATAATAATAAAAAACAACTGATCCATCCTGTACTAGATTTTTAATTTTGGGTGTAATTCAATCAAGATGCCCAGATGTTGAAGGATGGTTTTTAGTATTAAAATACTCCGGATTTTACTTTAAATCTGGCTCTAGTATATTTAGCTAATGCATCAATTTTGAATGTTTCTAATGTTTTTAATATGAGATAGATACCATTTTTAAGCATATACGAGAATAATATTACAGCATAAGTATGTATTATATATCTAATTTTTAAATCCAAATTTATATATGTACATATGTATATGTGTATTTATTTATGTGAAGCCTCTCCTTTTCAATCTTGATGGTAACATATGGATTTTTATTTTTTTTAACCTTCCTTCTACAGTAGAAGAATGCTGTGCTAAAAATATACTTCTGTGCATTCTCAAGAAAAATATCTAGGAGATCTCTTCTAGTCTTCTAATTATACTTTAACAACAATTTTGAAAAACAGTTGTGTATAATCATTGCCTTTGCGATTACAGCAGAATGTTCTTTCTCATTCTGCTGTTTTCTCATTTTGCTGCAGGTTGCTTATCTGTACACTCATTCTAAAAAATAAGCTGCTTTTCTTTAAGTGATTTCCAGCAATCAAATATGACAATTAAAAGAAGTAGTATAAAAATACGTGGAGATTGGGAGAATTATTAGCTATTTTTCTTTATTTTACTAGGTTCAAAATGGGGAAACTAATTTTTCTTTCAAAGAAAATGCAGTATACACATTCTTCCAAAGGAATTGTAATTTTTCTTATGCTATTCACTTGATTTATTATTCACAAAGAACCTTTGAACAGAAGCTGGCCAATGCATAAGTCAAGCTACTAACTTTAAAGAAGTTCTTTGGCTCTAGTTCTTATTGCATTGTGCAAATCGGTAGGGAATATTGAAAGCATGTTAAATTTTGTATCTGGAAGTTAAATCAGATAAGTATAAACCTAGCAAAACATATTTTATAAAATGAAATCAAACACTTCACTGATATTATATGTTCTTTTTGTCCCAAGTGAAGCAGGAAATGTGTACTTCTCATTCTCTCCTATATTTTTCATTGTTAATATTTTACTTACTGTTTTGTAGCTTGGAAAATAAATAAGAAAATTATTCAGTTCAATCTAACTTAATTTTAATATGGCTTAATATAATGATTGCCAAAAGATGTTGATTACACTTACTAAAATAGATGCGACATCAAGAAGGAAAATGACCTTATACAAAAACCTTATAAAATTTCTTCCACCTTGGGGACAAATTTCTGCCTTCTGAGGTAAGTCACTTACTCCTTACTACCTCAGTATTCTAACCCGTAAGTAAGAAATGTTTGCTGCTGTGTTCTGGAGACTGTGAAATACATGCTTACAAACTCTTGGAAGTCCTTGGATTGAGTATGTTTCAGTTGAACAATGCTCTCTTTTGTCACTGGTTGATGACAATTATATCATCAGAGAGACTGATGGCGTATGTGCTAAATTTTCAATGATATAATTTGTAAGGTTTTTTTTACAATGTTCTTGTAAAAAGAGAAATATCTGATATCCAGACTTACTTTCTTCCAAAACCACTCTTACGTAGCTATATATTTTTTTTAATAATTATTTTTTTCCTCCAGAAACTCCCAGTAACCTATCGGTGATGAGGAGGTAAAGTGGCACCTCTGGAGGATACAAACTACCAAAGCCAGCAAAATCGCCATGAGGAAGGTGCGGCCTTATAGCTAGTTAGTCTAGTCAGTAGGGATGTGACTTTCTGTGGTCAGTCTTGCTTTAAGCCAGTCTTATAAGTACTGAGGAGAGAGTTGTTTTCCTCATTATGCATTTTTTTTTTCTATACCTGCTCCCCACAGTAGGAGGTATTGCCAGAATTAATAAGGAAGCAGTAATAATTACTTCTGGAAAGTAAAAATGCACATGACTAGGCAATTACATTATGATTTTTAAAATAAGAGTTTTTATTGTTTTGTTGTTGTTGTTGCTTGTTTCTGAAAAAAAAAAACGAAATTCAAATTAAACTTGCATTTAGCTGAAATGAGTCTGTTACTGGTTAGGTATTTGATTATTTCAACATCTGTCTTTAACAGCTGAGAGTGCTGTTGCCTTGAGCAGAAGTCAGTGAGGTGAGAACAGATAGTGGAAAATAGACAAAAATTGCTCTCAGGCTACTTGTCACATTAACAAGAAGTCTCGTTGGAGAGGACAGAAGGTGTTGGACTCAAATGGTGGATGTAATGGTAAAATCAGATACACTGCAAAAAACTACTTTTGCAAATAGAAATAATTCCAACTAGTAGCCATTTGATGTGAATTTTTCCCTCCCTAAGAATCATGAAGGTAAAGAAAAACACCGGTAAATGAAAGTTGAGACTTCATCAAGCATCTTATGTTTTCCCCCCTTGCAATAGTCTCCCATGTATGCAAACATATATTTTCTTTAAGCAGAGCCTTTTTAAGTACAATTTATTCTATCTAATTTCCCCTAACATTTTCAGGACACAAGACCCCTGACACCAGTATCCTAAGAGACAGGTAAGATAACAAACTTTGACATTCAGAGGAGCAAAGTGATTTACTGTTATATTAAAATGTTCTTAAAAGTCTATGTTTTAACATTACTTTTCAGGGTTTTTTTTTTAAGGAACCCCATGATTTTTCTATTCACAGAGCAGATGATGATTCTGCCTGTGGTATCCCCTCCTTCCTTCCAGTATTGATCACTCATCACTTAAGCATTTTTCTTTTTTATTTTATTTATTATGTATTTATTTTTCTCATGTTCCACACCTTCAAAACTAAATAGGGCAAGGAGAATGAGAAGTGCAGTCAGGCAACCTCTCATAATAACTTGAGCCCAGAGCTCTGCTGTTAATCCAGTCTCTCACAGATATGCCTTTATTTGCCCCCAGCTAGGATTAGGCTGGATACATAGATCACAAATGTGGCATGGGAGGTAAGAAAACAGGTAAATTAGTGATGTGTTAGATCAAACGAGGAATGCTTTGATATCTTAGAAGAATGAAGTAAAGAACATAGAACATTGCTGTTGCTATTTCTCATACAGAACAAAAACAAAACTACAGTAGATGATTGGCGTACGATCCCAAACCTCCTAGGTGTGGTAGGAAGTGGAAAAAGACAAGGTAAAACTTTGTTGCACAACTATTCAAAAGATTTTTTTTCCAGAAGTAGTGAAGGACAACACCTCCATGACTGAAAGTATATGCCGTCTGCCAGCCCAGCACCTGCCTTCTGGCAGAATCCCCAGGACCTTAACCTTCAGAAGCCAAAATATCTGACAGGGAGAACATTCTCCTCTTAGTAAGACAGCAGGCATATTTGAATGATAACTACAGTTTCCTTTTACACTTCATATAACATAGATATCCTGCATCAAGAGAAAGGACAGAGCTTCTCAAAATAAAACAAATGATGCATGAACAGCAAGTAAAATATGCTGTGTCATTTCTCTTCAAACCTAGAAGTGCACCATGCTTTGTTACACAGCGTGGTCCATTTCTTTCATCTCCTCTTGAAGAATGGTTAAAATACATAAAATACTAAAGAAGCAAAATTAGTGTCCCCAATCCTCATCTTTCAAAAGTGCCACAAAAAAATAAATGGCTCAAATGAGACCCATTTGGAAAAAGTTTGAAGCAGGTTCTCTCTGTTATACAAAGAAATGGTATTTCTATTATTTGAAAAGCTATTATTTCAATGTCATTGTAAGTTAGAACTAATAGAATCTAATATGCAGCCATGAAAACTTTCTTAGTGAATGTATGGTCCTGTACGTATGGTCTAGAGAATAATGAATTCTGGCACTTTTGTTTTGTTCATAGTATCACAGACTGTCACAGAGTATCTGTGAGTAGAAGAGAGGATTTTTTTTTTAAAAATAGTTTAACTATGGCTACTATTCAGTCTATTATGAGCAACGAAGGAAGGAAGGTACCTTTAACTGGGAATATATGTGTTAAACAGAAACAAACCATTTTACTATCCTGAGAAGCAGATTGGAATTGATTGGAAAATAGATAGAAGGCAGGTGGGAAGTGTATCATTACCTACAATGCAATTTTATGAGTGTCAAACATGGATAACAGCCCTCCAATCCTCTAGCTAGCTCATATATTGTCCCCAGTGAGTGTCAACTCACCAGCCCAATATATCTCTCAGGTATCGAAGTTCTCTTGCACTCAAGTCTTGCGAATGCCTGCAGTCTGTCACAAATAATGGGGTAGTGAAATAAGCTATTAATGATTGCAAAAGTGTGGTAACTCATGATATAATGTTCCCTACAATATGTAATGGAGCTCTTTAGTTTTTCTGAGAAAAGAGGATTATGAAAAGCAGATACACTTTTCAACCATAAACATTCTAAGAGGAAGAGAGTAAATCTACCAGCTAAAAGGGACATATAAATGATGGCAATATAACATGAAACTTTTTTATCAGATATTTAGAAAACTTCATTTTAAAAATTTACTAAAGATAGGAAGGATACCAGAGGCCCTCTTGCTTTGCATTTGAAAAATACCTGAATTTTGCAGATTTGAATTGATTTTAAGAATGAGGAGTGAGATTTCATGAATCATTACTATACTCATTGGTGTTTTAAATATCCTGCAATTATGATAAAAACAAAAACAAAACAAAACAAAAAAACAAAAAAACAGCAACAACAAAACAAAAAAACCCACAGTTACTAACTGAACTGTAGGGTATGTGCTAAAGGCCCTGCAGGTCTGTGCTTTCCTCTGCTGCTTATATGTGGTGAAGCTAGGTGACCTAAACACAGGTAGCTAAGAACTAGCATGAAAACTCTAGATCTTGTTAGTGATCTTGGACTGGTGCAGTGCTAGCACTGAAAGGAGCCTTCAGACAACAGAAAAAAGAAATAATTAGTATTTAGCAATAAAACAGTAGCATATATAAATTTATTTGTCTGTCCAGTTAAAAGCCCTTTCTGGCTTCTTCTAAATCCTCCCTTTAGGCTAGGAGATGCAGATTATAGTTATTTGCATCTTTAGTTTCTTCAAAAAATGGTATGTGGCAAGATTTCTGCTGGAGCACAAACCTTATCTCAAATTTCTTTGATGAGGGCTGTCTCTGAGGTTTTGAGACTTCGTCTCAAAAGGGCAGAACACTGGTCAATGACCAGAGCTGTCCAGATGGCTTCTTCTTTACTGATGACACCCTTCTTGTAGCACAGCTCCTCTGCTGATTTAGAAAAAAAAGGTCAGAAATGCCTGTTTTATTTCCTCTGTGGTTCTACCTTAACTGTTCATGTGATTGCTCTGGAAGTTAATATCGAAGAGAGAATCTGAAAGACACAGAACAGAAGGTTTGTCTCTGCAGGTATAGGGGCCAGGGGGGATGCCTGTGCAAGTGTCATGCCCAAGTAGTGATAAATACCATGATTTCTAAAAGCAATGAAGTGAATAGAGAGTCCATGTGTTATCTGCAGATGTTTTACAGCTGGTCTGATGTTAATTGACATCCTTGATAGCTAACTTTATATCACTTTCAAAATCTTCTCATTCACCAGGCACTCTAAGTATTTAAATACTTACTTGAGGGATTTTTTCTTTCTCGCTGCCTCCCAGCATCTTTGTAAATATCCATTGAACTGGGCCTGTCTTATCACAGAACAGGGTAGTAGTGAAAAACCATGTTCAGCAAGCAGTTCATTAGCAATAAAATGCTAACAGTCAGACACGTCGTCTGCTTCAGTGTATATCAAAAGTATATCAGCCATGCTTGACATGGCTCCTTACACAGGCTCTGCCAAATCAAAGCATCAGTGTTAGACATGGACTGCTCTTCTAGATGCCAGGGATTTATTTAATGTTTAATCTGACTTCTTACCCTAAAGATAGAGCAAAGTAACCCCCATACAACTGAGTTTTTCTCATTATCATTGCAACCACTAACGTGTGGGTATGGTTTTTTTTTTTTTTTTTTTTTTTTTCCAGGTGTGTAAGGAGGAATCTCTTCTTCCTCGTTGCAGGATGACACAGCAGAACTTCTCAGGTAATTCCACTTTGCTTTAGTATTGGAGATGTCATGGTGCAGACCTGTAAAGTTCTCACATGAACTACAGGTTTTTATGGAAGCACAGAATGCAGGCAGCTAAAGGCATTTGTAAAATTCTATAGAAGCCCATAGATATACCCATCTTTTTGAGGATAGTTAATGTAAAACTTGTAGTATAGTAAAACTGCAAAACCGATTTCATGCATGAACTGATAATGCCCTCAAAAAAAAAAATTCGTTCCCCACACACACTTAATTTTTACAGTGCTCTTGAGATAATTACTGAACTATTCTACCTAAAAGTATGTTCTCATATTCATTGCCTAAGTATGCATTTAAGTGTTTCACAGAATATCTGTGATACCAGTAATAGAAAAGCCACTCCTTTCCTATGAGTGAATACATTTCTAAGTAGCTGCATGGTGAACCATATTTCACAATATTTTATATAACCTTCCCTAATAGTTACCCTGTGCTTCATGTAGCTGCTTTCTACATTGTTAGCTTGGAGCAGCATAGCAGTTCGGGCTTCCTGGAGCTGCTCTTTTACCCACTGCCTGGGCTTGTTTGCATTCATTACCTTTTTTGGAGAGAAATAATAAGAGGGAAAAGGATGGCATATGAGCAGGTCCATGTCATTTCTTTCTCAAAGCCAGGTGCATACTGCCCTCTTGTGGAACATTTTGGGTAGTTACCAGCACTTGATAAAGGCTTTCTGTTTCCTTTTGCTCCACTGAATGAGGGATATGTAGTTCATATGACGTAGCATTTCCAACTCCCTGATATTAGTGCCAGTGTTTCCTATTAACATAATATATACTTCATTGCCAGTCAGCACGTATTGTTGGCATAGCTCCATGAGATGCTTTTGGAAATTAGGACAGATTAATGCTGTTTTGCAAAACCAAACTAACTAAAAACCCACAGGTATTAGTATTAGAAAATTGCCTTTTCTATAGATGACACTAAAATACATCTCTATTTATTTTTCACTCTTTTAACTCAACTCAGCAAGAAAACAAGTGATTTAAAAAGGAATGAAAACCTAGGTGTTGATCTTTATGATGTTAGTACATAGGTGTGTTGTCCTCGTTTTGGACTTTAAAGTATGTTAGGAAACCAATCAAAGAATGCAAATTATAGAAGAACACAGCAAAATACATTGACATCCATTCATTGAACAGAGGAACTCTGGTCACAGAGCTGTACCACTGACCCCTGTGGACTGCAAGGATCTCCACAGGCAGAAAAACTGATGCCCACTTTCCTGAAGACTTCTCCAAGAGGAGAACCTCCTCATACTTGCCATTCATTTCAGACATGTAGTTGAGGTCACCCTTCAGTGTGGTCAAAAATGTTATTTGTGATTGAGGAACAAGGTGCCAAAGCAGTTTTATTACCTTGTTTATAGACAAAATTTGAGATGGATATACTTGGGCATGAACATCCTCTACATCTTACATATCGTACAACACTTTTTATCCCAGAGGAGTATGCTGGCTAAGGACTAAACATCCTTCTGGCTCCTCCCCGATCTGTTTCTGGAAAGGCTGCTTAAATTCACCAGTATAACACACTCATCCCCCTCTGCTGAGAAAATAATTGAGCTTAGCCAGACCACTTATCCCTGTGAGCACCAATGATTTTGGGGGTGAGTTATGTAAGACCATCATAGTTCTAAAAAACAGTTTCAAGCAGTCTGAGCTTCCTCTTGCAAATTTAGTCCTGCTTAAAAAATTGGGTAGGAACTGGGTATTTGCTCCACTCTTAATCTTGGAGAAGTACAACCCATAACCAGAATTAAATATATAAGGCCTTAGAGGTGTCTTCAGTGCAAACTCTGCTCCCAGGAACCACTGCATAGCAAACAAACTGCACAAACAGAAATGCTAGCCCCAGCCCCTGCACACCAGCCTCTCTGTGTAGACCAGCCTTGTGCTCTCTTGCTTGTCGACAGGGTATTCTCAGGTGAAAAGAGGGGATCTGAAGAATCAAGTCATAATCAGCATGCTTTTGTGAGCTCCATGAAATAGAGTGAGGGTTACAAAGGAAAAGCAAGTGGATTTTGAGTGTACAATATTTCAAGAGAGATTGGAAGAGGGCGTTTTTACGATATTCTATTATGCCTCCTCTTTAGAGAGAGGCAAAGTCGGTGCCAAAGGAATAGTTTCCTGAAGAGCTATTTGTTCACAGGATGGATAGGAGCTGACAAGCCGACTGTCAGAATGGCTTCTTTGTCCTTGGAGCACCAGGTGGTTTAACAGTGTAGAGAAGTTACGTGTTTTTACCAAAATGACTGCTCATTCCTTTTTAGATGGCTTTTCAGCACATTTCAGTGTATTTTCAAGGGCTTTTTAAGGAAAAAAAGTAATGAGGGGAGGGTGAAGAAAAGAAAGACAAGGTAAGACTGGGTATGTGTGGTATAGAGAGGGTGGCTTTTGCCGTGTCCAGAAAAATGCTCAGGGGAAAAACTTGTATAAATATTCAGAATACTGATGAGAATTGTGGTAGAATCATGGTTGTAAACAGCTTTCCTAGCAGCAGTATTAACAAAGCTGTGCACTTTGTGAAAGCATATTTAAGGATGTAAATATCAATACTAAATTTATGTTCCAGAGACTTACAGGATATTTTAATATAAATATAATATAATATAGTTTGTTTAATAAAATGTTTGAAATCTAAGCCCTTCATAGCTGGTAAAGCTATCAGGCTGGAACTTTTCTGAACTTTTGTCCTTCACAAACCCAGAAAATGTTGGCTGTATCTTCTTTAGGACCCTTTTTTGGGTAGAGGAGTACTGAAATTAAATTCAGATTCTCTGTCAGTCTTCTCCTCCCCAGGCTCAATAATCCATCTCCTCAAACCCTCCTTGAAGCCCTGTCGTTTTGCTTTGTTTTGTTTTTCATTGAATTCCTCTGAATTCAATATGAGAAAGTAAATTACTGACTGCATTTATTCTGGGGACAGAAAAATACGTTTCTTCAACCTGAGAAGTCTGTGGCAATTGGGGAGTGCTTTCTTCTTATGGGATGGATGGATGAAAGGATGGGTGGGTGGGTGAATGAACAGCTAACAAATTTGGGTTTATAAGCAAATAAATAAGGTCTATTTAAAGCCACGGAAGCTTGAATCAGATGGGGAGAGAGATGTTCGCTAATTCTTTTTTTTTTTTTTCCCCTTAATTTGAGAGTATATAACTAGAAAACAAGAGCTGGAGAACAAATAGTGACGTTGAAATATAAGATTTGCAGCTGGAAATGCTGAAGTGTGGCAATAAGGACGGACAGCAACAATGACAAAGGAGGTGTGTTTAACTCTGATGCTTCTTGTGCCAGGAAAGGGTGGTGCACTGATGTGGAGTGAGGTTTCAGCAGGATAACTGATATGGTGAGCATGCTTGTGGTCCTTACTCCCTTCTTCCATTTATTTATGGAAAATACTCAGTAGTTCATATGATTGTTCCTGCTCTTAAGTGGTGTGAGCTCCTGTGCTGTGCTTTGTACTATTCCTTCAGTAAATTGCATTCTGTTTCCTTCCATCTTAAGACTTCCAGTTTTTTGAAGTATATTACTGCAGCCTTCCCTTGAAATTGTTGTGTGCTAAGTAGGCTTTCTCCACGTGTGCTGATCTGATTTCAGAAGGGAGATGAGTGCACACTGGTGAGTTACAAGCAACGTCTCTAGGCGTTGCTGAATCGGCAACAGGGGAGCAGAAGGGCTGGGGTGGTGTCAGTGTCGATAGCTACAGCCACTACAGCGGCAGAAGCACTGAGGCGGCGGGGTGACTGTGACGCGCTGCACTGAGGCAGTGGCGGGGCAGCAGCGCCACCTCGCGGCACAATGCCGCTACTGCCGCCCGCCGGCGGTTGCTGTGCAGGCAGCAGCTATCGAGATGCTTGCAGGCGCTTTTCATTGTGGCATCGAGACGGTGGGTGGGATGAAGCTTGACAACATTCAGACATGCAAACAACGTGTAGTATTTTTTTGTGTGTTTATTTAAGTTCCTGTTTTTTTCATGTTTGTTCCTGCTCAAAGTACTATAGCCTACACATCTCAGAGTCTGAGCTCCATCTCTTTATTACTGCCCAATACTCTTCTTTCTTCCTAGCTAAGCCCAACGTATAGTTCAGTGTCAGTGCTGTGATGGCCTGACTAGCTTGGCAAAATTCATTTTAGCAGATGCTTACTGTAATTTGTTGGGGAGATTGGAGAGTATTCTGTTGTTCAAAAATGGCTTTGTAATCTAGCAAAAGCAGAGACATAATTTAATTCCTGTGCCCTCTCTAGAGAAATATAAAGCAGGAATAACATGGGCAACAGGATGAAGGATGAAAGGGGCTCAGGACAGACTCGTCAGCTCTGTAGTTTCCATCCGAATATGTGCTCTGTTCATTATTCACACATCCACTGTGGGAGGGCTCAAACCCGTTACTGAGGAAAGAACCGGAAATAGCTGATGTTCTTTGCAGGTTATGCTGGCATAAAGAAAGGGTAACAAAACTCTGGAAATAAAGTTAGTATCTGTAGAGCTCATATGCGGTAGGAGCATATGTTTTTAAAGAGGGTGTCAAAGTTATTGTCTCATATCTTTCTCTTTTGTGGACTCACTGTGAACCTTCCTAGGTCTAACCTCCAGCAAAAGGCTGCTGTATTCTGCCCAGGCACAACAGTGAGGTTCCCACCTCACCTTGCTCCAAGGGAGGTCACTCCTTGGTCTTAACTTTAATCCTGTACATAGCTTCCAAATAATCCCAGTTTAATCACTGTGGCTTTTCACTCTGAATTGTACGGCACTTAATACTGGCAGTAAAAAGAGATGTTATTTTGCTTGGAAGTGATTGTGGTTTTATTTCTGAGGGATTATTTGATTTGTGAGATAAGAGAAAGGTGCCTGTAAATGCAGGCAGAGCTCCTCACTGGTAACATGAAGCTTAAAAATGAAAAATAATCTTCCTGCCGTTTCAGCAAATGACCAGCAGCTTGTCCTGTGGACATGACTATTTTTCAGGCCTATAAAAAAGCTAGGCAGAGTCAAGACTGCCACTGGATGCCATGCTTAAACACTGCTTCCTTTTACTGTAAGTATGAAAATGCGGCTATTATTACTATCAAGTGTTCAAAGGGAAAACAAGCACCTTTGAAAATGTATTATTATTAAGGAGGTTGTGGATGCCCCATCCCTGGAGGCATTCAAGGCCAGGCTGGATATGGCTCTGGGCAGCCTGGTCTAGTTACTGGCAACCCTGCACACAGCAGGGGGGTTGAAACCATCATTATTGTTCTTTTCAACCCAGGCCATTCTATGATTCTATGATTCTGTGACTCTATATCTCAACACCTTTCCGATGTTTTGTGCTTGGGAATGTGTCTTGGGTCTCTGAGACCAGCTCACTAGCTCTGACACCTGGTGGTACTGTTTGCATTTGTTCATATAGCTATTTATTAATTGTATTATTAGTATAGTTTCCAAAGCTAGTCTCCTAGAAAAAGATGTTGGACATACACAGACTAAAACCAATTTACATATGTAGAAATATTGAAACACTTGATGAAGTTATATGAATTGATGAAACACTTTCTTCTTCCTACATGGCCTTGTACCAAGACATTATAACACAATGATAGTTCCAGTACCCTAAAATATAGATCAGATCAGTTCTAAATGATATGTAAAATTTTCAGCAGCAAAATAATTGCTATAATTAGCACTTGGAAAACTCTATAAAGTTTTCTACAATTCATGTTAGATGCATAAAGCCTGATGTTTATACTAAAAGCTCTGCTAGAGTCTCATTGCTTTCATTTGCACCTCTGCTTGATTGATCAGTTTTCTTGGACCATTACTTCATTAATTATGGTCCTTTGTTCTTAATTTAATGTCTTTGATGTCCTACTTTGATTCAAATAAATGAAAGTTGGATGGTAATCTTTGAGAAGATGCTGTTCTTGTTAAATGATGAAGTCATTCTGGTTCAGTTTGTTCAGTGATATTTCCCCTTTTGGATAATTGGCCTGATGAAACGTAAAAATGGCTAATATACATCAGAAAAGTGACAGATAAAATGTACCCTTAATTTGTTCTAGTGTTCTGGTAAACTTTTCTGAAGTTACTCCTTTCTTCTTTCTTTCTTTTCTTTCTTTTTTTTTTTTTTTTTTTTTTTAAATTGAGCTGAAAACATCAGAAGGAAGTTTTATTAAATTGCTTTTACCTCAAACTACAGGGGGCTTTAATGGAGAAAGGAAAAATGTTTGAAACTGTTGAGTCTTTGTTCTTTTTATAGGGCAAGAACACAGATAGTCCACACAACAGGATTTTAATAACTGGTCTTATTGCCTTCACAGCAGTAAAAAAGGCCTGGGTAGTGGGATTTACTGAACTGCATAAAAGGATATTGAGAAATTCCATACATTATATATTTGAAAAAGCACATCGAAGTCTAAATATGCAATTGTCAAAAGGTTAATCAGTCCTATGGAATGTACATATGAAGTCTAGGAGAACATTCACGATTCTCGCTATGGAATATTTTGCAGACTTGTAAGTACTACAATGACATCTGGAAAAGCACCTGCATTTCTGAGAGTGCCTGAGTCACTAGTGCACTCTTTGGGGACTTGTGGGTCCTTCTGAGCTGCTGACAAACCATGACTAGGGTATCTTCTCTAGGACTGAGAACATGGCACATTTTGTATTCAGAGTGTTGCTTTTTTCTCCATTATCTCCATTAAAAAATGCCCTCAGGGCCCAGACACTGCCCTGTAAAGGCTGTGCTGTGCCTCCATGCACATCTAGGTGTTCTGTGGGGAAATCCTGGCTGCCTCAAGGTCCTTGACAGTCAGTGCACGACCTCTGCCTGCTCTTACAAGGTGGAGTGTGAATCCCTGTTGTACACGGGCCAGGGTACCTTGTTCACAAGAATGAACAAGAGAGCAAGGATATTTACATTATATAATTTTTATAGTCAAGAGTGGTGCATTCTTTAGAAAAATTATTTTTAAAATTATAATTAATTCTATTATAAAATCAGGCAAAGAAGATCCTCTATGGCCTTGATTTTTTTTAATGACTATTTCTTCCCTTGTAATTGGAATAAATGCTTCGTAAAATTCCTGTCTAAATTAAGCAGTTATCAAGATACCACAGTATTCTCTGCAGATTCCGTATTGCAATCACAGATCATGAATCTGAAAGTCTCTGCCATTGCCTCTGGGGGGAGATAGCTGTAGATTTTGCACCAGTCTGTTCTTGCTCTTGCTACTTCGCACTGTTTCTTTTCTGGCAATCACTAGTGTTGGACAAGAAAAACATGCAGTCTTGAGAGTTTTTTCGGTCAGGCTTTCTGCCCAATTGGCTTTTCAGACTGTTGCTTCAGGATCTCATAAAACTGTTGCATCTTCAGAGCACAATGCTCATTGGAACTGCAATTTCTAGTGCGTGCTGTAAGATGAAAAAGAGATTGTAAAAAATTTGGTTGTCAGTTGTTTCTCTTCTCATGTCATCTGTCATCTTGTTTCCTGAGTCACTTAATGTCTTTCTAGCCTTGTATTGCTTTAGCAAATTCTGATGTTTTGCCATGTAAGCAGGCATTCTCATTCATTACTTTTTTTTTTTTTTTTTAAATGAATAAGAAATAATCTGCAACAGTTACTGAGTTTTATGCTAGAAGGGTTTGTAAAGTTCCTGTGGTTACGTGTCTTATTTTCTAGCTTAGAGGGAGTCAAGCTAAATTGTGAGTTTTGTTCATCCTTAATTCACTGAGGCTGACATCTCTTTCATCCTTTGAGCTTTCAAGAATGTTTTTACTTTTTTCCTGACTATATGATAACTTATAAATTGTTCCTGTGTTTTGGCTGTAGCTTTATGCTCTGTAAGCTTGCTCTGATGTACTTCTTTTCATTGTACACCTGGACTTGGATTTTGGTGCCCAACCACTGTGTCATTGTCTTCTGCTCACCAGACCATATGGCAATTGGTCTGAGAAACCAAGTTGTGTGGATCTATTCTGCAACTTCATTTTGCCTCAATTTACTGTTTACTTTTCCTGAGAGAAAAACACATGAGAATTTGGAGTGTTAAAGAGGACTTTATTACAGGTGGTCTGAGGGTGAAACCAACTAGAAATTTAACATCTTACCTTGCAGCATTAAAGTAAATAACTGAAGAAACAGGCTTCTGAGTAGTTGCTATTGAAAGATCGTGACATAGGATTGTTTTCTTGCCATGGTGTCTGTAGCAGAAGAGCTAAGTCATGGCTTGAACCAATGATTTGGCACCTGGTGGGAAGACAGGGCCACCTCAGGGGAGCTCAGTTGCACTGTATGCACATGAGTGATGACCAGAATGGATGGAGCCAGGACTCATCCCCTCCCAGACCTCATTTCATAGAATCATAGAATCACAAGGTTGGAAAGGACCTACAAGGTCATCTAGTCCAATCATCCTGCTATCACCATTACTACCACTAAGATACTAAACCATATCTCATAGCACTTAATCCAGACACTCCTTGAACACCACCAGGGACAGTGACTCCACTACCTCCCTGAACAGGCCATTCCAGTGCCTGACCACTCTGAGAGAGAAAAAGTTTTTCCTTATGTCTAATCTAAATCCCCCCTGGCACAACTTGAGGCCATTTCCTTGGGTCCTGTTTGTTGCCTGGGAGAAGTGGCCAATCCCCTCCTCGTCACAACCTCACTTCAGGAAATTGTAGAGTGTGATGA
This sequence comes from Tetrao urogallus, assembly GCF_951394365.1. Classification (NCBI taxonomy): domain Eukaryota; kingdom Metazoa; phylum Chordata; class Aves; order Galliformes; family Phasianidae; genus Tetrao; species Tetrao urogallus. The sequence continues at coordinate 25,700,220 of NC_136820.1, read as the reverse complement.
GGTCTCCCCAGAGCCTCCTCTTCTGCAGACTAAACAATCTCATCTCCTTCAGCTGTTCCTCATAAGACTTGTGCTCCAGAACCCCTCATCAGTTTTGTTGCCCCTTTTCTGGGCACATTCCAGGGCCTCAATGTCTTTCTTGTAGTGAGGGACCCAAAACTGAACACAATACCAGAGCTGTGTACAGGGGGATGATTACCTCCCTGCTCCTGCTGGTCACATTATTTCTAATGCAGGCCAGAATGGCATTGGCTTTCTTGGCTACCTTGGCACACTGTCAGCTCATGTTCAGCTGAGCATCGACCAAAATTTAAAGAGTTGGCAGTGGAAGCAATGGTATCTCACTGGAGATACCTGTTTACCTGAGACCTTCTAAGGGTAAGCAGATTTTTTCCTTTGATTTGTGTCTACGGCTGCTGCATTTGGGATCCTCACTTGCTCCAGCCCAGGCCTTTGCATTATAGCATGTCATTCTGCTGCGGCTACACATTCTTCTTCTGAAGTCTCCAGGAAAATTTACGTTGTCCTCTTAGATGAAGATAAAGGCTAAGACTGGAAAACTAACAACATGTTGGCTGAATTTGTTAGCTTACTTACTAATGCATCGGATTTTCCATCCCAGAAGTCTCACATATGTTTGTTATAAAACCAGTGTACAATGCATGAAATAGCCCACTCTAATTATAGTCTAAACAATGCCAGGAAAATTGAGCTAATTCAGATAAGCTACTATTAAGTCATAGTAACGTGGCAGTATATGCCACGAGGTAAAATTGCTTGGATGTAGACTGGCAACAAGGGAAATATTATGTGGCAGATCATGCCATTTTCCTTTCTTCTTTCAGCCAACAAATTAGAAGCTCATTTAAAAAGTCAGTTTAATTTGATATACTGATGTGGTGATGCCAACTTGGATAGCATTTATCTCACAGGAAGCAAATGTTGTACAAAGGAATCTTAGTGGTGGAACGTAGTTATTTTTCAATCCTATTTCATTTCAACACCTAAAAAATCTACAGCTGATGTAATAACATCATCAGCTTCTACTTTCACTATGTTTTAGGTCTGTCTTAAATACTGAAGAATGATATTTTCATTAGAAGAAAGGCACGTGACAGAAATTGACCTATTTAGTCATTTGAGAATCTGGCAATTGCTTAGATATAAAACTGTCTAGAATTATGCAGTAAATGATATCGATAATTGATTATTACAACTCTATTCTCTATTTCTGCTTCTCAATTTTTATCCTCATCCCCCCAGATTTGTCTTTCCTCTTATCCGGAATTCTCTTAACCTTCTGTTGCTTTCTTTATATGCCATGCCAAATAAATCCTGCAGGAATTCACCTTTCAATGTTTTAAGAAGTTTCCAAGGGATAAATGGAAAAAAAAGAAGGATAGAAGTAACTGAAAAATGCTTTTATAATGGTAAATTTTGCACATCTTTCTCAACAGTGTAGCACTGCCTAACAATGGAGGCTTCAGTGCTCTTCCTAGCTAGCAGCACTGCCTGTCTCATGCCACGGTCCTCTGCTACAGGCATTTTGTTGTGAATGATTCACCAAGATGACACTTACACTACTTTCCTGGAAAGAACCGGCTTTAGTCTTAGAAATAAAAAATATTTATACAGAAGCTTTCTTGTTCTGGTGTTTTTTAAAGGCTGTATGTCTCACCCATATTTCAAAGTCTTTTTTTGTTTTCATGCTCTTCTGTTGCATGTTTTTGCTTGCCTCATTCTCAATATAGACTGAATATTTGAATGTGCTGGAATTTAGTTCTGTTCTTATTTCTCATTCCTTCAGATCCTTCTTTCAAAAGGATCAGCTGCTGTTCAGCTGTCTTCAGTGCAGAAGATTCTTTCCAGCACATTGCTGGTGGGCAGGCACATTTCATCTGCATGCTAAGCTACCCAAGGAAAAAACCACACTATGAGAAAGGCAAAGGCAGAAGCTGCTGCTTCTCATCTTTTATAAACATACAGCAAAGGTGTCCTCTGTAGCATATCTTGGTTCATACTCATGCACGCTGGAACCATTAGAAAGCAGTGGATGCTAGGAGATGACAATTCCAAAAGCAAGTTGGTCTCCATGGAAGAAAAAAAGTCACTTGTATCTGCTAGAGACAGAGGCTGACATACAGCTGCTCGCCCAGGAAGCCCTGCACAGAACACATGGCTTGACTGAATGTATGAGCAATCCTTTTGGATGTTATAAAAACTAGCATTTTTAATTGTTCTTCAAACAGCTGTTTCAAATTTCTCACTTTTTAGCTATTCAGTAAGAAGAGGTTCTATATCACTACTAAGTCATTCCTTGCTTATGTCCTTATCTTCACCAGTTCTTTGGTTCTGTACTTCAAGGCTCTGTTTGACTATTTACCATGGCAATTGTAAGTTATTTTGAAATAATTCTACTTTGCTCTTAGGAAAGTTTCACAGCACATGCTTTATGGCTTTTATCATATCAGATCATGCTGTGGCTCACTGCTTTATGACATTTTTTCTTGTATTTGTCCCCACTGCTATCTTGCAGTATTACAGTGACTCTCAGTGACTCCTTTGTTCACTCCAAGGCACTTTTTGTGCCAGTTGTTCATAACTAGCCCATAGGTTTCTTCCCCAAATCTGCTTAGGTGTTTCTTTTTGTTTCTTTTGTGTGAGTTGTTTTTTTTTTTTTTTTTTTTTAAAATAGCATTAGCAAATTGTGCATCCTTAACTGATTATTTTTCTGGATTATTAGTGTATCAGTTCAGTTGTGACACACTGTGAGAACTGACTTTGTTTTCTGGCTCCAAGCTTGCTTTCTGAGGCATTTCTTGTGATAAGACTCACTTATCTAGGAGATGAGAGGTGGGTGTTGCTGTGTGGCAGTCAGCTTCACTGTCTGAATAATTTCACATTTGAAAGTATTTCTCTGGAGTTGTTTGCCTTCACAAGGGAGTGCTTAGAACTGTTTACTGGTGGAAGATCTATCCTGTGACCCAATAACTCCTGATTGCTATGGGAGATCAGGGGATGATACCACTGTATCCTGTGAATGAAAGATACAAGTTGGCACTTCCATACTCCCTCTTATATGCTGGCAAGACCAGGGAGATGGGAACAAAAGGAGTTCTTACTGAGATCCAAAAACCAGAAACTGTCATTCCAAGAAGAACTGACTCAACCACTTTGGACTTATAAGTTTGTACTGCCATTGAAAATCATCACCGTTGTCACCATGGTCACTGTTGTCATCAACGGAACAACAATGCCCGATGACCCACCACTACTCAAGATCAATGACTGAACTAGGAACCATGCTGGATCCATGGTGGTGACTCCCTCTTGCTTCCTATAAAGGCTCCTTGCTTCATTCCTATCATCCTTTTTCCCTTCCCCATCACCCTAATTTGTAGTAGTGCCTGTCCTCCCCCTCCCCATCTCCCTGATCAAGTTTTGCAATAAACTGGTTGGACCAATATTTGAACTGTTGTTTCTTAACCTCACACCAGGTATACATATATCAAAGAACTTCCTCTCCCTCCAATAAATTGGAGGGAAACACACATCATCTGCTATCTCAAAACAGATAAAAGCCTTGCTAATGGCAGTGCACAGTCTCTAAATATTTCCTACATCACATTTCAACCTTATCAACTTTTTATTCTATTTTTCTGTCATCGTGTTTCTTACACATAGCCCAGATTTGGTCATTTCTAAATTTTTGCTTCTATTCCAAATTTAACTATCTTGAATTTTTTCATTAAAAATAGGAAGATGTGTCCCTCAGGTAACCTTGCTTTCCTTTTACACTTTTCTTTAATGACTTGAAGCCAGATTCTTCTCTGTTTCTCATTCTTTTCTGTTTCTTATTTAAATTTGATATACCAAGAAAGCATATTTATGTATATTAACTTAAAAATGTTTGAAGACTTTACATATTCTTTTCTCTCATCCTTCTGCCTGAGAAATCTATTTGCCGCTGCAGCTGAGTTACACTCAAAACTTCCTTGTGGGAAAAGAAGATTCACACCTTTTAACTAAGTAAAGCCAAAATCTTATTGTTAGTATAACTGAATTTGAAGCAGCTTGACTCTTAGTACTCCAGATCTAAACATTTAAGAATGTTATACACTGACTCCTGATCCCTTCTCTAATGTTATGGCCATTTCTTCATTGCTGAGCTTGGTGGCTTCACACTGGTGTCAATAGGTGCGGAAGGGAGAAGGGGGGGTGGTAATGGGGAGTTTATATTAGTGGTAATGATCAGCATCTGGAGCCATTTGTTATGAAGGATATGATGTTCATGTTGATAGCTTTTTTATTTCACTGTAGGCTTGCCTCAGGGTCAATTTTATGCCTGCCAACATACTTTCATGCCTGCCAACATACTTTCATGCCTTTGCTTATTACACCTTAATTTTTTATATAGTGTCTTTTACACAAATTATTACTTATTCGTTCTCTGCTTTACCCTTAAAACCAATTCTGTTCAGCTCCAGGTCTCCATTTCTTTAACTGCTCATAAGTGAGTTTCTTACAGTCGTGAGGCTTCCAGTGCAAACCCTGTGCTCCTTTATTTCAGCATCCCCTACTCATAAACCATTCTCTGCATCCTGTCCTCGCTACTCAGAAGCTGTGCTATTCTACCAGGCCTGTCTTTCTCTCTACTACATTATCATGGTAGAGTCATAAAACTTTTTACTTCCATCTACGTAAAAATGTAGCTCTACTACAAAAAGAAAGACAATTAAAACCAATTAACTTTAAACATATGATTCTGTTCCTGCTGATTCAACTTATGCTCCTCTGCTAATGCTTTTCTTAATGAGTGGTTCAGCTGGGTCAAAAGACTGGTCCAGGACCTGAGAGTTAGAAACGTGGGTATGGACACATGTCTGAGGGCCTAGCTTAAAAGCTAGGCTGCATTGCATTAGCAGCAAGACAACAGGAGCAAGTTGTTTTTTTTGTTTTTTGTTTTTTTTTGTTTTGTTTTGTTTTTTTTTTTTGTTTGTTTGTTTGCTTTTATTTTTTGAAATATGAAGAAACGCAATGGTCTGTGCAAAGCTTTCACTAAGCAACTGAATTTAGACTGAGCAAATTCCCTTTGCTGACCTTAGGGACTGTGTGGTGAATTGAAGTTGTTTCCTTTGAAAAGCAGTGAGAATGGAAAGATTTAAGTGTCCACACAGTGAGTTAGAGGGTTTTTTTTGTTTGTTTGTTTTTTTTAAATAAAAAAAATAACATTTTTCCCCTTTTTGATAGCAATTTAGTGTACAGTTAAAGCACAGAAAATCTGCTGGAGAAATTATCAGTCTTACTGAAGACGTTTTTTATACACTTAGTAAATCGTTAATGTAGATCTTTTGCATGGTAAATAGCAGCTACTAATGTAAGACTTAAAAGCTGTAAACAATGGAAATAAAATATTTTCATCAATCACATATCATTTTCTTATCTCTGTAGTATTACTATAGCTACATAAAACCTTAAGTAATAGCAGAAATCTTTATATGCTATATCAAGCTGTTAAATATAAATACAGTTCTTTGATGAGGCTATGAAATATCCTGGAGAAACAAATTGCATTCATTGCCATTTCGTTAAGGTAAGGCGGCAGACAGAAGTTTGTACAGAAAATGACCACTTCATTTTGAGAAAGCATTAACGGGGTGATGCACAATTATTTGTAATGTAGGTAATATTTTCCCTTTCTGAAAAGGCCCATTTACAATGCTGAGGAATTAGACTTTTGCCCGAGCTTCTTTGGCACTATTATTGAGGGGAGAGCAAGCTAGAGACCAACCAGTAACTTCTTGTTTTTGCTGGCAGAGCTTCCTTTTATGTTTCAGTAAAATCGAACAAAAGACCGCTACTAATGTTTTGCTCATCAACTAGTAAGTGGAGGCCATTTAAGACAGATACGTAAAGCTTAGCTCCAGCTGCTGTTCTAATGTTGCAGAGAGCTTTTGCTGCAGTTCATTAAATTCAACTTCAGGCAGTCACAAAACTGCCAGCTAATTATTTTTTCCTCTTTCCTTTGCTGAGCAAAACCTTGTTTCACAAATTTCCACTCTTAGAATTAAGCTGCAGAGCTTTTCATACTTGCAGGCTGAAAAAACAGAGCACTGAGGAGGCAGCGACATAATCCTTAAAATAACAGGTACTCTTAAGCCAGAGAAACTATTTTCTCTCAAGTTTAGACCAACTTAGAAGTCATGTTTTTATGGGTTGTATAATCAATGAATATTAAGATACTATAATTGTGAAATAAACTAGAGAGTTAGATAAAGCAGGTTATAATAACAAAAAGATAATAGATAGGACACTTACCCATATCCTGGGCTTGCTTACAAAACACTAGCAGAGCAGATCTCCAAAAGAGATTATTCCCCCCCTCCAGTAGTCGACTCCTAAATAGGTCTAGGAGAGGTGGAGCCAGGCTTCACCCCTTCCAGCAGCACAGGTGAATTGCCTTCACCTGTGCTCCATGTCTGACTCATTGCTCACCTCAGGTGATCAATCAGAGGTTCAGGCCGTGACTCAGCAGTTCCCATACAATGGTACATTGGTTCTTTGTAGCGCACAGGCACAGTATTAATAATGAGTACTTCATGGTTTGGGGAAGAACTAGTCTTATTATCTCAGTGTTACTCAAAGCCTGTTTGAAGATAATGATTTTTGCAAGAGCTGGTACCTTCAGAAGAAGCCAATGAAAAGGACTGGGGTGCATGTCTTCCTCAACCTCCTGAAGATGCGAGTTCAGCTCTCTAGTTCAAACAGAGAAAATGTATGACTCAGAATTACTGTTCTTTAGTGGTGAGTAACCAGAGTGTTTTAGACTTTATCTTGTTTCAAATCAGATTAAATGATGAAAGTATTTTACCTTTTGTGGTATATTAGTTCTATAGAATCATAGAATTGTTGAGGCTAGAAAAGACCTTAAAAATCATCGAGTCCAACCAAGACCTAACCATACAACCCTAACAACCCTCTGCTAAATCATGTCCCTGAGCACCACATCCAAAAGGTTTTTAAACACATCCAGAGATGATGACTCAACCACCTCCCTGGAAGCCTATTCTAGTGCTTAGCAACCCTTTCTGTAAAGAAGTATTTCCTGATATCCAACCTAAATTTATTTTGGCACAACTTGAGGCCATTTCCTCTTGTTCTGTCATCAGTGAGAAGAGACCAACCCCACTCTCACTGTAAGCACCTGTTGATACTGGAAGAGAGCAATAAGGTCTCCCTTCAGCCTCCTTTTCCCCATACTGAACAGTCCCAGTTCCTTCAGTCTCTCCTCATAGGGCATATTCTCCAAGCCCTTCACAAGCCTTGTTGCCCTTCTTTGGACCTGCTCTAGCACCTCAATGTCCTTTCTGTACTGAGGTGACCAAAACTAAACACAGTACTCAAGGTGAGGCCTCACCAGTGCCAAGTACAGGGGCAGGATTACTTCCCTAGTCCTGCTCACCACTTCATTCCTGATACAAGCCAGGAGGCCACTGGCCACCTGGGCACACTGCTGGCTCATGTTCAGCTGACTGTCCATCTGTACACAAAGGGCCCTTCTTTCCAGCCACTCCTCCCCAAGCTTGTAGGGTTTCCTGGGGTTGTTGTGACCAAAATGCAGGACCCGACACTTGGCCCTATTGAAACTCATACAGTTAACCTTGGCCTATTAATCCAGACTATCCAGGTCCCTCTGTAGTGCCTTTCTCCTCTCTAGCAGATCAACACTCCCTCCCAACTTGGTGTCATCTGCAAATTTACTGAGGGTGCACTCAATCCCCTTATTGAGATCATTAATAAAGATGTTAAATTGTAGCGGCCCCAGTACCGAGCCCTGGGGGACACCTCTCATTACTAGCAGCCAACTGGATTTAATTCCGTTGGCCACAACTCTTTGGGTCCAGCCATCCAGCCAGTGTTTCACCCAGGCAGAGTGTACACCCATCCAAACCTTGGGTAGCCAGCTTCTCCATGAGAATGCTGTTGGGGACAGTGTCAAAGGCTTTACTGAAGTCCAGATAGACCACATCGACAGCCTTACAAGGTGTCGTCAGCAAACTTGCTGAGGGTGTACTCGATTCCGTCATTGATGTCGCTGATAAAAATGTTGAAGAGCACCAGTCCCAAGACAGACCCTTGAGGGATGCTGCTTGTTACTGGCCTCCACCTGGACAAAGAACCACTGATGACCACCTTCTGTCTGAGGCCTTTCAATTTTTTATCCATCAAATGGTCCACCAACCAAATCCACATCCCTCCAATTTGGAGATAAGGATGTGGTGGGGGACCATGTCAAAGGCCTTGCTCAAGTCCAGGTAAATGACATCGGTTGCCCTTCCCTTGTCCACCAAAGCTGTCACTCCATCATAGAAGGCCACCAGATTGGTCAAGCATGACCTTCCTCTGGTGAAGCCATGCTGGCTGTCTCAGATCACACGCCCTATCCTCATGTGCTCAAGCATATCATCCAGGAGGATCTGTTCCATGATCTTCCCAGGCACAGAGGTGAGACTCACTGGCCTGTAGTTCTCCGGGTCCTTCTTTCTCCCTTTCTTGTAAATGGGTGTGATGTGACCCTTCCTTCAGTCATCCAGGACCTCACCTGACAGCCACAACTTTTCAAATATGATGGAGAGTGGCTCAGCAACCACCTCAGCCAGCTCCTTCAGTACCTTGGGATGCACGCCATACAACCCCATAGACTTGTACACATTCAGTCTCATGAGGCGGTCTCAGACTTGCTCTGCCCTTACATTGGGGGGGATTTCTGCCCTGGTCCCCACCTAGTGGTTTAGGGATGCATGGCTCAGGGACATGAGAAATACTAGAATTCTGGCTGCCAGTGAAGACTGAGGCAAAGAATTCATTCATTCATACATTTACCAAAGGAGGTACACTCACTTTGGCCTGTCTCTTCTGGCCAATGTACCTGTAGAACGTCTTCCTATTGTTTTTCATATCCCTCACCAAGCTCAGTTCTGCCTGTGCATTGGCTTTCCTGATTCCACATCTGCAAGTCCGGAAGGCACCCCTCTATTCTTCCCAGGTGACACACCCTTGTTTCCCTCGAGATCACAAACTCGACCAGGGCGTGATCATTGCAGGCCAGGCTGCCTCCAACCTTAACTCCTTTAATGATCTCCTCTGCATTGGTGAGCAGCAGGTCCAGAAACTCTTCACCTCTCGTCGGTCTGTCCAATACCTAGACCAGAAGATTATCATCAATGGATTCCAGGAGCCTCCTGGACCTCTTACAGCTCAGCAATCTACAGTGCAATCCATCTGGCCCCATGGACTTGTGAATATCCAGCTTTCAGAGCAGGTGCAAAAACCATCTCACTGTGGATTATGCAGGGCCTGTTCTGTTCCCTATCCCTATCTACCAGCACAGGGAACCATGTTCCCAGGGAGTAACAAGTCTTACTATTAAAGACTGAGGCAAAGAAGGCATTAAGTACCTCAGCCTTATCCTGATCCTTGGTCACCAAGTGGCCCTCAGCATCCAATAAGAAATGGAGATTCTCCCTAGCCCTTCTCTTCCTGTTGATGTATTTATAAAAATATTTATTGTTGTCCTTTACCTTCGTGGCCAAGTTCAGTTCTAGCTGGGTTTTGGCTTTTCTAATTTTCTCCCTGCAGAGCTTCACTATGTACCTGCAATCATTATAAGTAGCTTGCCCACTCTTCCAGACCATAAACTTTCCTTTTGTTCTTGAGTTCCAGCCAAAGGTCACTGTTCAGCCAGTCCAGACTCCTTGTTCGTTGGCTCGTCTTCCGTGACTTGGGGATGGTCAGCTCCTGTACCTCTAAAATAACTTCCTTAAAGGCTTCCTTAAAGCCTTCCTGGGCTCTCACTCTCTCCAAAACTACCTCCCAAGGGACCCTCTCAACCACGGTCCTAAAGTGGTTAAAGTCTGTCCTCTGGAAGTCCAACATGGCAGTTCTGCTGACTCCCCCTCCATGGTTCAACAAGGATTGAGAAATCTAATGATCACTATACTCTAGACTATCCTGCAATCTTTACATTCCCCACAAGACCTTCTCTGTTAACAAACATCAGCTTCAGGATTTTGCTTACCCTCATTGGCTCCTTCACTGGCTATGTCAGGAAGTTATCTTCCACACACTCTAGGAACTTCTGGGACTGTTCCCTATCTGCTGAATTATCCAGCAGATGTCTGAGAAGTTGAAGTCCCCCACAAGAACAAGAGGGGAGAGACCTTGAGACCTCACCCAACTGTCTATAAAGTGTCTTGTCCACCTCTTCATTCTGAATGGGTGACCTGCAGCAGACTCCCACTATAATATTAGTCTTATTGGCCTTCGATTTTATTCTGACACATAAGCTCTCAACCCTATCATCATCATCACCCTCAACACCATCATTAATTTCCATACATTCACATTCTTTCTTAACATAGAGGGCTACACCATCACCTTTCCTTCCTTGCCTACCTCTTTTGAAAAGTTGGTAGCCAGAAGTGAATGGAGTTGTGAATGCATAAACACATAATAATAACTAAACAAGCTCAACACTGAACAGTTTAAAATATTACTTCTTTGACTATAGAAAACAGAAGTAAACAATATCATGGATTACGATCATATAACTATATTTTAGTTTCATTACAGTGACAAAGTGAAGGGCTTTTTTTCTTACCCACACTACATGTCAGTGTTTACCCCATATGCCCACAACTGATGACTGCAAATATAAGGCTGCCATAAATCTAACTTGAACTTCACGGCTGAGGTGGTTAGTTTGAAACTAATGTAAGTAATTTCTGTGGTATGAATGGGAAATATATCTGAGAAGTTTGCTAAGACAGTTCTAACACTGGTCACTGTCACCATATGATTAAGGAAAGGTAATGGATACCACCACTAAAACGGCTGACAAGCAGTCAGACTGACAAATCTGTCACTAGCATTTGTGCATTCTGAAATACTTTCCACAGAAAGAAAAAGATCCTACTTTTTCTAACAGGAAATCCATACATTTCACTGTTAAAAACCCCCTACTGAGATGAGGATTATGAAAAATACTGCAACTCACAGATGGCAAACCACTTCAGGGACAGCTGCAAGAGCCATTTCAAGATATGTGAAAAGAAACTGTACTAAATATGGACATTCAAATATCCAGCAGTAAAGCATTAACTATTGTTAAATGATGAATGCCAGAACCATTCACCATTCATCAGCAAAAGCCAGGACAGCTGAGATTTTTAGGAAGTAATGAAACGTCAGTATCATAGCACACAGGCTCCATGCTGGACCCATGACAAACATCTGCCAAGACCATGAAAGGGTAAGTGCCATGTACTCCTTGCAATCTCCTCTAAGCAGTCCTGTGCTCAGGAATCTCACAGAGAGCTATGCTCAGAAAGAAAAGGCAGAGTGATTGAGAGTCCTTAGATATAAGAGCACTCACTGCTGAGTTCTTGCTTTTATGCTCCAAAGTAAATTGTATTGTTAATGTGGAAGCAATGCATACTCCATTTGGAGGCCAAAAAATTATTCTGAGGGTACATCTCAAGTGAAATTATTAAAGCAATTTCAGGAATTCTAGCTCCAATTTACTGTGGCAAGAATAGGAATGACCTGAGATGCATTAAAAAGAAGGTCAAGAAAGGTGATTCTTCCCCTTCTATGCTGCCCTGTTGAGGCCATAACTGGAGTACTGTGTCCTGTTCTGAGCTCCACAGTACAAGAAAAATGTATAAAGTTGCCTTGCTTCCAGCCTTTGTGATAGAGGTTTGCATGGTTAGGCGTGTTGTTCACTAGAAACTTCCGATGCCTTTAGGTCCTTAACCACAACATCCCCAGCAGGGCCAAGCAGGAGGAGGCAGCATCTAACAGTATCAACTTGCCAAGGCAGCTCAGAGTATTAATAACAGAAATGCCTCACACACGAGACTGACAGGGTAAGCTTGAAGTATAGCCATGCTTGGGTACCAGTAGACCACTGTTAATGCCATGCCACTCACAGACCACAGTGCTCTTGTGAAACTAAACCATCTCCCAGTGCAGAGTTGCCAGACAGCAGAGTACAATAGGACAAAAACTAAGAACACTAGAAATCTGCCAAATATAGCCAAAGATTTGCCTCACAATATGCCTCTCACCTTTTAGATCAAACCGAGACACAGGAAAACCGCAAGTTTCTGCGGGCATATAGGAGATTCTTCACCAGCATATCGCCAGAGAACAACACTCTGCATGGCCAGATATACTGCCCAAATCAAGGCAAGCAAAATAAATCAAATGCTCCCTCTGCTAAACCATAAACAGTTATGCAAAGACAAAGGCAAACACAAGCCCTTCTCCTCCTGCTCCCAAAATTCAAGTTGTTCATTCATCTGTCTGTTCACTAGTTGCTATTTGGATACTCATTTCAGCTTTGATATGTCAAAGCAAACAGCCAGAAGATGCAGAAATAATATTTTACTTAACCAAATTACTATTAATGATGCCAAACAGATCCCAAATATCTGCCTCAGCTCAGTCCTATTTCAGCAGGACAAATTCCTAGAATCATTACCATAGATCTTCATATTAGTAGAAGGCTAAAATATGCGCAGTGCCTATCTAAGTTTCCTGACTTAGCTCTCGATTCATCTCCTTTCATTATACTTGTATAATGAAAATTATATTCTTCTAATATTTTTTAAATAAATATTTAAGCCACTACTCTAAAGTCTTGCAACAAATTGCCAAAATTCTCCCAGAAGTTTTCTTTACTGAATATGAAGAATTTATGATTTTCTTAGTGCAGTAGGTAATTCTCTTCCACAGACTTGAAATAAGAATTTTACTTTTGTTCTTCCAAGTATCTTTCTAAATTGGTTGTAAAATTCTGCCTGTACTGGGTTGAACAACTTTGCATTATCTAAAATCTTCAACAATTAAATTGCATGTGGAAAAACAAGATTAACATTTCTATTTTACTGTAGATTCCAGCAAGAGAAAATCATGTATACAAGAGAAACTTCTGAAAATCCTGAAATTCCTCTAAAATCAGAGTTGCGTGCTCTCTAAGTTCGGTTAAAACTTGTTTAGGGTAAAAAGTGAAGGATTACTGGAGAGGTAATTAATAAAATTGGACTGGCATGTAAATATATGCTGCAGAAATTTACATGACAAAAAATAATTTGGAGAACATAGAGACAGAATTTGAACAGTTATGAGAAAACTGATTTCACTTTTTTTTTCCTAGTTAATAAACCACAAAATCCTGATTGTAGAAAAAAAAAAAAAAAAGAATTTGATACTGGCTATTCAACACTGGGAGATAAGTGACAAATTTATTGAGAGCATTGAACATGTTTGTTCAGTTGGGGGAGGGGGATTTTGTTATCTGTTCTTTTTCTTGTAGGGACAGGGACAAATTCATATTAACTGAAATGAATAGTTGTCTTCAGTGAAATCTAGATTCACCCTTCATCCTCCACACATAGGTTGTTTTCCAGACCTAAAAATGGCAATAAGTTAAGAAAATTTAAAATACAAATGATTTATTGGATATTTATTGATCAAGTAAATATGCATTGTAAACTCTTATGTCAACAAGACTGCAAGAACAGGTTTTAACTGTATGTTAGAAAGTATTTTTCTTTATTTTTTAAGAGAATGATATTTAAAAATTTCTTACAAAAAAAAAAAAAAAAGAGAGACTTTTTAAAGGGTGTTCATATTTCAGGGACCCGGTTTTTATTGTGGCTCTATCACAGAAGACTATACTTTATCAGTTAGAAAAAGACATGAAATGATTTTGTGTTTATATTTATTGTCAGCAATACATCAGTTATTTAAAAATAACCCAAATGAAAACGTAAGACTTGTTACATTTTCATGTCATCTGTATTAACTGAATAAAGCTTTGTGACAATATACACAAATTTGCAGTAGTTGAAGGTAAACATTTTGTGCTTTTTAAAAAAGAAATATACATAATTTAAAAAATAAAAATGCATTACACAATTTACAAATTAACATTAACAAAAAAAAAAAAAAAAAAAAAAAGGTAAACATTCCTCAGACACAGCTGCCTCCTTGTTCTACAAAATAAATATTCAAGTAAATTAAGTTAGGCAAAATAAACTCTTAACTTTGGGTGAGCACAATTTACATAAAGGTTAAAAGACAATTTCCATTTAATTCAAGGAATATTTTACAGTGATTTATACACAGAGTTTTTAAATTGGTCTCTTCCGATTGTAAAATATTGGAAAACAAACTTTATTACATTTTGGCAGGAGAAAGGGAGTTTCAAAATGGATGCTTCATACTAAATATAAACAAGCTTGTGCAGTCGCAACAAAGATTCAAAAAGGAACTAGTCCAGGACTCAAAGCAGACACAGCAATCTAGAAACTACAGGTTTAAAAAGGAAAACACAAACCACCACATCAACAGGAAAATATCTACTTTGCTATTTTCTGAACGGCTTATTTGATCACTTTACTTTCACAATCTAACAATCTACAGTAGTGGCTGCTTTAGGCACTGGATTTGTAGAACCACTCTGATTTTTAAAGCAAATTGCTTTTCATTCTATACTGACAATTCACTTATTATTTCTGTTTCAATGCTAAAGGGCTTAGTCACCTTTGCAACATTTAGCTTAACATAACATTTCAGTCCTCCTTATAGACTAATTTTTTTTTTTTTTCTTGATAAAGAGGGAAGCCATTTTGGCTTCATATTTCTGTGCACTTTGTAAAAAATAAAAATAAAAAATGCACTCTGGATTTTAAATGCAGCACTAGTATGATGCAGATGTGCATCAGCAAAATTCACTGAAGCAAGAAAACATGTATTAACATACTAAAATACTTGCATGGATTGCAAAGGCCAAACATACTTAAATAAACAATCTCCCTTTCTTCAATTGCAAATACTTTATGGTAAGAAACAGGAGATGGCATATCTTTAGCTTCACGTTATTAACTTCTTACGTTTAGGGAATCCAAATCTTCAAGGTAAGAACGAGGCAACAGCTCCTGCTATGACCAGCCAGTATATTAAATAAAGATGACGCATTACCTTTGAAAAAAACCCTGTTCCCTCAATTGCCCATTGGTCCAATACAATTTGGTAACACAGAATCAGACTTTTTAAAGTACAAAAATCATGATCAAGCTTCATGTTTCCACATATTTACTGTTCTTCAAAACTTTATAACATTTTCATTTAATTTTTTTATGCTTAATAAGATAGGAAAATCAATTAGGTTTTTCTTGCTTCTTACTCAAGAATTCTAACTTAATTACAGTTAATTACAACTAATTAAATACATTGAGATTTGGTGGTCTTCCTCCCTTCCTCCCTTCCTATGGATATTCACACAGAAATGCAAGACCGAAGCCCCTAGTTCTGCAATACATGTATGAATGAACTACTACTGAGGTAGGGGGCCATGGCACTTCACCAGCTGTGGATCAAGGTATAAAATGAGAAAATAAACATGTACAAAAAGATTGTTACTGTCGTTCCTCTCTGCTTACCATTCCCACTAAGGGGAATACTTATGCAGTGGCAATAAGATCTTTTTTTTTTTTTTTTAATGCAGTAATTCCACACTGGTAATTTAATATAACTAAAAGTTGGATCATTTTTACTTGGATTGCACAAAATGCACATTGGTTCCAAGAACTGTTTTAAAATACCTATAAAGATAGGTATTTTTAAGGACTGATGTCACCCTCTGATGTCATGAGAGCTGTCACTGATTTCAGTGAATCTGGGCCAAAATTTGCAAAGCTGCAATTTTATTCAACATGCAAAAATGGGTGCTTCTTGAGTAAATAGTATGATGAATAGGCAGAAATGGTTTAGGTTATAAAAAAGACCTGAGAACCTAATACTGAGCTTTGTAGAACAATTATTTTTGACAGGTTGCCTGATAACATTTTGTAATTGTATTGCTTAGTAGTGGCACAATCAGTTATATGTTTGCTTCAGACTATACATAGAAGCCATTTTATGAGAATTACCCTTCTCAGGTCATGAACGTGTATAGATACAGTGGCAAGCCAATGAGCTTGATGTCACAAGCGTAGCACTGAAAAGCCATAAGTATGGAAGAGGTTAACAGTGAGCTTTCATACTGCCAGAATTCTTTAAAAAGTTATGACAATTAAAATGGCAGAACAATTGTTTACTTGCCAGTACACTCAAGAGTTTAAATGAATAATTAAAAGAGTCTATCCAACTATCCTAATTAGAAAAGATAAGAAGGGCTCTGAATATTGCAGTCAGCAACAGTGAAAATGCTCTCACTAGTAGAAGGAAAAAAAAGAAAAAAGCAAAACCTTTTTCTTTTAGCTAACAAACAATCAGAATACCTTTTTAGACAATATCACTCAAGATTAGAGGGCAAACGCTTTTCTTTCTCTTTTCTTTTTTTCTAACAAAGTTAACAAATATAAAAAATCTAGTCATAAACAGCCTTCAAAGTACAATTAGAAACCAGCAGGACAATCTATACTTGTATAGGTAGGTGGGGCAAGAAACTAGACACTTGTATTACTGCCATGATATAGACCACAAATGGCCACTGTGACGAGGATCGGTGCGTACAGTACATGTTGTTAGCCGATTCCATCCAGTCGCAGTCCAAACCGAATGCTACTCTCTTCAGGATTCAAGACCTGTCTACTTGACACTCCTTGCACAAGATACATCATCATCTTTCTGAAAAGAGGCGGTTACTATGGCAATACTAGTTAAGTGCATATCATGCTGCACTAATATAGTGCAAAAAATTGCCTTACATGTACCAAAAGATGCAGGCAACAGTTTGAGTTAGAGAAAGTAGAAATGTATTGTAACATTTACAGTGGGTATTCTTTTTCCAGACAGCAACCGCTAGAAAATATTGAATCTGAGAATGCCTCCTTTCTGGATGTGTATAGGAGGCCTTTATATTTTGGAGTGATAACAGGGCAGAATTTTGCAAGTGAGTCATTGCCCTCTGAAATGCAGGTTAACACAAGTTGTCATCAACTGCCAAACTGTTGAACTTGCTCATGGGTTAATCTCAGTTAAAAGTTAATGTAATAAGCACTAAATTGCTCTTTAACAAGTATATAATCTGATAGAGTAATACATATTCTTCAACTGAGTATATGCGCTCTGCTTGAAAAGAGTCATACAAACTCTTGGTACAAACTCTTCATGCGTACTGATTATGCTTGGTTAATGTTGCAGGGGCTTTCAACTGTTAATACAATATCAGTTACAGTATTCTGGAGACAGAAGTGGTGCTTATAGCTTGTAAGATTGAGGAAAGACCACAAATATCTCCCATTGTAGTGTCTATTAAATTGATTCTGCTAGATTTCTCAGTGTTGATGGTCTAAAGTAAAGCAGTAATGCCTTGAATATCCATAGGCATTATGAAATCCATCCATCTTTATCTACAGTGCAGTTACAAAAAAGAAAGTCAAAACAGTCAAATCCACTCCATATAAAATCCCTGTGGCTTTGGATACCTTCTGATTTCAATCCAATAATTAAGACTCCATTTGTCACTGTGAGTATATTTTACATATCTGCATCTCCATCATAAGCCAAGGTTAAAGGTTTCAGCCGGTTGTTCTGCCTTCTCTGGGGCTTCTTTGGCTTTTTGCTGAAACAATAAGATAATTTGTAAATAGAACAAGAAACTGATAACAGCAACGATGGATTTCATTCTTAAATGAAAAATGACTGTGTTGTAATAAGACAACACATTTGATCATTTGTAAAAGCTATACACTCAAAACCTTCATGTGGTTCATTAATTATCACTATCAACCCAAAGCGAAACCTAATTCAAAGTTCAGTTGTTCAGAAACAGGCTGTTACGGTACTGACATGACTTGATAAAATTTTTGGCACATAATCATACAAGATCAGTCATTTTTCAGAAAAGCCCATAAGCTACAGTGCAATATTTGATTGTGTATCAATGGAGCAACCAATCCAGTTCTTTTAAATTATGTGAATGAAATCTTCTCTTGACATATCGGGGATTTCCACCTTAATGTTCCATCTTGTGATTAGCTTTATCTCATACATTCCAGAGTAACTAAAGTTAATTTCGCATGTTAAAATCAAACCAGTCTTAAGTATCATGGATGTGCTTGCTAGCCATAAAAATTTTCTATCTATACTTGACATAAATTTTAATCCAGCAGTATTTCCAATCCATTTGCTATAGTTTTGAAAATGTTTAAGCCAAATAAAAATGTATGTTTATGTATTTTATCTTTAACTAAAATATATGAGCCTTAGTTCTTGCCTTCTTTTAGAGTGTATTATAAGCATTTATATAAATCAGCCCCTGCATTCTGTTGTCCAATAAATTTTTACTGGATATTTATAGGATATGTCAATCAGCCTGCCCAAACCAAAATCTTTGTTCCCAAAACAGTTGTTACGGGTGTTTTCAGTGGCCACAATCTAAAGAATTTGCAGTGAAGTTAAAAGCTTACGGATCTTCTTTCTTTCAGAAAATATTTTCTTTCTTACCTACACATAAGTGAGATTTTGGAGAAAGTTTACTAAAAAATAAATCCAGAAGCCACCCAAATGTTAACTTATGCAGTACAGCCAAGATCTTGATTGCTAAGACCATACTTCCCTCATCTTCTACCTTCACAATCATCTGGATCAGAAATTCCAAGCAGAATCCAATTAATTTCAGGGAGAACATTCTCCAAAATTACTTGCTTTTGCAAAAATCTTCTCTTTTTTCATGCAGTAATATTTTCAAATGTATCATTTATGAAAACACATGAGAAAACCTCCAGCCTTATTTTAGTTGTATTTCTCTATATCCCACCAAATATCAAATCAGACTTGCCTGACAATTAAGTTTCCTTTTTGATACTTCTCTTTGCGTTTTGTGATATAGCTGCAATGAAATCACCATGGACAGAGTACAGTTATTCTCAACAGAGATAAGTGAAAATAAACTATCCACTAAGATATGCCATATTTGCAATAAGTTCTCCTGATCTCAAGACAGTCTATCAGTTTATCTATCATCGGGGCTACAAACGGAGCCCATGAACCTCAGCTTGGATGAAAGTACATAGAAATTAAAACATTACAGTTTATAGAAGAAGTATTTGCAGCTCCTAAAGCTGCAAATATAAATGCTTGCATTATTACAGTCTGCAAGGGACTGTTTGTTGGTAAATAATTAAAAAACTCACCAGGCTAGATAGATCATAGAAACAATAAAGATGAGTAAAACAAATGCACCAGCAGCTACACCATAAACCCAGGTCTTCAGCCTCCCATCTAAAAGGAACGAATGTTAGTCAGTAGTGTTTCAGTTAGTCTTGCTGAATTATTAGTTCTGATATGGTATAGAAATACTCTTATAATCCAAAATAAATGTATTCACAAGCAATTACAGCTTAATAAGAGAAAATACTGTTAAACAACTGAGTGATAGCTCCTCTGTGCTCTTTTGTTCTGCTTTTCAGCTAAAGTCCAGTAGTCTGAATGATGCTGAGACACAGGACAAAAACAGCATGGCAGCAAGTTAGAGCCCCAGGGTGCTCAGACCCTAGGCCCATTGCTAAGGGGAAACCCCATCAGCAGGATAGAAAGGCAGAATCACTTTCTAGTCTACCTCTGGGAATTCAATCTACTATTTTCATTCTCATTGCTATTTAATTTTCCATTTTTAAATAAATTTAACATGTTTTACCTCATTAGAACTTTAGATACAGATACGTAACTTTAACTACTGCAAAAAGTAGTTAATACATTTTAATTTCATCTAATATCATACACAAGTTTTGTTGTTAGAAAAACCACTTCTCACAGAATAAACCAAAAAAAAAAAAAACACCAAAAAAACCCAACAACTCATGCTCAGGGATAGAGCAATAGCCTGTTGCTAATAAGACTTGTACTTATGTCCAGCTTGTACAGTTCATATTTTGGATGCGATATCCCTGCAGTCTGATGGATACATCCCACTCTCCTTTTTTGTCTCAATTCTGGACGCACTTGCTTACCCTAGCAAAACCAAGGAAGAGTGATGTGACTTTTGGGGGTTTTGCTCTGATCCCTAAATGAGTACGTTGCAACATAAGGTCAGTGAATGCTGTTGGATTTGCTATTTTTTTATGACTCAGTTTACACATTTCTAAACTGCTTGTTGAAAACATTCTTTTACAGGGGGCCTACTGCCTTGTCAAAAAAAAATTCCATTGAAAAGCTGAATTATTTCATTTATGAGTAGCAAAATTGTTCTTCCATGAAGCCTTGCATATATTTTCAATATTATGGTAAGTAAACATATCTGATCTTTTTCTGACAAAATACATATTGCTTTCTGATGCTTTTATAGAGGCATAAGGCATAACCAATGCAGCTGATGTTTTTCCAACTTCTGATAAGAACAAAAAGCATGCTGAATTTATTCTAATTCAGAGTAACCATTGCTATTGGTATGCAGTTAATTTTACTCTTTCTGCAAGGTGTTACAGTCACGAACAACTCGAACAACATTAATATAAAAACATTTTTGCTTCACTAAATTAATGTACATAATGACATTATAACTGATAGTAACCAATATAAGGGAAATAATTGGTCAGTTGTAGGTAAATTGAACATATCCAAAGATATGATAGCAGGAATGAGAATAATTCAGATTTCGTTATTAATATACAGATAATTTTCTTCCTTTGGTTTATTTCCACTGATAAATGTAACAGTTTTGGGGTTGTTACAGGTTTGCTTGTTTTAAAATAATATTATCTCCTTGAAGAAAAGACAGGCATTATCCTGTGTATGGATTTATGTATTTTTTGTCAGAATGGGGAACTGTGTTAATGAGGTCATTTATATTATGAAAACATGGACATCGCATCTCATACAGGCACTCTGAATTCCCTTGGACAGATTATTTCTTGTGTATGAGGTAATGGCATCTATTTGGCAAGATAAATCAGCAAAGACAGCTGTGAGGATAAAAACTTTCCTTTCTGGAACTGTAGTATAGTCTGTTGAAGATTGCTGAAGAATTACTTTACACCTAGGCTTGGAAACTGTATTGAAAGAAATGATTATAGCAGAGTAAATCAAATCTTTCTAGACATTAGCTAATCATGGAATGAAAACAGTCAATCATAAATCAAGTATTAATTCAATTGAGTATCATTGTTTTTATCTAAACTGAACTGCCTTATTTAGTCAAACCAGGAATTACTGGAACATTCATGAGGTTTCATGAAATCTCTCAACTATTTCTTGTTCCAAAAAATATGTCTGAACTCACATGAGCATCCATGTTCTATAAAGTTCAACGCAACTACCTGGTACTTGCTTATTGTCAGCACTGTGACTGCTACAAAACACCCTACGGCATTTTAATGTGGAATTAGAGTGAATTAAAAACAGCATATTTGTTAAAATGCTGTGGGGTTTTTTGTTTTGTTTTGTCTTGTTTTTTAAAGAGGACCAGGAAATCTTAATTTCTTTTTTAAAATTATTTTTATTGTGGATTAAAGAAATAACTAATTGGAGTAAAGACCATTCTCTTGGAAGTATCATGTATAGAATCAAAGTACAAATAACAGTCAATACTACTTGGATTAATCGGATCTAACTAAAGTATTTATAACCCAAATCTGATTTAGTCTGTTTATTGTAAGTACTGCTGTTCTCAATTTGCATTGTTTTAGTTTTTATGCAAGTAAAGAAACTGCTTTCAATCTTCAGATTTAAAACTTTCATGGAAACCTTAGAAATAAACACTAAGACACAAGCGTGTAAAAATATTTAGCTCTATGTGATTAAAAGACAAGAAAATAGTTAATTGTTCTCTATATAATTGACATTTTTGACAAGAATAAAATCTCTTTCTTTGAAAGGATTTTGTCACTGAAACTTTTATTTGTATCAGTGATAGTATCAGAAAATCTGATTACATGATAGACTTTATGAAATATTTTTAATGGCATAACTCTGAGCATATTTCTTACAACTTGAGTGCTTGTTCTGCTCTAAAGAACATGGTCAAACATTTCCTAGTGATTTAAAGCATGTTTATGCTAAATATTATTGTTAGCTCCTGCCTAACATGAAGTAGTTTAGATATGAAAGAAAAATATGCCATATCTATACTGATTGTTTCTCCATGATTCATGCCATGGCTGTAAACTTCAAGCAATACTTATCCTTTACAGATCTCTGTGCCACCTGCTCACACATTTCTCACTAGCATTATCAATTATGGTGGCATAATCTAACATCCTGGCTTGCACCTTTGCTATTAATGCCCTTCTGAAGTCACATTTTGAATAGCTTCTGTGAATTTTAACAAGTATCATGAATTAAAAGAAGCCTTTTGGAATGCAAAATGTCATTAGATATGCAGCAGAAAATGGCAGCAGTTTACTATTCTCACTTTCTCTGCTTTCAGTCAGTTGTTTGTCTTCTTAAATGAGCACTTAAGGATTTTTTTTTTCCCTGTCATCACAAATATGTGAATGCCAGGCCCTGCAAGAAGTAGTTAGCATTATGAACTGCTCATTGCATGACTTCACCTGGACCAAAAGGCTGTAGAAACCAGGTCCTTCCTCGTCCTGACTGGTTAGTGGAGGGCTGGGTGGGGTTCACAGCTCGACTGGTTTTCACATCTCCCTTTTTGTCCTCCATGGTGGGAATCACCACCACTGGGATGAGAGTGCACTGTTCAAGTGTGCCATCAGAGGACATAACTTCAGTGTATCCATCTTCGCAACTGCATGTTCTAGTCTGTAGGGAACAAGTGTTTTACACTGTGTAGCAGAAAAACAAGTTTTGTGTGGGCTATAAAGCATAACAACAAGGATGACTAGAAGAGAAGATTGTTTTGAGGAGTGCTAGCCTGGAGAGTACCTCTTCATATATTTTTATGAAGTATAGCAAATGAACAGAGATTATTCAACACTTAACTGAGAAGTAGAGAATAGTCTAAGGTTGATTTTATCAAAACAGTGATAAAAAAATCTCTGAAAATACATTTATTGGCACAATCTTTAAAATGCAGAGATGTGTGGGAAATCCCTCATGGGGTTGTTTAGTGCTCTGATGCATTAGCACATACCTCACTGCAGTAAGCGTGGGGTTGGCTGCATGGTGGGTTACATGACCTGTCAGCATCTGGTTGGCGCATCACTAAGCAGCCTCCTGTAGGACAGAAAATCATATTTTGACATGGTAATACCTCTCCTCTGATGAAAATACTGATGCCATTATTTCCTACAGTATGTCACAGATTGCCATTTTATTATTAAACTGAATTTAAGACTCTTAATGCTAGGGGAGGGATAATTTGTCTGAAGTATTTTTTATTGCTACAATAAGGATACAGCATGTAGATTTCCACTCATTCACATTTTAGAGAACTAATATTTGGCAAGTGATCTTCTTTTCACTTTTTGTTCCTTTCCTCTGCACAAATAGTTGTTTTTTTTTTATTTGCACAAATAAGTAAGTTTAAATATTTTGTTGTGCTTGAAGAAACAGATTTGGGTTTTCTAGGGCCCCCCTAGTAACGCATATTAAAACTGTGTCCACAAAGAAAATAAAGGCATATTTGTAATCTATCTCTTTGCTGCCAAACTTAAAACAAAGTATTCATTCACTTTATGTTTTCTGATATTCCTCATTAGTTAATTTTACTCACGTTATAGTTTTGCCTCATATGAAGCCATACTCCATTCTAGCCTAAGAAAACTTTTTCAGAAGTGAAGAACATATACTGAATGCTATGATAGAAAGTGGTTATCAGTGTTTCTTTCCTTTCTATATGCCCTAGTTCTCATTGCTACATCTTTATTTACAGCGCAGTTATTGTTATGGACCAACATACACAATCAGGCTTTCACTATCATTTCAGCCAGGTTAACTTCAAAATATACTTAGAATCACTTTGAATGTATTGAGTTTCCCTCTGTCTTTCAAAAAGACATGCAGTACATGCTGTAACATTCATACTGCAACAGGACAACTTATCTTGCATCTCCCAAATTAACTATATTTTTATGCTGGTGTGACATGATGATGAAATCCCGATAGCTGACATTGGTCACAATCATAGCAGATGCAGTTAGATGTGGTTATATAGATCAAATTGTTAACAGGATGGCTGATGAGGAACAAAGTAAACCCTGCTGGTTGCCATCAGTTTTTCTCACCCTCAGAAAGGAAAATTGTGCATCCTAGCATATAAATCACATGCCTGTGAGAATCTATGTAATAAAGTATCAGTCATCCAAGCAAGCTGAAGAAGGAAATAGTAGCTTCATCGCCCGTAGGAAACAACACCTTCAAGTAAAAAACAACTATTCAGCACAATAATATTGTACAAGGAAATAAATAAACAAAGGCCTTAAAATAGGAGCAGGACTCACGAAAACAATATCTGAATTTAAACGCACTATCTTAGAGCCAGATGTGCAGTGAGAAGGCATTAAAGAAATACAGTCATCTAAGATATGGGTTGATTCTAGATCAAATTAAATAACTTCCATTCAAATCAATCATATATGTGTATCTACCACTTCGAGATTTTCAATACTACAGATTATACAAACCATGTTCAAAAAAACTTTGAATGTGAATTTACAGTCTGCTTCATAATTGTATACTTCCTGAAGAGAAGTTCATTCAAGAACATTACATTTAAGTACTTTCTTTGAAATAATATATCAAAAACAGTTTTGTACTGCATAGGAACAGTTGATCACAGTCCCTGGAATTTTCCATTTGTCTTCATTTCAAATCAGAAAAGTACAACCTAAAACCACATACAGAACAACTTCTTAAAAGAGATACAATGTAGAACCTAGGTTGGTTTGCCATGGAGGTCCTATCAGCATTTAGAAAGGTGCATGGATTCACTTTCTCCTCTCTCTGGTAGGCTTTTGCTCCTGTTATTAACACAATCAAGATGTTCAAAGTGGAGATCTTCCCATCTTTCTCTTGTCTGCTTTCTTGGAATGTTTTTCCTTAAATTGGATTATCAAGGCAGGCATTATATTATGCTAATGTCCTACCTCTGCAAGAGACAAGTATGTGAGCTAGCACTTCTTCAATTAACTTTTAGTTTATTTCATTACTCAGTCCTATAGATTCCCACTCTTTTCATGCAACTGCAGATCTCCTTTGAGGTGAGTGTATTCTCAAATATTTCATAAATATGACTAGGGAAATTTAATTAAATTAATAAGGTAAGTCTTTAGAGGCTAACTTACCCCCAAAACCATCCATTCTCATCTCAGTTTTGGTCTCTTAACATCTGTCTTTCTGATAGATTGTTATCTGCTTTGCAATTTCCATCTTTTCTAGATTGAGTAATACTAATGCATATTTCTCTAGCATTCTAAATAGACTAGATCTAGATCTATCACTTTTCCTTATTAAATAGGTGATTTCCATAGTCTTGTTTCTCTGTTACAATATTCTTTAGGTAATTAATACTAATTTATTATTATAGTTGTTGTTATTATTTCCTAGTTTTCATGCATGCCCATGTTTTATGAATGCCAAATTATCATTTAATTTAGAGCAGTTTTGAAGAATAAACAAATCTTAGAATCAGAAAATAAATACTTGGC